>NC_136702.1:20746048-21381692 GCF_947650265.1 Symphodus melops | reverse complement strand
TTGCTTTTTATTTGCCAAATGAACAACAGTAATTGTCACATGTGCCCTCACGTTTCAAGCTCCCCAAACCGCTCATCAGAGAAAAATCTCACCTATTATCCTTCACACCGACCAGACGTGCGCTCTTTGGGACTATGTTCAGAATTGACCAAAGAGAGAACACAAGCATGAGAACCATAAGACCATCAGAATCTAACCATTTCTCTATTTCATTCAGATCTAATTAAGTTACAGATGAAACTCTGCCACATGCCAATAAAAGGAGAAAAAAGCTAGGAACTATTAAAAAAGATAATTCAATAACCAGATCTAAAGCAGATCAAAAGATTTGACCTGCTGTCAACTTGCAAAGGAATGTTAGCCTTAAGCCCGCTCAGTGTGTCTGCATTGTAAGCAAAGGGGCAGCCAGTCACTCTTGCCCAGAGAGCAAAAATGGTGAAGTATACAAAAGGTTCATCATTAGCATTTTAAGTGCAATTTCAATTCAGGTTTTTTTCCAAATAGCTTTTGTTACCCAATGACAGCTTCAAGGCCAATCCAGCTTAGAAAAGGACTGTTGAAGAATGGAGGGGCGCTGATTTTATGGTGCTAGTTTGTCTTGTCAAGAAGGCGACTTCCCCACCAGGAATGAGGCTTTTTTAAATTCTCAACCATTCCAGGACAGGGTACCGCAGTTTGTGATGCCCCATTGATAAAGCTGTATATACAGGCTGAGAATGTATAAACAGTGTGAGACTGTATATACAACTTTGGGATTGTGAAGAAATCTGTGATATCCATGGGAAAACCTTTGACCATCTGGATGCTCATAGAAAACTTTGTGGTTTCTCTCACCACGCTCCATCACCATTTAAAACATCCCTGGAGGCCCGCTGACATGGCTAATAATCTCTCTCCTCACTCTGCAAAACAAACAAACCTGTCAGTGGGTGGTGTGGAGGGCCAGGGTTTCCCTCTGGAGATGAGAACATTGATTCAAGATTTATTGAAATGTACTTAGTGAAATCAATTTTATCTGGCAAAATGTATTGATGAGCCAAATGTAAACAATTTGTTGCTGAGAAAAGTGCAATGCAGCCCTTTATCAAACTGTATCTAGAACATATAGACAGGGATATGGTATAATCCATTTCTATAACCTACAAATGACATAAATAACGTGAAATTTAAAGTGCCAAACATGTTTGAATACTCTCTTCTTGTTTTTGTCGATACAGAGATCTCTGACGAGTTGTGTGATCTAATGTTTCACTTAACTGGAATATAAAATGAACACAGGATGTTTTGAGTAGAAAACCTACAGTATGCATAAATTGCTCTTTGTTTTGGCAACAATATTATGTGAGCTTCTTGGCAAATATTGCAGAATCCTTAACCTTAGGATGCAGAATGCTCGGGGGTAAAAAAAAAAAAAAAAAAAAAGATATCAACCAAAAACCACATCATAAGCCAGGAAGGAGACTTCATGTTGGCTCGCCTCGAAGACTGTAATTCACAAACCGCACAGAGGAAGATGGGCCTACCGCAAGCTGTGCCCTTTCTTCTTTGGAGGAGGAGTAACGTGATACAGTTCAACTTCTCTACCTGTAAAGAATCACAGTTTGGAGGCAACATGCAGAGTGTAAACAAAAACCCCGGCCATATTTTCTAGCTTTAAAAGCCATGACTTCTGGGAACTCGGGGTTAGGGTTAGGAGTAGGAGATAAGATGATTGTTGTAATGCTTTAAAATAGGCTTAAAAATACTTCACAATTCTTTCCTTAGATTGTAAAATAAGAGTGTCACAATTGGGCCATTAGCCAATAGAAAACATCACTGCTGTGTGTTGCAACACTTTCTCGTCAGTTCTTGTTTTGCACTCGTTCATTTTTAACCAGGGGGGGCAATCAAGTTCCTGGCAGCAAAGAAGCTGGACCTACTGTGCCCATAATTGGATCCCTCATGAGAGCCAACTCTGAATGATTCCCTGGCAAGCTGCCCGCTGAAGAACTAGAAGCAGCTTTGGGGCTTTCCTGTCATGACATATAACACCAATCTCTCCTCAACAGAACCACGTTGCTACAAATCAGTCTCAGACCACCAAAAGGGGCCAACAAACCCCAAAACACAGACTAAATATACACAGCCAGTCGGATACCGCCAGAGAGGCATTGTTTATTTCACAGGATAACATCCTTTCATGCTTTGAGACCACCGCAGAGGTGCTGAGGACAGGATTTATACCGGAATGACAAATAAATAGCCTATAGTAACAGACAGGTGACACACAGGATATAGTTTTACCATGAAGAATTAACTCAAATAAGTTGCAGTTGACCTTTGCACCCTGATATGAATGACTGCTCATCTTTCAAGCAGCAGCCTGGTAACCATGGAAAAACATCATTAAAAGGGCTATTGTGTGCTAACAATCCTGTCTTTGGCCCCTGTAGTAAAAGGATCACATCTGACAAAGTTTCCATGCACTCTGATATCTCTGCAATCTTCCCACAGTGAGCTCCCACACACACACACACACACACACACACACACACACACACACACACACACACACACACACACACACACACACACACACACACACACACACACACACACACACACACACACACACACACACACACACACACACACACACACACACACACACACACACACACACACACACACACACACACACACACACACACACACACACACACACGCTACATAAAGATATTAGTGTGTGTTCACCCATGCTAGCGGCTCTTAAATGAAATTTCAACTAAAAGACGAGGGAGTTTATCGAGAGACATTCCTTTGTGACAGGTCCTGGATAAATGATGGAGGAGTGGGATGGTGTGATAACGCCCCAAAACAAAAGGAGAATATGAGTGCCCTCTACGTACACATGAAGCAAACACAGCTGCAGACGGTGAAACATTCCCCACACACTGCGCTCTGATGGGGAGAAAACAGCCAAGGATAAAGTCATTAAGCTAATGAAATGGGAGATAAAGTTAAAAGGAAAAAACAATTATAGAGCTTTGCATCACGCTAGCTATCGCTAGCTTTTATGTGACCGCATTCATTTATATGTCAAAACCCACCAACTTGTGAGCTACGTTCAAAATAACATGACGTTACTGTACTGAGTTCTTGTTCCTTCAGTGAGACTTTGAGATCGGCACTGTGAAGAGAAACCATGTGGGGTTTAAATGCTCATAGGCAATGTCTCACTGACTCAAAAGTTTATCAGTCATCTCCTGGATTTCAGCACTAAGAGACCTCACAGAGACAGGGGTAACTCAATAGCACAGTAGTTTGTTACAACAAGTTGATTAAGCTTCATGATTATATCTCAACCATCACTTCAACAATCATTGTGCACATAGACTTAAGATCTGTGTATTTGACTGAGTAAATCCAGATGGTCTTCACTGCAGTGGCTTTCTGTCTGAAGAATGATTTAGAGTGACTAGGCACTCAAGTGATACCTTGAGGCTTGTGTAATAAATGATACCCACACATCTGTGTTGTGAACCAGCCTCTGGAGAATCAATGAAAGTTGTCCTTCAGGTTAAAATAAATGGCATCAAGTTCATACTTTATATTTCGCCTCTGGTCTATTTGTGTTGTCAAGCCTGAGAAGTCTGGAAAGTCGCCGCTTTTTCTGGATCCTTTTTGAGCTCTGTACACCTTACCTCTCGTTTATTTTAAACTACTGAAGTGTGAAGCTCAGCAGAAATGTCCACAAAAGCTTCACTACACACTTCAGAGTGAAGGGAAACTATAAACCCATTTTAACCGTCACCCACTACTTGTAAAACAAAAAAAACACACACATCCCCCTTACACACCAACACAATGAGGTTGGACCAATTAAAACAAATACAGATCTGTTCTGGTGCTTCACTTTGTCCTGCTGCCAGAGACTTCTTGTCCACTTACATCTGTCAGTAAAGCCAGGTGTCAAAAAGATAGCAGCACTGTAAAAAGACAGGGCTCTGAAGTCAAAGTGAGAGAGCAGAACAGTAGCCAATCAAATTATTACCATTTCTTTATCATAAGGGGCACACAGCGTACATACTTAACTGGTTCAGTTAATTTTGGGATGATATCAACAATCAATGTTAATTTAAGCAGACATGTTTGCTGTAATACATTCACTTAAATAAACATAAATCCCTCTGGCTCTAACATGTCTGCTTACGAGAGCAGCTTCAAACAGCTTGTAAGAGAAGATAAGAAACGATGAGATAATTTATCTCAAGGGGAGTTCCAGTCAGATAAATGAACCTTTCTCGTATTTGCCATGCCATGTGAATAGAACATACATGCAGTTTCTACACAACCCAGGAGATCAATGAGTTAAAATCCTTCAATTAATGCATCTCCAGACTCATATGTTAAGCACATTATTGCAGATCAGATAGAACAAGCGCCTTGACTGGGAATTCAATTTGTCATCAGTTTACATTCAAAACATGCAAACAGCAACTTCACAGCTGTCAAAAATATTTTTACCTGAAACACTGATACAAACAGACATCCTGCTTAAAAACCATTGATGCAAACATGACTGCTTCCCATGCATGACAACTTTATCTGTCCATTACTGGATAGCAAATATGCACGTCAAGCTGACTGCACGCCACTGACTGTCAGAAGAGACATGCAAAGCTACATGCCAAAATTATCTACACTACGTCATGCATAACATTGTTTGTAGAAAATTTGCCTCTGACTATTTATCATATTATCTATTATCTATTATCTATTTATTATAAAATAATAAATCCAACTCAGCAAAATCTTAAAAAAATAAAATAAATGGATAAGTTAAATTAAACCAGGTTGTTTTCTGATGATACAATTTGAATCAAGTAACTCAGGCGTTTAACTGGAAGATGAAGTTTCTCTCGTTTCTCTTTTTGTGTGGCATCTTATGCTGGAAATTGGAAATCAGTGCTATGATTGCACTGCCGGACAGAATATAGAGAACGAAGAAAACAGCATGTCAGCAAAATATTGCCATTGGAATGAATTACCTTGAGAGGAAATACACATCTGTTGGTTTGGTAATGAACCATAAACAGGCTGTTCTGTGGTTGTGTGTATGGTTGTGTGTGTGTGTGTGTGTGTGTGTGTGTGTGTGTGTGTGTGTGTGTGTGTGTGTGTGTTATGAAGACCTTCAAAGCTTAAGTCACATGCCAACCAAAGGACAAGGGTAACACACATGCAACACGTTGAGGAGAGCTGGTACCATGCTTGTTAGAACAGGATGTACAATCTTGGTGCATGCTTGTTTAATTAAAAAAACACACAGAAAAAAAACATTTCTGTGCATGGGAACCTTGTTAATTTCTTCTTTCAGGGCTGACAGGGATGAATGTCAGTTTCTTTGGGTGGGTATTTGGTAGTGGGTGGAGACACCAGACAGACTTGGGAGTAGGGATATTGAAAACTGGTTCAAAGTGTATCCCAAATCTTGGATTCATTTGAACCAGTGATTACCTTTCTGGTTACTAACTGACAAACACTGATACCCTTCATCCTCCTCGTCTGGTAAAGTGTGGCACTCCACAGGGAGGCGTCCCTCATCCAGGATCGTCCAGCAACTATCCCGCAAGACTTCACAGAAACTCCGGCAAGGCAAAACCGGTACTGGGACTGTGGAACCACACTTTGGTACCAAGAGAAGGCAGAAAAACCACTCCAAACTATGGTGGCATCTTGACCTCAAAAGCCATGCCCATTCCTCTAGGAGAACCTGAACTTCTTCCACACTACTCTGGTTGAGATAATTAGGCAAAATAAACATTTCTCCTACCATGGAAGAGCAGAACGGCAGAGCAGTATCTAGCAAAAAGCATGTGGGGGATTCTACAGTTACTGCTGATTTAGCGTCTTCTGGGTGGCTTTCAGCTGTCGGGATAATAAAGGTTGCCTGGCTAGACCCTTGGTCACTTGATTTTTCAGAGGAATAAATCATATAACCAGTTTGGCTGGTTACTACTGTCTGGCTAGTTTCAAATTCTTGACTTGGCACTTGAGTTTGCACTTCAGCTATAGGTATTAAGGTAGTGTCTGGTCTCTTGATAGCTGCTTCTGGCAGGGTAATATACAATTTGTGGTCATAAGTTGGCGCCTGGGTAGTCGAAAATGTCTGGCTAGCAAATGAAGTCGGAAAAACTTGGCTTGGTATAGCCTCCTGGTTAGCTGCTGATCTATCAGGTGGACTTTGAGAAACTTCCAATAATTGGTTGGTCTTAGCCACCTGGGTAGTGCTGACAGAATTGGTACCAAAATAGGTACTGTTCAATTGCAGACTAACTTTGCTTTTATTGTGGGGTTCAGTGGAATAATCAAGATTTGTCTCTGATTTTTGACGACCGGCATCATCAGCTTTCCTGTTCAGAACAAGAACAGTACTATTTTTAACTTTTAAATTGGACGATGATAAAAATTCACTGTCTGACCCACTAAAATCAGTTGGTCTATCTGTTCCTTGTTGGCTTTCCCCTGAAAACACCTGGGATTCAAAGCCAAATTCCACGCTAGGGTCTGCTTCTGACACAAGTGTCCTGTTAAGAAGAATCTCAGCATTATTTTGAGCCTTCAATTCTAGATGTATTGAATCAGCCACTGTAAAGGCTTCAGTGTCTAACCCCCTCAATTCAGTTGGCCTTACTGTTCCTTGTTGGCTTTCCCCTGAAAACACCTGGGATTCAAAGCCAGATCCCCCACTAGGGTCGGCTTCTGCTGGAAATCCAGATTGAGACTCCAATTCTGAGTCGGACAAAAGATGTGGTCCAATGTCTGGTGCAAATCCAGACTCAAGCCCAGATCCAAGTCCTGAAACATGTTCTGTTAAACTCAGTTCACCAGATCCTCCAGAACCCACAACCCTTAGTGAAGATTTGTCATTACCAGATTCACGAATTCGAGACGAAATCCTTGATGTTGCTATTTCTGATGCACGATCATGTTCCTGTTGTGTTGTAGGTTTTAGTGAGGTCAGTCGAGGAGCCTCAGTGGTCTCATCCCAAGTCTGCACAAGCTTTGCAACCTCATGTCTCTCATCAATAATCTCTGCTCCAACTCCTTCAAAATTCTCTGATGGTGGTTCTCCACTACCTGTTGGACTGCCAGACCCCTCCTGTTCCACTGTTTGGGGCATTGGTGTCGTACCAGTCCATGACCAGAACCAAGCATCAGACTGGACAGGCCAAAGGGCCAACAGAAACAAAACTCCAAAATGGGTCCTCATCTTAGTTACCAAGTCTTAACCACTTCCACCAGCTTGATTAGACTCCCAGAGATGACATGTCCATACAGCCCCCTCACACACACTCTGCCCAGCTCTGTCTCCACACACACTCCAGCAGGCAGAGAGGAAAAGTGAAGAGGAGTGCCCCATTCAAAAGAGTAAAGGGGGATAGCGGGAGGAGGTGTGCTTGGTATTGGCTGTCTTGGCAATATTTCCTCTCCTGACTCCTCCTCCCCCCTCCTTCTCCTTTTGTCACAGCACTGAAAAGCGATCTCTCCTGCTGACTTATACCTTAGAATTACAGCAGCCTTTCCTTTCAGTGTACAATACTGATGCCTTCAGTGTTTGAAAGAGAGGGGCAATTTGTTCCTCTTGACTTGTTTGCTTTGTTTAAACATGACAATAGGACAGATCTAGCTCTTGTAAAGAGTCACTGGATTTACAACAGTAGAAAAAGTTGTGTCCATGCAATTTGTTGATTCAGTTTTAAGTTACTCAAGCCAAATTCTTTTTTATTTTTATTTTGGCATACTTGAAATGTTAGCAGCTCTAGGTGATTGAATAAGTATCTTCCCACAATGCACAATGCAACCAGTTATCAAACAAAGTTGTTGTTTCAATGTGTAAAAATAAATGGAATCTAACATTCATGCTGTATCTCATTACAATAATTGTTTGATTTAATAAGACAAAGGTAGAATTATTCAAAACAGCATATTTCTACTGCACTGTTAACTCAATATGAATACTATCAACCCAGCCACTGAAAGTCAATATGTCAATATGTCTTTACATTGAAGTCAAGATAACTCTATTCCACGCTGATCATCATGCAACTTCGTCAACTTATATCCTTCCTCTGGTTAAGATGTGGTGTCATCTATTGTTCAAACCAGTTTAGACCCCTTTTCTTCCCCGCTCTGTGGTTACACAGTAACTTAGGCCTCACTTTCTTGTTCAGACTAGTTTCTCATTCTGCCTATGTGATCAGTTGACAGAGACCCTCAACGTCTGCTAACAGGAGCTTAGTGTTATAAGGAACAGGAGGTTTGTGCAACAGAACCGGGGTTTAAAATAAAGTCGTCCATGTACCCTCAGTTGTTGATAGAATCGAGCTCTGGTCATCTCTGGGCGCTGCATGCCCTAGTCCTTGTAAAAGTACCAGACGCTTATGTTAGGATATAGAGATGTCTTAACATGAGCTTGACAACTTCATCCTGTAGCTCTCTGTCACTGCCTGGGGGTCAGTGATGATCCAAACGACCCCTGCCTGCAAGATGAAGTTTGTTTGGTCTGACAATGGCAAATGTCTAAATGTACTTCAGCCTTCATCAATCATATTTATTTCTAGAAGGAAATATACAACACAGCTCTCTTTATAATGACAGGGAAATCATTTTGCACCGTTTGCTTTGATAACAATTCAGGAAGAGAAAAATATTCAGTCATGTGGAAAGCAGTTGCTTTTCGTAAAACCTGACTTAAGACTTGTGACTGCCTTACAAAGTGTCTGACTTTACCTTTTGAGAACGTCTGTCCCTTTAAGGAAGAATTGAAAAAAAGTCTGATTGCCATTAAACACATTTATGAATAAGTCTTTTCAAGACTGGAAGATCTAAGGCTTATTTTTATCTGAGGTTTAGTGACAACATCTTTAGGCGCTTGTTGCGGAGAGATCCCAGGATAAATTAGATAAGATGACGCTCTGGGCATGAAGTGAGCCCTCTGTCCCATGACATTCACTTTTAATACTCTAAAACTGTCAGAAATGTACTGTTCACTTCAAAGAAGTTGCCTGAAAACAACAATGAAGATTCCCAACTTTTACTGGAAATATAACAGTATTTTTTTCCCAGTCGAAATCCAACAACATTTTGCAAGAAAGTTACCATCACAACATGTTTCAGGAGAGACGAGAAGTCCACTGATCATTTACTGTTTCTGTGGTCGGCCAAACTCAGTGATCAAAGTATCTGTAGTTAGTCTTTACACAGAAAAAAAACAATGTTTTAAGTCAAGTCTTGGATAATAAACCCAGAAAGTAATAAACTCTGTAGTGTTGTAGGTAATGATTAGCCTGACACATATCGCTGAGCTGTAATGGAACCGAATCCATTGTATTGATTCCAGTAAACTATTTAATGCCCTCTTCTAAAAGTCAGGGTTTGAGTGGACTGGGGTGCTTGGTTATGTTTTAAATGTACATTTTATATTCCTGTAAATGTTTTTAAATCTGGATCCCGAGAAGAAAATCTGAGCTCTAGGGTTCAGCTGATGGGGATCCAAACAAATAAATGAATGGATTACCGTCCAGGTTGGGAGTACAGAAACAAAAAGAAGAAACTTCAGCAGATAAATATTATGAGATCACTGATAATTTATCTTATTCGTCCTATTGAGACTGTAGAAACGATTGATTTAACAGTCATAAACAGTTTAACCTTTTACCTCCTGTGGACAGTTTTTCGGTCATTTAGCTGGAAAAGATGCAAAATCGGAAAACCCAGAAAAAGAAGAAATTGTCTTCACGTGAATGTGTCACTACTAGCCTCCAAACAAGGTGTAATTATCCCAAAGATGACGATATATATTTACCTTAAGCTATTTCTGTGTGACAGGGGAAGGGATTATCCAGATCTGGGGAATTTTCATGAACATTTGAAAAGTGGGAGATCTTGGGTGGTCAAGAGCATATACCCTGTGACATGTGATCCAGGAACCTGTCTGCTTTTTTAGGGGAGAAGTTGACAAGGAAAAGACTAAATTGCACTTAATTATAGAAGTACTATGGTACCTTTGGAGTGACAGTTTTTTTTAGCATAGAGAATCTGCATCAATCAAACTATCAACGTGCCCTGAGCTTTGTCAGAAGTCTGTGTCCCTCTTTTCAACATCCTCTTTCAGTCTGCTGCTGCCCGCATAGAGTCGAGGCTGAGAGCACCATAATGACAACATGGCAAGATTTCCTGTGTTCAAAGTGGCATCTGTAGTCGGAGCAGGGTAATTACAGTAAGAACAGTTTCTTACTGAAAGTTTTCACTGGGCAGAGAAAACACAGATTTACATGCATCATTTTAAGTTTCTTTGAAAAAGGGCAAAAGAAGATTTGTGATAGATTTTGTTGAACGTAGCTTGACAGAGAACCTAAGCTGAGTAGGTTGCAAAATGCACGATAATAAAATCTATGAAACTAGTGTGAATAAAAAGATTTTAATGAGAAGATCCCATGAGTTATAGTTATTGGTAAATCATCCAAGATTCTTCTGTTTTGTGAGCCAAATACATTCTCTGCAGTTTAACACGTTTGATAACAGCTTTTAAAACTTCCCCTTAACCCAGTTCACATGCAGGTCACCTGCTGTTCAACCTCTGACCATATTCTAAGCAGGGGTCTCCAGTAATCTAAAGGGCCAGTTAACCCAAATCACGAAAACTAATGTGAACTTTTTTGGCATTGCAAAAGTGTTCTGTTCAGCACAGTCGAATGTGGGTGGTGGCACAAAATGGAGCAATAGAGAAGTCATTAATAAAACAAATGTATCCCACATGGCCGTGGCCCTTCGACTACAACATGGATGACTTTGGTGTAGTGACTCTACAAACTTACACTATATCAAATTACCCTAAGACCTGAAGTTTATAAAAAAAAAAAAAAAAAGATCATTCAAATTACAGATAAAAGAAAAATCGGAATTCCTTTGGCTGTGGTGTTGGCCATTTCAGAGCTGAAAATGAATCCTCCTTTAAGACAAAGGTAAAATAATTTATCTTAAACTGTTGAATTTTGCAATGTGGGGTGTAAAATGATAAAGTTTGCTCATGTCTGCGACCTGTGAAATTTTGGGATGCCTGAGCAGGGGATGAAGTGAAATTCCAGGCCTCCCCAGTGCCGGTCCATCACAATACACGGACAAAAGGGTGAAACCTAAGAGCAGGAATGACTGTGAGGGCTAAGACCATCAATGGGAGGATGAATGATCGACTAATTACAACACCAACAAAACCTGCTGAACATAATCCACAAGGGGGCAAAGGCGTCCAATTATCTGTCAGCACACAGCGTTGTCTCACTGTCATCCAGATATTGGATTTCATAAGCAGAGCGCCAATTTCTTTGGTGCTAAATATAGCGTTTGTGAATCATTTAAGAGGACGAGGACATGTGATGCAACCTAATCTCCTATGCAATGGATGGAAAGTTAGTAAAAGTTAGGGAAAGTACGTACAGTATTTCTGAGTAACTCTTGTACTTAAAACTATCATTAAAGTGCTTAAAACATCTAAACGATGCATCTATTGATTAGCGTTACAGCTAATAAGGGCTCTACTGCAATGCCACACTTCACGGTTGACATTTTGACCTGAAGCGTTGCTGTACAAACATTGAGACATGACGTCAGACGCATGTTACAACTTAAGTTAACGATCAAAAGCTAGAGGGTCTGGACTCTGTAGACTCTTTAGGTCAGGCAGAGTGCCTTTTGGCGGGCCCTTCCTGCACCTTCACTGATGTTGTTTCAGCAGGTCGGGGTCGTTGACCTCTTCGCTGTGAGTCTTGGCCGTTATACGAGCATTAAACTCTTAGGGATTGGAGTTTTAAATCACACACAAACACAGATTAGGATATCCACAGACACTCAGGAACGAGCCCACATATGTGCAGACACACACACACACACACACACACACACACACACACACACACACACACACACACACACACACACACACACACACACACACACACACACACACACACACACACACACACACACACACACACACACACACACACACACACACACACACACACACACACACACACACACACACACACACACACACACACACACACACACACACACACACACACACACACACACAAACTTGGGCCTCAGTTGCACAGCATGTCACAGCTGAGCAGCAGAGTAAACAGTGAGAGGCAGAGGGACACAAGTCGAGAGAACATATGGCTGAAACACACACACACACACCTGCTTGACTTACACAGGCATACAGCGAGTCACAGTTGAGCAGCAGTGTAAGCATATCTCAGTTTGAATCAACCGCAGGAATAAAAACACTGAAGGAAAAGGCTGTAAAACAATCATCTGATAATCTCTAACACTCTGCATTCTCTCCTCTGAGCGACAGGTTGCAAGAGATCACTTGTTACTCACAGTACAATTAGAGGACTATTCAGACAGAGGCTTTCAAGCTAAATGTGAGACATGTTGTGTAAGAATGTAACTGTATCAAATCAGTAAAGGTTAGACTTGGCAATCTTGGTGGCTTCAAATTAAAGCACAGTTAAGCATTGATCAAGTGGCGAGAATGGAGGTCAAACTGCTTTTTGTGAAACATCTGTGTCAGCGGTGAACAGACTTCAAACTAACTCAGCCTAGCAGAGGCAGTCTGTTCTGTGCATTGTGCTTCTATGCTGCCATCCTGTACAGGAAAACTGTCTGAATAAGAGCGCCTGATTCTAACGACATCTCAAAGATCTCCCATCAGTGACTGTGTGTGTCGCTGACTGTGCGAGGCTGCCGGGGGATGAGAGAGGTGGGGGTTGGCTAACAGAAAGGGGGTCAGAAGGTCACAGCTATCAGATTAGGAGGGAAAGGAGTCCTGTTTCCCACAAATAGAGACTTATCACCATGTCTGAATGGCCTGGAGGAGCAGGTTGTGAATGAGGGACCTTGCCTGCAGAGTAGATGCCTCTCGTTCAGACCTGAATTGTTGTAAACCAAAGCTGTTTAAGTGTCTTGGGACATAGATCTGCAGAGCGCTACAGGCAGTATGATGGACTGACTGTGTATAACACCTAATGCAAACAGGTGTGGTGTGGACAAAAAATAAAGGAAATATAAGTTAAAAAAAAAAAACAGGAACAGGATTTCATTCAGTTTTACACTCCATTCATGCAGCATCTCACACAAGTATACTGTATGCTCCAAGTATCACTACTGATGCTACTGCCACTCTGTAACAGAAGACTACACAGAGTGATGTGACATCTTCATGCTGAACTGTTCAACTTTAGATTTTAGTGTGTTCTTCTTTGTGAAGCCTTATTGTTATGTGTCTGTGTTAGGCCAGACTTCCAACAGTAAATCTTTTTCTGAACATGTGTAAGTCCTGCTTTTTTTTAAATTATTTTTCTGTGTGCATCCTGCATAATTTACCAGAGGCATCAGTATGAAATTCCGTCCGTTTTGAAACCAGCTACAAACTCCTCACAGGAGCCTGAACTGAAAATAATCTTAGGATACATCAGATTCAGATTTCTGCCTCTTCAGCTTGTCACTAAAGTTGAGTATCAGCGGTACAGTCAGGGAAGGACACAGCTCTCATTCTTCATTCAGCACATTTACATGCACAGTTAAGTGGAGCTACGGTCAAAGGACATCTGTTTTTTTTGTTTTGTTTTGTTTTAGCAGATCAGTAAGTGTTACCCTTTAACAAATCAATGACAGGGTACCAAGCACTAACTCCAAAACCTCCAAAGCTCATCACATGCCAAAGGAAGCACTCTATTGTCATACAGTCCAATCAAATCCCAGCAGGTTTAGAATATTTAGGCAACTTTTTGTCTAGAAGCCACAAAAAACAACTGAATGCCTCTTTGGAGAGCGCTGAGCTGCATCTTTGAAACAGTTCCACAAAACGATCCAGAATCCCCGTGGAACGAGGCAGACAGTCAGAGCCCTGCAGGGTTCCTCTCAGTCCTGCTCAGGCAAGCAGAAACAGCTTGGCTGTCACTCTGAATAAGACACATTCCATAACAACAGGAGGATATGTAGCCTGTGGTGCCTAAACTACAGTTACAGTAGAAGAGGAGATAGACTGCAGTGTCTGCAGGACAGAAGGGATGCATCAATGTTTAGCCAGCTTGAATGCAGCTTACTAAATGTAATCTTCTCATTAAATATGATCAGGAATGAAGCGGGGCAGATATGCGCTCTGAGAACATATACGTTCCACTTAGTCGGGCAGAGCATGACCAATTGGTTCTTTTGTTGAGTCTTTGGCTCGAGATCTTGTCAAACCCCATGAAACATGCATGTTTTTGGAACGACTTCCCATGCACGAGCAAGTCAAGAGTGTGTCAAATTATCATTCGATCAGTTTCAGATCAACAAACTTCAGAGTAAAATAAATCACATTCAAGTAGCCATCGACATGTCAACCAGAAATTCCAGATACACTCGATTTATCCTGTCAGGCAAAACAGATGCCTCATCTTCACACAGATAAAAATAAATATTTAACTATTTGATGTTACACAAGACAATTGAAATGAAAACCAACGGCGTGGCTGTCATCCTTAAAACGCTAAAACAGCTACCTAAAAACCTGTAGAACTCCGCTAACCACTGCAGTGTTGAGCCGGAAATGTCTGAACTGTAATTGGCCTGCAGTGCCTGGGAGCTGTTGTCTTAGCTAATGACAGACACAGAATCAATTTTTCTGCTTGTAACTAACCAACTGTAACACGCAGCAAGACGTGCACTGACTGCAGGGCACATTACTTTAATAGATGTTTACCATGTTTCTGTGTGTCAGCTTGAAAAAGATTGCTTTACAAAGTCATGTGTGTGGGGGTTTGGAGATGTTTTGCAGGAGTTAACGTACAGTACAATCATGGCATTATTGCTGTCATGAGCTGTTTGCTGGAGATGTTGGAATAGAAGGATATTTTCATTTCCTGTTCTGTAGAGCCCGTGGGAGAAATTTCTTTAACACCAGACTTAATCCTAGTAAGAAGAGGATTCCAGCATCACAGTTAAAGAAAAGCTGATTGAACAAATACCTCTGCGAGTACTGAGCAGTAGAAGTGGGGAAATGGCTCCCTCTACTGTCCTAACACTGAGCCACACGCCACCTTTAACAGTTACTTACTTAATACAAATCCTTCATCTGAAGCTCAAGGGAAGAAATCTCTAGAGTATTTATTTATTTATTTTTAAATGTGTTTTTACTCACTCTTCTATTTAATACACAACATTCAAGGGTTCTTGTGAGGGGTTGGTTCATTGTTTATTTTGTCACATAAAAGCAGAAATCATAAAATCATACCGATCTATAACGGGAAGTTCACCTAAATCATTTGTTTCTCTTTCCTCTGTGTTTGGTGGATTGTGGAGTTTTGGCTATAGAACTGTATTGAACAAAAAAAAGTTAATTTCTACCAATTGATTTATTGTTTCCTTGCACAAAGTGCAGGTTTATACGTTTTTCTTCGTCATGCACCTTCTCGTTCTTTGTAAAGTAAAAAAAAAGAAAGTATCCTTGTAAATTATACTGCTTAAAAAGAACAAAATAAATCAAATGGGTATAAACAAACCTGAATGTAATCTCAGAAAAGTCATTGATGCATACAAAGTACAATACACCTAAATGATTTATTTTTTTTTACTTTTTGTTTTCTTCTGATGCAGAGCTGCACACAAACCTTGATCACTCTGAACTCAGCAAGATGTTAGCTTGTATTTGAAGTTGACAATGACCTGCACATAGATTACTCTTTAAACATTATATCCCATGAGCATGCTGCTGCAGTTCACACCAAAAAATAAAAAAGCAAACTTCACTGAGCAGACAGAGCCACCCTCCCCAACCCCCGAGATTTATGCTCACACAAACACACCTGTGGAAACACTGTGTGCGAAAAAACTAAAAAGCTTATCATGGTAGATAAGGCACTCCGAGGAAAAAACACAATATTTTAAAAACGAATATTTTTCATGGGTTCATGACTGTGTTTGGTTAGGTAAGAGGAAGTGGCTGTATTACACGCACTCAGAGTTTAATATGTTGCTCACTAAGATAATAATCTTATCACATGGTGTTTATTTTCATCAGCTGCAGCGATGTGGTGGCCGGGCCTGAAGCAGAACTCTCAGCACACACACACACAGATACACACACACAGATACACACACACAGATACACACACACAGATACACACACACAGATAGATACACACACACACACAGATACACACACACACACACACACACACACACACACACACACACACACACACACACACACACACACACACACACACACACACACACACACACACACACACACACACACACACACACACACACACACACACACACACACACACACACACACACACACACACACACACCTGCTCTGTTGATGTCACAGGACAAAGACAAACCACAAACAAGTGATCACGGTTATTGTGCTTCCTGAATGACGGGACGCCAGGATTCAGTCCCTAAAGATGCAGCTCTTTGACATTTGATAGAGCGTGAGATGACGTGCAGGAGGATGTGGATCGATGTAGAATAACCACCAGTCCATGAGTAACTCAACACACATCTTTGTGCCAAAAAAAAACACTGAACATAATCCCTCTAACATTACCTCAGGCACAGAGAAACACGTGGTCAGTGAAGTATCACTGCTGGTTCTCTCTTGCTATTCAGTGGTCTGATCAGCAGAGGGAGACCGAGTCACTGTGGAGGTCATGGTGGGGTTTAACGGGACACTGACCTGATTACAGTCCACAGTACTCAAATCACAGGAGCGTCATTAACATGCACGCACAGGCACAACACACAGATATCAAATGAAAGACAGGTGGGGCAGACAAACAGGGTGACAAAGTCCATCCTCGTCGTCAGAGGAAACAGAGACTAAATATTTAGTTTCACTAACCTGTAGCAGTGTTGCAGGCACAAGTTTTTGTTGGTAAGGATCTTCTTTGAACTCTCTCAACAGAGCCTGCCCTAGATTTAGTTTTTGTAAGAAATAGAAATATATATGTAATAACATTCATTTGTTTCTATTTGATTAGAATAGAATCAGTTTTAATATTTTAGAAAGTCGCTGATTCCAAACATCCACAAAAAGAAAAGGAAGTAATGTAAGAAGTAAGAAAACTCTCTTCTCTATCAATACACCTCACTCTCCACAAGCTGACTTTATCAACACAGGAATCTAATGTCACGTTACTTAGGTTACCTGTGTACAACTGGACAAAACATGGAATCCATTCCTCAGTGCTGACATTTGTGTTGAGAAGCATGTGGAGCAGTCTGGATCTATTTTCAACCATGCTCAGTTTTTAAAGCAAAGGCAACAATCCACACATGATTTCTTGAGTGTAGATTGCTGATTTTCTAGAAAGCTGACACATCTGAACAGCGTAAAAGAATTCCACAGGCTGGTCTTGATCCTTATAAACGATAGTTTGTGAAGTTTCGCCTGGGGTTGTGCATGATTAGCCGACGAAATGATTCAAACTCATCACCTTTGCAAATCAGCTTCCAATAAAAAATTGTTGGTTAAACAAATGATGAATATTTCAATTTATATTTAGGCCTATAATGCCAGTTACATTTTATGTCTAAGCTGTAAAGCAACACTAGCTGAGGCTGTATCTCTACATCCTACTAGATGTAAGCCAGTACACAGTGGGCAGATGCTAATGCTGGCCACACTCTGTATACCAGTTTGACATAGTTTACATGCAGACGCTCTGAAGGTGTAAATATAATACAGCTCATCACGACAATAACGGCACATTTCTGTTAAACATCTTTAGCCCTCCAGATTGTGATCGTTGTCAACAGTAGTACAAATACTTGAAAAGAACACTCGTCTTGTCTTAAACCATAAAAGCACTATTTTGAGTCGTTTAAACCTAATTAAAGGACCTCCATATGACCCTGAAAACACGTTAATGTCTCACTCATTTATGTATTATTCAATAGCTAATCTTCAACTTTCATATTGGTTTAAATGTGTTAGTACTGTCCATCAAAGAGTTAATTCTCGTTTCAGATGTAGGCTGCCGGGTGATCAGTTGAACTTGAAATGAACGTTCACTCCACATTGACAAATCATTTACCTGCTTTCTAGATCTGAAAAGAATGAAGAGGGACTCTCCCACACCTGGAATCCAGACATGGTGCTTGTCTAATAAGGGCAGGGTTAGAGGGTCACTGGGTTGGAGTGTCCCACTAAGGTTAGCTACATATTTACTACGGAATATGCGAGTCTGATGACAGCTTAAAGAACCAACAACTGACTCTACCTCTGAACATTTAAGGCAGGAATAAAGATATTGGACATGGTATCATTAGAGAATATTGTGTAAAAAAGAACGTGTTTTCTACTCTTTGTGCCAGTGAATAGTGTCGTTACAAGGCACCAGGTGGCTACAGGTAGAAGAAGTGGGCTTTTTAGCTGGAGGGTTATGAGTTGGACTCCCAAGACCAGCTGGAAGTATGTGGACTGGAAGAACAGAGGAGTGACGGTGTCATCTCCTGTAAAGAACTGGCCTGAAGATGTCCTCAAGCAAGGCACTTAACCTCCAACTGGAGCTGCTCACTGCTCAATGATAAATGACTGTAAGGTCACCACAAGACTGAGAGTGAATTGGCTCTGGTTTCATGTATGTTCTTAGATTTCTTTCTATATAAACTGAATCACATGCTCTGACAGTGGTTGTATGCAGGCCACACAAATGGTGTAATGCTGCATTAATTCTACATTCAGACTTGCCTCATGCAGCCTGTTAAAGGTTCCTTTTCAGAGCATCAAATTGTCAGTCCATTGATGAAAAGACGGAGGAAATAGCTCATATTTTTGTTTTCCACCAGTAAACACCAGTTGAGGTGAGTCTGGAGTTGGAAGGATGAGCAGAGGAATTGCACATACCAGCTGTGACTGTGACAGTGCAACAAGTCTGAACTTTTCCTTCTTCAGACATTTGACAAACATGAAAGAGGCTAAGGCTCCAATTTGGGGCTAAATGCTTCGCCATATTTTCTCACCTCATAAAAATAAATGTCAGATTCCATGCTAAGCCTTTATACAGAACAACGGACAAAACTTTACAAAAAAGTGTCAAGGAAGTGAATACTTCCAGGTTTTGAAATGCCAATCAGAACAAATCAAAGAGAGTTTGTGCTGTTTGCTAACTGATCAGCTACAGCGCCACGTTTGGGGAAGGGTTGGCCAGCTGGTGGGTGATGACAACGCCGTCATTCTCACTTCCCACAAAGATGAAACAACATAGAGATCGGAAGTCCGGCATGAGGACTGTTGACTTTGGGGATTAGGATCCATAACCGGATGGGCAGAAAAGAGAACAAATCATCCAGATACTTCTTTGAGAGGCATCTCTAAGTGACTGCATGGAAATGGAAAAAAAACAGACAGAGAACTTTAAACAATCCTTTGACCTGCTACTCTGCGTCATTTCGGTTCTAATACACACTGGGTATGTCCCCTGAGGATTCATGTGTTGACATATTTGTTTTTGCGTGGGTGTTTATTTACTTTCCCAGATAAGAGGCACAAGGTTTATGAGAATCTCTTTGTTCAGTTCGACAGAAATGATGTGTTGGGTTTAAGTCTTGATCCTGAACAGCAAAACAAAACTCAGTTTCTTATCGCAATATAAAACACTGACACGCAAAACTATTTATTATACTTGAAGATGTATGAGTACTGTAGGCACAGAGTGATATATCTTCTTTGTCAACATTTATAACATGAATTATTCTTTAACGATAAATGAAGCAGGATGTGTGACTAAATGCATCCTCAATGTCTCCAATATGAACTTTTATGTGGAAAGGAAAAGGCTGTACACAGGGTACCATGATCATTATTTAGGACAAGATTGGACAAGATGGTGTTTGTGTGGAGATGCTGCAGTGCACACTAACATAAAAACCATCATTTTTGTGGCCATGTCTCCTCTATTCTGTGGGAAGTGACTTCATGTCCCAGTTTGATCGAGATTCTTCCCCCAAATTGGTAATTATCCCATATCCTTTAAGAACATCCTGTCAAAGTCTTTGGTTTTTGTTTCCAATGGTAACTTTTTAATTGTTTCTCACACTTCTTGGTAAATTCATTGGCAGACATGGCAGTGCTGGTAGACCCGGCGTCAGAACAAACCAACCATCATCTCTTTGCCAGGAATGGATGGAGACAGTGATGTGCTGAGACATGAATAAACACGAGTTTCTTTTATCATTCCTTACAGAGATCTGACGCTATATTCACCTCACACTTCAGGCCTACCTGACAGAGCCTCCTTTGTCTGATGTTTCAAACTGCACAGTTTATTAACCTACACACACATGCTGTGAGAGTCCTACTATAACTACTACTACTATTTTTCAGAATCAAACAGCCTTATCCGTAAAGACTCAGACAGTACTGTTTACTTCCTGTCACTGACTCATGCTGGAGTGAGTCAGGCGCTGCTTTTGCTGTTAAAAAACATGAGTCAGGATCTGCGGAAATTTGTCCTGCTTGCAAACAGATGGAGGGGAAATCCAGACATCACCATTACCAGACAGTCAATAACACGGAGATCAGCCTTTTCAGCCTGAAGCATTTGCAAACATTTATAGCCTAACAAACATTTATGCCTTGTTCTAAATGTTGTCTGCCTTTTAAAAAATGTGATTCATGAGATAGATTTTTATCCTGGAAGATGCTGCAAATCTCAAAGTTTAAAACCTTTAGTTGGTGGAAGACATCGGCTGTAATTCAAATGAACACATTTAAAAGTATGGTAGAGTGTTTTTCAGACGCAAAATGTCTGTTTTTTTGTTTATTTTTTTAGGTGCGTGTCCATATTTTCAGAAGTGCATGTTCGAAACCAGCTTATGTCTGGTTTGAACACTTTGAGGTACAGTACTTGTATCCATGTGTCTGAGCTCTTGCAGTTACACAAGCCAGTGAGTCCAGTTGATGCTAAATAGGCAGGAATTAAGCCTTGGACTTTATAAATCATTGGGTAATTCCAAACAGGCCATTTCCTCAGCCTCTTAATCCCAAAGTGAGTGAGGCATGTGTTTAAATCAAAAGGTCCTGGGACTGTGGCCGTGAGAGGAGCATTCTTCTGTGACTGTGCCAATGAAAGGGAGTCATTTCAAGGAGCTTTGCTCAGCCGACCGACCATTAAAAGGACCTCAATTGGACAATAACAGAGGAAAGAAAACACTGCATATTGAATTTAAACTATTTGTATATTTGGGTGAGATCTGAGGGTGGATCTTAACTTTATTAAACTGTGATTATGAATCTTCAAACAACCTCTATTAGCTTGTTATTTCACACAGATTAACAGGGGACAGTTATCAAAAAGTGCAACCCCTAACTGTGTTACAGATGGACTGAAACTAACAAATTGTGTAATACTTTTGAGACTAGACAAGGTATCAGGAAAAAGAAAAAAAAAGGGAATCACTCAACAAAATACTGTCAAAATAAATGTCTGGAACAAAATCAAACTCAGTCAGAAATTAAAAAATTTCGAGCAGGCTACTTTATTTACAATTCAAGTCCCTTTTCTACCAGATTCCCAATCTAACTAGATATTGTTCATCGATTGAGCTAAAGTATTTGAGTAGCTGTTCTGCTCACAGCTCCTTCTGTCATCCTTTGTTGTTGTAGGCTGCTTGATTCAGTTTGTTTATGGATGTTATTGTCATTTTATGAGGCTTCTGCTCATTGTTGAATCAAGGAGACCTCCGCAGATAATTCAGCTCTGGGTAAAAAACTTTTTTAACAAAGACTAGTGATGTGTGCATGTGTTTTAGACTTTAGTCTTTAAGTTTACAACCTGCCTGCTGCTGCTGTAAAAACAGAGATTTGACAGAATTGGGGTTCATTCGGGTTCTTGTCCTCCATAAGTTCCTCTCAAGGTGCTATTCTCTAGGAGATAGATAATGGTGCTATAGGACTCACTTTCTTTAAGGAAATATCAGGGACACATGCATTCAGCAGAGAGCAACAACAAAGATTGAAGCCCAATGAACACAATGTTTCCCAATAATAAATATCAAAGGGAATTGTTCTATTAGCTGAACAGATTTGTTCTGAAGAGCAAGTTGAGAAAAAGCTGGATTAAAAAAAGAGGAAACTCTGTGGCTTTGAAAAGCTCAATGGAAGTTATTCTTCATAATCCACTGAAAGCAAATAAACTGTTTGCAGATGAAAGCCATGGTGTAAGAACAAGACAATACAAGCATGCAAAACCAGTGGGAACAAAACCTCAGAATACTGCTGAGTCATTATCAGAGCACAGAAGACAACACCAAGACTAAACTATGTAGCACTTTGAGATTTTAAAAATGTGAAGTGCTTTACAAATAAAATTTATTATCATTATTATTATTATTATTATTATTATTAAGACACAGACGTGAGAGCAATCGAGGACAAATGAGACAAATGGTCACATCTCCTCCAGGGCAGTGAACTGGTGTGCTTAAAACTCTCGCTTCTTATCATTCCTATATTGAAAGTAACTTAAAGGTACCAAGAAACACTGTTGCAATGTGAGATAATAAAATATAATGACTTTCAAAGTCCAACAATTTGATTTATAAATCATATTGTAATTTACCATTGCTGAGGTGTTTCTTGCCTGTTAGTTAATGACATCTTCAGAAGTATGTTTGTCATACCTCTTGAGATCATTAGCGAACACCTAATTACAAAACAAACAGAAAAGAACTGTGTAAACATGTAATTGAGTGTCAGAGGTATTTATTAACTGAATGAAAACTGCTTCCCATGACTCGCTGACTTGTTTTGGTTTTGAAACTCTGGGGAACACACAAAGACAACTGGGACACAGAATGTATCATCCAGGACTTCTGATCTCCTGATGTTGGTTTTATTCTTTAAGACCAGACAGTATCATTATCCATTATTCCTTTCCATTATTCAAAGTAGGAAACATGTTTCCTTGAATATACCAGCTAGATGAGCTGACAAAACTGACACCATATGGTACGGCTAAATCTTAGACACTGATAAGTTTTCTGAAGACTAACTGGAGGAAAAAGGGTCATCAAACATAGAAAATGTTTTTAAAATCATTTTCACAAGTCAATGTAATTTCATGTGTGTATCTATAGACTGAATAAAACAATGGACATGGTGTCAATAACATCAACCATTGAGACTGGCACTATCAAGCCCAACAATGGCGGATGGCATGTTGAAAAAGGTTATCTCCAACTAACTCTCCAACAGACAAGAGGTGGAGCTGAGGCGGTCCTTATCGAAGTTATTATTCAAACGTCAATGTGTAATAAATGAGGCCTGTTGGCAAACAGCTGTCGTCTGTCAGCCAACTTAGCCTGCCTCATAAACGTAGGAGTTTATGAATAACTCTTAGCCTTACTATAATCGAAACCGGTTTGTGAGGAAACTCAACCCCTGTACAATGTGCATGTTTATTTCTGCTCTAAAGACGGGCATTTTAATACAGGACCTAATGGGGATTCCTTGGCCTTTGGACTTATGTGGACACTCAAAGAACTGCAGGCTACATTCCTACACTGGCCTAAAATGTTCAACATGAGCGGTTGCTGCATGGGTGTACAGTGTGTGACAAAGTGGTTTTGTATACGTATTTTAAATCAAGGCATAACTTCACATGTCCTGTAAGAGTATTGGCAGGCTGGGCTGCTGAGAGATTTGATGGCAGCACAGATCTGTGTCAATGTTTGGCCTTTTTCTGAGCTTAATGAAAGAAAAAAGTTATAGACAGAGCTAGATCATCTCTGACCAACAGAAGTATTTCTGTGTGTCCATCTCTTCACTCCTCACTCACAGCTCTAAACACCATCAACTCCAAACCCCAAAGTGAAAACATTCTTCTTAAATTAACCCAGAAGAACAAAGGAGCTTCTCTACAAAAAAGGGGACAAAAGAAGAAAAGAAAAAAAGACATTCCAATCATGTAGGTTCAGGCTTTGCAGTACCAAAATACTGCATGTGAAAGAGGAATGGCAGGCAGGCGCAACAAGAGTATCGGCCCTAGGCTGTGGATTTGGGTGGTCAGTGAGAGAGGGCGGAGATTTTTACCACCTACAGCCTCTTGGAAAGGAGACAATATGATTCAGTTCTACCAAAGGACAGAAAAGGTTACATCTGTTTGTCCTTAATACAAACAAGTGTACTTTATTTCAATCTGGCAATAAGTGGCACAACAACAGTGCTACAGGCCATTTGTACCCCATCACATTCCCCAAACCTCCCAAACAGTTTATCAGGAGGCACTAAAGAAAAGTAGAGTCTGAGTCACTGATGAGAATATCAGGGAGCAACACCAGTCCTTCCAAACGCCTCCGATTTCCATTCAGACGAAAGACTTGATTCTCTATTGTGCAAACTTACTAGTGGGGGAGTCCCAGGAACCAGGTGTCAAAGATCGATTTAGCATGTCTGAGGGATGATTTCTGAGGGATTTAGGAGAGGGGGGAGATGGAGGGGAAGTTTCAAACCATATATGATTTATTCCGCACTCATTAAAATCTCACTAAAGGGAAAAACGCTTGCAGTGTAGGAGGAGAGAAAGACTAAAAGATCAATGTTTTGGCATAATTTGTTACCCTCAAGACATATAACCTTGAATTCTGTGGGCCGAAATCTTTTAAACAGACGTAGAGGGATTTCCCTCACCGTAGCTTTGCATTAGTCAGATAAATGGCTACAGATGGCTGCAGCAATGTTTTGTCACCGCCAACATTGGAGAAAGGACCACTTCAGCTTCCTATTCCCAAAATGAACTGGACCAGCTGCATTCCAACACGGTGGACCAAAAAAGAATCATCTTATGTTAGTATCTGATGTTTCAATACTTTGTCTTTAAAACAATAAAATCTCCTTGTCTTGGGGTCGCCGGTGGCGCAGCGGCAGTGCGCGCGACCCCATGTATTGAGGCTCAGTCCTCACGCGCGGGCGGCCCGGGTTCGCGCCCGGCCTGTGGCCCATTTCCCGCATGTCTCTCCCCACTCTCTCTCCCTGATTTCTGACTCTATCCACTGTCCTCCCTCTATAATAAAGGCATAAAAGCCAAAAACAAATCTTTAAAAAAAAAAAAAAAAAATCTCCTTGTCTTTGGTGTTGGGATAACCCTCACCATGAACAATGAGATGTCCTCAGTTGTCCTCAGCTGGCGCAGGTCAATCACTTGACCTCAATCCCACTGAGCTTGTGTTTTATTTACAAAAGTCCAGATGTGAAGCAAAAAGGCCCAAAGAGACACACAAAAGGAGCGAAGCCGGCTGCAGTCTGAGTCTGGCAGAGAATCAAGCATCACACCGTTTCTTGCATTATGAAAAAATGATACATATATATTTAACAGCTTTCAATGCAGGATCATTTTAAACACTTGTGTGTTTCACGTCAGCCACCATCTACAGAGTTGAGACGTTCAACCTTACAACTATTCCTCAAGGACAACTACAGTTAAAATGAAGACAACAGAACAAATCAAACACCACCGAAAACTTACAAGGCAGCAGTAAACTAACAGGAAGAGTCCAACAGACACAATGCTTCCTTTGAAAGTCTGGGTGGAGTGTACAGGACTGGCCCATCTGAATACCTGCACTCTTTACATGTCCCCCTGTCTGTGTCCTGTGCAAGTTAACTTTATGACCTGGTCCTAGTGGAAATGCACTGGGCGTGGAGGACACTTTTAATGTGCACAGGCTGTCCTTGAAGACGACGGACGTGATGGGAAGGCTGCATCCTTTCATCCCACGACTTCAAAGATTTGACAGAACTGAGCGAGCGGAGCAGGAACTGAAAGTACAGAGCTCAACAACTTCAAGTGTGCAACACTGTCAATCTGCAGAGGTGGGTCACTTCAACATGAAAACTGCTACAACAACAAAACACACTATACCGCCCTGTGTGGTGTCTGTTCATGCACAAACAATAACCTGCTGTATTTGCAATGTGATTGGTTCTGTCAATGTTTGAAACACAGTGATTGCATCCTTCTTTTAAGTGACCTGGAGATATAAAGTGATCACTTCCACAGCTACGTGGCATACATTTATAATTAGTAAATATTTGAGTGCAGGTGACTGCAATAGGTCCTGAAATATGTACTGATTCATGAATAGACTTTGAATCCTTGGATCCATGAACCTAGAATTAGTTTAAATCACATTGTGAGACACTGAAAGGTTTCCAGCAATAAGAGAGAGAGTGAGGGATGACATGCTGGAAAGGAGCCAGAGGTTGGACCTGAACCAGGACCAGGGTGCCCCAACTAACTGCGAAACTCACAGTGCCCCAAAACACAAGAAATGCCTTTGTAGATACTCTCAGTTATTCTAAATATCTGAAGACTTTTAGTACCATTTTCTTATAGCTGATCATCTGATACCAGATTGAGGACAAATACAGGCACAGTAATTAATGATATGAGTGATAGCTGCTCTCACTTTAAACAGCCACCTCTTCAATTTCACTTTGCCTGTTTTGTTTTGTGTTGCTTCATCCAAAACAAAATTATCAACTAATTATCACAACATTATTATTGGTTTTTGTCCGACCTCTCTGGCTGCCTAAATTCAAATGTGAAAATGTGAATGAGGATCATCATAACTGACGCACTTTGTTTAAAAAAGGAGAAGAACATAATAGCCCGACTTTCCCACTGTTTGTCACAGGACCAAAAACAAGTCTGTGTGGGACACTGAGAGAGAGAGAGAGAGAGCGAGAGAGAGAGAGAGCACAGACAAGATGAGAGTCGTGCAGTGTTTCTGTTGGACAGTCTGAGCAGTAAGTAAGAATACATGGCTATTGTCTGCTCTGAGGCATTCCCCACAAGCTGTGACTACTCACCAAGGCGACTTCACTCTGTGTGTGTGTGTGTGTGTGTGTGTGTGTGTGTGTGTGTGTGTGTGTGTGTGTGTGTGTGTGTGTGTGTGTGTGTGTGTGTGTGTGTGTGTGTGTGTGTGTGTGTGTGTGTGTGTGTGTGTGTGTGTGTGTGTGTGTGTGTGTGTGTGTGTGTGTGTGTGTGTGTGTGAGAGAGAGAGAAAGACAGAGAAAGCATGCTGACCCCTCACTTCGACTTCAGACACTGAGCTGATGGCTGTTTGGACCCAGTGAGGGGGAGCTGAGATAAAGTAAAGTCAGGACTTAAGAGATGGGCCGAGGGAGGGGTGAGGGACTGTTTTGGCTTGACTGACAGAAATCCCTAATCTAACCGACACGCCACAGTCTGTAGCTGCAGCGTGGTGTTTTTGGCAGAAAAAGGAAGGTGAACTCCAGTTTGAAAAGAGGATGAGGTGGGTGTGTGTTCGGGTGTGTGGCCTCATTTTCTTCTTTCTGACAAACAATGCACCATTCAACCAGAGAATAAATGCCACACAAACTACAAAAAGATATGCCGCCGCAGCTACAAATTGCTACAGGAAGGACTTTCATGACGCCAAGAAACAAATCTAGATAATTTAAAAGATTGTATTCTTGAAGAAGCATTATATGTTGCTCTTCTCTTTTGTATGTGTTATGTCTTTGTTTCTAGATTAACTTCCAGACTTTATTTTACTTTTAAAAAAAAAACAAGATGAATGGAAAACACATTTCCTACCTCCTCCTCTTACTGCTAGAATAACAGAAGCAAGATCCCACCTTCATAAAAAACTTCTAGGAAACGATCAGTCATGGCTTGTTATTATGTGATGAGTGTTTATAAAGATTTAATAAGCCCCTGGGTGGACTCTGGGCTTCTGCGCGCTCTGATTTAAAGTCAATCCTAGCTCTCCGTGGTTCCACTGAAAGAGAAACACTTCTATTATCAGGTACAGTAGGTGTAAAGCGTTGGCTCGGCCTTTCTAACCTACATTTTAAAAGGTAAAGAGGTGCAGACTTTTCTGCCTCCTTGACTTAATAAGGAAGCCGATCTTACAGCTATGCCGCTTTTGAGCCGGGATCAGACCTATTAGATAACCCTGCAGTAACCCAATAGTGCTGCTCGGCTGTATGGGCTGAGCGGCGGTATGCACGGTCGGAATGTGTCCAAATACCTGAGCCGTGGCACGAAGAGAAAGGCGTATGGGAGGTAAGGAGAAGGAAGTGGAGGAAAATGCACACCTCGTGTGCCATCAGCTCTGCTCTCAACCTATTGTGTCAAGAAGTGATGTGTTGTCAGTGTACTTTTCACCTCATTGTGAATTCCTGGTGATGTATTCAACTCTTGGAAAGTGTCCAGTCCCTAAAACAAGACCCCCCCCCCCCCCCCCCCCCCCCCCCATTGGTAAAGACACACCTCAGCCGTCCTCTTCTCTCTTTCTTTCTTTTTGGCTGTCTTGGAGACACAGTGAGTAGCCTGAGGCCAGATTGGAGTTTTAGAGGGTGGGGAAGTGAGAGGTTCGACTTGCCCTCAAGGGAAGCATACTGCAGTGATGTTGGAGGTTAAAAGAGCCATCCATCAATGCAGGGTTACAGCAGGGCAACACTCACATCACATTCTTTGACTTTACAGAAGGTAATACATGTGAATGCTTTATTGATGCTCCCTCTCTGCTTGATGGCACATGATGTCAACATAAATGACTCTTTACTCTTAAACACAACTTAATTTCTCTGCTGGGATCTATCCAGTAAAACAGCATTTACCCACATTAAGTGTTGTGACTGTAAATAAAATACATAAAAGCACATCAAATGATCTTGCTGCTGTCGGGAGAGAATTTGAAAACATACAGTTGCCGACCACAAAAAACAAAGCAACCCTGTATGCAGACGTCTTTAGGTGTTGAACGAGCTGAAGCCTGTTAAATGAGAGAGGGAGGACGAGTGCCTCTCAAGTGATGCTGCATCAGTTCCTGTTGTATCCTGTGCTAAAAAAAAAAAACACAAGACACTGATCTGGGTCCCTTTAAAACCGCTTTTAAAATTAACTTTGCCACAGTTTTATATCGTAATAAAAATGAATCATAATTGAAGCCAGCACCCAATTGACTTTACTTTCTTCTATTACAAGATTTAAACTTCATTGATGGGAGATCTAATAACCAGGTTTGTTCTGGCCTCTACTTGGAGGGATTTGCCTCTGTTCCCAATCAAATTAACTATAACTTCATAATAATATACAGTACGAACAGTGAAATTCTTTTCTGTCACTGTGACTATAGGGAGAAATACTGAAGGTTTATCATCGGTGCATTTAAAGGGACAAAATAGCATATGACTTATCGCTATCATGAAAATTAATGCTTTTTTAACATCAATTGTGATCAACGAGTTAATGCTCACAACCTCAGTTTTTACCTTTCAGGTTGTTTTTGTGAGAGAGATGGTCTCCTGTCTGCATGTCCTCTGAAAGTAGCCAGAATGCCCGGCTCATTTTTAATCCTCAAATAACGACCTATCTCGAGTTGAAACAAAAAACTTTTCCTACACAACGGTGAAAAAACGCTCCAAAGTCAAACCAGAATCTGCTGCCACAGGATAAAGCACTAAACAACCCGAGCCTGAAGCACAGAACACAGGGCTAGCACATTGTGTTCTTGAGTTCTCACTTAATCTTCCCACTTGACCTATTTTAAAAAACAGCTTCGCAGGCTGTTTCACATCACAAAACAAAACACCAACAACACATCAACAAGTTAGCAGTGGAGAAAAAAAAATGGTGTTTATTCAGGCAAAGAAGAAGTTTTAAATATCTGTAATCTGGATTAATCTGAATGTGACCGTACATGTTCAAAGAAGTACCTGAAGAAAAAATGTGGGACCTTTAAATGTGGGTCTTGTTCACTTTGTCTAACCAATGACAGACGTTTGCTGAGCCAAAGTGTCTGCAGCTGACCTTACTTAGTTCTCAATTTTAAGTGTAATTATCAAGCACTAGAGAAGATTTTCAAGAAAGCAGGATTCAACTTTTTATCCTCAAATTTAAATCAAAGTAATGGAGCCAAGTCTCTGCAGGTAGCTGTAAAGCCAAGATCTGATTCACTGCCGATTTGTCAGAATATATGCCCCGGAGCATAAGATTCACCTTGTCAGAGGGACGACTGGAAAATTGGCTTACCTCATGTTGGCACAAGAAGGTTTGGTTTCACAGCTGAAGTCATAATAATAGTTCAATATGTGTGTAATAAATTTGACTTGCTTGAAGGGTTAGATAAAAATGGATATTCTGATGTAATGAAATTGTTTGCAAATGGACAAAACCCAGAAACTGCAGGTACTAATCTCTGCAGTTCCTCATTGAACATATGTTCCCCTGCACTTCATATTATGGGTAGGCGTTGATCACTTGTGGGGATCTTGTGGTAAAAATGAAATTAGAGATGTCTATATAACCCACATTGAATCATGACTGTGATCCTCTACAGATCACAGGACTGTCCCGCTGACTCAGTCAATAAATACAGTAGTATACCTAATATAGACCAGATTTTTAGAACTTACCTCGCATCATTACCAGACATGAGATACTGATTTCTATCTTGTTTTTTTTAGCATCTGTAACATGCAGAACATTGCATCGTGGGATTGTTTGTACAAAATTCCCATCTTCTTTATACAGTCGGTCCCTCGCTGATAGCTGATTGGCTATCTCTAATGAGTCCACTTTAGTGCTCTGCATGTGAAATAGTTGAAGGACCTGGAGGCCATGACAGTGCTTGTCCAGTATAAGCACATATGATGGCATCTTCTTAAATACTGTGTTGAATTACGTCCTTTAAACAAGTCTTTCAGGACATTATTCTTTCCCAACTGTTTTAAATTTCTATTTAACTTTGTAAACAGAAACGATGCTTGGTGTAAAGCTTCATGAGCAGTCAATGTGTGCATGTTTGTTAGCTGTATTAGCTTCAAACTAAACTGAAGTTCGTAGCATTCATTTCAGAAAAACTTCATGAAAAGTTGGTATTCATATAACGATGCTCATCAATAATCAAACTGAATTAATAATGGACTTTATGAATGCTGAATAATTATAATTGGAACATAAAAGACCATATCAAGCCTTATGTAGTTTAAGGCGTTTATTGTGTAGCAGCTGAATGAAGCAGTTAGTCTAAACTGACAGTTCAGTGAATACACCTACTGTCAGACAGCAGCAGATCGCTGCTACACACAGTGTTTCCTTCTAGACAAGAGAAATCCCTTTAGTGTGGAAGTGTACCGATAGCAGTGTGGACATAATAAAGTTGTGGTTTGAGATTGAATCTGTAACCGCATAGCCCATACTACAGCATATATTACTTTGTGAATCCACTGTCGCAAAAAATGAAATAATGTTGGACGCACTAATTTAACTTTTAGAAAAAGTGAACTGTATTATTTGTGTTAACTAAAGATATATCTTAAGTCAGGAATTTCAAGGACTTAAGAAGTTCAAGAACTTGCAGTTGCTTGTTGGCCCTTGAAGTCAAAAGGTACACTATGGTCACATTCCAAGACGTGCTCATATCTAATAAAATAGAGGCCCACCTCTTTGGCCTGCAAACTGTCCACTGACAAACTTCCCCAGCTATCAGCATTCTTAAGATTCTCCTGCCAGTCACACGGGACAATTTATTGACTGACCATCTAACAACCTTGATGCAATGTTTCAACAAGGATAGTTCAAGGTTTCTGTTCGTTCTCACAACACAGCATTAACATGGACAGCACAGCACATTATGGAAAGGTGAATTTCCATCAGCCAGAAAGACCAAAGACAATGACTCAGAGATCAAACACCGAAGATGTCTGGATCATTAGCTACAAATTGTAAGGACCGTGTCCAGGCATGTGCACAGACACAGACTCAACCAATTTCCAAATGCTGCCTTCCGAAATAGGAGAAAGGCAGACAGGGTTTTGTTTGATCTTGTACAGAGTTTCATCAGCGTCTGATGGAGACCTGGAAAGCTTTGGCTTCATATGCTCAGATCTAGTTTTAATAAAGACAGCAAATACTGAAATGTTCTTTTCAATGCTTTCAAAGCTCCACTGGTAGTGTTTGTACAGACACAATTGTTTGGTATTTTTATTGTCAATGGAGCATAATGATAAGCTGGACTATGCCCAGATTTGATTGAAGTAACAGTATAGAGTTGGTAAAGTAAACTGTGGTATGTTATGGCAGTAGTTTGAAGTATCAATGCTGTCACAGTCAGAAAGGAAGACAAGTCATCATGCCAGAGCTGTAACTTAAAACGTTTTTCATTGACTTGGTTTCATGTCAGATATGGACCTCTTCTGTGATATAAACTCTGGTTTTAGACTTACAGTTTATCCACCAGTTATCTAATGCAATCCATGTTAGAATGACCACAAGAAGTTAAAACCTTTGAAAGCTTTGAGTTAAGGAAACCTGTACTGTGAACATCATCTATTTAAAGGCAGAAATAAAACCTGAATATTGGCTTTCAAATTTACATGAAAAAATCAAAAATGTTATTTCATCTCCATGGTGCATCATATCCTCACTTTCATCAGAAATGTACAAAGTCTACCTGCCTACACAAGTCGAAGATTTAGCAAGCCCCTAAAAATGCTGGCAAAGGTGCAAATACATATGCACATCCTCTCAGCAGTCAGCATAAGCCAAGAATGATTTCCAACTTTTCTCATTGCTGCTTCTGAATGCATAAGTAAATAAAATCCTCCAGTGAAGAGGTGGGCTTCATGTGGAAAGAATGTGCATGCAGATCTCGTTCGTGTGTGTGCAGCAGATTGTCAGATCAGTCTTTTGGCCAGTCTCTTCTCTTTGTCCTTCTGCTGGTTCTTTGAAAACCGCGAGGCCTCACTCAAGTGTTGAGTTTCAGCTTTGCACAGCACTTCAGGAACATGTCAATGCAGATCAACACTTTGACAGTAAATCCAACCATGAAAGGCGAGCAATACACTTCTCTTTATGTCACAAAGCTTCCTCTTTGCATTAGAGGGAATCATGGGTCCAAACCCTTGACATCTGCAGCAGACTGATGCACATTCCACATAGAGGGATCCTCTACAACGAATAAGATGAAAGAGGTAGACGTGGACTGCCCCTCTCATTTCAGTGCACTGGACAACTGCATATGTAAATGAGTTTAAAGAGGAGAATTACTAAGTTGGTTGAAGTGATGATCAACAATGTCAACCAAAGAAGAGAGAGGCTAGCCTGAGCGCCATAACCTACTTCTCGAGTCTTGAGTTTTGTTGCTGGACCATATTTCTATTTCGTTGACCCTTCCTTCAGATGGTGCCCTCCACTCCAGTCTCTCAAAGCCAAAGTCTTATCTCTGGGGTGTTGATGAAGTCACAAACTTTTAGCTTACAAGCCAAAACACCTTCATACAGCCCTCAGTGAATACAGCCGACTAGCTCATACTTCACCTTCATCTGACACTTTAATCCCCTGTAATGAATGGAGACAATGGCTGCAGGGGAATGACGTTATGCCTATGGCCATATCAGAGGCCCAGGGGGATGCAGTAGATGAAGAGAAATAAGTGGGACAAAGAAGGCTTTCATCGACGAGACAATATCAGCGCCCTCAATTAGTACAGGCCAGACCAGGGTCCAGAGTGCCAGCGTTTATTGTTCCCCCCACTGGGCACTTCAGCACAAAAAACTCCACAGGTCATGCTCTTCCTCTGTTTCAGCTTAAGTCAAGCAAAGGCATGTTATAATCCACGTGATGGAGCTTTGAAAGGCTAGCGCGACAACCTGATCTAAAACTAGTGAACTTTGTGAACCAGTTGGAAAATATTAAGCTTGAATTTTTCACAAATTAGAAAACAGTATTTCAAGGGGCGCTAAAAGCCTTGTGGTTAGGTTTCACATCCCATGTCTGGAGAGTGGAGTCAGGAGGCTGCAGGTTCAAGGCAGACCTCTGGCTCTGCAAGTCATTCCAAATGCAAGGCAATAACACCAAAAAAAAATCAGGGAAAAGTATTTCATAACATATGCGCCTCGGCAAAATATTTTTTTTTTTATTAAACCTGTATCATCCTTATTATAAAAAAGGACACTATTTTTTCTCTATAAACACCATTTAGTTTCAGGACTGACACAAAATAAAGACCATAATGTAAAGTTAAGTAAGAGAGTGTATCTTTTAAACACAACCTCTTCATTGGATCTGATCCACAGTGCCAACAGTCAGCCAAACCAGGGAATCTACATTTGTTTTCATTCAGACCTTATCTCTTTCAGGGTTTCTCAGAGAGAAAGAGAAGAAAGAAGGAAACAAGAGATGGAGTGAAAACAAGCACAGAACCAGCCAAAGCCCAAGGCTAGCATGTGCCTGTTTAAGTGTCCAGACACAAAAAGCCAACAGTGGACTGCCAGGTCGAGTTTCCTCAGGTACTGCTCACCAAGTCCAGACTTATTTGAGTTATTTTCCACACATAATAACCTCTTCAGCATAAGCATGGATAACTGGATGTGGTACAGAAAACTAAGAAAAAAGCCAAGCTTATTGTCATACTGAGTAGTCGTGCTCCTTAAAAACTTTATAAGTGATGGAGTAACTTTGATGTACAACAAATTGTCTGCATTACCCGTGTCTTAGAAGTGTTTAAAGTCTGATGACAACTGTACTGATTAACACTGAAGTCATTCTGTTCATGCTAATGTCGCTGAGATGCTTCTCTTGTCACATGTACTTTGCACACATTTTTACGCCATCAAAAAGTATATCTGTCAATGCAGACAGGCTTCTGTTGATGTCAATACATCTCGGTGCATGTACTCTTTGCTTTTCTACTACTGTTGTCGTGTCTACTCATACGCCATCAGAATACTGCAGCAAGACTTAAAGCAAACCCTGAGTTGTTTCATCTGACCATGTTTCAATGATCGCTAACCTTTGCAAATTATTTAGAGGTAATGGAAACATATCAAGTCTACTGATGAAGCATTCTGCTTTCAATGATGAGACTTTCCCCTCCCTCACAGTTGAGTACTTCAGACAATTTTAAGAGTAAAAAGAACATTACAACAAAGGCAAATCTGACCCTGTTTCACATTGAAGAAAGTGACCTCCTCTAGAACTTAAATAAGACTGAAGCCAATTTTAACAATGAAGACTGAATCAACACTGACACTTTAACAATTTGATAGTTTACCCAATAATCCAATCCCATTCTTATCTTCTATTCAACTGTTGACAGGGACAGACATTCAAGACAGGAAACTCAAGGTTACAACAACTCACCACAGCCAAGTCTATTACCAATGACAAATAACAAGCTTGTAAAGTGGACTTGTGAAACCACAGGGTTCTGTTGAACTAACGGGCTTTCAGGGGATGTCTCAGAAAGTCGAGTGGCCACAGAGGGAGGAATGTGACTGTGGAACATTTAGCCCATCTCCTGTCTGATAAAGCCACCGCATCAGCAGACGAATGGCCCTGCAAATCTTTCACTGGACCTCTAAATATTTAACGTCCCCATGGTTGGCCTATGGTCCTCCTCTCTAAACCTCTCAATGGATGGCACTGTGCCACCTGGCCCAGAACAACCAGCGAGTGAATAGAGGGCACCATTTATTGTCTGCGAGCTCATGATTCACACAACAATTAGCAGCTTTCAAGTTACGAGCGATCGAGGCATTCACTTTGTAAAAAAAGCCAGGCTCAGCACATGATCCCAGTGGATTCTGTAGGGGTGAAACCAAGCACATTTAGTTATGTTACTCACATAAACACTATTTCGGTACTGATACCTGATTATTAACTATTTAAATGAGTTTGTTTGAAAGAACATGTTTCAAAGACTAAGCTGGTCGTGTCACGGGGTTTCATGTATGCAGTTTCGGCTTCTTTTCACATTTGTGTGTACAAGCTGTCGGCCTAGTTCTACCAAAGACGAAGTAGCCCTTTCAACTTCTCTGATAAATAACATAAAAAACTGTTGAGGGGTAGGATCCAAAACCACATCTTTTGAATTTAATCCCCCCTTTTTTATGATCGTAATAGTAAAAAAATAGTAAAAAAAACCCATTCATTTCATCAGTCATATTAACTCCAAGTCGTCGAGACGGAGAGAATGCTAATGCAAAGAGGAAGAGAAAGCAGCTGTAAGCCCTTGAAATTCACAGGCCTGAGATCTTGGTATTGATGTGTTTTGGCGTTTCATAAAGGTGCAAGACTTACAACTGTGGCTCTTTCAAACAGGCAGAGAGTAAAGGAGATATTATCCAATAATGGCAGCCTGACATTGAGACAACCCTCCTGTAGTTCTTGCTGCATCACTCGTCTGCCCTTTTAAGTTCGAGATGGCCAATCTCTCTTCCCTGTGTTTCTGCTCTCTCTTAAACTGTCTAATTAAATAAAATAAATATTCAAATAAAAAAGGAAAAATTACAGTTTGCGTGTGTGCATCAAATTAATCAACAGGTATACAAGAATAAAGCCTGTTTTTAGATCTTTAAGCCAGTGTGGCTTTAACTTGGAACAGAGTTCTTTTGGGTGCTTTCTTCTTCACTCTTCTTCTGACTCTATGCATGTAGACTGCCCATGTAAGCTTTATTGTAAACACGGAATAATATTAGTTAAAGGGATGTAGCTACTCAGATTCTCTTGAGTGCAGAAGCTTTTATGTTGAGCAGTACTTCAGAGCAAACAGTCTGAATAGATCAATGACAGGTTCAAACTCAACCTATATCAACAGAAAACACTGCTTTCTCTTATTTCCTTTGTTCACATCTTTTCACCTTTATTTTAGGTCCACTACCTGCAGTAATATCTAACGACTGCACCTGGAGAGTCCTGCTCTCAGCTTCTGGCAGGTACAGTGAAGATCCACAACCAAAGTCCAACTTCCGGCGAGACCATACGAAAGTGACGACTCAGCAAATCCCTCTTTTGTCACAGGAGCTCTTGGCTTGATGGTAATCTCCCCTTCCCATGGGATTCTCCTCAGTTCACACCCCCATGGTGTGAGATTTGTGAGGGGCTAAAAAAAAAAGAGAGAGAGAAGTGCCTACAGACGTGGCAGCTCTTGAAGGACGGGTGAATGAGTGGAATTCAAGGATGCCTTGAAAAGCAGCCTGCACATCAGAAGAGTCAATCAGAAGATAAGAAGATGTGGAGGGCAAAAAAGAGGGATATAACGACAAAGTGAGGTTCAAAAACACACAATGGCATTCCCAAGAGGGGCCTCGTGAAAATTCTGAATGGTCTATTCATTCATCAAAAAAAAAAAAAAACACATTGGGTGGTAGCTGCTGCTTGTCACATTTGACATTTAAAATATGCTTATTGCAGGTCTGAATCCGCAACGCACCTTTAAAATAACATAAGAGGATCACATCATAGCAGCAGACATAAAGTGGGCTCAATAGCCTCGGTCACTGTGGATCAGTCCCAGCTCATGGAGGGTGAAAAGCTTATGGGATAGATTTCTTAGGACAAGAGAATGTAAATGGGTGGATGGGTGGAGGGGGGTGGGGGTCTCTGGTTTCATGCCTGCCTGTGTTCAGCAGGCTGTCAATGAGGACAAGTGAACACTCCCTAAAGCTAGAGACTGGGGACAAAGTGCCAGGTAGACAGATCTAGTTTCTTTGGCTGCGGCCAAATGTGGCTTTGTGGTGGAAAAATCTGCACCTGGTGGCCATGGAGACCGCTGTTCACCCAGGCTGTGGCCTCCAGTGCTGACAAAATGACTACAATGAAAAGAAGTAAGCCTGGTCTGAAATGTAATGATCTCTAAAAAGGCTAAAAGCACCTTCGCCAGGGAAGTCTGGGTGGCTGACGTGTCAACTACAACTGTGGCTATGTTCAACCATCACAGGCATCATTGTGGGGTTTGTCAGTGCTTGAAGCAGCTCAGTGTCATCCTCAAACTTGCTGTCGTCTCTCTGTGCTCCAAGAAATCTTTATGAACGTTAAAAAAAGCCAATTGTATACTGATGAGCAATGCTGGCGTTTCATTGTGTTCATTGCATTTTAAAGCTATCTTTAAATATGAACAACTATGGTTACAGAGATGTAAGTAGGTCAGTTTTACTTTTGAAAGTCACAGTAACACTTAAATTTTCCATCTTGCTCTATGTTCAAATCTTTAAAACCAAAGTCCTGTTATTTGCAGAGCCGGGCTTCACACCTTCCTCTAACTGTTAGCTTGATTACGGCTGGGAAAGAAAAGCAAATAAGTGAGGGTTTGGTCACAAACAGGAAAGAGGTGCTGAGAGGTAAGAGGGCACTCAGTGTGCCATTACTGTTGGAGATAGTTGGGTGCATAGAGCGAGCGGTCTTACAAATCTTCTTCTAGTGGAACAGAAGCGGCAATTATGGTGTCCCTCTGTATTTTGCCACTGTCAAACCAGCATTTTGACATCAGGGACAGCATGAGAGGGTAGCCGAGCGCACCTGAAACACTCAGTGGTGGGAGCACATAAAAATACAAATAACAGCTGTCGGCGACATTCAAAAAGGTTCTGCTCTGGCCTCAAAAAGAAGATGATAGGGTATTGCAAATCTGGGACAAATACTTAGCAAATTGCTGCTCGAGCGCTACTCACAAATCTGTGCTGTTTACATAATCCATATCAGCTTGGTATCCAATGTCACAGTTTTCATTATGGTTGATTTTGTTTGTCATTTGTGGAAACTCTGCAAACACTTCTGATGAAAGCACTGGGCCATATTCACTGAATACAGCAGACATAACACATATGTCAACTCCTGAAAACAGGTTATGTGGTGGTAACAGCCATGCATGTGCCTACTTTTGACTATTTGGTCTGTTCACTTGACACATTTAATACCAAGAAGCACAACCTTGCTCTTCCACAAGTAATCTAACATTCATGTAAAACTGTCTTTTCTTTTCAGAAAAGGAGGACTAAGAATGTATTTCAGAACAACTGCAGTGACTTCACTCTGTGTGAATTAAAACTCTGTCAATGGAAAGTTACCTTGTTTAGTAAATCTGTGCTATTTTGAGGTATGTAGCTTCAGTACTAACCATGAGGGGAAAATTGTTTGTTTTTTCTTTGATAGTAATTTTGTCAAACATATTTATCCCAACATGTCTGGTTTTTGCCTCCTTCTGAATCTTGGTCTCAAAACACATTGGTCTTGATCATGAGTCTGAGTTAAATAAATTTATACTACAACACTACCGTAAGCCCCTGGTGCTCTGCTTTGTTATTCACTGGCTCTGGCCAAAACCAATCCAAAGAGTTCTCTTCAAACATAGCTACAATGTCAACATCGCAGGATGCCTTAGTGCTAAAAAAAATGCTAATAAAGAGATGGAGTTTCATAACCTTGAGCGAACAAATGTCCGCTAGTATGTAAAGTTTGTCTTAAGTCTGACAATTAAAAGCCTCAGCATAACTAATACATTCAAGTATGTCAAACAGAGGCGTGCAGCCAAGCTGAGGCAGAGTGTGGGACAGTGCATGCATGTGACAGCAGAAGCCTCAAAATCCTATCACAAGGGGGGTAAAACGGAAGCATCAGCTACCCACGAATAAAAAAGGAAATCAGGAGTGGTGACGTAAAATATTGGAGAATATATCTCCCAGCCCCAAGGTGCTCAGTTGGTTTATATGGATGTTCTCAAATGGTTATCTTCGGAAAAATCTAAACTCACACCCACAAGGCAGCAACAAGGTTTTAGAAAATAGTGAGGCCCAAAAAAACGTTCTCTTAACATTTCCTATTTCTATGCATTTCAAGGCATTTCAAATGTCTTCAAATCGAAGTTAGACACTAATAGCGAAATGTTAGCAGGCCGAGGTCTGGATCCTGTCCTCATAGCTGGTTACGGCCATGCACACCCGGTACACACACAATTAATGAATCAAACAGTGTTCCTGCTGACATGGGATGACTGTTAAACTGAGGCCATGTTTTCAACATCCAGAACAGATATACAACTCGACAGAGTCACTGCGAGATCCAGATGGTTTGAGTTAACTAATCAAAGCAGGATGTGACCACCGTGGTTTTCTTACAAAAACACATCCACATAAAAGTGAACTACACCATATCTAGATTTCCTACTCCGTCTCCCTGGTGAGTGTGTCTCTCATTTAGAGACACTTCTTTGTCCTGCTTCTTTGACAGCTGTGCTGCTTTGAGTGTGGTCCTGTTCCGCTTTATGAGTTTAGAGAGACAGATGCAAATGACCTTATGAACATAGTTGTGACAATCCTTTGAAGGTACTCATGCAATCCAGAGTGTTTTTACACTAAATGGGTTTTAAAGCAGGTTCAGTCCATTAAGGCATCTGAACCCTCAGGTTCAAATTAAAAGCAGACGGATGGTAGCTGACCTGTATCTTAGTGACTGACAGACAAAAGACGGTTAAAGACATGCACGAGTGAGAGCACAAATCAACAAATGAAGGGTCAATTGTGTCCAATTCTTAAAAATGCAGAGAAAGGGCAGCCAGACAGCGAGGTTCAAACACCCACTTGACATTTTGATAACCCCCACCCACAACCTCACTCATGTAATCCAACACTGAAAGTCACACACCCAACTATCCCCACACACAAAGATATAAACAATCATTGTCCTGGCAGAGGTATTATGACTTTTAAAATGCTAACAATGCTACTTGAACCTCCAAGCTCGATTGGAGGCAGCTCGATATTGAATAAGTAGGTTTACTGATTAGAAAATCCAGGGATTAGACATCACAAGGTTCACTGAGTCAACAGAATCTGTGCACAGTCGGTCCATTTATTTCATTTGAGAGTTACAATGATCCTAACAGAGGCACCAATCTAATGGGCATTTACCAGGCAAAGAGCAGCTTTCCTAAATTACAGTACAGTACTGTGGTGTCTGGAGTTTATCTCTGCGGTGTCATCATAAGAAACCGCTATTACTTTCAGTCTTTGGTAAGAAACAACACATTCTGAAACATGCACCTGCAATCAAGCTTTTTGTGTTAACTTGTGTGTGTGTATCTAATGGTCTAAATATCAAGTCATATATACAGTATGGCAATATTTGGAGAAGCCATGTTGACAGTCGTAACTTTCCTTCTCCTTTTGTTCTACACATTCTCAGTGCTGCATCTTGGATGTCTAATGATGTATTTCTTTATTTAATAATGTTTATCTTTATTGACACTACTTGACAAGTCCAGTCATACATTTTGTTAAACTGTATGTAGATACCAAACTGTTTCTTGTCTTTCCTTCTCTTTCTTCTTTGGTTGGCAGAGAAGAAGTGGATCTAGCGGTTCTTCCCCTCTGTGTTGGCAGGCCTGGCTCTCAATGTTGGCCTGATTTTGTGGTTATAAGATCATGTGCGTCTTGCAGGCTATTCATTGTCACCCACTTGGTCTATGACTAAAAATGAAAAGGATCAGGTCGGGCATCCGTTGTGCAGGGTGGGCCAAGGCACATAATGTGTGTCAGCACGTGTCAGGTCTGTGCTGGGTCAAGGACCAGTCAGTCCACCAATTCTGTCTGTCTGTTTCTGTTTCTGAATTTCACACCACTCTCTAATCTAAGTTAACACAGGACAGATAAATAAATTAAATATATAATTCTGATTCAAAAGAATAAAGTGCAATTTATTCTCAAATGGGTGCCATGTACCATCAATTATTTTAATGCCTTAAAGATTACAATCGTCATCACTTTGGCTTTTTTTTTTACCATTTGCTCAATTTGTTTTAACTTGCATATATATATACACGCTACTATTACTTAGTACGTAGTAAGTAAGTTCATATCTTTCTATCCAGGATATGATATTACACCTTATCGAGTCATGCAGGGAAAGAACAGACCCAAAGAAAGCCAACAGGAAATGTAAATCCTTCATTTTCAGGACACATCTGAGGTGTGTGGAAGCAGATGTTTTCCTGCTAATGCTGCGACGATACTTGACATGCCAACACATGTTTGACAAACGGTGCTCTGCTCCAGACCTGCTGTCCCATCATCTATCATTATGACAGCATCACCAACTAGAGCTCACAGTTTTAGAAACCCCGCAAAAAGGAGAACTTTCAATCCAAACACCTGCAAGCAATCTTAGTAAATATTATTTCCACATCTTTCTGAAGCAGTTCTACTAGGATGTATACGAGGTTTTGGTATTCTTCCCTTCCCTTTGCGCTGAAAGCCTGTCATCATGCTCCCACACTGAAAGGAAGAAAACCACAAGCCAGCTGTGGTTTTTAATGTGGCATCTAATTCAGCCATTAAAAAGGCACGGTGGGGTGTCCCCATACAGCCGTTCCCCTCCCCCCTTCCTTGTCCTGCTCCCCTCAGGGAAAAAACCACGCTGGGTGCATGTCAAAGATCACATGACAATAGGGATTCCTGACCCAGCCAGGGACTGGGAATGAATCAGACCTAATTCAAGCATGTCGCAGGCGACCAAAGGCATTGCTCTTGAGACGGAGCGACTGGCCTTTTCAACCTGGACACACACACAGAAGGGACGGCATTCCTGAGAAAGTGTCACATTGTATGTTTTAGCCAATGCAACTTTTGTTTTTAACATGCTCTGATCCCCATTGATGCTGAGGACAGGATATGTTTAAAGCGAAGGAAAAAAAAGAGACCCACCAGAAGGAAAAATGCAAACAACGTTCGATCAAACATGTTCATAGTTCTGTGTCCAGTATGGCTGCTTTCAAAAGACAATAGAGGGAGTACTGGGAGGGGTTATATCATGACATGCAATGTGTGTTTCTTCTCCTAAAGCCACTAATGCATTGCATCTGGTGGTGATCCTAGTCAATCAAATATTAATTGTAGTCCTCTCAGTTTCCTCTCCATATCATCTGACAGCTGCACAGATCTCCAAGAGAACATTTACTAAATTAATCAAAGGACATAAGTGAAGTTCGGAGATGAATTATTCAGCAGTAGAAGAGAGTTCTGTCATTCAGTGGCTCAAACACACAGTTTATGCACCAAACAGTGTGCATAAAGGAAATAGTATTTTGTCTTCACTTCTTTGTTCCATTTTAATGACAATACAGCAGCAGGAAATATCCACTTAAGAATTCTGCTTGTGCCTACAGTATCATGCAAACAGATGGGTACAAAAGCTGGCAGTAGGGGGGAAAGCATCCTTCAGTAACGGAGCAGTAGCCTCTACAAGTCCCAGTCTGTGGTCAGACACAGAGCAACACTGAGGACAAACAAAGAAGGAATGTGGCTTTCTGAGCAAAGCAGACTTTGGACTTGAGAAAAGCCTGTAAACGGTCTCAGAGCCACTTTATGCTTACAAGAATGGACAATTTGCGCTTTTTAGCAATAGTGCAAAACTATGTTTCATCCAGGCTTTGAGGCAGTCAGGCAGTGAGTGAAGAGTGGAAAGAGGGTGCAACAGATTCTTGTTCAGAGAGTCAAGATTACTTCAAGAAAAATGTGATCCAAGCCAAACCTACAGCGAGTCAACATCATGATCAACATGCATCAGCACAATTATTAAACCCAAAGTAGCTGCAACAAGTAAGCTTTGTAAAACTCCACAGTACTGAAAGGGACAAAGGGCAATTACACTTTCAACAACCTAGTTTTTAATGAAGACATAAAGATGACAACAAATCATTGGTCATCTGCAATACTTAACATAAGGTAGATCACTTAAAAGTACCTTTCCACCACCAAGCTACCTCAAAGTATTTTATTTTAAATACAGGCTAGGTCACATTTTACTGTAAGTGAGACTCATAGGAAACTTAAGTGCACTAAAAAATAAAATCCAGGGACATTTTGAGATACAGGTGTGTTAACCATTTGTAAAATCTGGGTCGCTTGAAATCGCTGGATGTTGCAAAGGTTGCAGTAAAACTTTTGTCACGTTAAAGCTCAACATGGTTTAACTCATGTACTCTGTGGTCGGACTTACCTGGCCATTGCGATGCAGCCGGGCTGACAAGAACAAGAAGGCAGCAAAGAAGGCGCTCCAGCCGTGAGGAACACCTGCAGAGGTAGGCAAGCAATCACATTCACAACTCCATCGCTTCACCAAAAGCTACGACAAGTTGAAATGTGCAGTTTAGTACCTCATCTTCATCTCGTCTTTCACAGAGATAAGAGTGGGAAAGCTACATGGACTATTCCCGGGCACTCAGGAATGTAAAAAGAGTTCCCAGCTTCCTTTGGTCCTGCACCGCTGCTGCATGCAGGGAGAACAGCTGATGGAGAGGCTGGAGAAGAAGGACTGCTGAGTGCGAGCGAAGTGACCTGCATGAATCAGTGCGCAGACTTCCGCCAGGTCCTAAAACCAAACACGTTCAACTCAATTACCAACTCCACAAGAAATACACAAAAACCACAGCAAGACATCCAACAAGAAGCTATAGGGCAAGAATCATTATTAAAGTAATGAATACTGTGTGGCTTATCGTTATTTTTTTTCTTATAAATCAAAATCTTCTTTATCACCCAGCAACATAAAGGCAACTCAAATCGGCGAATATTAACTGTATTCATGTCTCTTTAATTTTTTGTTGTTGCACAAATTAACAAAATATATTAAGATAATTTAACGTTGCTCATTATGAACAAATGAAACTCTTAAGTTTGTTGTCAAACTCGTACCAACAAAAAACTGTCTTTTAACAGTATCTAAATTTATCAGCAGAACTACTTTTTAAATAGTTTAATTTAAAATGCGTTTTATCAGCTGTTTTCTAATATACATGTAAATTCATAAACTACATGTTTTATGTTTTTAATATGAGTTAACGAAAGGAATAACATTCATTGGTTTGGCATTACCGTTAAGTATAACTATGATGCTCTAAAGTGTTTTAAATAATGTCACTATTGTTGTATGTTTTCGCTCTAAAACTCCTTTCCCCCTTGTTGTCACGTTTAAACAATGAACAGAGAAGAGATAGTATTAGCACAGCTTGTGTCTCCTGCAAACTTCACAAAAAAAAAAACCCACAATGGTGCCCCTCCACCTGTCAGAAGCAGGAGTGGATGTGAATGGGTGACAAACTACAGCATGAGCTGTGTAAACCAGAGTTTTCCACCGGAAAATCCTCCGTCATTCATGCAGAGTTTACATTGTCACTTTACCTTGTCGAGCTGTAGTGGGGCTCAAAAGAAGGGGCTTGACAAGATAATGACAACATGGAGTTTCAGTTAACACATATTTACTTTGGTTGGTCCTTCTCAGAGGTAAGAGAGAGGTGAGAGCTCCATAAGATGGATAAACTTTGATTCTGTATTTTAAAAGGAAATACATTTGTATGTTTTTGTTTTTCTGAGAATATAATAAGTTCAATGTGTGATGCTGCAGGCAGAGCTTTGCATACATTTACATTTTGTTTAAATATCTTACCTGCAAAAAAGCAAACTGTAGAGCCATAAAAAGGTACAATAAGGTCAACAGTTTATTACAACTGCAACACTTAAACGATAGAAAAGCAGGAAGGAATTTGACTTAAAAAGCATGAAAGAAACTTGGCATGTTGCAATCACACAAAATGACCACTAGAGGGAGACGTTGTTCCTTTTCTCAAGACCAGCAAAGGGAAGAGCGATGTGATGCTGCTGTACTCATCTTGTGCTACCAGGCTGTAGTACACACTTTGTTGTCTGGGATAGGTTCTGTGTTCTGTCCCCAGAATCTGAACAAATGCATGATGATGCACCGTCTACAACACTGCAGGTCTGTTGAACTCTCAGTTCTTATTTGAGGTTTAGGACTCACCTGGTTATAGTTGTCTTTCATTAAACAACTTAAATACATTTATTTGATAAGATTTTTAACTATATAGCCATGCACCCTAATCATTTGTTATATAGTGTAGTTTTTGTTTTTAGACTTTCTTCTGTTTTTTAAGGTTTTCTTTCAATTATTTTTAAATGTCGTCTTGATGTTATTTTTCAGCCCTTGATATCTTGTGTCGTACTTTGAATTGCCTTGATGCTGTTCTTTATAAATAAACTTCCCTTGCCTTGAAAAAACACCCAAACTTAATCAGTGCATTGTTGATGTAGAAAACAATAAGACTGCTGCTATGAAAAGCACTGAAGGTTGTTAATCTTACAGTTGATTGGTAGACTGCATCAATACAAGAGTTCTGTGCTGACATTATTAAAACATGTCAAGTCGTCAGTTTAATGGTACTTCCTTTCTGTGTACCAGGTAGCACCTTCTTCATGACTTCTTGGCGTTGGCAGGTGAGTTCGTTATCACAGGAAAAGGCACTGGGTTCAGTCCTCTAGCGCTGTGTTTTAGCCTCTGCTGTCTAAGTGGCTCTTATCTGTAGGCCTCCAGGCTGCTGTCTGAACACGTCCACAGCTCTGTGATTGTCTGCTTTGCTCACATTCCTGTGTCAGGGGAAAAGAGAGGCCAAATGGTCTGTTAAATGCTATGTTACAGTGTAACCTTACAGAGAGCAGGGTGGGACCATTTTCACAAAATAATCTATAGGTGCCTACTGCAGCTCAATAACGATGATATCACTTCTTTATCTTCATATCATGAGCAGTGTTTCAATTAATGGCAAGTGATTTATTTTGAACGCCTTTGTCATTATTTTTGAATGGAGACATGATAACATGTTTAGAGTTGCGAAAATAAATGTAATCAGTAATAAAGCATTCTCCAAAACAGATAGTCAACACTGCTCGAAAAAATGTCATAAGATGATAAAATGTATAAGATGGTCATGAGTGTAAAAGAACTGGTTAAAAACATGACAAAATGACCATAAGTGGTAGGGAAGGACAGCATGATGGGTCCTATAACAAAGTTCATGAAGCTTTAATGTATCCATGTTACACTTAAATTTACAGTAACCACAAATAATGACGTCACCTCTTTGCTTCTGTGTGCACTCAGCAAGCTGATTTATTATTATGGAGAATTTGACTTATCAGACGTTTTTGTCTTTTACAGAAAAGGTTAATTGAAATTAACTTTCTCTCCATCTTAAAATGTTGATCAGTCGGGCTGGAGTCACTTTAGCACATTTTCAACCAAAGGTAGTAAAAGGTTCAGGGATTGGTTTACAAAGGAAAGTAGAAGAGTGCTGTGCTTAGTGCGTCATTACAAATGAAATGTAAGAAGAACTAGAACAGGAAGACTCAGTCCCCCCCCCCCGAAGCTTTTCTTGTCATTTTTTATGTATTGTACATTTCTTGCTTAGTCTGAAAAAGTGTGTTTTTAACCTTGTTATAATTAAATGTGGGGAAAACAGTGGGATTCAAGCTGCAGTCTTTTAAATTGTCGTTGATCTAAAACCCTGCTATGACCAAACAGAGAGATACAAATGCACTACAGGAGCTGTATGTCATGGCCTCCAAAGTCCCTGGACCTCTAGAAACTACCATCTACCTAGCAGGGTCCTTTTAGGCCTAGATCTTTTAGCCCAGAACTATATTTAGACCCGGGTTCCTGTGGTCAGAATGCACATAGTTCCTCAAAAGGTACCTAGTTCTGGGGGATAGTTCCTTCGGTTTAAAAAGGGTTTTTTTGCTCGTCAAAAAAAAAAAAAAAAAAAAAATAGTCAGACCTTTAAAACATAAGCTGCACCACTTTTGTCCACAGGGGGCACCAAAATAATAAAAAAAACAATGATAGTTCAACTGCTTTAAAGGGTGAATAATGAGAATAAGAAAATGAATTTTACAGTGCCTCTGTTCTCTCAACTTTCAGATAGATGTCTTGAAGTCTTGTAAATGTTTACTCACAAAATTTCGGCCCTGCCAACTACTTTTACAAAGCACAAAGAAAAGTGAATGATAATCCTGTCAATATGTACACCAAATAACTGACCAGGTATATTTTGTTTCAAGTTATCAAAGGTGAAAGCTCCTTTACTCACTGTTGTACTTTTACTATGTAAGGTGTTTACAGAAAGAGGGTTCAGAATAACCCATTTTCCAGATTCTGAACTAACTATATTCTTGACAGAGTCGCTGTTGATGATGCAGTGTTAGTAACCAGGTGCTTGTTTTGCAGATTCTGTCAACACAGCTCAGATTTAAAAGCTTCGCACCCTTTCCGTGTGCACTGATTTACTGGTCCTGTGATACAGGGTGACAGCCTGACTCCGGTTTGTTTTCCATCATAGTTTAACCTCTGTTTTTTCTGTTTATCAGCGACACCAATCTGACTGATGGTTGACAGAGAATGTCAGAAATGTTCCTACTACAAACACTAATCTATTGACATATGGCTAGTGTAAAATATGCACTTCTTTTGTTAGGAAACACGTTTGAATTAGAAGTGAAATGTAGACTTAATTTTGTCTTTATGGAAAATAAATAAAGTATCAATAAGATATGAATAACAGTCTTGGGAGTAATTATTGATGCAATAAACAGCTTTTTGAACTCTTAGTAGCCATATTTAAAAAACACAACACTAAAGATACTTTCATTTTGTTTATAGTTCAGGATCTTCTCTAAGTTTGCACAAAGAGTTTCATAACCAGCTACAGGGGTCTGACTTATATATCAGATTACTTCCAACAGCTGAAATCAGGGAGGAGGGAGTGTTGGGCTGTGGAGGCACTAAACAGCTGAAGGGACACTACAGCCAGTGCTTGGAGCAGGTCACACAACAGACTCACACACTGACAAGCCCAGGCCCACGTGCTGCCGTGCAAATGCTGGAGCAAATGCAGCTCGTGGACTCCTTTAAACGTAAATAATACCAGACTTAATGATAGTATATGGAAGTTTAGCTAAACACATAACTGATAGATTTATGGATGAAATACTTCAAATAATGTCAATGAATGAACGACAACCTAAGGGTGTGTTACTTTTAGAGTTGGTATTGAAAAGACAAACCATTTTAATGAGGGCTGACATACGCTATCTAACATCAGAAAGAGATTTAACCTATCCTAGCTCCAGTTCTTCTTTCTTCATAACTTACTTGGTTTGCAACTGACTAGCAAGTTATTTCATTAGTATCCTTTATTAAGGGCAGATTGAAGGTACAGTATACTTCCATTCCAATACATGCAGGGGATATTAAGACGTCTCAACTTTAAAATCATGTATTAAAAGATTATCCACCCAACAATTAATATTAGCTTCACTTTAATAACTGCCTACCAGTTATCAAACAACATAATGTAATTCATACAGGAGCTATTGTGCTGCAAACTTTAACCTCTGATATCTCTGCAGTTATTAATGTCATTATCTCAAACCCTGTTTCAGTGTTTAATCGTGTGGAGTTGCTTTTCATCATGGATATGACTTCAGCACTTCTTTCAAAGTGAAATTGAGCAACACAGTTGCCAAAGACACGCCTTGAACTGAAGCACAGGTATTTGAAATGCAGTTAAATTCCCTGTAAAGTGAAGCACATGCTCCATTTAACTTGCCAACCCATGATAGTCTTTACTGCAGCAGTCAATAGGGCTCCATCATGCTAAGCATTTGCATGGTGTCAAAATGCTTTCATTTCTCTAGTTTTCTGACAATTCAAAGCTCTTTTACACTGCATGTCACACCTACACATCCTCACCCATTCACACACTGATGGTGGAGGCTGCTATGTAAAGTGACCATCAGAAGTAACTAATCCTATTCTTAAACCGTTGAAGCAGCGGGAGCAATTTGGGGTTAAGTGTCTTGCCCAAGGCAAGGACCCATTGGACATGTCGCTGGTTTTTTTGCCATACTGAACTAATTTCTCTAATTTTGGTTTGTGGAAGATTCTGCTCACACTCTATTTGAATTACACATTTGAAGGGCCTACAAATGTGTAATTCAAGGAATTCAGAGAAATGTGAAAAAAAAAAAAAATTAATACTTGTGCTAATTCTTGCTTTAAACTTAAGTGTCTAACATTTAGAGAAGTAACCAAACATTACTCCCTCTGCTGTCTCTTGTAATAAGCATGGACATGGTTGTTGTGTTCTTATTATTTGTTTGCCATTTGGTCTTGTTTAGTAATATTTGTTCACTAAGAGTGCAAAATGAGGTGCAACTTTCTGAGCATTGTACAATACATAACACACAATACTTTAACTGGACACACATTGTGTGTAAAATACTGGACTGAATCATTTATGAACATCTTTTAAATAAAGTATGTTGGATGAAGCAAAGTGTGCTTTAAAATGTTTTGAGACCAGAATCATGCTCTTCTCCTTACATTTTTATTGCAAAGTCTCAAGTAAGCTAAGCAGTCTACCCTGCAGTGGCCACCTAACCTATCTTTAGCCCCTGCTGGCAAGTGAATGGAAGTGCCTGACTTATCTTCACTGCTGTCATCGAGGCAGCTAGTATTTTTAGGGGACGGCAGCAGCTGCAAAAGCATTTAACGGTATTCCATGAACAATGACACTTGGGGTGTCTAAGGCCTGAACGACACAGAGATTGGGGAACCACTCTGAGATTTTAAACAAGACGCTGCTGTGGATACTGATGTTCTGAATTCTGTTCTTCAAAGATGAACTGGAGCAAAACTTGGTATCTTTGAGGAGAGCATGTGTTTGAATCTGAAGTCAACTTGGGACATAACTCAGCCTTCTGGAAACTGGCGGCATTGCTTCTTACCTCGAAGAGAGATCGCAAGTGCAGAATGTATGTCGACGGTCGTTCCCTGCGACTGATGCGAGGTAGGTCATGCGAGGGGTACACAGCAGAGCTTCACAAGGGCCAGAGGTCATTCCAATTAAATGAGACAAGTAAACACAGGGGTTAATCTCTTCTCTTTAAACCTCCAGAGGGAATATTGAAGACATTGTTCAAAAGATGGAAATTAAACATCCTGAAATGTAAAAAAAAAAAAAAAAAGTTCATTTAATCAACTTGTAAATTTCATAGAATGTGATGTTTACTTACATGTTATGTCATATTATGTATTAAGTGGCATTCAAACGATGTTCACTTTCAGTTTGTTAGACTTTGATATTTGTGTGTGATTATATTTGAATAACAATTTCAATGTGAGCATCATTAAGATACTGTAATATATGACATTGTCATTATGGTTTTATTATAACTATCCTGATATCAATTTCCTTTACTTACTCCTATACGCCCAATGGACAGTTTTTCATCATGTTGTGTGTTATGACGCTAATCTGATCTTTGTTTTCCTATCGGAGTTACACAGTGAAGTGGAGGCTACATCACACTTCAACTTGACATACTGATATGCAAATGTATTGTTCCTTATTTGATAGATTTGTTTGATTTTTACTCAAGGACTTTTTTTAAATTCAAGACAATATTTAATAAATGGTTAAAAGGGATTATACAGTGTAAAGCAAAAGAGTAAATAAAGTGTAAAGCAAACAACATGTCTAGAACTCTATTTGTGAACATGACAAACTATTTCAGCATCAAATTTAGAAAAGGAACTCCCTGACAGACTTGCCAACAAAGCGTGTGATGGAAGCTCAGCGTATTTTGACTACAAGGTCTCCTGGGTGGGCAGACTGTGATATTAGCCTGTGTTTGTGTGAGCACGCCGGTTTTAAAAGCCTTCTTTGTGATACCTGACACACACTCCCTTGCAAGTCTTTATTTAGGGTGTACTATATTAAGCACTTTCCCATTGAAATACAGCACCAGCTGTAGCGGCTATGTGTTGTGGCTGCTGTTGCAATAGGACATAGGATGTTCCCTTCACACTGCTCGCATGTGTTTTTCTCTCATGCAGACAGATCTAATTCAATTAGACCGAATAATCATACCATCCGTTCGTGCAGCCACACATGCACGTAACGGCTGACTGTTTGAATGGCAGAAGCTTTATGTTGCCATTCCAAAAAATGTGGGAGCTACCTTATTAATGGAAAGTTTATCAGATAATCTGATCATATAAAGGTTGATGAGATTAAACATTTTTGACATTTTGGAACTAATCGCAATTTATCTTTTTTTATTTGTAAATATGATCTGAAACTCTGTTGTTTTATATTAAAATTATCCATGTTGCTTTTTTTTCTTGCGTTTCTTTTTTTTTTGATTTTTTTCCTGCAGAAGTTGGACTGTCTTCCCCAAGTGAATAGCTGATTACACTCCTCGACTGCTGAACCTACGAAGAGGCTGACGAGAAAGCAGCGATGGATGTGTTTGGAGGTGCACCACGTTTCTTGGCCTATCCAAGACCTGTGGTGGTACAAAGCGGAACTGATGCAGTCCTAAAGTGCCAAATTGGAGGGGATCCAAGGCCTGCAGTTATCTGGGAGCGAAACAATGAAAAGATTGACCCACAAGAACGATACCGGGTCTTTGAGGATGGAAATGTTTACAATCTTATTATTTCAGCCGTCACCACTGAGGATAGTGGCCAGTACATTTGCAAAGCAAAGAACAGCATTGGGGAAACGTACGCGGCGGCTACACTCAATGTGGAAGGTGAGGCACAAGAGATGGAGCTAAGAGAAGAAAATAAGCCACGATTCCTCATTAAGCCTCTCTCTACACGTGCTGGTCGAGGGGAAGATGCGGTCTTCTCTTGCAAGCTCTGGGGAAACCCAAGACCCGAGGTTGTCTGGGAAAAAGATGGCAGAAAACTCAATGAAATATTTGAAAGCACACATTTTAGTGTTGGTTACCAGGACGGTGGATGGTTCCAGCTCAAGATCTTTAAGACTCGTGCACCTGATGGAGGTGTATATACATGCAAAGCCAGGAATGAGTACGGGGAAGCTTTAGCTGGAGCTGTGTTGCTCGTTGATGCAGGGCCAGGACACGAGGACGAAGGAAATCGCAATGGCTACACTAATGGCCCCTGGAAAACCCACCAAGGAAAACAAAGAAGTGGGAGGCAAGTGCCTAATCGGCTCAAAGATGACACCATGACCAAGTCAACTAAAGTGAAAATGTTTGCAGTGACAGAGGGCAAACATGCAAAATTCCGCTGCTTTGTGACAGGGAAACCAAAACCAGAGATCATTTGGAGGAAAGATGGCAGACTGATACTGTCTGGAAGGAGGTATTTGTTATACGAGGACAGAGAGGGATACTTTACACTGAAAGTTCTGTACTGTAAGCAGAAGGATAATGGAGTTTATGTTTGTGCTGCTTCAAATACGGCGGGCCAAACCCTCAGTGCTGTACACCTCTCCGTAAAGGGTAAGTCAAGATCAACTTTTGACGTTTCAGGGTTTTTATATGATTACATGTTTAGAATTTAAAGGAGTGAAATGCATGCAGCTGCATCCTGTTCTGGTTCGTGCATTTAGTGACCGAGTGAGTCAGGGTGTGGTGGCTTAGAGTATAGGGTTTCTATCCATTTGACGCTAGCATGATGTCAGTGAGATATATTCAAAGAAGTAGTCTGAGATCATTTATTGGGGTAAGGCCAGAAACAGAAGGTAAAGTACATGGATGTTTTATGGATGTATGGTGCTTCAAAAAAGCCAGATATTTTGTATAATATTCCCCTTATGCATGAAATTAATTTCTCAAATAACATTTTTATAAACATGTCCACCTAAGTTCTTTATTAAACAACAGGTAGTCATCACATATTGTTTTGTATTACTGCAATCTATTTCAAGCTTCAATGAAAACTTAATTTGCTCATTAAAAATCTATATTTTACAGACAAAATCATTATTATTGTCATTATCTTATAACTGAAGTTACAGGGTAGAAAAAGGGTGACCAATGTTTTAAATAAGCAAACAGTATAAATGCTTATTTCATGAGGCAGGTTTATGCTTACTTACGGTTATTTTAAGGATAGTAGGGTTTGAATCATCAGTCAGTTGACTTTATAAAAGTCAAGGTCAGGGAATATAATGAAGCCCTATTTGACACCAGCTTCATTAAAAGCGATTCTAAAATATGAGCCAAGAGATATCTGAACAGACAAAGTTCATCAGCCGGAGGCTGGTGGAAGTTCAACAGCAGTATGATGTCTGCAGAGTCACTTAACTTGTAAAAGGTCCTGGGGGTGGGGGGGGCTTGTCCATGTGATCGAAGTCTTTGCAAAGGGGATTAGATTTCTCACATGGCCCAGAGAAGTCCAAACTCATGGCTCCAAAAGACAATGTTGTATAGTATCTGAAACACAGAAAGTAACACTGATGTATGATTAACTGTCAGTCCTGGCTTGAGGGTAGATTCAGAGTAATAAATAGTTGGTGAACATATTTCAACAGTTGTCTGTGTGATAAACTGGACTTAAAACACCAGTAAGATAAAGAATTAAAGAGCTCTGCACACAGAACTACATAGAGTTCACATTCTCTTGTATACAACTGTCTGGTACTGTCTGCTGGTGTCAGTTACGAACAGTTTATTTTCTATCTAACACGCTGATGTGTTAATGACCTTTCCATTCCTTAACTAAATGGGCCACTTGTCTCATGATTCTGCTCATCTTGTTTGCTTCACTGGAATTTACTGCCAAATATATTTCAATTTACAGTGTTTACTACAAGGACATACATTCACAGGGTAGTATGCCTGTAGACATATATTTGAAAAGTAGAAGTAATGCTACTTATCAACTGCATATACTTAGCAGTAGCTGGTTATGCAACATTAGCTGGTGTTTAAAACTGGTGTTTTTCCTTCTCCTTGGTTTTAGAGCCACCTGTGCGGTTCAAACAGCCCCTCATTGATCTTGAGGTATGGGAACGAGATTTGGCAATTCTTGAGTGTGAAGTTCCAGAGGACTCTGTTTCCATCACATGGTATCTGGAGGATAGACGACTGCAGCCAGGGGCCAAATATGGAATGGAGGAGTGGGGAACAAAACGACGTTTAACTATCCGTGACATCGGAGTGGACGATGACGGGATTTACCTCTGTGAGATGCCTGATGGGGGCAGAAGCATTGCAGAGGTTGCTGTGAAAGGTAAAGACAAGAAAAAAATTTAAAACATGTGCAACGTTTGTAAGAGTATATTCAAACAGATTTACATTATCAAGCCCAAACTTTCCTCTTTTTCCGACACCACACGGCTACAAAGCCTCGGACTAAAAACGTTCACTTATTTTTTTTTTTTTACACTGTCTTGTGACTTTCAAAATTCCACTGGGCCGGTTTGGCACTTGTGTGACACTTCAAATACTGTAGAAATTGCACAGTAAACAAAGTCATAAATAAGAATAACAATGTTGATGTGCATTAAACTATGTCTCAAGTGCTTATTGAAAGCTATCTGTTAAAAGTGTTAATTTGAAAGAAAGAAGTTACCTTAATAAAATTATGGCTCCCTAAATCCAATGAAGAAATGTCGTCGTCCAATTTGCCAACTCTACTGTAGTTTGGCTTTTATTGTGAGGAATCACTGACTTGTGCTTCCTTGCAGGGACAATTTTGCGCAAGCTTCCAAGAAAAGTGGATGTATTGGAAGGCGAAAATGCTGCCTTTTGTGTTGAAGTTGAAAAAGAAGAAATGGACATCCATTGGTACAAAGATGCTATAGAGCTCCGTGAAACACATCAGACCATCCTGAAGTCCTTCGGTCGCACCCACATCTTGGTTTTTGTCAATACAATGCCTCAGGACTCAGGCCTCGTGACTTTCCTCGTAGGCAAATCCAAGACTTCCTCTCAGCTACGAGTGAAAGGTACGGTGTCATTAGTTAAGTTAAAAGTTTAATCCACTATGTTTTAAATTGTTTTAGTAACTCAATTCTTAAAGGGCATAATTTATTCTTCCTGTTTCAGCTGCGAGACATTGTCCACCCAGTTGTCCGGTGAGTGTTCAAATCAACACAGAGCGTGCTAATGCAGCTCTGCTCTCATGGGTTCCTGCTCAGGACTCGCGAAAGAACCCTCCATCTGGATATGTGCTTGAGCGACAGGAAGTGGGCACTGGCTCACAGGAGTGGCTACAGTGTCTGACCACTGACTCTGCAACAGCTGTGGAGATTCTTGGTGACAGCGTGCCATGTGAAGCTGATTATCGATTTCGTATTTGCAGTGTAAACAAATATGGAAAGAGCAGCAATGTTGAGTTCCCCAGGGCTGTTCACTTAGGTACGTTTGGTTTAGTTTAGAAACAACAGTAGACAATCTAGGAAGCCCTGTTTTTTTTTGTTTTGTTTTTTTTACTAAATTCATGAAACTTTTCCATGGCTAACGATACATTTGTTAATAAATTGATTTTCTTTTTCCAGTCCCAGTTACAAGAATACAAGCTCCTCTACAAGACGCATTGGTGCCAGAAGGCCAAGACGCTGTCTTCTCTATTGAGCTCTCAGCTTCAGTTATTGGTACATGGTTCTTAAATGGTACTCAGCTCCAGGAGGATGACCGGTGTTCAATGCGTCGATCAAGGACACACCAGTCTCTTCGAATTCGAGGAGTCCGTGATACAGACAACGGAGCTGAGATTACTTTTATTGCCTACGGCATCCGGGATTCTGCAGCACTTTACATTCAAGGTATGCACATGCATGTAAATGTTCTCATACTGAGTGTCAAAAGAAATTTATTGTGATATGAAACTAACACCTTGTATGGATGACTGACTGGAAATAAATGATGTTTGTAAATTGTTTTTCTTAAATTTGCAGCTCCTCTTGTCAAGTTTTCACCTATGTCAGAAATGGATCGAAACAAATTTGTAGAAATTGGGAACCCCATTGTACTCTACTGCGAGCTGTCAGACCCTGCAGCTCCAGTGCACTGGTACAAGAATGGGGTCGAATTACAAACAATAGAGGGTCTTCATATCCAATCAGAGGGCACCATGAGGAGAATTGTCATCCAATCAGCAGAATTCTCACATTCTGGAGTTTATTGCTGCGATGCCATTGATGATGTCATCCGGTTCAATGTGGAAGTAGAGGGTGAGTGGATTGAGTTTCTTACAATACTGATATCTTCCCAGAGACTAACCATCTTTACCATCAGTGTTTACCCCTTCTTTCTTATCGTCTTTTTTCATGCAAACATATAATTAGTTATCTTTCTAAAGTCTGACTTATTAAAGAACACCTTAACCATCTATTGAAATATCTAAATATCCATAGCCCCACCTGTGAAGTTTTCAGCAATTCCAGATGCTGAAAGGAACAAAACCATCCAAGCAGGCTGTCCCATTGATTTACAATGTGAGCTCTCAGATCCTGCTGCCCAGGTGTACTGGTACAAAGATGGGTCAAAGCTCCATCCTCAAACTGGAGTAGATATTCTAACTGAAGGCTCTGCAAGAAAACTGATTGTCCATTCAGCAGAATATTTCCACTCTGGGTTATATTGCTGCAAGACAAAGGGTGACACCATCTTGTTCAATGTCGACATCAAAGGTGATTTGTTTGACCTTATGTGACTGAAACATTAACAAGCTCTCTTCAACAAAGCAACTAACTCTGTTGACACTCTTGTATGTTGTCTGTTGCCTTCCTTCTTGGCACTCATTAGAAGGGCAACTCAGCTGACACATTTTCTTTGATTGCATTAGAGCATGGTAGCAATGTAGTTGCTAGTAGATTATGAATAATCTTAAGGGCTGGCATGAGGCTGAAATGAGGTTGACATGAGATCTAAATATATCTATAGCTCCACCTGTGAAGTTCTCAGCAATTCCTGAAGAAATGAGGACCAAATCGATCGAAGCAGGGTGCCCGATTGTACTCCAGTGTGTGCTGTCGGATCCCGAGGCCCCCGTTTGCTGGTTCAAGGAGGACAGCCAGCTTATTTCAAATTCTGGAATAGAAATCAACTCAGAGGGCAACAACAGGATATTAGTGGTTCAGTCTGCAGAGCTGTCCCACTCTGGTGTATACAGATGCACCACACGCGATGATACCGTGGAGTTTCATGTGGAGATCAAAGGTGACTTTACACTTTTTATCTTGTTCGTTAATAGAGTAACCCTACATCTTCTTTATAGATGCGACTAATAATCCCTGCTTCTACTGAATGTGGTTTGAAGGACTGTTTTATGCGCATAACCTTTAAGAACTTTTAATGCCCCTATATATTTTATAACTTCTTGTTTTTTGCCTTGGATTCTAAGTCTCCAAACCCCTTTTCATGTTACGCTCAGCAGTTTCTATCTCTGTACCATATTCCTGTCCATAGACTTGACTTTATATAGTTTTCCTGAATTTCCAATGCTAGCACAACCAGTGACATACTCGACTTCCTTTGATGTTGAGAGAACCCAGTCACTTGAAGTGGGCAAGCTTTTGGAGCTGAAATGTGAGGTTGCAGAATCCACTGTGCCTGTCAGCTGGTATAAAGATGGCGTAAAGCTCTTTCCTCAAAATGGTTGGGATATTCAGAGTAATGGCACATTGAGGAAACTCATTATCCCATCTGCTGAGCTTTTGCACTCAGGGCTATACAGCTGCCAAACCTCTGATGACACTATCCACTTCACTGTCGATATCAAAGGTGATTTTTATTCTAATTTGCTGAATCTTAGAGCAAATCCTAGAGCTTCTTAGAGACTAGTGAAACTAATATTTACAAATATGCATATTCGTCTGTCTGTGTTCAGGTGTTTTTTTGTGTGATGTTGTTACTTAAACCATGGTCAAATTAATCTCAACTGACAAAAGGAATATTTCTGTGTGATCGTTGAAAATAAATCCTCCCTGAATTTGGTCAAATGAAAACTTAAGGTTTTCTGTTTGGTAGAGCAAAATCTATAACCCAAAAATAAGACTGTAATTGTGCCCTGTCAAGACCACAATTATAATATTAATCATCATCTTTAGCTCCAACGTTGCTGTTGTCGCCCTTGCCCTCGCCAGAGGATGCGGAGACGCAGTCACTTGAAGCACCCTGCCCAACTGCATCAACATGTGAAACCTCAGAACCTGCTTTCCAGGTGTCACAACAGAGGGACAAAGAACATGATTCAAACAGAGAGCCTGAAAGGGAAGGCATCGAGAAGACCCTTGTTATCGAACCTACTCATCCGTCAAACTCTGGAGCATACTACTGTGCAACAGCAGATGATGTTGCCCAATTAATAGTAAAAACACAAGGTGATTCTTTTGGTAAATGTGATTAATTCTAGTTATCACTAACTATTTATGCAGCTTTTGTCCGTCTTCTATTTGTTCCTAGGATGAACTAATATGTCTGAAGGTTGTGACATCTTTTTTTAAGTCAGTTTTCCTGAATTCGGGGTAATGCACGTTCACATTTTGCTTCCAATGATTGTCTGTAGTGCCAGCTCAAACATATCTGATTGGTCCTGATGTTGAGAAGTCTGCTGAAGCCCACTGCCCAATTGTTCAGCAATTTGAGATTTCCGATCCCGTTGCCAAAGCCTGCTGGTACAAAGATGGAACGCAGATCTACCCAAAAAGGGAAGCTGACTGTGAATTACAGAGCATCAGCAAAGCTTTGCCCCTTCAGTCACATGAAATGTCTGATGATGGGACGTTCGGCTGTGGATCATCTGGGGATGCACAGCTAGTTGCAGACAAGAAAGGTGGTGTTCCACATCGTACCTGCACAAATAATAATGAAGTATTTAGTTTCAAACATGCAGCTTTCACCTAGCTCATTGTTTTCTTTTTGGCTTTGTCCAAACAGCAGAGCAGTGTCACTTTGGTAACAAGATTGGTGAGATTACTGATGAATCTGCCCAATACACTCTTGATGTCAAAGGTGATTTGATATATTTTGATACATCAGTCATCCATGTTAACCCAGCATATAATGCCAATAACAGCAGTGGCACATTTTACCATTGGCCCAATCATCAAAGGCATCTCTACTTTTTTCTTTAGAAAATTGCTGTCATGTCATTTTGATTTCTGATTTCATGTAATCTTTTGCAGTTCTTGGCTCTTAATACATCATGTGGATGTTAATAGCTAAATAGCTGCTCTTCATACTAACATAAATGTTGTGTTTGTCAAATAATTCTTCATTTTAACAGCCATCTTTGCTTGTAACAAGCAGCTTGCAAGTCTTGAAGTCCATCTTATATCTTGTTTCATCGGCAGATCCTCTCATTCATTTTGCTCCCCCAAACATCTCCTCTTGCAATGACAACGAACTCTTATCAAAATGAAGAAAATGTACTTTTAGGTTTTTGGAGTGGTAGATGACAAGCTGATGGTAGAACGCATTAGGAGTCAGCTGAAGGGGGAAACATAGGAGCTCAATCTCAGACCAAGACTGGTCGATCTTCTTGTTTGTCTTTGCAATGAAATATCCCATAACTTCATGCTAACCCACACTGATGTGAAATTCTGTTGTGAGAAGAATTATTGAGACCAACAACCCACTGAAAACCTTTCTCTGTGTACATCACAATGCTTATAGCGACAACGCCAAGGCTCTCTTCTGACCAAGAACAGAGGTCAACTGAAGACGCTTCTGCTGTCGGCATTGACTGCATATTGGCCAAATGTAACACTGGCATCTCAGGTGGCAAGACAGAAGATACAAAGACATATGAAGAACATTCCGGTTATATACCAACTTCTCAATCAACAAATAAATATACAAACTGGATTACAACTAAACAGCAAAAGGATCTCCCACACATTCAACCAAAACACGATGCTCAATCTCCAGTTAGCTCTAACTCCATAAAGCCGTCAATTACGCAATCGGCCACATTCTGCCACACTGAAAAGCCTGCAGAATATAACCGTGAGGAGTGTATTCACTATGTACGGACTGCAGCAGCCCCATCAAAGGAGCTTGGTCTTTCTTTGGAGACAGTCTTCCAGACAGACGAGTTCTGTAATTTTCAAAAAACTGCACCTGCTGAATCGGAGATATCTACTATTGAGACTCTTACTGGCCAACCAGAGGAGCTACATAGTTCAATACAGACACCAGCAGCTAACGCAGAGCGAGGTGACACCAAACAGACTTCAGCTGCCCATTTAGAGCACCTATGTAACCAGCTAAAGATTTCAAAAGTCACGTCAGATTGTCATTTTCCCAAAACTGCAACTGTGTTGATGGAGGAATCCTCTAAATCCTCACATACTGCGACTGTCCAATCAGAGGGGCCCTATACCTCCTTGTATACTGCAACTTTCCAATCAGAAGACTGTTTAAAATCTTCACAGACTGCATTTGTCCAATCAGATGCATTTTGTAGCCCCATAGAGACTTCCGCTGTCTTGTCAGAGAGACTTCTTGATTGCTTACCAACTGAAGGTATCCAAGAGGAGCCTGGTGACTCATTGTATACGGCAGCTGTAAAATCAGAGGAGTTAAAAAGGCACCTACTGACCTCAGAAGTCCAGCCAGGAAGGATTGGTAACTTTTCGAAACCTGCATCTCTGCAAACATTGGATTTGTGTAACTCTAAAAAGACTAAAGCTGTCCAATATGGAGAACATTACAACTTGCAACAGCCAGCATATGTCAGATGTGACAACCTCCAACTCCGAAAACAAGCACCATCCAACCATTCACAGATGCTGTGCCAGTCGATACAGCCTGAAACAGTCCAAGCAGGGTGTCTTCCCATCACCAAGGCCACAGAATGCCAAGCAGAAAGCCCAATTTACTCTGTGCAAAGTTCATCTATCCAGGTGGCAGAGCCTTACTATGTAAAGAAGACATCTACTGTCCAATCAGAAGAGCTCTATCTATCAAGGACAAATGACAGTCACTGGAGTGACCATGTCACTGCAAATAAGGTGGCTGTTGAAGGTGATTTAAATGGTCAGCATTATCAAACAAAAATGGTCAGGCACAATTTTCGAATTTGGTAAAATGAAGAGATTGCTCTTTGCAATCTTTGAGTGATGCCAATTTCTACATTTATTTGCTTAATTTTGTTGTACTAAAACTACTTCAGTGGCCAGTGTAAAATCTTTGAGCTTGGATGGTCTTTTGATGAAAAAAAAAGGGGGAAAAGAATAAATAAAGAGTCTCAAATCCTAACTTGAATGCCTAGTTATCTCAAATCTAACCAAAGTTAGCCCCTGTGAAATTACTAATAACTTAAATATTATCTTAAAAAGGACTTATTTTAACTCTTAGAGATTACTGGCATGACTAATCTTGTTTTGTGATTTTGTATTTGCTGTTTGAAAGCATATTTTGTGATCCAGACAGTAATAGTGATGCAACTTTCTCTTAATGTTACCATAAATCCCCAGCTTCACCCGTGAGAATTACAACACTTTGTGTGGCTGAGAGGAACAAGTCTGTTGAAGTTGGTGAATCCATAGTCCTGCAATGTGAGATATCAGATCCTAATGCTCAAGTAACTTGGTACAAGGACGGAATAAAACTACCTGAAGCAGCTGGGCAAGATATGCTGGCAGAGGGCTCTATAAGGACACTGGCTTTCCAGTCAGCGATGATGTCTCATGCAGGGATTTACATCTGCAAGACAACAGATGATGCTATGCAGTTTCATGTGGATGTTAAAGGTGAAAACATGCTATTTTTATCCTGTTTTGCACATCGATTTTACAAAGCGTAAATACTCTCTAAATGCTCATAAAGATTGATCGGTGTCTTTCTAAACAGTAACCTATACAGTGTCCTGTTCCTTGTATCTTTAAAATAATTATAGGCTCTATGACATTTGGACTTTAAGATGCTTTCTTAGGGACTAACTGAAAGAATACATTTGGCATGAAATCTCTTCATAGTAAGCTATCCTTTTGTATTTGTTGTTCTTTGTGCATTTTGCACATTAAATACATCTACCTACCAATCCTGTCACAACTGGGTCCCAAGCTAACAGTTTAATAAGTAAGCAAAGTTAAGACCTTACCTCAACCACAGGATATATGTTGCACCAGTATGTAAGACGTGGTGTGTTTTGGGGGCTCTCCCAGAGGAAAAAAAGCAGTGACATTGTCTTCCTTTGTGAAGAGTTCCATTGCATTCAGCTGAGTCCACAGTGTGATCTTTATGTGCAGCTGTACAGCTCTTTCTAATAACATCCCTTTGCCATGTGGAGTTTCAATATCTGTTAGCTTGAGCAGTACGGACTAATGGCCCACAATCCACTCTGTCCACCTCCACTGTTTTGAGATGTTTTAATCATACCAGCACTGCACGAGGTTAATTTACTTCATACCAACATTTTTCCCTCATGCTTGATTGTGATTTAATAAGGGAGAAAAGCCGTTTAAAAGTGGTTGGTTTCTCATTGTAATGCCTTCAACTTAGTTAAGTTATACTCCAGTGCATGATCGATATTCAAAAACAAAACTAAAGATGTAAAACAAAGTCTGAATCAGGAAAACGTTATGCTTTTATTCATCTAACCTATAGATTTATTGATTCATCAAACTTGTGGCACAAAGTTAATTTTGTGCATTTTTTCATTTTTAGGGCCTGAGAATCTTTCAATTTCAGGTTAGAATAACAAAACATATTTCAATCATTTAGTAGATGCTAAGAGCTTAAATTTCAGCTTTTACTTCCTTCTTTTGGTATGTTTTATTAACAAATTCTGTTTTACATTTAATCTTGTAGCACCACTTCTGAAGTTTTCAGCTTTAACAGAGGCTGACCAGAAACAGACAGTCATGGCGGGCTGTCCCATTGCTCTGCAGTGTGAGCTGTCAGACCCGACTGGACAAGTCAGTTGGTACAAGGATGGAACACAGCTCCTACCTCAGAGTGGAGTAGACATCCAGTCAGAAGGAAGTGTGAGGAGTCTAGTTGTCCCATCAGCAGAGAGGGCCCACACTGGCATATACCGTTGTGAGTCTAAGGATGATGACATCCAGTTTGCTGTTGAAGTCAAAGGTGATTCTTAGAAAATCTGTCGAGCTTTCATCGTCAACTAACTTTAACAGTGAGAAATGAGGTCATCTTTGTGACCGAAATAAATCTGCTTGGCCGATTTGGGGAACTAATCCAAAAAATGTAAGCAACATATTCACACCAACATAATAACTCAGCTGTTAATGACATTAATTCATGTTCAGTTTAGATTCAATGGTCATAAACTTCCTAACTTTGAAAATGTGTGGAAATCTTTGCTCTAATATTGTGTTCAACATGCAACTTCACTATGCAGCCTCTTCTTATGCATGACTCACATCTCTAACACACACATGGAAATAACGTGTGTGATGTAGGGAAGTGGTTCTCAACTGGTGGCTTAGGACCCACAGTGGGTTGTGGAGCTGTTTTCAGTGGGTTGCCAATCAGGTTTGTTTTGTTGTGTCTCTTTGTTCTGTCATGTTTTGTTGTGTCTGAAGTCCAATCTGCAATATTATTCATTCAGTAAATCTGCTTGCTTGAAAAATACGAGAAATCTGGGTCGCGGTTTCTCATTGGGGAGTTTGCTGGTGGGTCCTTGGGCTGGACCAGTTGAGATCCATTGATATAGGGCACGAATAGAACACAGCTTCTTTGCCATAAATAAACTGTCTGTGCTCATTCAACACTTCTTAAATGGTGGACTTTAACTTTGATAACTCTTGATTCTTGCTCTCTTTCATCTGATGTTTAGTCAGTGTGGAGGTCCTTGTTGTGTTTGTTTTTGTGTTGCGTTTCATACTTAATCTTGATTAAATGTACATTATGTTTAACGAGTGCAAGAAATGTTTGAGGTTTATTAAGACACCCCTGTTTGCAATATCTGAAACCTATAGCACTACCTGTGAAGTTCTCGGAGCTTCAGGACAGTCACAGGAACACGTGTGTGGAAGAAGGCTGTCCCATTGTCCTCAGCTGTGAACTCTCTCGTGACCCTTCTGCTCATGTTGAATGGTACAAGGATGGAATCAAGCTCCTACCACAGAACGATATGGAAACACAGTCAGATGGTCTAACAAGGACACTCCTCGTCAATTCTGCTCAACACATGCATGGTGGCACCTATGAATGTTCCACATCAGATGACACCATCACGTTTAAAGTGGATGTAAAAGGTGATATTCTATCTTGACTCCTAACAATCTCCTAAACATACGACTGTCTTAGTCTATAGTGAGTGATTTGTTTTGTCTTGAATGTCCATGAGAGCATGTTATGACTGAACAAAGTTTTGTCCACTGTGTGAATTCCTCTCTTATCCCAAACCCCTGTTGTTCCTTTCTCTTAGGCCGATCGCCAAAGATCATGCCAGTCTCACTGTCAGAAAAAAACAAGTTGATTACAGTTGGTTGTCCAATTATCCTGCAGTGTGAGGTCTCAGACCCTGCTTCCCAGGTTTCCTGGTTTAAAGATGAGGTGGAGGTTTTTTGCAAAACTGGCCTTGACATGAAACGAGACGGCAGCGTGAGGAAGTTAATGATTCATTCTGCTAAGGTCTCAGACGCTGGCCTCTACAGCTGTCGGCTTGCTGATGATGTTGTGACGTTCCATGTGGGTGTTGAAGGTGATTTGCTTTTATTCAGTATATCATTGTGTTACAGGTTTGAGACAAACATTTAAGGATCCTCTTTATCACCCTTATCTCTACTCTTATTTACCCAATTATGTTTACCAATCTAAAAAAAGAAATCTGCAGATACTTGCACCTAACGTGCTAAAAACGTGCTAAAACAACCACAACAAAAACAGAATATGAAGACTTGTCATTTGATATTTGACAGTTTAAATCTTGTAATACCCCCACAGCTACTCCTGTGAAGTTTTCCACACTTCCAGAGATCGCAAGAAACAAATTTTCTGAAACAGGCTGCCCAATTAAGCTGCAGTGTGAAGTCTCAGAGCCAACTGCCCAAGTCTATTGGGCCAAGGATGGAGAACAGCTACCTCCAGAAAGTGAATATGAAACCCAAACCAAAGACAAACTGAGAGCGCTGATAATTCAATCAGCAGAAGTCAGACACTCTGGGGCGTACAGCTGTGAGGCTGCAGATGACCGTATTGAATTCAAGGTGGATGTTGCAGGTGATCTACGTATTTTGAGCTTCGTCATATTTACTAAAGTTTTCTTAAGTCTTGGCTACCACAGCAACATAGATTATTATTCTAAATCATTGTGTACTAAAGCTCAGTCACACATTTTGAATTACAGAGCTGCACATAGTGAGGGCTTACAATAAATGGATCATAGATAAGGTCATAAAGGATCATAAAGTAGCTCGCTGTACTTAGGTAATGCCTGTGATATGCAGCGATAAGTGAGTCAAACTACTATGTATAATAAGAAATCTAGCGCTCATAGTTACAAAACAGAAATTAATATTACTGCTGTTCCTCTCAGCTTTCACTGAGTATTTTCATACCAAGTAAAGCTCTGGTACATAGACTAGTCTCCAGCACAGGCAAAGTTAGCGACTAGAAATATATAATAAGAGCACATTGGAGTCTAAGCATCTACTGTACAGCCAGATATCACATAAAGGATGTTGGAGACCAAAACTCCGAAGCATTACTAAAAGTGTGCTTTCTGCTTCAGCCGGGTGTTTAAATGGACATTTGTTTGCTAACACGTTTCCACTAAGTGTAATTGGTGATGAAAAAAAAAAGTTATTTAACAGCTCAGTTCTGTGAAACCAGTAGTGGTCATATTTTTCTCCATTTTGGAACATGTCCAAGTATGCACCTGCCTGCAAGATGCCAAGCACAGCCTCCTGCACGCAGAAAGTACTATTTGCAAGATACTACAAACCTCCTGCCCTAGACGGGAACTAATGCTCTATTTTCTGTTTTAACAACTGCAAAATAATATCAAAAGACAGTCAAATGAAGACATTGCAGCACGTCAATCAAGATTTAGCTATTTAAACACAAGCACAATATTTTCAATATTAAATAAGAATCACTATTCATTTTCTAAACCTATCTCAGCACAACATTTTAGTTTTAATCCAGTGACTATAGACACCACTTTATTTTGAGTCCTATTGCCTGTAAATCAAAGTTTTTTAGATAACACAGCATAGCACATCTGGTTACTATCTGGTTACTTTTCAATGAATTGAAATTCCTATAGCACCGGTTTGATTCTCAGCTGTTCCAGAGGCTGAAAGGAGCACATCTGTGGAAGCAGGCAGTTTGATCAAACCTCAGTGTGAGATCTCAGACCCCAGAGGCCAGACCTGCTTGTGTGAGGAGGGGGTTAAACCATTTCCAAAATCAGGAATAAACATTGATTCTGAAGGAATAAAGAGGACAAGAGTTGAGGGATCGACCATGTCTTCTTGCTCTGGAGTGTACAGTTGTAAAACTGATGAAACAGAATTCAACGATGTGGAGGTGAAAGGTGATATGCTTTTTCTTAGAAAGATGTAATCATTGTAGCTCCTTGTTCATCTTAGAGATCTGATCATCATATCTTCATAGCTCATTTCCCTTTAATTAACCATATTATAATCATTATTTAGAAGTTTCCATTTACATTCTGAACAATCATGGCCAGTGAAAAAAAATTAGCATGAAATCTGACAAGTCTGTTTTTCCCCAACACACCAACAGGTACTGCATTGCTTCAGTGTACTGCCTCAATGTTTTGCTTTAAAAACAGATTAACAGCCACCTACACTCATTATAACATCTATGAAAAACGATTGCAAGGCTGTTCTAAGCTCTGACACACCTGACCTTGCAGCTACTGCATGTACAAGCAAAAACAACACGAGCTACTTTCAAGCAAAGACTTACTGTCTTTGTGGTATCTTCTCTGCAGCACCGCCGGTGACATTTGCTGAAATCTCAGAGGAGGACCTGTTCAAGAGTGTCGTGGAACAGGAAGAGCTTGTTCTGTCTTGTGAAGTATCTCGGGCTGATGCTGTCGTCCAGTGGTACAAAGACGGAATCGAGATGCAACAAAGCAATAACGTAGCCATCAAAGCCGAAGGCACCCAATGGAATCTCACAATCCATCAAGCCCAATTGTCTGATACAGGCACCTACTCTTGTCGTGCAGGTGACAATGTTTTACTGTTCAAGGTGAATGTACGAGGTAAGATGCAAACATCCAAAAGTTTTAACTGACCTAAGTTAAAATGTGAAAAATCCATCAAAATAATAGTTCAATATCATCTATTCTTCATTCATAGAACCTCCAGTCACCATCATTTATCCGAAGGAGGACGTCCACCTTGACCGTCATGTCCCGGAGGAAATTATTCTGAGCTGTGAATTGTCTCGTCAAAACGGTGCAGTCAGCTGGTACAAAGATGGTCAAAAGCTGCAAGAGAGCGAGAACATAAAACTCAAGGTTGAAGGCCCTTATCGACGTCTGAAGATTATTTCAAGTGGAGTTGAGGATTCAGGGGAGTACGTCTGTGATACAGCCGACGATTCAATCTTCTTTCATCTGACAATTACAGGTACGCCTTCATACAATACTAAAAACGTACATTTGAGAATCGTAAGAAAAACAACAATGAATTGATTTTCTTATTAAAGGTTTCATGCTTAAAAAACAAAAGATGTGCAAAATGTTTATAGCCAGTCTTGAAGGTTGGTTGAAGGGGGAAAGTGTAGGAAAATCCCCAGTCGATAGAGACTTTCTCTTTAATTTCAAACATAGTCATATCTGGGATCTTTCTTTATAAACTATTGACAGGGACATTGCAATCTCAGACCTATGAAGAGTTGACAACTCATTCCTTCATTCATTTTCTACCGCTTATCCGGGGCCGGGTCGCGGGGGTTGACAACTCTTACTACCACAATTGTATCCTTACTCATACGCAAGAGGGATTAGGAAATAAATAAATCAGACTTTGCCAAAGCTTTTTGGGTTTCATCCTGATGATAATGTGTCTGTCCAGAACCTCCCGTGCGCATTGTGTCCCCAAGTCAGTCCCAAATGGAGCTGTGCCAGCAGACCTCTGAGAGGATGGTACTGAGCTGCGAGATCTCCCGGCCTAATGCAGTGGTGCGCTGGTATCGAGACGGACTTGAAGTTGAGGAGAATGACAACCTAATTCTCGAGGTGGATGGTGTCTACAGAAGACTTATAATACCTGAAACGACCGTCAAAGATTCAGCCGAATATGTCTGTGATACAGCAGATGACTCCATGACTTTCTTTGTCAACATAGCAGGTGAAGAAAGCTTAGGAGGAAAATACGTCATCTTTGTCTTTGTTTAGCTGATTTTAACAAAATCGCTTCTTATGCAGAGCCTCCTGTCCGCTTTGTACGTCCGAGGAAGATGGCAAGTAGAGTGGAGAAAGTGGCTGGGGAGACTCTGGTTCTAGACTGTGAAGTCTCCAGATCAAATGCAGAGGTCAGCTGGAAGAAGAATGGGGAAGAAGTTGAGGACTCCAGAAATATAACCATCCTTGAGGACGGAGTCACCCGTCAATTAACCATTCACTCCCTCATAGTTGAGGATGCTGGCCAATATGTCTGCGATGCAAAAGATGATGTGATGGATTTCCAAGTAAAAATAAAAGGTAGGTAATACTGCTATTTACTAAAGACATGATAAGGGATCTCAAAGTTCTGACAGATGACAAAGTTCAGAAAAAGAATTCTCCTATTGTGCAATCATGATCCTGATTGGAGCTATATCATTGAATCAAATGTTTATGCTCTCTACCATACAGTTTGCTTGAAAAGACTTTACTTACCAATTCAAAAGATAAACACTTCTGGACAGATGATAAAAAGAAGAAAAATATTTTTACTCAACAGAATTTCTGTTTTTTTCTTTTCTGTTCATTTTCAGAGTTGCCTGTAAAAATTGTTGGCAAAACCGATGCAAAAACAGAAAAGCAGTTCTTAGTGTCAGATGACATTATTCTTGTATGTGAACTATCAAGATCCAATGCCTCTGTCAGCTGGTTCAAAGATAATCAATTAATTGATGACACTGAACGATACTGTAGCGAGGAGCAAGGCGTTTTCCGATCACTGGTTGTCCTTAATGCTGGACTGGAAGACTCGGGAGAGTACATCTGTGATGCAAAGGATGATAAGATGGTCTTCTATATCACTGTTAAAGGTGATCAAATGATTGAGCAATGCATTTGTTTTCTGTGCCTCCTTTATTAAGGAGGAAAATAATGCAATGTCTTGTACGTGCAGAGCCTGCTGTGCAGATTATCGGAAACTCAGGCAACCCAGAGCATCACATTCTGGTGGCAGGAGATGACCTCACTCTGGAGTGCGAGGTGTCTCGGCCCAGCGCCACTGTTCAGTGGTTATGGAATGGCGAGATACTGAAACCAGACACCCGAATAAAAATTGAAAGCCACGATGTTGTGAGGAAACTAATTCTCTCTGGACTTCAGCCCTCAGATTCTGGAAAATATATCTGTGATGCCATAGATGACAAACTGACAACAATTGTGGAGGTCCAGGGTAAGAGCACAATGGCATCTCACAAATATCCAATTTGATTCACTAAATGTTTCAACATAAAAGTCTCTCTGTGTCCTCAGAGCTCCCCGTCAAGTTTGTGAATAAAAATGCAAACAGTAAAATCTCAGCTTACGAGAATGAGAGTGTCACACTGTGTGCCGATGTGAGCCGTGAAAGAGCTAATGTCCGGTGGCTGAAGGATGGCCAACTGTTGAACGAGGACAACATTCACATCTCCAGTGAGGGTATTACCCACAAGCTCACCATTAATCCCCTGCAGCTGTCAGATTCTGGAGAATATGTCTGTGACGTCAATACAGATGAGATGTATTTCAGTCTTTTAGTAAAAGGTGAGAACTTAATACTGCTAAAGTAAAGGTCACCTCTATTTACATTTTTTATAACTGTGAGTTGTACAGTTATTATATCTGGAATTATATTTATTTCTTCCACTCAGAAATGCCAGTGAAATTCATCAAACCTTTGGAGAACAAATTGACTTTGAAAGGCAGTAGCCTTATATTACGTTGTGAGATCAACAAGCCCAAAGGAGACGTCCAGTGGCTAAAAGACGGCCAAGAGATCCCACCCAGCCGTCGGCACACCATAAGGGCACAAGCTCGAGAGCGAAGCTTTACGATCCACCACATACAGGAGGAAGATGCAGGAGAATATGCATGTGAATCCACAGATGACAGGACCTCAGCCACCGTCACTGTAGAAAGTAAGTCCATTTCAATCAGCAAACTTTAAGGCCTGTCAGAACTGAAAGAAAAATGAAAGTGAATCTAATTTAGATGAATGCTTTGCCTTCAGCTCCCCGCGTTGTTGAGTTTATAGCGGAGCTGCGTAACACCACTGTCCGTGAAGGGGAAGATGCAGTATTTAAGTGTGTGGTTTCACCAGAGGACACTCAGTTGGTGTGGCGCCTAAATGGCAAGCAAGTAGCTGTGAATGAGCGCACTCTCATTTCAAGCAATGGACTATGCCACATGCTCTGCATCCACAACTGCAGGGTTTCAGATAGCGCCAGAGTGACAGCTGATGTCGAGGGGTTGGTATCAGAGGCAGAACTCCAGGTTCAAGGTGAGTTGTGGCCCCCTGTGCACTCAAAAACATCATGGAAGTTTAAAGATTTAACACCCATTGACTGTTAAAGGCCTCATCTCTCTCGTAGTTATCCCTGTATGTTCACTTGTGAGCAATTGTTTTAAAAATAGTGGTGTGACGAGATGAGGAGACTTTGAATGGTTGTTTATCATAAGCACATATGGAGATAGAAATTGACCCTTAAGGTAAATTTACATTTTTGAAGAGGGGCTTTCAATGGTCAATGTTTGGCAGCTTCTCCTGTCAGGATTCCTCCAGTAACTGACACAGACTAGTGGCCCTGTGGTTTTGATGTATGACACAGCAGGGGGCAAGTCTCCTCAGACCGTTTAACTTGCTCAGTGTGTTGTACTTGCAGTGTCACTTTACTGATCTTCAAATACTTCAAACAATTTACATTTTTCAGTTATCTAGTAACTTGCTTAATTCGCTTTTAGAGCAACAGGTGTTGTTCACCAAGAAAATGGCGCCTCTTGTAGCTGAAGAGTACAGTGAGGCCACTCTAGAGGTGGAGGTGAGTGTGGATTCTGGCGAGGTGCAGTGGATGAGGCAAGGGGTGCTGATCCACCCTGGCGCCAAGTACACCCTGAAACACAGAGGCCGAATCCACAGCCTCCACATCCACACACTGGCCTCTTCTGACCGGGGCACCTACAGCTGTGAAACCCTCCATGACCGAACGCAAGCCCAGCTCACAGTGGAACGTGAGTGTGCACGTGTTCTCACTATGCCCCGTTGCTGTTTGTTTACCGGCGTTGCCGACAACTCCACCTCTTGCCGTTGCTTCTTCTTGTGAAGGCAAAGCTCAATTATCTGAGTAAGAGTAATTTGAGTGACTGGGGACCAAGGTGGCACTTGTACTGGAACATGATGGCGACCAACAGGTGATAGCCTTACAGCACAAGCAGCCTTTCAGAGCAGGGTTTCTGTGTTGACACAAGATGATTAAGTCCTTTGATTTCCAAAGTGAAATCCGAACAAACTTCCATGAGGAAATTATTGATTAATAACAAAATACCGGTTAAACAATTTACAAAGTGTAATTTTGTCAACAACCACCACTTGAGGGTCTCAAAATACCATGTACAGACTATAAAGTCGACATCTTGTAGTGATTAAGACATACTTATGCTTGTTTTTCTTGGTACAGGCTGCTTTATATTTCGTCGTCCAATGATCCACAGGCCAAGGCTTGAATTAAAGGCTGTTCTTTCAACACTAGTGTGGGTGGGAAGGGGACAGTCAGGACTTCAGGCTGCTGTTGGCACCTCCTATGAATTTGGATCTCCTCTCATTGCATCTAAATTTATACACTGGCCTTCAAAACTAAGGTTGTTGTCATCAGGTCTCCAAAATAAACACTCCTTTTTTTCCACAGGGAATGCTCGTCTGTGTTAGAATAAATGAAAAATGTTGGCAGTTTCAGATGTGGCTTTTGTGTAAAGCCCTATACTCGAATGACTAAAATATCCACTTGTCAATGTGTGCCAGCATGGATTGTTAAGCTGCAGACTGCTGTCTATCTATTCTGCAGTAGAGATTGGACACCATGTCTATCGGTGTTAGGGTGGAATGAGGATAATCTTTCAAACTTTGTTCAACTACTATTTGGTTTTCATTATATACCTGAAAGCATTAACACAGAAAGCACTCACAAAGCAGTTTTCTTAATGTAGCTAAATCTCTGAAATTTTCTTCACAGCTCGAAAAATCTCAATGAAGAGAGGGCTGACTGACATTAAAACCACCGAGAGAGAAACGGCGTCTTTTGAAGTGGAGCTGTCCCATCCAAATGTTCCAGGCACCTGGACAAGAAACGGAATCAAACTGAAGCCGACAAATCACTTCCGTATGAGTGCCAAAGGACCAGTCCACAGCCTCACCATCTCCAACCTTTCAGTAGAGGACACGGGCACTTTTATGTTCTGTGTAGAGAATTTGAAAACAACCGCGAGGCTTATTGTGAAGGGTAGGTTATTTTAAAAAAAGTAGATGTGGGGATATTTTGAAACACATGAAGCAGATCTGATTTCTAAGTTGTAGCAATGTGAAAAATGTCTGCTGCTGGGGCAAAGGCCCATAATGAAAATGATCTCCATTGTCTTTATTTTGTTTGACTTCTGTGACGTTGGTGTTATCTATCTATCTATCATGCAGACACACTAACCAGTAGAGGTAGTGATGAACCAGTGTCTGCTGTGTTCTGCAAGGTCAAATTGAAGATGTTGTTAATGAAGTCTGAGGACTTCAGGGCGATGTTGCCGTTTCTTGAAAAAAGGCTTCTTACCTGAACCATATAGTCCAACTCTGCACTGATCCTACCTGTAATGTTGTCTGACAGTTTTATGACAACAGAAGCCTGTCAGCGGCAACAACAAGCACTTGTTAAGGGAGGTACTTTTGTTTAGGCACAGTTGGCCTAAAAGATGAAGCCATGACTGCCAGATGATTTATATAACTTTTTGCATTGGTCAAAGTAATAAGATACAAGGTTAAAATTGGGTGTAGGTTTTCAAATCTGAGACCTCTTAAAAATTAACTCAAAAGTTACTTTAGGCAAATAACCACTTTTACTACTTAAAGGGATACTTCACCCATTTGCATGAAGCTGTGTATCATTAGAAACATGGTAGTAGTGTTGAATGGTCGTGAATCCAGCCCTCATTTTGCCCTGAGACGAGAAAAATGTGTTTTGCATGTGATGCAAAAAGCGTCATATTGCATCACATGAAGAAAACTTCCAGGCAAAAAATTCTCGTCTCAGGGCAAAATGAGGGCTGGATTCACGACCAATCAACACTACTACCATGTTTCTAATTATACAAAGCTTCATGCAAATGGGTGAAGTATCCCTTTAATGGTATAAAGCACATTAATGTATATTTTTTTGTATATATGTTTTTGGGGGTTTTTGCAGACGCTGTACAGTACAGAGCATTACCATAACAGACCAAATGCTAACCAATGGAGGCACCATAATAGACCACAGTGACGGCTTTGCTACTGTTGCCTTCATCCATTCTCACATTACAAACTGCCTAGCACGACCCATTGAAAAGCAGTAGCTCTGTTCAGTCTTTTCTGTCAGGTGTTAGTTTAACCTCCTGCTGTAAAATAATCCGCTCCATAGCGAGTCACTCAGTAAGCTTCATCCCTTTTGAGCTAGGGGTTGAAAAGCTGAGGACGACGATTGGATGAAACTGTCATCGCGATAAATTAGTAACAAACCTGAAAAGTTAGTAAATTATTTTTTAAGAGTGGTTGGCTAGCCTGACCCATATTTTATTCTTACTTTTACAGAGCCCCCAGTGACCGTCTTCAGAAAACTGGAAGACCAGAAATTCCCTGATGGGGCGATAATCTCCATCGAGTGTGAGCTTTCAAGACATAATGTCGATGTGAAATGGCTGAAGGCAAGTCTGGAATTACTGCTTTTCTGAAATAAAGTTATCAGTTTGCCATTAATTAAATTGCATCTCTGTTTTTTATTTGTTTGTTTGTTTTTTCAGAACGGGGTCGAGGTTAAGCCGGGCAAGGACCTGCGCATTTATGCAATGGGAAGGAAACGTTTTCTTCAGATCATGAAATGTAACATCAGTGATTCTGGAGTGTACACCTGCGATGCTGGAGATGTAACTACGTCCTGCACTGTGGAGGTCTATGGTAAAGTCTGCTGTCTAAATACTGTAAATTATACATGGTCTTCTACTTCTACAGTGTAGAATTGCTGGGGGAAAAAAAGAAGCAGTTGGGACTGTATCAAGAAAGCAAAAGGAGATGTGTAATTATTCTCTCTCTCTCTCTCTCTCTCTCTCTCTCTCTCTCTCTATCAAAAATATTGATGAGGCGGGACTAATTACATTTAACCACTCTTATTGGTACATTGACTTCAATAACCACACACCGACGTCTAAGCGGCTCAAGTTTGTGAATGAAATGTATGATTGTGAATGCTTTCTAATCAATACTACACTGAATGAACATGTTAGAGGGAGAAACTCTCAATTACATCAATACATGTCAAAAGGACTATAGTGGATGTTATAGCACAGACCTGTTCCTTTCTGCCCATTAATCAGATAACACTAGTCTTATAATTGTCAGGGGTATTGTGATTTTTGTTTCCTTTTTTGGCCATTTGAATTTGTGCCCGTGTAATGCAAAGCTGTTTACTTGGCAGAGCGTGAGCTACAGATCCTACATGGTCTTGAAGACCTGGCCATCCAGGAAGACCAGAATGCAGTGTTTGTCTGTGAGATCTCCGTGGAGGATGTGCCAGGAGAATGGTACAAAAACGGGGAGCGGATACAGCCCACCAGCACCATCAAGATCCGCCAGGAAGGTCGGCATCAAAACGTTCCTGCATGTCTGGGCTGTGAAACATGATCTCACTTTTACAACTATCCAGTGTATATACACTGACATGCAGTATGTGATAACTGTCATTTCAGGGACCAAACATTTTCTTCTCATGTGCAATGTGCGAGCAGAGGACTCAGGAGAGATCCAGTTTGTCGCCAGACAAGTTCAATCTGTCGCTCACCTGGAGGTGAAAGGTACGATTTCTACATCTGACACGGTGTTCATTCAGTATTTAAAAGGGTTGGCTTAAAATATAAGTTTTGTAGTCCTTACTCAATAAATTACACAAATTTTGAATTTGATCAGTACAGTTTATATTGTCCAGTATTGTTGCTTTATTTGCTGTCGGCAACTTGATTCTGTTTGTATTAATTAGGAGCCTTGAAGGGTTGAAAGTGTGTTGACTTCTGGAAACATTAACTCTTTTATCAAATACTCCATTTCAGAGCTCCCTGTCAACATAGTCAAACCTCTGCAGGATAAGACGGCCGTTGAGAAGACTCGGGTGCTCCTGGATTGTGCCGTGTCTAACCCGAGATGTAGCATCCGCTGGTACAAAGGCAGCAATGTCATCCTGCCATCCGAGCGCTTTGAGATCTGCAGTGAAGGCTGTTACCGCAAACTAATCATCCAGGAAGTGGCGCTGCATGATGAGGGCACATACAGCGTGCAGGTCGGAGAGCATTCATGCTCTGCAAAACTGTCCGTGGAGGGTAAGAGAGTTTGTGATCAATACGAGCTCTGTGTAGTTTACAGCCAAATATGATAAACAAGTGTATTGTACAATGTAATCAATGCGACGAAAAGTAAAGTCATTCGGCCCACAACACGACTCTAACAACATATCTCATGCTACACGAGCTGGAATTAGTCTGAGTGTGTTATTGCATTATTCTATAGCAAAATACTGGCTTCAGTGATGGGTGCCATGTTTTGAGTTGCAGTGCTTCAAACAAAAAAACTCACTCCCAGAGTGTAACAAGAGCAGCCTCTTAAATCTAAACTGGGAATGGAGGATAACATACATACCCTCCAAGCGCCACCTACTGGCGAGGCAAAGCAAACACATGTGATGTCTCTCTTTCAGATAACAACACATTTTTAACCTTAACATGAAAGTACTTTTTCTTTTTTTCAAGTTGCCTTTTGAAACATTCTCCTGTTGTTTGTTTCCGTGTTAGGAGGTTGAAGGGATAAGACAGAGCTACTGTTTAGTTTACAGCCACACTTTTTCTGCTGTTTAAAAAAAAAAGGTGTATTGTACAATAATATCAGTCCTGTAAAAACAAAAGGTAATCCACCACAGAATACGTATTCGATAACAAATCTAAAAGCTGTCTGAGCTGGAATTAGTTTGCATACAATTGTAATAAGTGGAAAGTTCTGTGATTGTTATTGGTATACAGGAAGTCATAAAATACAGGTATAGGCATGAGTGATGGACGCCATCTTTTGAGTTGCAATTTTACCTTTTTTTTTTTTTAACAACTCACTCCCAGAGTGTAATAAAAAGCAGCTATCTGTACTAAAGCTTACACAGTGAATGGAGGGTCCCATACATTGCATCTGAGCGCCATCTACTGGCAAAACAGAGTTCACACATGTCATTTCTCTTATTGGACGACACCGCATTTATATCCTTTATGATCACATTTTTCTGTTTAAAGATGCCATTTGCAACATGCTGGTTTAAATTGTGGCCTTAAATTCAATGTTACGGGGTTAAAGGGCTGAAACAGAGCCAATGAACACATGTTAATTTATTTATTATTGCAGACTATTCTCATGATTCACCTCTCTGAACACAAGACTGTCAAAATAACCATGTATGAAAAGTGACCAGAACAGAGCAAAAACAGGCAGACTAGACCCGTTGTTTTCTTTCAATACAAGTTTATGGTGCGTATGATTATTTTGAATAAATGCATTATATATATTATAAGTGTAGTGGATATATATATATATATATATATATATATATATATATATATATATATATATATATATATATATATACATACACACACACACACACACACACACACAGTATAACTGCATGTGTTATCCAGACAGGAATTACTCACCTGAAAATGCATACAGGTACAGGACTGAACATGAATAATTTCTATTAAAAACATTTTGACAGTGTGAAGTTATGCAGCCTTACCCCATGAGCCAGCTCCCTCTCTTACATGTTCGGCTCTCTGAAGTCCATTTCTCCTGGACTGCTGAAACGCTTCAAAACACAGGAGGACTATTTATTAACAGTCGTGATTGAACCTCATTACAGTCAAACTGTCTGCTGTTATTTACTAAATATTTAACACAGGAAATTATTTCAATGTCAGTTTAATAAACATCAGCTCACCAAGCCAAAACAAATACTACACATGATGATAAAGTAGGAACAGCAAAAAGCACAGCTTGATTGTATACATCTTTGGCTTTGGAAAAACAGCTGTCGCACTCCTTTAGATTTACGGTAAAGCAGATACACTGAATGTTGCTATAACATGTCCTCACGACTCTAGCTGCCTTGCAATTTTAAATGGATGCAGTTAACTTTAGCCGAAGAGCCAAACACACACACACACACACACACACACACACACACACACGACAGACCTCTCTTCCAGTCAGCTCCATGCAACTCGGTCTGACTCTTCACTTTCTTCCTCATAGTCTTTATTTGTCTTCATTATCAGACTCTAAGTTAGTGCTCCTCTGCCTTCAACCTTTCAACTTCGGAGCCAAACAAACCAGCATGTCGCAAAGTTAATTGGTCACCGTCATTACGTCCCTGTGACGTCAATACGTTTTTTGCAAAGCCAATTTCAATTGATTTATTTATTTATTTTATCAAACGCTATGACTATCACCAAATTACTGGTTGGAGGCGGGATTTAGGAGGACAGGCTCCGCCCCTTCATCTGCCTTGTAATAAATCCAGTCAAAAAGACACAAAAGGTGATTGAAAACACAAAAAAATCCCTTATGGATTTCAAATGACAGGATTAAAATTTACACCAACAAAGTAAACAATTTTATTAAAAAAGAAAAAACAATAAGGACGAAAACTTAATTGACTATCGTAGCCTGTTTATGGTAAGACCATGGGTATATATGCTTAGTTTTGTTCCAAATCAAACAGAAAGTAATTTCTCTTTTTCAGATAAATTCATCAAATCAGTATTTGTATTCCACCTGATAAAACCTGAACATGGGATCTTTTTTACACAGAGACATTGACATTTTTTTTTGCTTTTAGATTTCAGCATTTACAAACATAAACACATAAAAAAGATATGGGTGTTGTGTGGCTATCAAGAAAAGGCCTAACATTAAAACATAGACTATATCGTGAAGTGACCATTTCCTTTTGTCTGCTTATTCAGCCCAGTCCCTGCAGATGGTCCGAGAGCTGAAGGATGTGGAGGTCATGGCCCCGGATGAGGCCTGCTTTGAATGTGAGGTGTCAGTCGTAGTTCTCAAAGCCCCTGTGTGGAGTTTGAAAGGGGAGCCCTTACTGGCCAGCTCCCGGGTTAGCCTGGAGAAGATGGGCACGGTCCACAGGCTGACCCTCAGACAAACCTCCCCTGACATGAGTGGAGAAGTGGAGTTTACCTACGGGAAAGCAAATAGCCGAGCACAGCTTCGAATAGTTAGTAAGTAATAGAAGCCGCTCATTTTTTGTGATTTTCAAAGCTTTTCTTGACTTAACAGACATTGTCAGTGAAATATATAAACATAAACTCCATGTTGCTTTTATACACTGCCTGAAAATACACAGGAAGACAATGGGCAGGAACCTGCTTGAAAAAGAAACTTAAAACCATCAGGGACAGAATGATAATAAAATATAAATATAAATAAAATACAAAAGTTAATGTTTGGCATTTGTTAAGGCTGATTGTAATCTGTGTTGATCACATCTCTTTGAATGGGCAGGAAGCATTTTGGGCTTCTCCAGGGAAAAACCCTGGAGAATAAATATTTTTTATATTTTTTCTTATATTATGTTTTAAGGTGTCTTGACAGGCTCAGTTTACACAACAGAATCTTTTATCGATATGAAGCCATGCTACTTATACATTGACCTTAACTATTGTGAAGCATAAACCTCCCAAATACAAGCCATTTTGTACTTAATTATATCAATATAAAGGGTGTCTATCTGTTCTAACTGTACACAGCTGTGACACATCAGATGACAGGAAGAGATCCAGTAACTTGTAAAAAAAAAAAAAACACATTTGAGTGCCTTCTGTTCTCTCTGTGTTGTGATTGTTCAGTTACTGGGACAGTAAACTAAACATTCAGTCTCAATTACGTTTCGGAAAATTCATATTATCAATGTCACCAGTTTATTTCAAAAGAGGCCCAATGATTGCCCCCTTGATGTTCTCCCATTAATGTCATCTTCACTCTTATTCAGTTTATAATAAAACATTACATGAAATGTGTTGAGATGAATCTTTTACCATAAAATCAAAGCTCATGAAATCTTTTTTTTTTTCATGAACCTTGAACCTTGTATTATCTGTCACAGTAATGTTGATCCCATTACATAAATGAATTATGCTTAAATACGTTCAGGAAATGTAGCAGGAGAGCGCGGGGGATGGCATGCAGGGTGAGGTCAGATTTGAACCCATGGTTGCTGCTCTGAGGCCTATAACCTCCATACATGGGGCAGGACATAACCTCCAGGCTATCTGGTGTCCCAAATCTTAAGTTTTTGCAATGCATTCATACAGTTTAAAATCTTTTTTAAATATGCAGAATCATCTATTTTATTTGAGCAAACGCAATATAATTAGATTAAAATACGTGTAACATTGAGGTTTATCAGTTGGAGAAGCCCGTCTTTTTACAGCCTTAACACTGAATTTAAATGAACTAAACCACATCCAACCAATACCACCACCAAACCTCAAATTTATAAACGTGTCCATTCATAAATGAACCACTAGATGGAGATAAGGACTAAGCTTTGACTTTGCTTAGTTGGTCAAATCAGCATCCTGAAGTAGAGGACTGATACACTTTTTAAATGATGAGAGAAAATTGTGCTTTTATGTGATTCGTTTTAAATCTAAATCTATTCACCAAGAAAAGGTTTTAATTCAAAACAGAAAAAGTCAATAAATCCATCAAATATAACCAAAGAGATGCATAAATCCTTCAACCTAATTCTGAGTTGGCAACATGATGTGTTAAGTGTGTTGCATGACTTGGCACTGTACATGCAGCACATGGTAATAAACACAGTGAATGCTTTGGCTCCTGGTACGCTGCATTCTGTAAATATTATAAGGTGTTTATGATGTATGGAGGGATGTAGGTCAGGCATAACACAGAGCACACAGACCTACAAAGCCTTCTTGGGCATTTTAAATGAGCAGCGCAGTAAACTAATTTTAGCTTGATTTTATTATGTGGGCTTTTAGAGATAGGGTATAAGGTTCAATGATCGGGCTGGTGAGCCGGGTCAAGAATTGATGCGGTATTTAGGGCAAAGCATGGCACAACCTGGAAGTATGTTCAGCTAAGAAATCACAGAAACACAAATGTATGTGTTCAGAAACTAAAATAGACTGTTTCTTCTACCACGTTCATTTGATCACTTTATTAGTATTTTACTTTGACAGGTCAGAAAAATGGTACAAATGTAATAAATGTGAGATGACAAGGATAACCAAATGAATTCCATGATCTCTATCGTCGAGTTATAAAGTCACAGTGCTGTGATTGGGCCTCTCTGTGTACTCTGAATGGAGACTCTTTAACATGATGGTTTTGAAAGCATGAAAAGTGTAAGTGCTGTTTTTTTTTTGTTTTTTTTTCCATAGTGAACTTAAGATAAGATAAGGTTTACATTACTGCTCACTCTTAGTGGGTGATTTGAGTTTTTACAACAGCTAGATTAGAAAGTGAAAGATAAAAAAAAATGCAAAAGAAAAAAGTACTGACAAAAGTGAAATAGCATAATAACATAAGAACATATAACTTATATAACGCTACACTGATGGATGGATAATGTCTTTTATAGAAAGATTCTATCAGAAGTGATTATAACGTGGTTAGTGTGCGAACCCAACGTTCACAGGCTGTGGTACACCAAGTCAGTGACCCAGGTTCAAGTCTGACCTGTGGCTTCTCGCCCGCATGTCTATTCCTACTCTCTCTCTCTCTCTCTCTCGCCCTGATTTCAGACACTTTCTTATCTTTACAATAACGACACAAAAAGCTGCGAGTGTTGGAGAAAAAAAGATTCTATTTCCATTCCTCAAATCAAACGTTTACATTTTCCTGGTCACATATTGGATTAAATTCAGCTTTTTCTGAACCCTTTACATTTAAAAAATATATAAGTAAAACAATGTAATAGATTAAATCTTGAGTGAATGTCTCACAGTTTTGAGAATACCATGGACCATGACTTGTCATAACGGGTCTCAGGTGGACGTTGACTTCTTTAAAGGGTCTCAAACAGAGAGATATATAGAAACGGTATCATTTGCAACTGTTCACAAAGATTGTGAATTAAAACTTGTAGCAGAATGGACAGTTCATGCATGACAGGATTATATTGGAACAGAATAAGTTCAAACTTGGTCCGGTCCGGAGTCTCATTTTTCTTCTCTGCTCATATTTCAGGTGATTCGTGAGGGACATATCCAATCTGTCATCGCATCATCAACACTAATTGATGCTTTTCAGTTGTAACTTTGACATTGCCTCTGAATGTACAAACAAGAATGTCTATAAAAGTGGTTTAAACAGGGTTGTGATAAATACCATGCAGCTCAATTGACTGTTTTTTTTTCTGCATCCAAGTAAAATCTGACTGTAGCTAAATGTGTCCTTGTTAGAGTGTGCAGATGTTCTTCAAAGTTTCTTAATCATAATGCAACGTTCAGTTAAGATGTAAATAATGTTCTGTGTGTATGTGAACTGAGTCGAACTGTGCAGTGAAAGTTGATGCTAATGTAAAATGCTAAAATTAACTACAATTAAAACCTAAAGCCATACCGTTATAATCAAAGTACAGTTTAACTGAAGAGTTCAAGGAAGTCCGATATGGAAATAACAGAACTAATAGAGCCATGTCTGAATACAGATGTAGCTAAGCAGATTTAAAAACATTTCCTTTGAAGTGTCCTGAAATACCAATCAGGTGTAGTCCACTCTATTTGCTCATCGTTTTGATAAAATCAAATTCAGAAACTGGGGAAAAACAGCATTTTTACACCAGGAGCGATTGAGACCTCAGTCATGACGTTTGAGCTAATCGTCTTTTTGCCTATGTTGTAATAGTATCAATGAAAGCAGGAAACATTAGTCATAACTACAATGGATGTGCATAATTGTGCAAAATGCTTTGCAATATCTGATTTGCACTCAGTGTGCTTAAAAAGTTTTCTTTGAGACGGTGTGTCATACTCAGCATCCAGACATTATGTGCATAATGTTTCAATTGATGTGTGCATGTGAAATTGAAGTTTTGCTTTAGGCTATGGTCAGGATTATCTCGTTACTTTTAGCCATTTAAGACTATTTTAATGATTTGTTCTTTTTGTTCATATATTGATGAGACTGGAAAGACTTCGGTCTTGTAGCGAAGGGCTTGTAATGTAAATACATTGGGCCAAAAATTGGGAAATCAAGGAAAGAATCAATCTCAAAATAACTTGATCAGGGTGTGTTAGATTTAATGTGTTGTGTTTGAACTAAACAGCGACTGATACTTATTTTCATATCAGATCTGTTCCATATTCCATATTTCCATTTGACTTGTTTTCACCTCTGCCATGTTGTGTCGCGTGTTCAAAGCGCATTCAAAAAAAAAAGTGGTGACTTCTCATCTGTTTCAATAAAACATGCTTTATTGACACAAGGCAGAAATATCTCTAGTTGTGTGTAGTTTTTTTTTTTTTTATCAATCGTATCATTAATCAGCAGCAATTTTAAAAACTCACTCGTTTGAACCAGTTTCTTAACTCGAGTCACAACGTTAATACTCGTGTTGCATTCAGTAAAAAAGAAGAAAAGTTAAATCATTATTTAAAGACAGGTTATGGTTTCACATGTTGCCAAAGTATCTGTTTTTAAAATATTAAACAATGTCAGTACTCACACAGGTACAATCACACTGAGCCCCCCTCTCACACACACACACACACACACACACCCACATACACATACAGAGACACACACTCAAAACATGTCTGCTTCAAGTCTCCCCCATGAAACTGGATCTGGACCTGGAACAGGTTAATAAGCATGTTACATCGGAGTCCAATAAAGAAGAAGAACAACAAAAAAAAAGCTGTCATGATCGGATTCACTGAGGTGTACTTTCAGGTATGTGAAAGGGAAACTCCAGTATTTTTAATCCCAGGCCTATATATGATAGGTTTTCATGAAGGGGTTTTAAAATAGTCAAAGGTAAAAAGATGTTGAGGAGTTGCTGTTGCAGGTGGCTTCAGACACAGGACAGAACAGGACAGCTTGTTTTTGGCACTGAAAGGCTCCAGTTGTTATCAAAAGTATCTGACAGCATTGAGAAAGGATTGCAATAAGGATATATGTCCTGGGTAATCATTATTTTCAGAGCATATTTGCCATTTGTCTGATAAGACAGAATGCAGGAAAGAGAGAGAGGACATGACTCCAACGATTCCTTTCTGAGCTGAGGCAGTTTCTGCTTTGAAAAAAGCAACTTACTTTAAAGAATAATTCAAAATACAATCATATTTTAGATATGACTCAATGTCATAATGATATCAGAGACTTAGAATAACAACCTGAGCCTCTCAGTAGTAAAACATTACAGTGCTCTCCATGACAGGCAGCAGCTATATATATATATATATATATATATATATATATAATGTGTTTGTGCCTGAACTGGGAAAAAGACAACAAACAAAAGGGTCGAAACACATTGAAAAAAAGAGATTCCAGTATAAGAGAGTTTAGTGATTAGATCTCATCTGTCATCTGTAATGTAGCTAATAAAGACTACAATCAATCCACAGCTGGATATGGCTTCCCATGATTACTGCTCCGGTTTGTTTCTGCTGATTCTGCAGTCTGATCCCACCCCAGCAGACACCTCCGTCCAAAAATAAGTGCAGATTCAAAATGTCCATTAAAAATGCATCATGACATGTTATAGGAATTATTAAACCAACACACACTTTCTCTATAGTTAATGATTGTCACTGGCTACAAACACATTCAGCCATGTTTGGCTAATCCAAGGAAGTCCAAAAGGGGACATATTTGAAGACTGCGTGATCTGTGTTAGAGCGTCGAATGCTACATGATACTGACATGAAAATGACTGATGTGGTTCGTTTGTACAATGGCGTTGAACGACCGTTCTCACAATCTAGGCTGACATCACACTTCTATAGGTCACTGCTGTCACATTACAACAACAACAACAACAAAAACAACAACAACACACTAGCTGCACTGCAAAGAAAAATCTACAGAGGTCATTGAATCTCATATTCAGTGTTATACTAACAAAACTTCCTGATGAACTTTCCAGTGTGGAAGTACAAATCCCCTCCCGATGATTTATTTTTACCTTCTTGTGCAATAAAGAGGAAGAATATGAGATTTAATGACGGGCGTTTTTTGCAGTATGGTCCTTGTAGTTGGAAGCAGCGTGGAGCCTTTGGCCCACCAGCCTCCGCGTGGCCCCGTGACGACAGCCGCTGGTGATCGTTTTTTTTTTTGTTTGTTTTGTTTTTTTTAATCCCACTATCCTGACTGTGTTAACTTGAAGTCCTCTGCTGCTGGAGAAAATCATAGATGTCGTCTACTTTACTCAGTCTCTCAAAGAAGGGGATAAGATCGAGGAGCTCGGTGTCCGACATGTCGTCAAACCAGGACGCAACAGGAACCTGGAGATTTAAGGAAGCAAGGGAAGAGGGACTTAGACAGATTTCTAACAAATGTCTTCATGTCTGTCAGAGAACGATATGAGAAAGCACATACTGCATTGTCTGGATGGAAGATGTAGGAGGCCGGGGAGTTATCGATGATGATGACCTTGTTGAGATCCCTTCCTAAGCGGCTCAGGTCTTTTACGTAGTTCCCTTTGTGGAAAACACACGACTCCCTGAAGAGGCGACTCTGGAAGGCCCCCCATTTGTCCAAGAGGTCAGACACAGGATCTGCATACTGAACACGGAGGAGGAAAACACACAGACGAGCTTTAAACAATGCAGAGCAACATCATGTGTTTTTTATTCTAGGACTCTTAGCTGCCACTCTGTCCCCGAGCTGGCAAGCTGCAAGACAGAAGGAAAAGGCTGCACATTCATTGGATGTCAGGAAGCCATCAAAACCTAAATATAAAGCCTGCAGGGTCAACAGATCTGAATAAAACTGACTGAAGCTGCCATCAACAGACGAGCGATAACTTCATGAAGACATTAAATAGACCCCAAGACACATTGAAATCTAAGACACTTTGTCCTCCCTCTGCCCTGTGGTATGATGATGCCTGAAAAGAAGAAACTATTCATCAATAAAGCTGCTCTGCTTGTCTTTCCTTAAAGAGCAGCGTTCAGCTTTATTATTATTATAAGCTCTTATTATTAGCTAGAAATGTAAAACGTGGGGCTGTCTGGTCATTACGTTGTCTTGAAGACTGTGCAGAGATGATGCATGATGTATGTTAGTCTGTAAATGCTGTCGGACTTCACAGGCTGTTTAAGTGTCTCATGTTCTAAAGGAAATATTACAGACGACACAGCTGCATTAAATGCCCATGCACACGTGCACGTTTACGTGCGAGCAGAGACATGCGTGTCAGATATAGAGCTGTCAGCTTCGACACATTAAAACCAGAAGGATTGGGTTTATAAACTCCTCATGCAGTCACGCGCTGTAGACAAACATGGCAGCTTCAACCTCATTAATCAACACAGAGTCAGTCACCGACTTATAGCTAACCTAATTCTTCACAAGGAGAAGTCAAGGCTGAGGTTAACACAGTCTGAAGCAAATGTCAGAGGTTAAATGTCAGAGCAATCCACTGACGGCTATCATGAATAAATCTTATTTGTTAAGGAGCGTGTAAGAAGGTCACCCATAAATCACACAACACTCGCTTCAGTAAGTCAAAGCAAACTGTTTCGTAACCACGACAGGTGTCCCTCTGCACGTCAAGTTCGTCTGTGTTGACACTACGACGAGTCCAAATGTTAACTCGAGTGACAGAGAATGAAAGCAGCGGGCTCACCTTCGACAAGCTCGCAGTGAACAGGACACACTCGAACATTTCTCCCATCCTCTTGAGGAACTCGTCGACGTGGGGTCTCTTTAACACGTAAACCTGAATGGACACAAGAGAGGAAGGAGAGCATTAAATCAACAGTCACTGACACAAGTGGTTCAGCTCGTTTCAGAACCGGGTCAGGAAAACAAAGTGCCGGAGGGGAATCATGAATACGTAAAGGAGAGGTGCTAAATCTGACCACGTGCCAAAAAATGATCCAAAGAAAAATATACTGGCAGATACAGCGGCAGCATGGAGTAATGAGTAAAGGCAACATGGACAGCTTCAGAATATTCCAGTGCAAATGCTGGGAAACTTGGCTGCACATTACAACTAAGTCTGGATGCTGATGTTATCCATTAATCTTTTATTTATTTATTTATTTATTTAACCCCTTCATGCTGTTTTGAGCTGGCGTTGGGCGTGAGGAGGCGTGAGGAGGTGTAAGGAGGCGTGAGGAGGTGTGAAGATTGAATTCATTTGCAGAGATTGTTTTTATCCAGATGTGTATGGTATTAAATGAAATAATAAAAACTATACAGTGAGCGCTGGACACGCTCTACATTTTTGGGGTTGAATTTTAAGACCATACTGGACATTGAAACCAAAGTGACTGTTAACATGTATGTTGCATTCAGACTATGTATGTGATCATTTTACCAGGTTTTAGTCTAAACCATCAGGCCAGTCCATTAAGCTAAACACTCAAGCTATACTCATACTGATGCTATCATCTTTACGCTTTCTGACAAACATATTGCCTTTGTGTTTCCCTGATATTTCTGTCGCTCATTAATAAGAACTGAAAATGTATTTCTAATACAGTAAAATAAGCCTGAGTGTGTTTCAGGAAACATTTCTCTACACAAACAACATAACTACCATTTGTGCATGACTCGTAACATTATGCATGCCTACGTGTGATGCTGTGTGTGTTATATATTCATTGAGAGACTCCTGTGAGCAGCTTGATTCAGGTATGAGTCTGTGTGCTCGCAGCTGTTTGGCAGGTTGTGACAGACAGGTGTAGAGGGAGCTCTTAGAAGACTAAGTAATCAGTCAGCCCTGCATACTTCTTGCTTTGCTTTCAACAACATCCAGCTCACTTGGTCCTGCATTCTCCCACACAGTGGTAAACATTTAACTTGGCTGGCTGCCTGCTGCAGACCTTCCCACTGTCTTTACGTCTTTCTACTTCCATGAGATGCTGGCAGCCCTGTTTCTGAACCAAGTTGTCCTGAATAGGCTTTCCCCACTTTAACAAGCCTATCCTGGATTACTTGAAACAGACCCAGGCTCTTTGAACAACAAAGCTCTTCTGTCTTCAGGGAGGCCCAGCCTTACAGTTAGCATATGACTCCAGCGGGGAAAAGTCACCGCCATTTCAGAGCACCAATGAGCCGTGCGGAATATGCGCCAAGGAGCGAGATTGATGGCCAGTGATTTCTGAGAAGCCTGCCAAGGTTTCCTTATTTCGTCAGGCCATGGAAATAGACACCTGCTGCTTGGAGCCATCAACAGGGTGGGCCACAGCTCTGTCAGACTGATTGCATACAGTTTCTAACGCTAACTGGAGTCAGTGGGCAGTATTTCAATCCCTTACTTTTGTATTTGATCGTTTTCTAAGATTCAGGCGTGTGGCACACAGACCAGTATACGCCCATAAACTTTTGTCAACCTTGCTTCCATAATGTTTTCCTACAACTCTTTAGGACTCTGAGCGGAAAGTCAAGCAAGTCTTTACAAAGTTGCGTGAAGCTGCTTTGTGCTTGGACATTACTTAACACAAAATAAAAAATCAAATAGAGATGGAAATGATCCTTGAATCGTCTGTGCCTACCTGGTGAACCGTTCCATCAATTTCCACTGGAATGATAAAATCAGCGTTGTTCACTGGCTGTTGAAAAAAAGAAAAAAAAGAAAAGAAAGAAGAAGAGTTAAACACATGAACAGAGTATTCTTTTTCTAAGATGCCTCCTCATAAAGATGAAAGTGAGAGCAAGAAATCTGAAGAGAAGATGTGCCAAACAGACAGGAAGACGCCAACTCCCACGTCACTGTAAATAATACGACTGAGATCCAGGCGGTCAGGCTCTACAGAAAGTGACAGGGTTATAAAAATATCTCATGTCTTTAGGCAGGACTCACACCTGAAATACACTTCTCCCTGCAAAGGTGTAAGACATCACAGCACGGCCTGACTATGCACACTATGAGGTAATGTAAGGAGCACAGAATGAGTGCACAGCGATCATGAACAGAAAGTGAGAGCATGGACAGAGGTTATTCTCATCAATGGAGCAGGCGGCTTTTTTTCTCTGTGCTGCATTTGAATATTTCTGCATATAAACAATAAACATGTTGTTTGTCTCTTTCTTAAGAGACGACTGTAAAAATGTCCCTGAAGCAAAAAGAATTTGGAATTCAAATCAGCCTGAAGTGGAGCTCGAGCGCAGTCTTCAGTATAAATGTAAACCAGGTACTCACAGCTGTTAGGTCATCTGCTCTCTGACTGTGCGGCACTAACAACACCACAACTGATGGCAAAACTAAAAACAGTCAAGTCTTCCTCAACTTTGTCTAATTTCAAGTCAAAGTTATGTGACATTAATCGTTGTAAGTCACAAAGAAAATGTGCAGATACAAATCTTCTCTCAAAGTATAAAACACACTAAATGAGCTCTTCAGCATTTATGCACTCTGGAAATAATATGTTCATTAGACATTACTGTACATCTCATTGTGTTTGCCCAATGGGCAGATTTTTCTACACACAACGCAGGACATATTTTTCACCTTTGATATCTTTCTAAAGGAAGTGTCTGCACATCCATCTTATTCAGTCGGACATAGAACATAAAACTGTCACAATAAGATAAAACCTGAATACTACTCTTGCTCGACATCACCGATTGATGCCGAGTAAGAGTAGTTAGTGTGCGGGATTTTTTCTTTTGAACACGTATTATTTCTTGAAATACGTTTTGTGTCTGGAATTATCTTAAACAAAGTTAAACGACACATTTTTCACTTTTGATTAGGGAGTTACACTTTTTGCAGTGATAATGATTCACTGGTACTTTTAATTACATGTTATCTTCTCTACCTGTCCATACTGCCGCAGAGAAGAATTCTCTCCTGTTATCTGTTTCAAAAGGATCAAAAACATATTTACCATTGATTTGATTCCCCACTTTGAAAGCTGATTATTTTTCCTATCGAGCTCAAAGATCCACTTCCGCTGATAAAATCAATACAGTGTTGCTACACCTTGTTCCCCTCTCACAGTTTTTTTAGGCCGTATTTGAATCTCAGTATAGAATGACTCCATGGACAGGCTGACCTACACAGATGTGTTTTTGTCCTTCTGAAATAATCTGCAAATAAAACACTGTGTTTCAGCTTTTGTCTTTGGCTGTTACAATAAATAGGATTATATAACAATACTTTCTTTTGACATATTTGTAATCTTGACCTTTGACCTCTTCAAACAGATTCAGCAGCTACAGAATCAGGCAGCTGGGACACATTATAATGTGAATATTCAGAAGCTCAAGCTCATATTTATACATTCATTTAAAGTGATGCATACTCTTTATCCTGAGCTAAACATGCTGATCACTTCAGTTTTTTATTCAATATCTATAAAGAGAAACATTTTTCAGACCAACTCTGTTCACTGTTTCTGTCCTGTTGCACTTAGCGGGCGCCTGTCTGTAATAATGTCTTTTTATTATGCACCTAGTGTTAAACATGCAGTTCACAGAGACTGACCCTGTTTACACATGGCGAGTGGTGATATCCAGTGACATCCTTTAGGACAGTCTGTGACCTGAGAAGGACTAAACACCACATGGCGTTCATGACATAATCTGCGGTTTCGAGGAGCCTCGACTTTGTTCACTGAATGCTACCTTAAAAGGCAAACTGATCAAAAGGACAGCCGTTATCTGGAGTCGACATTCTGAGCGTCTCCTGAAATTCATGCACAGTATGTTGACTTCCAAAAGGTTTGTCAAATGTTCAAACAGGGACGTTCTCTGCTCCTTTAAATGGATCTTTCGATTGTTAAGTTCAGACTTTAATTCCTTGTTTGACTTGGTTAACTGGCAGCTTTTCTCAGTCTGACCATTTCATGTCCTGCAGGTGGATTTTTCACGGTGAAACCAGAGCAGCCATAAAATGAATTCTTAATGCTTATTTGGCACGTGGAGCCAGTCAATTAAGATAAAAATAAGTCATCAGCCCCCTAAAAATATGCTAAATGATGAGGTGCAAATCTTCCAGCTATTTTTACCCACTTTAACTTGGCAAGTAGGTTGTTTTCTTTGACGGTCAGCGTCGATGACAGCGTCTGAGCTATTTTTGAATACTTGCAAATTTAAGTAATTTAAAGAAACTTTTTTTTCCAGGTGAAAGTAAAGTAATAACTAAACAATCTGTAAAAACATTTCAGTCATTCTTTTTTCATTTAAAACACGGCCAAAAATATATAACCCTTCAGAAAGTTTTGATTGGAGTCATAACCGTTAAGAAAGTGTCTTTGTTCCTCTTCTGTTAACATGTCAGTGGTTTTCAGACTCACCATCAGATCACAATATAAGACTCCTCCATCACTCACTACAGTAGGCTTCTGTGCACATTAGACAGCTTTCATTCCTACAAACGTGTGGTTTAACAGTGTGCAATTTTAAAGTAAATGTGATATCTAATAAGTGTAACAAAAAGCTTTTGACTCCAAATGGACTTAGATTGTGTTTTTGCTCCGTACTCTCTTAGGGTAGGGTAAGGGTACTCTATTAATGTGATTACAACTCTCTGGGGTGTTACTGCCACACTGCAAAAAATAAATACAAATAAATGAGGAATGTGCAATTTTCCCTGCGAAGTGTAAAATATATTATACATCAACTAACCCTTATTCTGGAAATCAGAAATTCTACCAACACAAAAAAAAAACACTCAGGCTGTTGAAATGATAAAGTCTTATCATTTAAAATAAACATCAGCAAATGTGTAAGTAAATTAACATTCCCAGGAGAAACAGTTTGATCAGCTCTCTTAAACACTTTTATTGAAGAAACGTAAGTAGGTCACACAGGCCAACTTACCTTAAATGAACTATGCACTAGCGTTTCATCCAAATCGATCACCACACAGATCTTCCCTGCGTCATTGGATTTCATCCGTGGGAGCAGCGGTTTTGCTGGAACCTGAGGACGAACGTAGAATTGAGACTTAAAGCTCTCTTATCCCCTCACATTTCCCCTCAGGCTGCAGTTGCAAAATAAGATTTAAATTTAGCACAAGAATGCAAGTGATCGATGTAAACTTCAAACGCAACATGAGACATTACCATCTGACTTTGTCACAAACAACTTACTGCTAATTGTGAGTGTTTCTTGTCACATACAAGTCTAAATTGTGCTGTGGTGTCTTGTTGAGGGCTTACAGGAAGCTTCGGATGCTCCAGCTGCTGCCATGTTGACAGAGCGTCTAAGTATCACCATTCTACGTTTCATCCTTCAGCTGGTGGTCAAAGATCGACGTTCGTTAATGTGATTCTGATGCTAAAAACAAATTGGCTCGACTGAAGAGTCAGCATGTAACACTTTAACATGTGTCTGTCCGTGTAGACTGAGCTGCCACGTGAGCTTAATGAAAGATCCGGAGTTTGACACAGAAAATCTGCCAAGCTGAGATCTATTTCTGCGTCTTCAGAGCCACAGTTGGTAGTAAAGCAGCGTGATAATTATAGAAATAAAAGACCAATATTACCGGCTCTATTCTGGGATAAATGAACATTTCTGCAACAGCTTAGGTTAATTTGTCTGAATACTCCTCAGCTGGGTGCAAACTCATAGTACCTGCTGTGTCGGTGGACTGCAGTACTCGCATTCACAGGCCTCCGAGGATTCATCGTCACTCTGCTCCTCTTCTGAATCCTCGCTTTGTTCGGAGGCCTCGTTCTCCTCAGTCTTTCTGACCGGCACGTGTGCATCCCTTTCCTCGGGTTTTGCGACACAGTGAATAATACCTGAAGGAAGCTTTATGTCTTTGGATTCAGGTTCTTCTTCTGTCGTTCTATCTACAACAGAGCGGTACGCTGAACTCACTAATTCAGGATCCCTTTGAGCTTTTTCACAAAGACAAGAATGAAGGCTTTCAATCTGATAAAGATAGTAGTCCTCAACACCTGGCTGATGTATCTCTTCATCCACCACATGATCTATAAGTGACCAATAGGGCTCCATTTCCGAACATTCAATAAATACTTTGTCCTCAGACTCAAACTCGTCTCTCTCATCCTCTTCTTTTTCAGTTACTGCTAAGTGATCGACGGTCGACAGATCAGACGATTCAGTATTTTGATCTTCATAAGCATCGCCTTCGACAGAAATGTCGTCTGCACACGGAGCACACATGCTCTCACCCTCAGATTCTTCTTGGTTTGAGTTTTCGGAAACACGGCCGTCAAATGCACAAGCTTCTTCACCCAACGCTTCCTCATTTTCCTCTGCTTCCTCACTTTTCTCTACATAAGTCAAAGCGGCCTCTAATTCTGATTCCGGTGAGTCAATCCAATCGTCGTGTTCTTTCTCTGACTCACAAGAGCCAACTGAGTTGTCGTCTGATGGACCTTCGTTTTCCTCATGGGTTTCTTCACATTCTTCTTCAGGAGCATCCACACATGTTTCTGTGTCGTTTGTGTGAATTTCTTCATTCTTTTCTTTACATCTGTATTCATTTTTAGCAAGTCTCTGTGCCTCCAATTGAACTGTTTCAAGAAACAAGTGATCATGAATATCTCCCCCGTCAAAGCAGGAGATGTAACGTTGCTTCTGTGTGAAAGCTTGTCCATAATAGTCCCCTTTATCAAACAGATCGAAGTAATCCTCAATAACGATATCGACAGCCGATGTTTTCTTTTTGTCCTCGTTGCTTTCGCTGATATTACTTTGCTCTACGTACTCATCATCTTCGAACGATTCCCATGGCAGCTGCTCATCACTAGAATCCTCCTGAGCTCCTTTTTCAGATTCCCCTGAAGAGTTGGAGCAGCCATCTGAAAGAACACAGCACTCAGGACAAGTATTAAAGGATCTGGTTTCAACTGAAGAGCAATCTGAAAAGCCGTCTTCCTCGACGCAGAACTCTGAGGACTTTGATTCGCACTGCTCTGAAGACGCACATTGTTCAGCTGGTTCGCTTGTCTCGGTGGACTCAGTTTCAACCATTTCATCTGGATCTGTAGGGATGTCTTCAGTGCATCCATCCACAAAGGCACCCTCTTCATAGTCATCAAAATAAACGCCAGACTCTTCATCAATCAGTTGTGTTTCATTTTGCTCGTCCTCTTGTTCAGCTGGATAGCTCTCTGCGTAATCATCACTACTATTTACATTGCATTCGTTTTGATTGTGAATATCATCACATTCAAAAAGGTCAGTGCTACAGTCCAGTGAGTCCACTGAGTCGGAGATGTTTGTTTGCTCAGAGTCCTCCGCTGACGTGTCCGGCTCAGATTCAGAGCACTCGTACTGCTGGAGTAACTCAAAGTCTTCTGGACATTCAGGTTCTAAATCAGACATTTCAAACTGCTCAAAACTGTCACAGTTTAATGCCAAAGGATCTGGCTCAGAGTCAAAAGACTCAAACTGTTGATCAGAGGGCTTGCATTGCTGACATAACTGGAGGTGTTCTGCACAATGTTCACAGCAAGGACTACATTCAGAAGCTAAGCTATGATTAGCACAGTGGTCAGAAGACTTGCAAGGTTTAAAACACTCACAGTGTTGAAAACATTCATCGAATGGTTGGCTTAACCCCGAAGTGTCACACTTATCAACGGTCTGGTCGGATTCAAAAGATCCCACGCTTTCCGAGTATTGCTCAAAGCTTTCACAGTGTCCGTTGCAAAATGGGAAGTTTTCATTCTCATCTCTATTCATGTTACAATTCTCCACACAAAGGATAGAAGAGTCCATTTCTCTGCTGTTGTCAGTCTGTTCGGGATATTCCACAAGGACCTTCATACTTAGTTTGTCACTTCCCTGAGAAGGACTGCTTAAATCTTCAGCTTCTGTTACTTTGGGAACCTGGCATTGTTCAACAATCATGGCTTCAGTCGAAGGCTCCTCTTCCCCAGGGACTTTTCTCGTCTCAGAGTTTTCCAAATGCAGAGCAAGTTATTTCTCAATCAGGATTTGTTTGCTCTAAGTTTTACTCCATGCCTTAGGTCTGGATCATGCAGAGTCCAAGTGCAAATGACAGACAGGTGACTGGAGGCTCCATTCAGAGTGGATATTCACACAGCTGGTGGGTGGGTAGGTGTGTGTGTGTGGAGGGGGGAGCCACTGAGACTACAGCATGCCCAAGAGAGTACCAGCAACAGGAGCAGCATGCAAGTCGACATGACAGGTTGTCAAAACCAAAACTGAGCCTAGCACTTGACTCGACTCCTCCTTCCATTGCCAGAGACCAAGCAACTTATTTTTGGGGCCTTGGAGAGCCGTGACAAATAACTTCTGGAATATCAAATCTCTATAAAAGGCTGAACGAAGGCATTAATATGAAACTGACACCTGAGAACGTCTTGACCACCTGATCTTAAGACCATAACTCTCACAAGTCATGTTGTTTTCCAAGTATATCTACTCAGTGAAACCTGAGACAGAATTGTCAATTGTCCAAAATGTTATGTAAAGGAGTAGTGACCATTGACTGATGGACCATCAATATGTCCTGGCATACATCTGGACCATTCAAGATTTACATTCAACAATGCTTTACTCACATATTCTGTATGTATTAATGCCTCTGTAAGGTTGTATCTCGCTCTTATAAATCTAAGAGAAAGTAAAGGACAACTCTTTCTCGATCCTTCCTGATACCCAAGTTGTTATATAGTTTTCTGCTGTAAGCCACGGGGCCTCTTCCCTCACAAACTCGTGTTGGCACATCTACAGTAGCAGTGATTGGATTTTTGCAACGCAGTGAATTTCCAGTCAGGCGTCTGCTTCTCTAACATTTCCGCCCCTCTTCTCAGACCCAATCATCCTGATTGATGTCCGAACATGAAGTACTTTTCAACACTGCGGGGCGGTCCAATTACTTCCAAGCACATGAGAAATGCTCATGTAAACACGAAAAGCTTCGAGCCAAGAATACATGTGTTTTTACGCAATGCTGGCCCCATGCTGTTAAAGACGATCAAGGGGAAAGGTGAGAGTAAAGTGATATCACAAGGAGGAGTGAGGTGTTGAGGGAAAGACTTACTTTTGACAGACTCCCATTTTCTTCTACCAATAGGGGAGCGTTGTTTTTCACTGGAGGAGGTTCTGATTCTTGGTGGCAAAGGCAGCAGAAGAGGCTGTTGAGGAGGCCTCTGCTGCGTGGCTTCTTTGAGGGGGAAACATCGTTGGAACCTGAATAGAGAGACGAAACATCAGCCATGATGCTCATACCCGACTCATATCTGTTTAATCTAACGTTCTTTCTGCCTCTCCCTCTATCTCTCTTTCTCGGCCCGTTTGATTGGTGGCAGATGACTGTCCATCAACACTCATCGTAAAGCTTGCTGAGGGAGTTCACTGGAGTTTTTGTTTGTTATGTAACACCCATCCCCCGGTGGGATCATTAATAATGTTCACACAAATACTTTTGATTTCATATTTTATAATTTACCATCATTTTTTACACTAAATGTAGCACGCTGCGAGCATTTCGTTCCACTGGTGTGAAAGACGTAGCGTATAGTGTGTGTCGGTCACATAGGGCCAAGATGTGATCCGTTTCATGATGTAAGTACTGGCTGGCACCCATGGTGATCCAGTACATCTGATCCACACATCAGTCTGGACTGTCAGCATAGACCCCTGCTGAGTTCAGTCATGTTGTGCATTACTTGACCGGGCCTTTTTTAGCCGTGCAGCTAAAGGTTATAAGACATTACGTAACAAAGCAGAGGTGTCTGTTTCATCCCAAAAAGCAGTCTGTTTATTTTTACTGTAATTTTGTTTGTTTTTAATGTAACGTAAATATTTGTGACTATTTAGCATCATAATGTTAAGTTATACTTATGCATTAAGTCCCACATCATGATCTCACTGTACAGTGCACAAGGAACATTCAGGAAGTGGTTTAGTTTGACACATTTGCTTCTACTGTATACTGTGTATATATTCAACACCATTTTTCATTTTCATATTTTTATTTTACAGTAAAAAGATTAAAAGTAACATGAGAAAAGTTTAACTGGCCTGACACAGTCACAGCAGGTTCCTGTTCTGCAGCAACACAGAAGACGAAAGGCAAGAGCCATAACCAGACTGCCCCCGTCTGTCGCTCTGATAATGTGTCAGACCTGTTGAAGGTCAAATCTTAAACCTCTTTTTTTTTTTTTTTTTTTTTTTTTTTAAACATTTAAAACTTGTTCTGCCTGCAGAGCTGAGAACAGCCAAGGACCCTTGTTCTACCCTCCAGCAGGCACTGCATCTCCATTACTTCTTCATGTCATTTCATCTTATATACTTTCATATACACTGTAGTTTGCACGCTGTTAATGTAGAGACATGTTTCTCACACACATGCACAAGCAGGACCTGTGGACATGCATTAGTGGAGAGATGTCAGAGTGCGGCAGCAGCACACAGGAGGCGCCCTAAAATGGCGGGGGGTTCGGTGACTTGCTCAAGGGCACCTTGTCAGTACTCGAGAGGTGGTCTGGCACCTCTCCAGCTACCCGACCAACTTACTACTTTGGTCTGCATCAGGATTTGAGCCGGTGACCCTTCGGTTCCTAACCCAGGTCCATACGTACTGAGCTACTGCTGCCCCAATTATAAACCAACTGATTTGATGACAGTTATTTCTACCAGGGAAGTATTGTATATTTTTCTGAACTGGGGCAAATACATCCAAATGCAAAGTATACTTCCGGTCCAAGTCCATTTTTTGACTTTGCAATATCAGTTATTAACCGTGCAATGTACAATGTATGGTTGTGTCCTTTAAGTTAAAGTCATTGATCAATCTTGTTCTACATGCAGAAAGACAATACAGTGTAAATTGTTTTTTTGCTCATTACATATGATCATTACAACTCGTACTACAAGCAGTACATTTGTAAAGAATTTGCCAAAAAGAAGATGACTTCACGAGTCTTTTGAGAATAAATATAGAACTTTTTAAAAAAAACAAAACTTCATGAAACTCAAAAAGCGACCTCTCAGACCATTACTAACGCCACTTCCTTCCACCTCCTGGCACAAACAAGTAGAAAGCCCTCATCTGCAGAGCAGAGCGATGAGAGCCAGTGTTTCAAAAAAAGAAAAATAATGATAAATTAGGTGAGCTTGATGGCCAGTCAGAGCTGTCAGCTGAGGCATTAGCATGCTGCTCAGACAAGGCTAAATCTGTTGCCGCACTTTGAGGGCCTATCATGGACCTGTCATCTTGCTTTGGGTGTAAATGTGAAGTGATTGCAATGGACACCTTCATTAGCAGAGAACACTAGAAGGAACAGGGAGTGAATACAAACCTGCTTTGATATGTCTTGTTCGAGCAGTGTTGGGTGTCATTACGTGTCCTGACCACGATTAACCTCAACTAACTTCAACAATAATCTATGAAGAGTTAATACAAAACTCAAAATATTTAGATTCAGTAGAAACTGAATGACATCATGGTCCGCTTAAGAAACTGTTAAAAGGTTACGGTAATTCAACGCTACTTTGGTTCATTTTAAGAACAAAAAAACTCAGGATTTGTAGATAAAGTCTTCAACTAAACGACTTATTTTGAATAATAATAAAACGTATTTGTTCCAGCCCTTGTTTTTATTTTGCCTTTATTTTAGATTGGACCTTGGACAGAGCAGGTCATCATGACATGCTGCGAAGGAGCCACAGGTTGGGTTTGAACCAAACCACTAGGCCTTCTGTGCCCCCTTTGTTCAAGCTCAGTCGTGCTCTACTTCTTAAGTCTGATCACTGATCATTTTCACACCCATATTGGCTATTTTGATCACCAAATAATAATGTACTTTTTAAAATAATGTAAGATTGGCCAATTTAAATAATAATAATAAAAAAACATACTACTCGACTTTACACAACGAATATCTGATTTAGATATGATTTAGAGTGATTTAACTTTTTAAACTGGAGCTATGCTTTGTTCTATTTTTACGGTATACTTCCATGGTTTAATATTTATACTTTTTTTGCAGTGAAAGGTCCATGTGTGTCTGTGTTCCCTGAATGTTGTGCACTCACACATGTAGAAATCATTCTTAATGTAATTGAGAATAAATCAGTGATATTAAAGGCTTTCAGAACAAAAAGGACAATCCCATGAAGGCAGCTTCTTCTCTTACTAAATAAAGAGTCTTTGACACAACCTTTTCAGTTTGGCCCACTTTCAGCTTCACCACTGAACAAGGCTGACCCAGATTCAGGGTGGTATTCCTGATGGCTCTTGTCTGCTGACTGCTTCATTCAACAGAGGCTCAAAGTGGAAGAAGGCACTAGAGAGCGGTCATTAATGCCCATGCAGGCGTGCTTGTTGGGACATTCCTCTTTTGCTCTGGAGATGAAAGGTTTGTGTGCAAACACGTGTGACGGAATCAGGCAGGTGATGCTTTTTTCAAAGTGTTCGAAAACATCCCGCAGCGCCGTGCATTACCTCTTCTGACATTACACATCGCAGTGCCTAAAATAGTGGAAGCAGCTGCTGAGCGCGGTTAATAATTAGATTTAAGGAGTAAATATGGAGCTACAATCTTCTGCAAACATTCAAAAACAAAAGCACCTTAGTGTTGCCAACACACTAACACAGAATGAAAATGACACTGAAATGTTTCAGCGCATGAACAGAAGAAAAAAAAAAAAAGGACTAAACCAATCTGCCGATACTGTATACGCTGCAGCATCCCGTCACTCCTGAAGCATCCTCATGATCATGTCTACATTGCAAATGTCAACATAAACAGAATACCAGGCTGCACAGATGGCACTGGCTCCCGATGGACTGAGATTCAAAATAACAAAGGTCATGAAGTACAGCCTGACAGTCACTTGGACTGGATTCATTGATGTTTTCCTAACCTGATTTCTAACGGGTTCTTAAACACAGATGATGCTATGATAGAAAGTTTGTGTCCTTTGCAGATGAGCAATTTGCATGAAAACCACGAGAGGTGTCACAGATACAAGAAGAAGCTAAGAAAAGGCTACAACAGTGAAAGTTAAGATACAGGAATACAAAACGTGTTTTATTTTACTCAGGTCTCTATTGTTTTGTTCTCTGGATCAGCTCGATGTTTCACACAGTCCACAGAAGGGCTGAGGAAAGTATGTTGTTGTTGTTTCAGGTTTAGGAAGATTTCCAAAAATCTAAATTTACAGCTGCTCATCTAGTTCACAACCTTCCCCCTCGTTTATTCCCTACAGAGACTCACAGAACAAAAACAACAACAACAACAACATGGCTACCAGTGTTTATAAAGAGCTCGACCCTAAGCTGACTAGGATAAGCACCAGAGCACTACAGCCCACAAACACCTGAAACACCAACACTGAGTGAAATCCTTTTCCCATTTCATCACATATATTAAGTTTACCCACATGCCAGATACTGTCCTCCCAGTTATGTGTTACTCTCAAACCACATATTTAAAGACAACAGCCTGCATGTTGCCCTTATTCATCTCAGAAGGATATTCAGTTTTCTTTTGTTACATTTTATTGATCAAATGAAAGCAACACTTGTTTGAGGTCTTTTTTTTGCCATTTGTTTATTTTTCTTATAAAAAAAAGTTTCAAACTGTGAATCGAGTTTGGTTTGAAAATATCAGAGATTCTATTTTTAGACCGACCGTGTTTGTGGCTGACCTTTGGGTTTGTTCAGTGTGCTGATCGTGTGCCACATCGTGCTGTGTCAGTCACAGTCTGTCATCCAAACAGTAGCCTGACTGTTTACAAAGGTGACAAACGTGCCATTTAACCTCTCTGAATTCAAGGACTGAAAATAGAACCTCAGAAAAGATGGGCCAGTGTACGTCGAATCAACCTTTATTGGCACTCACGCAAAACTTTAAATTAGCTGTAAGAGCTTGCTGCTTTAAAAGAGTAGCAGTCACTGGTTTGTTGAGTTTGTTTTCAGCTCAAACATATCTCTATGCACCAAGACTGAATGCATACTATATACACACACACTTATATATATACACACAATAATATAATTCAGTATAATATACAATACAATTCAATATAATTCAGTATTGTTGTTTGTTTACATGAAATATTTGTTCTTATATTCGATATTCTGTTTATGGCAGTTAATTCATTGTCCATCCTGAGACAACATTTGTATTTTTAATAACATTTTCTCTTTTTGATGCTAAAAAAGTATATTTCTGTTTTCAGGAAAATAAATGTGTGATTGATTAGATTTTGAGTAAAACAATAGCATCATCAGACTGTGTCTGTAAGCATCCATATTGAAGGATAATATGAGAAGTGTTCTAGCCTTATAACACGGTTAGCTCACTTTAAACCCATCAATCTGACCCCGGATCTTTATTAATGTGTGCAGCTGTCTGCTTATTGATTCAATCGAAGACATTAGTGCAGGAATTAGAAAATATGTGATAATAAATATTCTGTCATTTCTCCTGCAGATCCCTGCTGATGCTTTATCTTTGAAAGTTTACTCCTAATCCAACCCTCCCATTAAAACCATGGCCATCCCTAGAGCCCCGCCACTAGTGTGTCTAAAAATAAAGAGGCAGTGTGACATGGGTGTACCCGTTTCCTCAACATGACAGTATGAACCAGAATAAGAAGCTCTGAAGCCTTCTATACAAATAAACTTCATTCACCAGGTTTCCACAGCTCGGAGCACATTCATGAAAACTGACTGAACAGCCCTGAACTTCTCTAAACTCTGACGTGTCACTGTTACAGACAGCTGGGACTGCAGCTCCACATGACATGAGCATTTTAGATCCTAGTCTGCAGGAGGGTCATGACCATCAAGTGTTGAACCAGGAATACACATCACTGGTCGTTAAGGGCGACACACCTCTCATCACTGTGCAGGGGATAATGGACCAGAACCAATCAGAACCTGCAGGGTTCACAGAAGCATAATCATAAATTATTATCACTCTTACACTTGTGATAAAGGAGAGCTTGATACAATAGTAAAAAAAAATCCTGTCTAAAGCACCTGTGAGGAACTTTTTGTTGTTGTTCATTCAGATGCCCCCCTGTGGCCAAATGTTGAACTGTACCTTGACTTTTAACTCTCATCCTGCTTTTATTTTTTAAGTCAAATACATCACTCACAGAAAAGATGATAATATATTACAGATGGGCACTGATGGCCTAGTGGTTAGGTCATACCATGAGGCTTTACTCTGATTGATTCCCACCTGTGGCTCCTTTCCTGCATGTGATTCTCCACTCTGTCTCTCAATACCCTGCTCTATCCATTGTCCAATCAAAAAAGGCTCAGGACCCACGAATAAATCTTTAAAAAAAAAGGTTACAGCACATAACTGTTCATTTGGCTCCTCTGGCTCCAGGCACTAATAATAACAATACAGTCAGAATAAATCCTTTCGTAAAGAGCTCTCACCCGACTCATCCTCTTGATTATACATTTAAGGCGCTGTTGCAATAGACAAAATTCAAGACTATTTTAGCATTTTGTGCCTTCAGTTATTCTGCTTCTACTTTCTGAAATTCTAGCACAGATGTTCTCGGGTCTGATAAAACCTCCATCCATCAATTACCTCCACTGCTTGTCCCGTCTGGGGTTGCGGGGGGACTTGTGATGATCCCAGCTGTCATTGGGCGAGAGGCGGGCTGTTCGCCATGTCTCTCCGTCGCCATGACTGACACAGAGACAGAAAAACGTTCACACTCACACCTACTGTACGGGTAATTTAAAGAAACCACTTCACCTAACAAGCAAGTGTTTGGACTGTGGGAGAAAGAGGGACAAACTGGAGAGAGGAAGATGCAAACTTCACGCAGAAAGATGCTGTCCAGCTGGGACTGGAACCAGGAACCCTCTGGAACCAGGAACCCTGTTTCTGTGAGGCGACAGAGCTCACTCCTGATAAAACAGCCTCTTCATTAAAATGAGTCACACTGTCAGTTTGGAAAAACTTTTAAGTAAAACCTTTGTTACTATATCTTCAACGTTGTGTCATGTATGATCTTTGCACATCCTTTCCCTGCCTTTTGTTTTGAAACATACTGAGTCTGTAGCTATAAGTCTGAAAGTAGAGTTCAAATGACTTATTTCCTCTTTAGTCTCTTTTATAATTAGCCATTAAAAACAGGTAAGAAGCGAACTGTACTGCAGCATTCCTCACACCTCCCCGTCCAAGCGGCCTCGACGCTGATAATGAGGTTACAGCATTTCCGAGGGGCAGCAACGACCTCGCGCCACAACAGCATGTTTCAGCCTACTTAGTAAAAGCTGGCTTATCTGGGACCCTTTCGAGCTCCGTGTAGGCCTGCCTCCGAACTCAGCTGCTTCTATTCCTATCCAGACGCAGAAAGAATGAGGCCTCCCATGGCCGACTTTCCGAAACTTTGACACTCGATATTCTGTTACAATCTGACAAGTCGCTTCACACTCCTCCAGAGCAAATGGTACGGCAGGTTCACAGTGACCGAGCTCGTTTTAGGTCAGGTCAGATTCAAGTTTGAACATCGGAGAATTCTCCCCTTACTCTTCCAATTAAAACATCCTTTTTTTTTTTTAAAGTTCTTCAATTAGAGCTGCTGTGATGAAACAGGTGACGCTATGGTTGGTGCCAAAAATTGTTGAGAGAGGTATGAAATAGAAATATCCATTAATAGTAATGACCATAAAACTACTTTTTAATTGTTGAAATGAAGTTCGATATGTTAGATTAAAACCAAACCTAGATTAAAACCTTTGTAGAATATGACGTTTAGAAGATTGGAACTTTGAAACACTTTTGCGAGACATCTTCAGATAAAGTTGTCTGTCTTTCGGTGCCTCTCTGCTGAACAGCAGCCATGTCCAAAGAGCAGGCTGAAGCTATCATGCACTGTCTGCAGGCGAGCTGGTACTGCCACCTTCTGACAGCACTCGGCTTTACAAACGCTAACATGAGAAACACTCGTGAGTTAGAGGCTGGATTTCTTTCTATTCATGACCACCTACATGCTTCAACATGTTTTTGACTTGTGCTATGTTAGTTAAAGACTATTGATGAGGGGGATGTCTGTGCACGGCATCCCATCTCAGTGGGTTATTATGGTGCACTATTATAAACTATTTCATTTTTATTGCAATATAAACAGAATGCAAAAATCTATATTTAATATAAAAAATGAAAACAGCCTTTTATGTAAATAAGCAATGCTACCTCACAAAGATGTTTATCATGCATTTACTGAGAGAAAGGCATGACAGAGTCGAGAGAGAGAGAGAGAGAGAGAGAGAGAGAGAGAAAAAAGAGACAGACAGAGAGAGAGAGAGAGAGAGAGAGAGAGAGAGAGAGAGAGAGAGAGAGATTAAAGGCCGTCCACCAGGAGGACCGAAGCCCCTGTACATAAGGAGCACGCACCAACCACTAGGCTACCAGCACCACAAACGTGTACATCAAGTCAGTGGTTCTCAACTGGTGGGATGGGACACCAAAGTGGGTTAGTCATGGTTCTGTGCCTGGAAAAAAAAGGTGTCAAAAACTCCATGAATTACTTTTTAAAATGTGATATTTTTTTTTTTTGTGCTGTTACTTTTTTCTGTCACGTGTTCTGTGACAAAATCTAGATCCAAACCGCACTCATTTAGATGAATGAAATCTGATTGGTTGAGAATTATTCAAATATCAGGTTGAAAATTCTTATTAATTGGGTCCTGGCACTATACCAGTTAAGAACCGCGGTCTTAAGACATGAACTGAGGCTTTAGTTAAATTGTTCAGGTGAAGCCCACATCAGCAGAAATGACCCGCAGATTACTGATACCTCAAAGAAGAGAACAACAACGCTTATGGGTTCATTTTGAATGCAAGAAAAACTTCATATCACTTAAAACATCAGATAGATTCAAATTGTGCGTTACAGTTAATATGCACTCTTTATTATAATTATTGTTATTATTAATTCCCATATTATCATTATTATTATTATTATTATTATTCCCTGCACATCTTTTATCATCACTACTCTTATCCCAGACAGACGACTGAAACACAAACAGGAACAACTACTTTTACTGTCTCCATCCTTCTGTCTGGTCAGTGGACAGTTAAATATGTAAGCAAAGTGTTACATGACCTACATCGCCCCCTGTGTGAATTAGAGTTAAGTCATAATACAGATGCTTCGGACAATGATATCACAAAGTCCGCCACCGTGACATTTTGATTCCATTAAATTCAGATGTTTGGAATCCAAACCTCATAAACTCACTTTAAACAATCAGTAATCCTAGTTCTTCATTAGGCCACAAAGAACTAGGCCCTTCATTCTTAATGTAAAAATGCAATTACACAAAGGGACGATATTCCACTTTAAATATTTTGTGACGATGGTTGATTTGAGTTGATAAGTCGTTCCACTTGGTGAAGGATGCATGAAATACATGTTTATAGTTATGGGGAATCCTCCTTCCACATATGTAAAACATGTTGTAAATTTTACATTAAGATAAACTACTTTCCATCCATTCAGAAAGCATCTTTGATCCTTCTGATAACTGGGACAACTATTGCACCAACAACTTTAACATAAAGGAAGACATGAGGAGCAGTTCAGAAACAATAGACCTCGTCCAAATAGTGATAATATGCATACTGTCTCTGTCCTATAAAACCTACATTAGTAGGCTATATTCATATGTGAATGTATACGACAATAGCTTCATGGAAAACTTGGGGAGATCATCTGAAAGCAGATCAACATCAAAGTCCAAAACAACAACAGTGAACTGTCACAGTGACCCCGCCCCCTTAGGACACACACGTCATTTTGAGACGATTAATTCATATTTAGCAGCTTAAATAATGCCGACCCTTAATAAGTTTGTAACTTTTTGTTTCACAGACTCAATCACATCCAGAGTCCTGCTTTTTATGAACTTAGAAAAGGTCCTAAGCGGCTGCGCATGGCCTACCCAGAAAGCAACAGGCTCTAAACTTCAACAAATCTGGTCAAAAGCTTTTCCACAATGTCATTGAAGGGCATAAAGGTCACCGAGCAGTTGACCGGGTGTTGCAGGCTCGTCCACGCGGGCCCCAGGTGACAGTTCTGACACCGTGGCGTCCCGTGGACACTCGCCGTCTCCTGTCTCGCTCGACATTGTCATGCGCAGCTTGAAAAGTTCAGACAAACTTTTTCCCAAACTCACCTTCCTCACGACAAGTCGTATTTTCCTCGTCATCTCTGGTTACCTGCGTGATTATCGACGGCGAATGGTCCATTGGGTCCGTCACTCAAAGACAGGGACAATGTTGCAGAGTGAACTTAGCCTACTTCGAAGATTTATGGCAAAAAAATGTATTTATATTTTGCCACTCCCTGTCTGCAAACGCGCATACTGAGCTTGAAAGTGAGAAACAAGTTTAAAAAAGTATCAAACAAAGCTTCGCAGATAACTTCGTTAAAAAGCGTCGCTTTAAAAGGTTTTAAAAAGTTAATTCAATAAGTTGTAACGTTGAAGAAGTTCATCAATTTGGCCATGCTAACATGGAGCTGGACGGTTTCAAGGAACCCCATTCTTAAAGCCACAATGCAGGATGTAAAGATTTACACAAAACATCCCTACTAACGTATCCAACATTTAATGTTTTGATTATTTTAATGTGAGGAGACATAAAAACAATTGCATTGTTTATTTCTTATTTCCTATTGAATGTAAACTTGCAGAAAATGAGTTCTAAACTTTAAAAAAAAAAAAAAAAAACTTATATTCGTCATAATAAGCCTGATAACTGGAATATTAAATAAATGAGTTACTCTTTTCTGATGTCAAAGTATGTCGTTGTAAGTGTGTGTCTTGATTTTACAGTTTGTTCATGCACAACTTTGACGTTTGGTAAGGGCCGCCTTGAAACCGTCCACCATAAAGCGGAAGTAAAGGGCAGTCTTTAAAGCGCCCACATCTTGGATCTGCCACTTTCCTCTTTTTCAATCTTCACAGAGGCTCTCTATCCATAGAAAAATCGATGGACTTCCAGTTTTAATAATGACTGCTTTAGTTTAGATTTCTCATCTTTTAGACTAAGCAATACTGCAGATTTACAGTGCAGTATATTGGTCATTGGTATGAAAGTATGGGGAGTATGTCAGTATTTATCTTGCCTAATTTTATTTTTTTTTAGAAATGGAAAAGCAGTCAGATCCCTGTAACAGAATACATTCTGACTGTGAATTATGAGAAGTGGTTTTTAAAACAAAAAGAAAAGTAAAAGACAAAATAAATCTGGGACAAATATGAAAATTCCCTATTTGAGGAATTAAAGTAAAACAATTGTTTGTGTTCATTCATTTTTAACTTTCTCCAACCATTGCTTTACATTTTGTAATATTTCACACACTGCATGCCCACCTTGGTAGACAGCCTCTTTCACTCTGTAGGCTAACAGTACTTCAGTAAAGCTGTAAAGAAAATCAGCTCTCTGTTGTTAATTTTTGTCTTCTGCATCATTTTAAGTGAAACTGCCCACAAACACGTGGGCGGGTTGGTCGGTGGTAAAGCATAGTGATTGTGGCCTCAAGCTGTAATACCTCAAGTGGCTGCCAGATGGTGCTGCTGACTGCCCAGAAGCCCTGACAGTTCTCAATGAACTTTGTTGTTTCGTTCTCAAAGAACATCAAATTCGTATCAGCATCAAACACCAGGACAGGTTAACGAATAAATAAGTGACTACAATTCAAGACATGCCTCTCATTTGTGCCCGTTTACCCAAACCTATCTGCACTACGTTTATTTATAATGTGGTTTAATTAAATTATGATTCCCCTGCCCTGTTAACAACTTTGATCCATATCCACATACAGCTTCATGTTAACAGTATGTGCTCTTTTACTACAGGCAAATCTATTTGCATTTCCAGATAAATACAATATGTACAAAGTCTCATTCACAAATACTTCAAACCTAGTTAGTGTATTTTAAACCCAAGGTAGTTTTGGAGGGTTTTTTTGCTCTAGAGTCTACACCATGGTTCTGCAGTAAGAGGTTTTCATGAACATAGCACCCTCCTTGACCTGAGGATCATAAATGGTCAGAAAAAAGTAATAGAGGGAATGCTATCTACATTATAGACACCTGCATTGAAAAAGGACCTGTAGACTTAAAAACTAAATGGACCTTTCTCCAAAGATACATTTTTACATTATAGCATGCAGGGCACGTCCATAAATAAGGGTTCTGCTTTATAGGGACATCTCACTTAGTTATGCAGTGTCAGAGAGGCGCGCATGAAATACATTAAAGTACTGACAGTTTCTATCAATCACAACTTTTTGTAACTCTTTACCTTGAGGATCCTCTCAAAGCTGCACTCGACTTCAGAGCCACTCCAGAAGAATCAAACCTTTTTAGACTTCGTGCTCCGTCTCGAGGTCGGGAGGAATCCTTTAGAATCCTCAAGGATGAACGTGAAAAACTCCTTCTTCTTTAGATGTTAAAGAACATTAAGAAAGTCAACAGACTTAATTTTAAGGACACCTCTTAATGCATGCATACATGGATCAGTGGAGAGTTTTGTTTGCGGGTAAAGTATAGGACATAAAGTCTACCAAAACATTGTAAAATCTTTCCTAGTGAATCGCATACTTTTCACATCTGTTTTATGATACCCTTTGAAGCATCGTTGATAATCATAAATATAACTCATTTTGTGTAAAAAAAAAAAACCCATCAAAAATTAATACACCATATTCTAACAGCGGTGTTATGCTTAGCTTCGATGTATGTAAATCAAAAACATAACTAAAATTGTTCATGTCCACTGCAAAAACAAACTGTGACGTGACCCTCTTCTGTTTGTCATATTTCCTTTATTGTTCAAAGCCTAAACAGCTGTCATGCCTTTTCCATGCCTGATTCAGAAAGTTCACAAAATAAAAAGCAGAAGCTATAACAAACACAGTCACTCAATAAATAAACCAACTGCGAACCACACACAAAGCAGCCACATCCATATAATCCAAATAAAAGAACGTGTCATTCATTTAACAAACTATTTTCTCTGTGGGTCTAATATCCATCACGAGGCACTGCAACACATTCCACAAAGTACGGCTTAGGATTTTAATACAAAATGTGGAGCGTTCAACATCTTTTGCAAAACCCTGTTGTCTGCTTACAAATAGTTGTGGTTTCATTTCTATAGGATTCAAAAACAAGATATACTGTATATTGCACAGACGTTAAGAATTGAATGCAACATTGCATTCTCATGCTGACCTTGCATGTTTTCATTCCTGTTTTAAACGACTCTCCGATAATTATCTTCTGCACTGCATAGGGAAGAAGACGTAGAGCTGCAGAAAAGGGCAGTATTTATCGAGCAGTAGCGTTAGAACATACAGAAGGAGTCAAATGATTTCAGAAGAATTACCAACAAACTCTGTCTGTTGATACATAAAATGTAAGAACTCGTGATTTTCCCAAATCTTTGCTGCAGCGTTGTGTGTAAAACACTCATCAGTGTCTGACGGTGATCGTGAATGCACTTTTTAACGTCACTCTGTCTGTCCAATCTGTCGTAAAAGTAACACTGTGCAAATCTGTACTCATCGACACCAAGACGTTTGTGCAAATGGTTTACATTCATGTCATAACCTCACAATATGGAAGAGAGAATGGATGGAAGAGTGGAGTAGTTTGTTACTGATTTACGATCCGTGTAAAATTTGGAAAACGTTCTCTTACCGACTGTATGATTTTCAAAAGATTCCCAAAACAAAGTTTACTCTGTACATTGCTTAAGCACAATTGTCCCCCCTCCACTTTCCTCCGCTGGTCTGCACTCACACTGCTCCATGACTAACCGGGTCTGAGTACCGTTATCTCTTGCAGCCTTCAAAACGACGCAATACAAAACATGCATGGCTTTATGTGATCATGAAGCGTGCTTAGTTCAAAACACAGGCGGACTCCAACAATAAAATCATTTTAAAAACTGGACGTGCGGTCGAGTCCGCGTCTGCACATCGTAGAACAACACAGAGAACAAGACCACAACTTGACTGACTTTGTGGCTTCTTTTGAGTCATGTGAGTCAGATACAGACACGACACTCGGGGACTTTTTGATAATGGAAGGCTGTGAACGTGCTCGTGCACTTTAGTGTGCTGAAGCACACCTTTCACGCCTGCAAAGGCCAAGGAAGTGTACCATACTTGAGCACGGATTGGAGCACTCACACTCGTCAAACGAACTGGACGTTGAGGTTGAAGCGTGATTAGGCACGGTACGGATTGCCTACTGTAGTGTGAGTTGGCCCTCAATCAATATTTAGATTAATTAGTGCTGTGTCTTGTTAGCTTGTACGAGCTGGTGTATAACACATGATTTAGGGAATAAATAAAGAATATTTGAAGGGAAATATATCGCTGAATATACATTTTCTGTTTGATATTTTTTTAATTATAAAACTTTATGCCATTTAAAAACTGTAATTTATAAAAATCAAATAAAGCAAACCCTCAGAGCAGTAGCTGTTAGCATTTGAAAATGAAGAACTGAATCACTCAAAGTTGTCTATGTAATAACCTCTCAACAAATGTTAAAGGTTTGTAAGTCTTAAAGGGCACTTGGATGCACCCCGGTGTCGGCAGTGGTTTTCAACTGCGACTCAATTCACCACCAACCTCCTGAAAAGAGTGTCTGTGTTTCTCCATGGCTCATCAATCTGGGTTGTTCGCACTGGGCTGCAGTGACAGAGTAACATTTACCCAGGAGCCAATGTGATGCTTGTTAGCTTATTTGTGCTGAAGGGACAGCAGTACCTGCCAACACAGTGACAGATCTGCACCCCACTTTCTCCCCGGGGTAAAAATGATGAATAACTAATTATATGGTATAAATTTCGTTTTTGAGAAAACTAAAGAACTTACTATCCTAGATTTTTTTTTGCTCATTAGAGGAGTACTTTTTCTTATAGCCCTTGCAGAGAATCCTGCGATACACTAACTCTCAACACTTTTTTAAAACCTCCAAACTGGAACAGCTACATTCTTACGATCCTGACCGTCAGTGAGATGCTACAGCAGTATAAAAACTCAGGAAACTGTAGCACAGATCACGCTGCTTTGATTCTATCCTATTTAAGATTCGGAAGGGGACAAAACGTCTTCTATGTTGTTGTGTTTCTGGTACATAGAAATAGACGTCATAGAACCTCTGGTCAGGGTGACACTATTGGTGAGCTGTACTATTTCCTAAACTGGTAAAAACCTTTCTTCTTACATGGCACAATTAAACAGCAATGTTAGCTCTTTCATGGAGGGTTCTAACAATGTTTTTTAAGTGTCCCCTCTAATGATGACAGAGTTGACCGTAAGAAAGGAAGTGTTGTATCTAAAAAGTATGCAAAGTAACAAACCTTGAGGTACAAACTTGAACACAACATCCTGTCTGGTATGAACAAGGTCCACCATAAAAATAAAAAAAATGCAGTCAGGCTCTTGTAACTTTTTAAGAGTTCCCTTCGATGTAAAAGAATTGTTTCAGATTCTTTTTCAGAACCAGAAAAGAAAGTGACGTCTCTGCAGAACACAGCTGCTGCTGGTTTCTCTAGTTTCCTCTGACCAAGCTCAACAACTCAAACCTCGTGGCCCAGAGTCTGGTCCTAAAGTCCTACCAACAGGTTTGTGGAAGCCTTGTTTCACTGGTTGACAGGTGTTGTTGGTGTGGTGGGTGTAGTTGGCACATTCGGCGTGGCAGGGCTGGTGGGGGTTTGTGGTGAGCTCTGGTAGGACCGCAGGAGAACTTTGTGCTTGGTGGCCACCTGCTCTCGCCTGCGCTGCTGGTCGGCCAAGAATTCCTTGAGACGTGTGGTTGTAAAGGTGAGAGTCTGCCTACGAAGGCGCATCAGGTAGGCATCTTGAAGCCAGGAGTTATTGAAGCAGTCCTTAATGGAGGGACGGGCCCTGTTGAAAACCAGACAGTGAGGGTCCAAATGTAAAGACTCCAACTGTAAAGACTGTTTCAAACCAAAAAACGTACTTTGTTGGAGGGAATTTTGTCTTATTCTAAATCAGTAATTGAAAAAACCCACATTTATGAACAGATAATTGAGTTTAAAAGAAGTTTATGGAGAAGAAAATGCTGATTTCTACATGACCTTATAAAGATAGTAGCAAACAGAAAAACATGATCACAATTGAAGCCTCCAGCAGAGGCTGGCTGGATAGATCTGTGACTGATATCTGCGATGCTGGGATAAAAGAACTGTGCTTGTAACCTTGAGAGGTAATAACTAAGCTGCTATTATATAAAGGCATAAAAAGAGAAAAGAGAGAGAGAGAAAGGAGAAAGCAATAAAAACTCTATAAGTCTATTTTGTTGTACTGATAAACAGGGAGTTAATATACAAACCGTCCTTCACAATAGAATGACTAATATTCAGCTTACCAAGGGTAGCTACAGAGGATCTTTTTAAGGAACAGAGAGGCACTTTGGGACACATTCTGGTAGAGTTTCGAGAGGTCAAACTTCGCCGCCTGGATCCTGGCTTCTGTCTCCTGAGGATCATTTTCAATAAAAGGCGACCTGCCGCTCAACCTGGAAAATCCGGGAGAAGTTCAGACACTAAAGGAATCCTTTAGATTATTTTAAACACGAATGAACAAAGCTGTATCGAATCTGAGACGGGTCACTAGGTCAGTGATGATTTAAATGGCATCACACGATTAAAATGACTTTAGAGACCATGCAGTGGACACATGTTCAATCACAAGCCTCCTTTCACACGGAGAATGTGTCTTTTTAAAGAGGGCTTGCTGTGTGGAAGCTGTGAACGCTGTACTCACATGATGAAAGTCAGTACACCCACACTCCAGATGTCAGCTGGAGGGCCCACAACATCGCCTTTCAACATCTCTGGAGCTGCGAGGGGAAGAGAGGGGGAATGTTCATCAGTCTCCACAGAACTTAAAATGACATCTGCAGAAAATGTCTTTGATCCGCTGAAACTCGCCATTTATGATTTACAGCCTGTGATTCTCTCCGTGTACTGACTTCAAGGTGAGTTTAGCCTTGAGAAACGTGTGAAAACATAGTTTTAGTTAGTTCTGAGTTCTCCTGTGCTTTCACAGCTAGTGCTCGCCCACTGACAAAAAACAGTTACATAAACTGTCCGCATGAACAGGAATCACAGATCTGTTTCATGAGGCAAGATCTACAACCTATCAAGAGCTTTCAACTATACTCTTTCAGATGAATTATGTTATGCTTCTGGAAGTGTTATTGTGTCCGAACAGATCATGAGTTAGGACAGGAAACATCTGAGAGATATTGTTTTATACCCCAATGCACAGAAGGGGTAAAACACACGTAAAGCTCATTTCTACTATATTAATCCTTTGGGTGACTTACATTAACATCGAACGTTTTAAAAGTTTAATAACATGGTACAGAACCTGGGTTCCCAAACCTCTCGGCCCAAGAGACTTGGGAGCCCTGCACACAGCGCGAACACCGTGACGTCACATCTAAAACTACTCTGTGTAAATATTTTCACAATCAAGGGAAAAATATGTAATTTGAAGAGAATCTCGCCCCCCCCCCAGGATGTCCACATCACATTATTTTACTTACTACTGATTTTGGAAATGTGTTCATTCTCTCTGACAATAATTGTGTTAGCTTAAACTATTGGTAATGAGACGTGAGTATTTGTGATAATCATGCTTCATGTGTTCTCTCTTCATGATCCTTATCTTATGAGAGTAAACATTATCCTCACTTACATTATCAGTACAATATCAGCTGTTCTGCCATCCTATATGTTGGAAACAAACTGATTTATTACCTTATAAGGTAACAAATAACATCTCCATTTAATGTCTTCATGTCATATTTTGGTCTCAAACTAGCAGCAACCTCTGGTGTTAAAAAATAAGACCAAAGCATGCTTATGATATTTAATACATCTCAGGAATGTGTAGACTCTTACACATGTACTCCAGGGTTCCGATGGGAGGACTGAACTGCTTCAGGAAAAGTGGGTTGTAGGTCTGAGCGCTGCCAAAGTCGATGATCTTGATAACATTCATGTAGGTGACGATGATGTTCTCTGGCTTTACGTCCAGGTGGAGGATTCGTCTGGTGTGGAGATAATCCAGACCCTGAAGGATCTGCACGATATAGGTGACGACATCATCCTCTGAGTATCGGAACCTGAAACACAACAGGGAGCAGCTCAGAGCAGCAGGTCTTTGACACATCTCTACATAAAATCTGCTCATGCAGATGATATAGATGGGATTGTTTCAAATGTGACAAACAAACATTTGTGGAGAACAGCTGTTTGTCTTCACCTGTCTATGAGGCTGAAGAGCAGCTCCTTCCCGCTGCAGTACTCGGAGATCAGCACCAGGTAGCGCGGCGTGACATAAGCTTCGTGCAGAGCCATGATCCTGTCATGATGAAGGGACTTCAGGATGTCGTATTCCTGCAGCACTTCCTGCTTGCTGTCGGCCTCGTATGGAACAATCTTCGCCATGAAGAGGTTTCCTGTGGCGTTTTCTCGGCACTCTCGGATCACACCAAAACGACCCCTGTGGCAGAGATAAAAGTCAGTCGTTGCCAGTTTTAAATAAAGAATGTCCATCAAGGAAAAGGGACAGAGAGAGAGTACGATGACTAATGTGAAAACTTGTGCATGTGTTCAGTTTGGTCACGACCCTTCTTGCTATGCATCATCAGAGTAACACACACACACACACACACACACACACACACACACACACACACACACACACACACACACACACACACACACACACACACACACACACACACACACACACACACACACACACACACACACACACACACACACACACACACTCTGTGTTTAGAGTTATTAAAATAAACACAGAATCTGAGTTCTGGGAGTTTGACACCCCGTTACACACAGCTGCAAATCCTCAAAGTGACACCAGAGGGCAGATTTTATTTTTAATCTGTTGTCAATTAGAATTTCAATTAAAGCTTTTGAAAAGTGAGTTTACATTTTTGTCTTCTTTATAAAGACATTTGATTTCATGATGTGGGCAGGAACATTCGTACTTGTATTTCAATAAACTCTGTCGGCCTTTTGAATGATGATGTAAGATAAAGGAACTTTTATTGGAGGCTCAAATCACAACAATCAATCTATCATGATTTGAAGAGCGCCAATTCATAACAAGTGTTACAAATATGAACAGTTAGAAGAGCTTACTTAATGTTTAAAATAATGGGATAGGATGCCTTCCTGTTGTCTTGTGCTGGTGGTGTAGACCTGAGAGATGTGAAAGCTGTGTGTTTGTTATTCTATTCCTCTGTTATTTATTTATTTAACTATTTATTTTTCATATATGCCATGTCAATCCTGAGCCTCTCACATGTCTGAATTTAAACATGTTTCTGAACCAGAATGTTCAGTTTGTATTTCATCTTCTCTCTGCAATTTATAAATGTAATAAATAAACATAAAAACACTGGCATGTCTTTAACTTAAAAAACAATGTTGCGATTATATTGCAAACATAGCAAGCATAGTGGAATTTTGTTTTTTTGGCACCAGGTGAATTTGAATCCTCCACCCAGGTATTTTAAGCTGTTTCTCTGAAGGGAACTCTTAAGTTTTGTTTTGTTTTTTGCTCCTAATTGCTGAAACAACTTGGGTGGTTCTATGTTCAGTAACTGTACTTTGATGAGAGGAGTTAGTTTGTAGGTGTCAGAGTATGCTTGAGTGATTCCATTGAACTGTTTCTTCAAGTATAATAAGGTTAGGTTGCATCTGTTCCCTCTCTGATAGGTTACTGTCGAGCCCTTGGTCATTACCTTGCTTTTTCATCCATGAAGGTGTAAGGTTTCTGTGGAACCCCCTGGCGCAGAGAACCCTCTCCAGGCTTGCCCAGCGGCGTCCTGCGTCCCGAAGGTGTGGCCCGCCCCGATGGTGTGACACGTCCTGATGGGGTAACACGGCTGTCCCCCCCCTGCACCACTGGCGTCAAGCTCTGCACCACCACAACGGGTGGAGAGATGGTCACAGGAGTGACTGAAGGAGAAGTCGTTGGAGTGGAAGTGGATTGGGAAGGCGGAGTAACACGAGTGATCGCAGAAGGTTTGTACATGGGAACAGATGAGATAGGTTTCCCGATGACGGGCACAGGGGAAGGAGGTTTGTTGGTTATGGCGGGGTTTGCAGATACAGGACTCCGAGGCTTGGGTGGGACAACAGGAGGAGGTGCCAGTTTGGATTGTGGTTTGCTCACACTGATGCTCAGGGTGGTCTTGGCTTTAGCTGGCGGGGCAGTGGTGGTCTGAGCCGGAGCTTGTTCGGGGGTAGGTGTTCTAACAGGTGGAGAAACTACATGGCGGCCCGCATTAACCTGCACAGTGGGTTTGATGGTAACTGGAGAAGGAGGCTTAACCACGGGTGGAGCAGGAGCTACTGGAGAGGGACTGGTTGGCGTTGGTGCTGCTGCTGTAGCAGGTTTACTGGGAGCTGGTTTAATGGGAGGCACTTTCATGGATGACATCATCACCACAGGGGGAGGGGGAGTACTGGCGGGGACGGTCTTGACCACCACAGTAGCACTGGATTTAGCAGGTTCTAAAAAAAGAGGAGCAGATGAAATTTACACATCAGAGATTTGATCAAACATTTCAAGATGGGCAATACACGCCATGCAATGACCTATAACAAAGACATGGCGGTCTCTTCATGTCGCCCTATAATCGGAAAATTAAATGCAAAGTTATTTGAGTGAATCATTTAAACAACACTTACCTGAAGCGTCCAGGCTGACTACCTCTGAGAGGTTGCTGTACGGACCCTGGCCAGCCTTGTTCACACATGCCACCCTGAACCTGAACGAGCTTCCTGCCGGCAAGTCACTCGCGTTGAAATAACAGTCGGCCACCCCTGTAGCGACGATCAACCAGGAAGTCTCACCTGGAGAACAAAATAAAGAATATAAATCAGTACAGTGTAATTAGGTCAAGGGACTTGATGAAGACTGCTCCAGATATTCTCATGACTGTGCTCTTCACATATGTAGAGACTATTCCTGTCGAAAGGGAGGAGGGCGGGGGTGTGTCCCGAGGTAAAACTTTGTCACTTTTCATTCAGACATACATCTCCTCCTCAGGAATTTTTCAGGAGTTTTCTACATGTGTAAACGCCCTATTACAGTTTGACACATACCTTTAAACTTGAATGTCTGTAACGCTGTTATAACCTTAAGTACAAACACCGATCTGACATTATCCGTCTGAATTGGGTTCAAATCATTATCATCATTGAGTTAAACTGACCCTCTGTTTTCCTTTCCAGAGAGTATGTGCAGGGGGCCAGCGTGTCCGACGGCCTCCACAGTACCAAGGCTGTGTTGTTGTATTTTTGAGGTATTTCAGGGGTCCCGGGGCGATTGGGCAGACCTGTGAAAACAAATGTGTCTAAATTAAAAGCATAGTGTGTATATTCTAGCTTTTTCCTTGCCCACAAGTTTTGACCTCCTCACACACGGGGAAGAGTAGCAGCATTTCTTACGAGCAAGAGAAATTGTGCAGGAGCTGGACACAGCTGCTAGAGGGTTGGTAGCAACACATTCATAGACTCCTGCATCTTTTTTGTTGGTCTGCATGATCATCAGCAGCTGCCGGCCATCAGGGCAGGCAATCATGTTCATCCTGGCATCAATCTGCAGCGGCTTCTTATCTGAGGAAAGAATATGCATATAAACGATGATTTGAAATATAACGTTTTACATTATATTATGCCATTATAAATGATTTGATCAATAAAATAAGAAAAATCTACAAGAATTTATCACACCCTGATCTGAGGGCAGCCATACACATTATTGCAGGTTTGATCTGTTTCTTAATTAATGAGAAATCTCACTTGCTTACCTTACCTCCTGTGCTGCTTCTGTTGTCATGGTACCATACTGAATATCAGTGTGCAGCAAGATGTAATTTACATTTCTATGTCTCTGCACTCGTGTACCCAGAAGTACTTAAGGAAAAGACTATATTTTTCCTGTGAAGCTATCCCTCGCAATTATTTGCTCACAGTAGGGATCCTTACCTTTGATCCAGGAGATGTTCGGATGGGGGCTTCCTGCCGGTAAACAGCTGAGTGTAACTGGATCCCCCTCCAGCAGGACGTGATCTCTCAGCTTAATGTGGAATACAGGAGGGAAATCTGGGAATGAAAGACATCACAACCCTTAGATTACGACCACGCTATAAAGTCAAATGGAGAACGACCTTTCATTAAACAAGCTCGACTTTCATTACCTTATGCATTTTTTCTGTCCTACTACCTACAATATGTACAGTGTTTGATCTCATTAAATACACTTTGGCAGTGTTTTTTGTGTGCATGTATTTGGGTAACCTGAGTGTCTACTGACCAACAAAATGAGAAATAAAGTCATTCAGTCCTTTGTGGTCTGCATAAGTCTGTTAACACAAAAATTATCCGTTTCAGATGTGCTCTCCTTTTAAGTCACTATCTCCGACCCCAGCCTGGAGCAAAATTGAAATCTGACTTTATTTTACTCGTGTGCTGAGATTTGGAATCATCAGGCACTCGACTTTTCTTTGTTAGTAATGAAGTTCCATCTTCTTTAATTGAGTTCAGCGTCTTATCTTTGCCTAATGATGGTCCTAATAATCTGATGTTGTTGTTGCTTCTCTCTGTATGAAAGGATGCTCTATAAATAAACTTGCTTTGCATATCTCTTTTCTTTAATAGGTGGAATAAAAAAGAATCAATCTGTTCAACTTCTGGCCTACGTTCAGGTTATTATGTTCTACACACACTGTACCTTTGTGCTATTTTGACATGGACACGAAAAGACATTTGTACCCAGGCATCACATGGAATCTAATGAAGTAAACAGTTTTACTGGTATCAGTGTTATCATCTGCTGTGTGTATTATGGGATGGTAGACCATAAAATATACAACTTTTAGAAATAAAGACAGTTTTGACATTTTCGGAAATGTCCTCTTCTCTGTCTTGACTATTGGTTTTAAAAAATGAATAACTCTCTTTTTGCTTGCAGATTAAGCTTGTCAAGAATAAAAAGAAACACATCCAGCTGTTTGACCTGCACTATATTAATGTACACGTATTTTAAAACGGTTGTGTGAAGACTATTTCTCGGAGCAGTTATTTCAAGAAGTATTTACAGTAGTTGTTGCCCAGCATTCTTACATCAACAACACATAGCACGAGACCTTTAGCTCATTTTAGGGGACAAGCAGCAGACCAAAATGTCTTTATTTCTTCATGCTGTAATCACATAACTCTGAGACAGAATGCAATTTAAATCTCTTGATATGATCACTCCTGGTGACCTACCGGAAGCTAACTTGGAGTATTGGCGTGAACGAAGGGCACTATTTTCTCTGGAGATTGCGGTTGGTATATCAGGCTGAGATACCGTCTTGTCTCTTCTCCCTCTGGTCAGCCCCCAGCGATCCCAGCGGGATCGACGCTCAGCCTCCACACCTAACAAAAAAAAGACAATCAAACCTTTTATATCAACCATCACACAAAAAGGAATGTATCAAATACGGTCAAACGTAGAGTCATGATTGACATGGAAGTAATTAGCACAGTAATTGCTTCATACCCTTTGATGTGTCCGACTTCAGGCTGGACATGGAGTCTATGGACTCTGAGGAGGCACCGTTACTGGTTTGAGCTGCTAACTGGTTCTGAGGAACACTGGGGACTTTTGGAGCACGGCTCTCTGATGTGGCACGACGAAGCATGGAAAGAATGGGTGTCCTCTTGGTTTCCTTATCTTCCGAGGCTCGTCTCTCCTCCGAGAAGCTGCGAATTCTTGTGGAGATACCCGCCACGGTCGATTCAATCTTTTTGCGCATCGCCAAAACTGGTGATTGATTAGGTTTCTTAAGATCCTTTTCATCTTGCTCGACTACTGAATCACCTCCACCATCCATGCGCGTCATCTCTACGTCCTTTTTATCCTGTGATTCTCTTCTGCCAAGAGTCCAAGACAGCCTATGCCTTGAAGAAAGTGAATCATCTTCTTTGGTTGCCTCCTCCTTGCGCTCAGTGGATGGAGTTCTCTTCAGCCGCATAGAGAGTCTCCTCATAAAGCCTTGGTCTTTTTGAGCTTCACGAAGGTCCTGCACTGACTTTGACTTCTCCTCAAGTCTCCTTGATGCTAATTCTAATGGGGCACCGATTGGCCCGGGTCTGTATATCTCTTCCCCTGACTCGGTGGAGTCTGATGAAGTCGCTTGTGATTTCTCCTCATTCTTCGACCGTGAAAGGAATTTTAAACTTCTTGTCAGGGAAGACTCTCGCTTTTTAAAGCGGGCCTCAAAGACCTCCTCAGAGGTTATGTCCTCAAAGTCCATTCCTGCTGAGAGCTCTTGTTGGGATGAGGAATGTGGGATCATTTTGGGTGGGCTGGCTTCTTTTGTGATCAGTTCTGGTGAGGCCACCCTTGAGTAAACAGCAGGGTGCTCAGTGGTTGAGATGATGGTTGGCTTTGGTGGACCAGGCAAAGACGAAGGAATACCGGCAGGTGAAGTTGTTCTAACATGCGATTCATTAGACACTATTGATGCAGAGGTGTCCTGCACAACAACGGGTGTGGATGGCGTTAAAGACTGTTCGTTGGGTCGCTGAAGTGCTGGTACCATGATGGTCTGCATAATGCTGGCATAGGCTGAGGTCCTTCCATCTGAGAGAACAACTTTAGCAGGAGTCGACGGTGTCACATAAGTAGACGCAACATTTGTCGGGGGATGACAGGATTCTTGTGTTGGTCTCATCATAACTGAGCTTGTGCTTATGACCATATCAGAGGACTGTGGAGTCACATTTACTTCTTCCTCTTCTACCCTTTCTTCAGAGACTTCCACATTTTCCTTAGCATTTGATTCAGCAGTGCTGACGAGTCTTTCTTCTTCTTGCTCTTTCATAAACTCTTCTTTCTCTTTCTGCTCTTTAGCTCCTTCCTCTTCATCCTCCATTTTTTCTTCTAGTGTCGAGCTTTCGGCCACGAGAGTAGGAGTAGGAATTCTCTGGCCTGCATACTCTGATTCAAGCATCGGTTCTTCCGATATGCTCATGTCCTTCTCTGAGAAGCCACTCGTGCTTGATCTTTCATCAAAATTACTATCAGTAGTCAGCCCATCCATCTTTTCATTCATACTTTCATCAGGCTTGATCTCTTTCTCCATAAATGATTCCTCACTTTCTGTTTTGGTTGGACTTTCCTGCAACACAGACTCTGGTGTGGGGGGTTTCGGTGAAGGATCCCTGGGTGTGGTTGGGCGGGAGTCAAACTTGGATTGCTCAGTGAGCGACGACATAGATATAGCTTCCTTGAGCCTTCTCTCTTCTAATTTTTCCAAGGGAATCTCCAAGGGAGCTCCCGATCTGCGGTGCAGTGCTATTGGTTCTGAATCCCCTTGACTGAAAGAAGCAGTTTTGCGCAAAATTTTTGGTTTGGGATCCTCATCCCTTGCAGAATCACTGGATGCAGCTCTAATAAGCGGAGGTGGTCCGATACGAGCAGTGCGAGAGTAACGATCGGAGGAGATAGCTCGTTTTTCATCACCCATTCCTAATGTTTCCAGCAGCGGTCCTCTCAGTCCACTCATCTTGTTGTCCACAGAGCCGCCTCGCAGCAGACGCTGCCTCATTAGCTCAAGTTTAAGAGCGTAGTCCTCTTGACTCATCTTTACAGTTCCTGGGCTGGTGCTCCTCCTTGGTAGTTCCATAGAGACAGCTTTCTTCAGGACTCGCCTGCCTTCCTCTTGGTTTCCTTCTGCTGCACCTTCCTCAGGTGTTATCCGGAGCAGCAGAGCACTGTCAGCCGAGCCTCCACGTCTCAGCTCTCCTCTTCGTCGCCCTCCCTCTGGTTTGTCTGACTCCATGCTTGAACCCCTTCGCAGAGGTTTCCTTAAAAGCTCGGACTTTTGTGGCAGTGCAGCAGGCGCGTCTTCATCTGAGGAACCCCTGTCATTGTCCGGTGATGACCTTTTTCGCATGCGGCCCTTACCCGTTAAATCGACCCCTTCTTTATCCTTTTGATTGGGGTCACACTCCATCGCCTCTTGGGCTTGAGCGGGAGAACCAGACCATTTACCCATGCCATCTTGCTTTCCTGTTTCCTGCTCATTCGTCTGGATGTCGTTCAGTGACATCCTGGATCCAGAGAATTCCATGTTGAGTGGCATCGGAATAAACGGCAGTTCATCAAGGTCTTCATCTGAATCTGAGGATGACGACGGCAAAGGTGATCCTTCTTTAAGGTGCCTGGGAACTGCGATGGATATATGACTGGACGAATCGTTCAGCAACTCAGGGATGGATCTCATTACCATTTTTGATTTGTAGCTGATTAGGGAACGCTGCAAAGGAAACACATGATCCAGTCAAAAAACTAAAAAGGTCTAAACATTCAACTATTTAATGGCCCTTGGGACGTGACGAGAAGAAAACCAAAATAAGAAGTCAAATTTAGCTCACCTGCCATTTTCTGCGAGATACAAACTTCTTCAGTGCCTCTGTACTGATGGCCTTGCCCTTGTGAAGTGTCTGTACAACAAAAGGCAGAAAATGCATGACATCAAGGTCAGATTGGGACCTTGATTGTTTTGGAAAATGAAAACTATCACAGTTAGAATTTGTCTAACCTTGAACCATGGGTGCCGGAGACATTCCTGAGTATCGGGTCTCCTAAAAAAAAAAAGATGACATTTTTTAGTCTTACAAATATGTAAGTAGTTGTATCTCTATTTACTGTCGCTTAGTCAACTGCACCAACTCAGCTATCTTAAATAGAAAGCATGAGTAAAAGGCGGTAGAACGGTTAAAGCCATGGCCCAAATAATGAGGAAGAATAATTGTGAAGAATAATTTAGGATGCTGTTAAGAAATGGTGAGGAATATTCAGATAAACCTTTAATATGTGAACGAACCCTTAACCAGGGCTGCTGACACATGATTTCCTGAATGTATTTTGACTGTGTATTTTTCTGTAAGGCAAGGCGAGGTGAGTTTATTTTATACAGTGCATTTCAGCAACAAGGCGATTTAAAGTGTTTCACACAAGACATCAAAAGTATTACGACAAAGGGCAGAACCTGCAGTTTTCTGAGAGTCTGTTCCATTAAACAGATCTTGAGAAAAAATAAGATATTCAGCGGAGTTACTCACAGCCTGTCTGCTACGAGCAGTTTTATAATGAACCCTTTGGCCTCTCTGCAAAGATCAGCAAACATGTTTTCCTCGAAGGCCACGTTATAGTTCCTGATGTTCATAACGGAGCTGCGGTCATTCTCTCCAGCAAATGGAGAAACTCCTGTCAGACTGATGACAAAATGAATACTGACATTTAGAGACATGATGTGTAAAATAAAAAACCCAGACAGGGATACTCAGTCTCCCAAAAATACACTGAAACACAGAGGAAATAAATTATTATAAAAACTGTACTCACCACAAATACGCAATCACTCCAACTGACCTAGAAAAAAAATAAAGAGAATGAGAAAAAGTTGTGTGTGAATCATACACAGAAAATACAGTAAAGACTTTTGTTTGAATGTAAGAGATATTTTACCAGATGTCTGTTGCTTTTGACACAGGGGTCTGATTGACAATTTCCGGCGCAACAAATTCCGGTGTGCCGTATTTACAGTACTGAGCCTCATCAGGTGTGAGCGCCACTGCATTTCCAAAGTCACAGATTCTGATCTGATCACCGTGAGGGTCTGCCATGAGGATGTTGTCAGGCTTAGGAGGAAAAATAAGAACATAAGGATGAATCTATTGTGTCCTAAGATCCAAATGAATAAAAAAAACAGCAACAGTGAACCTTTGTTTGAGTAGAATGTATTTATATCAAACAGACGAGGATGAAAATCTGATGGGAGGAAGGATGTATGGTGTCGACCTTAATGTCCAGGTGTATGATGTTGAGATGATGAAGGTAGTCCACTCCCTCGAGCAGCTGTCTTATACATGAACGTACCTGGAGGTCCCAAAACACAAATAAATCAGTGCAACTGATTCTCATACAAATAAGAGATAAACACTTGATCATTACGATCATAATGGATAAAATAAGAGTCAGCAATTTATTTCAGAAACATTTTTATGATATATTTCCTGAAATGATCTTCAATGAAATACCTTGCCCTATTAGGGCTTTCACACTTGCAGACAACTCCTAAAAAACTCCAGATAATTCCAGGCAGATCTGGTGTAAGAAAGTAGCAGAGCCAGCAGGAGAGGTTGGTGACGTTATCTGGGCAAGTGGAGTCAGTGCATAGAGTGCCTGCATGCAACTGTTACGATCTCTGTACACATTATATAACAGCTATATTATGTTTTCTATATGTCAGTATGTTGTTCTTTGCTCTTTCATTGCGCGTATCATTAACATAAAAACAAATATTCTTGTTATTGCACAGTAATGTGAACTCTGTTGCTTCGTCCGCTACATTCCCGGTTTTTTTTTTCTGTTTGTTTTTTTACGTTACAAGTCTCACCTTACGAGCCCCCCGGCCCCCCCTCACATCTGACAAGGACAATCCAAGTATCCGGAGCAGTCCACTTGAAATTATCTAGATATTTTCAGGAGTGCAAATGTAAAAACGGCTAAACAGTAGTCAGGCACGATCATGTTCATCTGCTTTGGGAGAGTTGTTGGTTACTATTTAAAATCCAGCTTACTCCCGCTGGTTACTCAAAAGTTGCACACCCAAGCTTTAACAGTAAGATTTGCTATGTAGTCACAAAACACAGGACTTACATCAGACTCCATTATGGAAGATTTCCTTGTAAATCTGTCAAGCAGCTCCTCGTGGCATCTTTAGAAGTTAATTAAGGCTGTCCGCTCTGGGAACTTAGACTCATAGTACAGTAATTGCTTCTCACTTGAAAACATGTAAAGTATGCACATAACAATAAAATGCACAGGTGCAACGTTGTGCAGTTTTTTCTGCACATGATAACACGTTACCCTCTTTTTCTGGCCTCAGTGTGTGCTCTGCATCGTTTCTGCATAACAAGGATACAGTTCAGTGATGATGATGGCTGCATTCTTTTTCTCAAAGGCATCATGAAAATAAAGCACTCTCTCGTGATCCAGCTTGGAGAGCAGATTCATTTCTCGGAGCGCGGACATCTTCTTCTTGGCCCGTGTGGAGATGAACTTAGCTGCATACTCCATTTTGCCTTTCTTCTGGGTCACACGTTTCACGTAGGAAAATGCACCTCTGAACACACAATCACACACACAGTACCAGAACTTTATTTTATTCTGAGCTCATTAATACTGACATCTGGAATATTTAAAAATCTGTTTTCAGTACAAAGATGGAGGTTGTAAGAAAAAAAGTATTACAGCTTCACTTCACATTTAATAATGAAACAGGTTCTCGTCCGTGCGGTGGTACACTTGTTCATCATGCTTGATTGAGCAAGTGTAGGATGCTAACGCTGGTTTACAAAATGGGTTACCTTCCAATTTCCTTGTGGATGTCATAGTAGTCAGTCAGTCTGCGCATTTTCCTGAGAATAGTCTCCTTGTCCTCTGCTGGATCGTCTTTAGTTTTGGCTACATGTGCAAGTTAAAAATGAATAAAGAGAAATACTTGATGTTGATGTTATTATGTGTTACGTCTTTTACTTCCTGAGACTGTTATTTTTCCCTACCTTCATGAATGGTGAGTTCAGCTTTGCAGGACACAGATCCTGCCAAGTTCCTGGCAGTGCATGTGTAAACCCCTGAGTCTTCTGGACGAGCATTGAGGACCACCAGTGAGCATTCATTATCATCGTACACGAATGTGAAGTGACATCCCTCTGACAGCAGGGTATCGTTCTGAAAGAGTCAGCCAACGTTCTCAAATTATTTAACAAAAAAAGATCTGTTGGAGTACATTCTCGTCTTAATTTAAAATATTTAGCTAACTGGGCTATGTGGTGTATCATGGGAGTCATTTCTTAAATCAAACCTTGAACCAGAGGATGTCAGGAATGGGTTTGCCCTCCACAACCACAGCGAAGCGAGGGGTCTCCCCAGCATTAACGTCCAAGTCCTCCATGATAGTTTCGAATGTTGGTGGAGCTGTGGACACAGATTTAAAGGAACAGAACAAAGTCACATTGGCTCTCAACAGGTAACTGGATAAACCAAGCAATCGACTGTGTACCTGCCATCTCCACGTTGAAGGTACAGCTGTCATTGCCGTATTTGTTAGAGGCCAGGAACGTCATCTCTCCGATGTCAGAACTCTTCACTTTGAGCAGCTTCAGCGTGTGCTGGTCGTCATCTGGCATGGTCATCTCATACAGGCCGGGCTTACTGGACAGGATGGCTCCCCTCCTGCAGAAAAAAAACATGTATTTCTGAACCAGGATGAACATTTTAAAGATAAGAGCGAAGCTGACGATGACTGTGCATGTGTAGCTGTTGCTTGAGGTTAATTAAGGACACTAGCATAGACTTCACTGGTTTGGAATCTTTGATAATCCTTTAGACTTAAACAGCTGCCTGTTTAAGCTGTCATACTTATTTATGTCTGCCTGGCATGCCCCCTGATTATCCTGTAACACAATGGACCAACAAAGTGGGAACTTTAATACCCCATTAATCTTTAATAACTAACATTTGAATTCAAAAGATGTTACAGTGAAAAGTGTTATTAGCCACCTGTTGGAATATTTGCAAATATAGAAACACAAATACCTCTTCCAGATGACAGCAGCGTTGACGTGATTGAGGGTGACAGTGATGGTGACAGACTGGTTTTCAATCACATACACGATATCTGGCTTATCAATAACCACTGGAGCCTCTTGAAGATAGGAGCCTAGAAGAAACAGATCATTTTACTAAACTGGTAGCAGACACTTGTAGATGGATGGGAAGGAGCAAAGGATGCACCTCTGTACAGGAGCTGCACATGGTCCGTGGCAGGTGAGGGCTTGCTGAAGGCCTTGGAGGTGATTGTCAGGACCCTGAAAGCGTAGCGCACGTTTTTGGAGAGGGTGGTGATGGTGTAGATGGTCTCCTTCAGGCCAGAAGCTATGATGGTCCACTGGATGGAGCCCAGGGCCTGTTGCTGGATGGCATACATCAGGGAGCTGGGATCTGAAAGAAAGAGAGCGTGAAGCATATTGGGGCACCATGATGTTGACGCTACTTCCCTTTGTTCTAGAAAGTACAACAATAGGGTTGTAAGAAAGTTCAAAATGATCATTTTGTTTAGAGTTAGAGTCAAGTAGTTTAATTAAACTTCTAAATGTTACAATATATCTACTGTTTTCTTTTATCTAACACAAACTATGGTGTATATCTTCATGTGTTTTTAGTCTTTATAAATAGTAATTGTATATACATATGTTTTGCATTGATGTCATCAGGATTTAAAAACATAATTTACATATCTAATGTGGTGAATAAAACCATTCTTAAAGTCCCTCTCGTGTACCAATGGAAGGGTCCAGCCTCCTTGGTTTCTTCCAGCTTATAATGATGGTTTTGCCAGTGAGGGATTCAATCAGTGGTGTCCCATCAGGAGGGTCAGGGAGGATATCTGTAATTAACCACAAAACAATGACAGGTCCTTCATGTCTCTGAGCTGTAATGGATAGTTTACAGAGAGATATAATACTATCTCTGCAACATTGATATCTGCATAAAGACTCCTGTTGAGATTATGTCTGACAGTAATATTCTGCTTTTGCCCATTCTTCACCTGTGACATAGAGATGAGCGTAGCAGGTGGCTTTGCCGACTTTGTTCGAGATGACACTCTTGTAGACTCCGCCGTGGGCGTGGCACACGGAGCGGATGACCAGGCTGTGGACGTCACGGACTGTGGGAGAGAGAGAGAGAGCCGAGAGGAAAGGGAGTTTGATATACTGACTGTTTGCACCTTTAACTGTTACCAGATAATTAAATAAGATCCCTGCAGACAGATTTCACAAAAAATATATATAATAAACACTGACTGAGTCTGACCTCGAGGGCAGTGATAACCAACCTCCTATTTGACCCTTGGAATATAAATGATCTTGGGTGATCAAACAATAAACATAAAAAAACATAACACGGCTGAAATACTCGCATTAGGTGACACCAACGCCTTCACAGCAGGCTTGACAGCTGTCAGGCCGATGAACCATCAAATCTTGAATCTGTCAAGAAGAAAGCTAGCCCTTGTACAAATGTAGTTGATGATGATGCTCCAGGGGTTTCGCAAGTGTCAACTGTCCTTTCAAATTAGCCATGATTAAGTGTGAGTGGTAATGTCACAGTGTTTGAATTCTTCTTACAGAAGAGAATTGGATGTTGGTTAAGGTGAACAACAGATCAACGCAGATACATAAACTACCTAGTTTTAATGTAACAGGCCGAAGGTCAAGATGAGAACATGTGACTCAGTTTGGTGACGGGTTGTTTTTGAGGACACTAACAGACTAGTCATAAAGATACACAGCGTGCGCTGGCTTCAGAGATCATTTCAGAAGAGAAACAGATTTGAACTGAATTCATACATCACTCTTTTAAAGCCTTAATTATATAATATAAGTAAGTTTCCTCTTTTAGAAATTAATTATTGCGTCTCAATCATTTATTTACTATACTATTGAGTCTACTTATATATTATTCTACAATAAACCTGCTTTATGATTGCTCTGTAAAGTCTTGAGTGCTTTGCTGGGGCCTGTGAATTGGGTGAATGTAAATCTGTTTTGACCACTCACACTGCGTCATCTTCCTGTCCTCTGTGCTCTCAATCCTCTTGCCGTTGTGGAACCAGACAATGGTGGGGTACGGCAAACCAGCCACTTTACATTTGAGCACGGCTTCCTTCCCCTCGATGACATCCAGGTCATAAAGGGGTTTGATGAAGTCAGGCATGGTGAAACGCTCCACCTCGTTCTCTGGGACCTCCGGCTCCTCTGGGATTGAGGGCATCTTCTCCAGTTTTGCCCTGAATGAGAAGAGAAGAAAGGGAAATCAAATTTTATAGGCAATTAAAAATATAAGCCCTTTGTCCAAAACATGTATTAAAACATGCTCTTGGGATGGTGGTAAATTTGAGTGTAGGGGGACTAGATTAGAATTCAACCTGTGGCTCACTTCACTCATGTTGTTCCCACTCTCTCTCTCTCTCCCGGTGATTGACTCGCTGACCTATCTTTAAAATAAAAGTCTAAAAGACCCAAAACAAACAAATGCCACACTCTTACATCTGTGAGGAGATGGCTGGCCGAGGTTCTTGTATGTAGAGTTCAGCAGAGCTCTCGGCATCCCCGTGCCCATTGCGGGCTGTGACGGTGTAGAAACCTTCATCATCATTGGTCACATGAGAAATGATGAGAGAGTGGCGGCCGCCTTCCTGAAGAATACGAACATCTTCACTTTCTGCGAGTGGATGGTCTGAAGAGAAAAGAGGCAGCTGTATTTATACGCCACATTATATAAAAGCATGTAGAGGAGTAATGATGAGTACCCTGAGAGATTTTCCAGTCTCACCTTAGAAACACTGAGTTAACTGGTTTGTGTCATAACATTTTATAAATACTGAAAGTATTTTCAACTTATGAAGAACAGGGGATCTTGAATTTTCCCCGTTTTGCACATCATGCAGGTCCTAATGACCGAAGTTTGATCTTACCGAAGTGACTCCAGATGACTTTGGGAGCTGGCGTCCCGCTGACTTTGCAGTCAAATCGAGCGTTACGTCCCTCAATCACTTCTAAAACATCCAGTTTACGAGTGAAGAGCGGCTCAAGTGAGGGGAGAACTTTGAGCTTGCCGCATGAAGTCACTTCCTCTGGATTGTAATGATTGGAATTCAGAAGACGAAACAGAAAAGATAGGACCATTAAAACACTGAAAACTTCACATGGAGGACCTGTGATATGTATTCTTTAGATGTACCTTTAGCAGTGCTAAGCTTGCACATGTATGTCCCGCTGTCATCCTCATGGACCGAGTTGAGCAGCAGACGACACTTTCTGCCGTCAAAGTGCATCTTACAGTTCAGCAATGCCGGCTGGATAAGTTTCCCATCTGCCAGCCAGTCCACGTCAGTGTCCTTCGGGCCGATGACATGACACTCAAACAGAACGGTCTCTCCGGCCTTGGCTGTGATGTCCCTGACCGGGCGGACCACAGCCAGGCCAGGCTCGAATGGTTGAGCTGGGTTTAAATAGAGGACATTTTCTGAAGAGTGCTGTTAAGTGACACCTGGAGGCTGCTTGTTGTGAACCAGTGTCTGTTCAAAATACTGGGCCTCATTCGCCAACCGTACTTAAATCCTACTGATGAACTTTTAAAGAAGATTCTGGGATTCACCAATGTTTTCTTTAGACAGAATGACTGGTTATTGCATTTAAATCTACAGCTGTATTATATTAGTTACATTATATTACAATATTCCTATAATTAAAAGATATGTCATCAATATTTGTACAATCATAGCAATCCCAGTGATCTTTTAAAATCATTAACGCACTTCATTTCAGTTCACATACATTACTTGTGTTTATTAAATCCCATGTGTCTTTATGTATTACCACTAGTTTGACCTCCTGCAGTAGTCACTCCACTTCACAACTGATACAGCTTCTTCTATGTTACGAGTCCTGCACTCATGCCCTTTTATGGGCATCAGTGGGCGGTTACCAGAGGCTTTCAAGCTAGCGAACACAAGGAGATAATGATGATGATGGACATGATGGTGAATCTGAAGGAGAGGCTTATATTGTAAGAAATATTCTGAAGAACTTGAGAAAAATCGTACAATGATTTTAAAGAAGATATTGGTGAACGAGGCCCATTGTTCTAAATCACTTGGTGTAGTCCTACATGCTGATGTTATTTTATAAGAAAGCGAATGGTTAGCCAAACTAAATTATTCACAAGCTCATCTGCTGTCAACCACTGAAATAAAAGTCAACTATGTCAAGTGTATTTTAAAAGAGGCATACCTTTCACTTCCAGCTTTCCTTCACACTGCTTTGTCCCGTACTCGTTGATGATCTTACACGTGTAAATCCCAGAGTCTGATTTCACGGCTGACTTGATGGTCATGTCAAAAGTGCCACCTTCCGTCTCCCGGACGATGTGACGTGGGCCTGATTTCACCGTAACTCTATCCCTCAGCCTACAAAAGAAGAGGATCGTTGCTATGATTCAAAACAAACTGATGAATCACTCGTACACCACTCAAGAGTTTATTTTTTTCACGTGTTATTTATGCAATAAAAGATGACCAGGCACGCTCTATTTCAGCTGCAGGCTCTCTTCTGGCTGGTAGGTAGGAGATGGGGGTGGGATACATTATCCATGGCTGCCAATATTATGTTTAGCTCTTTCTTCTCTGCTTTTGTCTCTCGAGAGCCATGACTAAGTCCAATGACTGAACCCGCCTGAGTGATTCCGCCTATTCTGGTCTCCTATATTCAAGGATAAGGCTGATAATATTCTGTATGGCTCTAAATGTCGACAAATCCCATAAAAAGACCAACACCTACAGCCTTTTAGTCAATCTCTCATGTCATGTTGCTGAGGCTGACATTCAATTTATAAGCAGCTTGAATATGTGTCTTGTACTCAGAATGCTGAATGGTTAATAATGTTGCACGACCATGTGGTAACTTACAGAAAGAGCTCCAATTCAACACTAAATACAGAATACATCTGGAGACATATAAATTGTAACAGACATGAAGAAACGTTAGCTGGTCACTTAAGTTAGAAAGTTACTCTACAACATGTTTCAAGCTAGTTCACTACTACATGTGTAGTTCACTACTCCAGCCTGTTCTCATTCCCAACTCCTCAAATATGGACAGTGACCGCGTGTCCTCCAGCTCGTTGTCTGATGTGCTGTTGAAGTCAGTGGACTAATCATGACTTCTCTGATCACTTTACCTACTCTGCTGTTGTTTGCACTTCAGCACCATCGTAAATGAGCGTTCTCCCTAACGATGCTTTCAGGAGAGTAAAATTTAACAAGTAGCTTTGGTTGGTCGTCAGGGGGTTTAAATAAGCTGGACTTCCCTTTACTAGTGTGAACCCTGAGGCTCCATGTCCACCTTGCGTTTTTAGCTCTGGCTATGCGCTTGGTAGTGTTTGCTTGAAGTCTTTGTTCGCTGAGAAGAAAAGGATGCACGTCCATTCTGTCTCTATGACAACAGCTGCTGTATGACCAACACCGCTCTGTTTCTTTTTGCTGAATATTTTATATTTGAGATCGTTGTTTACACGATCAGAAACGGAGCAAAGAGGATGTGTGTACAAAACACGATCCCTGGTTGCAAAAATAAGGGGAATATCATACATGTGGAAAAGAGCGCCGGTGACGTCAACAGAGCCTTTCTGAAAAGTAGAACGATTTTCAACTTGAGTAGTCAGAGCAGAAGCACAAACAAAGTTGGAGAACTTGAAAGTCCGAAAAGGCTGGGCGCTTTCTGCTGCAAACTCTCTCTACTCAATAAAAACAATTAGTCCTTAGTCAATGTTAACCCCTTGTAATAAATGCAAACATAGGTTACTTTCATTACAATGCTATTAATGTATGTTAAGATGTGCTGACACCCAGACTTCGATCTTCTAAACATCGTCAAGTTGTTGTGATATAAATCCCCCCCAAAAAAACGCTCTGAATGTGTTTTAATAATTTCCTGTATGTGTACATAAACTTAGCCAAGAAGTCAATTCTTAGGGAAAAGTTTCTTAACACGCTTTAATTTGAAGGTTGAACCATATGATGCTTATTTATTATTGCGAGGCAATAATCGAGCTGTGAAGCTTCACTTCACGTCTCAGCAGCAGGCAAAGAAAAGGTAGCGATGAAATGTAAATATGAATGGAAAGCTGTTGCTTTTTAATAAAGATATCTATCAGGCCATTGAAGTGGAGGTGTTCCTAATGAAAATATTGATATCTAAAAATCACTTGTTAATAGTTAGATTTTTAAAAGAGGTGAGAGAGACCTGACCTGAGCTGAGCTGCTTGGCACTACAGTGTTCAGATAACATAATTCAAACAGAAGTTAATAGTGCACTTTACTAGGAGCTATTTTCAGCTGTAGATGAATCCACATGGGGTGCACTTGTGAGTGTTTACAGCTGCAGGGTTTGTCGGGTTGAGTCAACTGAAGAAGCTGGGCACAGAAGAGCTGGATACAACAAACTTTGCTCTTTCTGGGGATTCGTTAACAATAAGAAAAATGTGGAATATAGCTGAGTATATTATTTCAAACTGGCTTAGAATATATGAGGAGACTCTTCTAACACTGAAGGACCTGTCTATTGTGATGAAGAGGAAAGAGATCAGACTCATTTTTGGATAGTCTCAGCACTGCAGATTGTTATCTAAGAGCTCATTAGTTTAGCCAGACATTTGTGTTTCTGGGCACTGAGCAGCTCCGCAGTAAACAGAAGACGCTTGTTTTTCTTCCCCTTTCCTTATTAAGACTTTTTCTGTCAGCCAGGAGATTGTTAGGCAGTAAACATTAAGCTGCTGCCTCCTTTAACAGATGAAATCGAGTGGCATGCTCGGAGACAAACTACGCAGTCAAGCAAGCTCTGCTCGTGGTTTGTGATGCACACAATGAGACTTTGTATGCAAAGCCTTTAAACACTTTAACACATACACTTTAAATAGCTTGAAGTAGTGAAGAGACTTACCAATACAGCAGAGGTTTGGGCTGTCCACTTACTCGGACAGACATGGTGACTTCTTGTCCTTCAATGACGGCTTGATCACTCATTGTTACCTATTGGAAATGTAATGCAAGTTAGAAGCTGAACGATGCATTACAACTGCAGCCTTTTTTGAATCCATGTATTGATGGGGAGATCATAGAGCGAGTAACATGATCAAACAGGAGAATACATATTGATAAATCGAGGACATTCTGTACAAGGTGTGGGTAACTCAAGATATGATATAATACGATTCCATGTTACACGAGACCGCACAATACACGATGCAAGGCGACATCAACAACATGTTATGACTTGTTAAGATGTGTTACACCTCGTTACACCACAATATAAAAAGAAACAAATGACATTATTTGACAACACAATACGATATGAGACGATACTATATGTTGCCTACTATCATGACATTATGAAACACAATTCTGCGATCTAAACTGCTGCAAAACAAACATACAGTGACACATTATAAGATCATAAGATACAGTGACATATTACAATAACTGAATAAGAATACAGAATACCCATAGTCGCTTCAATCTGAGCTTTTTTAAATTGGATGTGTGTTGATGTGTTGAGGCATATTGGCAGGGACACTGGTTTAAATCGCCATTTTGTTCAAATCAAAACCCTGATATTTGAGTCAGGACGACCTTATGTAACCATTTCGATATTTTGTCCCACCTCTATTCTGTACATGAGAAATGTTGTTCCTTTTCAAGGACAAACAAGTATCAATGCAAAACCTACAGTACATATTATGTGGAAAAAAAGAGTGTATACGGTATCCAATTAGGTCTCTCTATGTACTGTCTCACCAGGAATGAAGGGGGTCTTCTGAATCGTGTATCAATATTTCGGATTGGCTCTGGTCCTCCAAAATCCATGCCCTCCTCCAGGGGACTGAGATACTCCTCATCAGAAGTGATAGGGCTGCTGATATCCATAGGCACACCTAGGTTTCCCCTTGCCTCATGTACAGACTCTGTAAAAGCAGCAAGGTGATATGTTGTTTTGTGTAGTAGGTTCATGTAATTCTGCTTACAAGTGAGTACGATAAACACCTTTCATTTTCTCTCTGCCCACTTTTTCTTTTTGTTATACAAAACACAGATGTGACGACAAAGGAGTTCAAGGAGGTAATTTATTCAAGAAAAAACAACAACAAAAAAGCCCCCTTAAAATATAATTAGAATCTGAGATGTCAAATGTGATAACCAAACAATAGTGGATTCACAGTGGGTGGAGCCAGTGAGACTCACTGGGCAATTTATAGGTTCAGTTTTGCCTCTGAGTTGCTATGGTAACTATAAGTGAGGTTGTTCAGCTAGAATATATGGCAGAGACATTTTGCTCAAACAGATAATGACAAGGGAGCAGAAAAGAAATTAGCAGAAACACAATGCCAGAGTGGGAAGAGGCCACAGGATGTTTTTGTAAGACAGAGAAGATGTAAGGTGCATTAGACATTTTTTTTTAAAATGTTGTCCAATGGTTAATGAATAAAGAATGGCCCACAGAACAGAATATATGTTCTGATCCACCACAATTCAGATGAATGTAAACAATGCTTCCTTTGCATAATAATGCTTATTGAAGAATGTAAAGTTAGATGTAGAAATTACATTACATTACAAATGTAAATCCCCACATGACAGTACTGTAAGAATACACAAACTTACCTGGTTTAATCATAAGCGTGGCACTGCTGGACGCTCTGCCCACCTGATTGACAGCTGTTACACAGTATTTTCCACTATCAGTTAGTCTGGCTGATTTGATGAGCAGACTATGCCGCTCACCCTCCACTTTAACTGTGTAATTAGCGATCCCTGTGATTTCATTGTTGTCTTTCACCCAGGTAACTTTACAGGGAAAACAGAAAAAAAAAAAAAAAAAAAGCATTTTGGTTAATTTGCATATTCAATTCATTATCACCTTCTGTCAGTCCTCCCCATTTCATTGCCATTATAAGTGTTAATGTTAATTTAAGAATGATTATCATACTTTAAAGTTACTGCGAATACTACACTTATTACTGTTATTACTGGCACTGCAGTTATAACTTCATTTTGTTTTATTAATTGTTGTTGCTGATGAGTTTGTTTCTATTCCGCTCTTTCTCCCTTCTTCTCCCTCTATCCCTCTTTCCAACCCAACACAGTCATAGCAGATGGCTGTTCAACAAACGTAAGTCTGAGAAGAAGGAAATTCTCTGCCGTTCAGTCACTTGACAAATGGAGGTCGTTGTTCTCAGAAAAGGACTAAAGAAAAATAACTAAGTGAATACCTTCTTCAAGAAAGGAACCAAAGAAACTGGACTACTACAAAGAATACAGCAGCACACAATCACTTCAGGTGAATTATTCTTTATACGTAAGTTTGACTCTATTCACGGTTTCTGCCTTTTCAAAAGCAGAATTTTTTTCCTAGCCACTGTTACTTTGCTAAAGTTGCCAAGTGCTGTGCTCATGGTGGATCAATGTAACTGTAGGTCTTTATTAATAATATAAATAAGAGAACAGTCTGGACCAGCTCTTTTACTGGTTACCGTTGTTCTGAACTGGTGCAACATATAGGATTGATTGTTTGTTCGATATGGTAGGCATTTTCTGAAAATATACTTATTTCAATGTATACCTTCAGGAATGGGGGTTCCATCAATGATACATTTAAGCAGCACATCAGCTCCAGCAGATGCTACAGTATCCTGTAAGGGAAACTCAAATAAAGGGGCCTCCATTGGATCTTCTCCAGCTGACACATAAGAATCATCTGAAGAATCTGCACAGTCAACATAAGACAAGATAAGTCATTTTGTTTCTTTGACCGACTCAGTGGAATGACCCCTTAGATAAGGATGTCCTAATTTATTGACTGAAAATGCTTAATTACCAGACTGAAACTTCAACATTTCAAAGAGAGCTAAATCAAAAAGCAAAACCAATCTAACCTAGCTCTGGAGACATGGGTCGAGGGCGACGCTTCTTTGCTTTGGTCTTCAGTTGTTGTCCCTCTGGGGCGCTGGAGATAATCTGCTGAGGCTCTTTTGTCTTCGCAGGAACATCTTCTTCCATCTTTTCATCTTCGACAATAATCGCCGGGATCTTAATTTTCAAGGCTGGTTTAAATGGCTCCACTTCCATTTTCTCCTCTGTTGGACTGAGCGGTGACATTCTTGGCGGTTTTGAAGGAGTTTGAGAAGGAAAGTCTTGCACCATGATACCTCTTTTTTGAACCAGTGGACTTTCAGGTCTGTTTTCAATTTTTCGTAATACTACTTCTATTGGCGTTTTTCTCCCTGAAGACTCGTCCTTTTGTGGTGTTTGCGCAAGAGATTCTGGGATGTGCTGGGATTCCTGCATTCGAGATACCCTTTGTACAAGCGGACTTGGGGGCCTTCGTTCAACCTTACGTAATGTCATCTCAGCAACATTTCTACTCGGGGAACCTTCCCTTTGTTGATAATATAAAGCAGGTGATGATGATCTCTGAATGATCTCTGTAACTGGACTGACTCTACTTAATTCTCTCACTGATCGTTGTCCTGGTAAGTCGGATAACTGCATGGACTCTGGGGTGCCTGCAACCTCTCCAAATCTACTGACTGTTACACTTGTTGAATGGGTGCTTGGTGTCCTTTGGGGCGTTGGTTGTTGTTGCTGCATTGGTTGCTGACTTTGTTCCTTTTCTTTCTGTTCCTTCGCCCACTGGGCACGCTCCCTTTCTTGGAGCTTTTGGAGGACTTGTGGAGGAATAGGTTCAATTTTCCTCAGAGGCTGGCGTTGCTTGCCCTTCAGAGTAAGCTGCTCTGTTGAAAACGACTTCTTCAAATGAGGTTTACCTACAAGTTTCTTGATGCGCTGGAGTTCCTCAGTGAACTTGTTCTCAATATCCTGAACTTTTTGGGAGTAGCGAGGTTTCTCTTCCAGGGAAGCAGCTCTCTGTCTAAACATAGATCTACGCTCAGCAGCATCTTCTTTCAAAGCCTCCCTCAGATCCTCCTTTGAACTTTCTCTAGAAATGCCCAGCCGGCTTCCTCCATCATCTGAATCTACAGATCCAGCACGGTTGAACCCAGCCCAGGATCTTCCTGAGATGGATCCTTCTGGAATATCAAGACTGCGTCTCCGCTCTTCTAAGCCGCGGACTTTCTCAAAAACCTTTGAGCTTGCCCTGGTTAGCTTTGGGGATGGTCTCGGAGTCAGTTCTTTACGGGAATACTCGCTCACTGGAGTCTGTGGCCGGGAGTCTTGGGTGCAACTTTGTGTGACAGATTTTGGCTGCTTAACCTTATCCTCAAACTCTCCAGGCACTGTGTCTTGGTATTCAGTTGGCGACAAAATTTTCTTACGCAAGCTAAGAGGTGTAGTTGAACGACTTGGCATTGGAGACGTGGAGGTACGTTTGATGAGTCTCGGGGATGGGGGCGGGAGGACTTCTGGGGGAGATTCTCTTAAATAATTCTCTGACTGGCTCCTGAAATAGAGGATTAACAGTGAATAATCTGGCATCAGTATGCGGTAACTAATTCACAATCTGCTATAAATGTGTGAAAAGGAATGCAGTTAGCACATTAAAGTCTCTTTTTAATTATAATTAGGAATTTCTGCATGTTCTTTTCTTGCCTGGCTGTGTTCAAGAGATCTTCATGTCCATGCGTTCTACTATCATCTTCTGGACGTCTGTCCTTCACTGCATCACATGTAAAGAGGAGATACATGGGCTAGTAATAAGGTACTAGCTGGAATATGAAGCTGCAATAAGCCATCTCTCAATGTTACTGTTAGTCAGGGACAGGAAACAGGGATTAGTTCCTACAGATGTCACAAGAATTTTTTATGCCCACAGAATTTACAATAAAACTATGAATTCCAAATACAAATCAAAGGTTTAAGGCAATTGGAAAGATCTTCAACATAATTTTTTTCACAGCATGTATGATATCAAACACAAAAATGAAGACAACTAACACTGCTTTCTTTCAAACACAATTTTCCGTTTACAAAAAAGGAATAAAAAATTGTTGAAATCGATAGCCGTAAACTGGAATGAAATGTTAGCTACCTGTATGCACAGCCTGGTCCTCAACATCCCCAACCTCTTCTTTGGTCTCAAATTGGTCTCCTTCATCCTCTGTTGTTTCAGAATCTGAAAAATAGACATATTATCATATTTTTCATAAACTTTAAATAAGTATCAGCGCACCCCAACAGTTTGTTATAAATCCACTCTGATCCTGAATTTGATTATGTCTATAATCTCGTCTATTTCAGTCCTGCTCAGAACAGGCTATTTTTGTGTCTGTAGCTTGACATGAAAATGAGATGTGTCTGGCCACGCCCCTCCCTGGAAGGCTTAAATGGCTCTGGCTTTCTTGTACCATGCCAAATTTCCCAATTGTTTATGGTTAGAAGGCAGACTTGGAGAGCAGAACTAACATTGAGCTATCGGAGTGCCAACCACCTGTGGGAGGAGTTACTGCCCTTTATGATGTCTTGAAGGGAAAATCTCCAAACCGTATTTGAGCACACATGTTCTTAGAGTAGAGCAGGCAAAAGAGATGGTATTTTCTTATAATTAAGGGGATTGTAGACAGAATAAGGAGGCAAGTTAGTGTTTGAAAAACACGGTGAAGTGTATTTTGAGTAATTTTGGCCTTTAAACAGAAAAAATAAATGTAACAAAGAGAAATTGTCTAACGAGAGAATTGTGCAAGGGAATATTTTCCTCGGAATAAGAACCAATGATGACATGAAGGATTATTCAAAATTAATCAGAATGGTTTTTCACGTTTTCAGATAATGCTGTTTCCATGGTGGCAGCAGTAGCATCAGAGTGATCAGATTATTACTTTACATTAATTTTCCGAGACATTCAAGTCATTAATGGTGAATGATGACTGCAAATTTAAAAAATGTGCAAAGTCATATGTAAAGGTGCATATCTGTTGTACAGAAATATACTGTATCATTTTAAGTATTTCAAAAACTGCATATCCAAGATTAACACTACCTTCATTAACTTCAAGGTAGTTTCCTGACATATTGGACCATTTCTCTTTCTGAATCTAACAGTCCATTTACTTGAAAAGATGGCACCCACGGGGACTAATTAGTTGAGCTAAGCGAAGTGTCATGAAATTGCTGCAGCTGTATTGTTGCTGAGTCTATATCATAATTCATAATTATCCTATAAACAGGGTTGTAAAGAGAAGGGATACATATATATAAAACAAAGAAGCGAGCAAACAGTTGCTCTTGTATTTTAATTAGAAAAGCCACTTGTTTCCATTTTATCCCTTTGAAAATAAAAGTGTGTTCCTGTTTAAAGTACCTGAAAGATGACTGTTTTCCCTAGACTGAGATCAAACTCAGTCATTGGCGGAACTCAAAATAGAAAGAACTATTGAGTCATTGCCATCCCAGCAGCTCTCATGAGGCGTTCACTTCTCAGTAGGTGTTATTGCTTATAATAAACAAAAGCTATCTGTTGTTCTGTTGCAGTTAAAGAACACAATAGGACAATGTTTGTTGTACTGAATACAGTAGATGAATACTGGAAACACTGGCATAGCGCATTGGAAAGGTTCAGTGTACCAAATGTTACACAATGAACTTGATCATTGAATCTTATTTTAGGACAAACAAATTTCACAAAAAAAATGCAGTGAAGTCAGTTGAACCTCAGAATGGTTCAAGTGTTGAGTGTGTTCAAAGTTAATGATATCGCTCAAAGCTTTTTAAATCTTGAAAACAAGAAGCACATTTATAGTAAATAAATTGTTTCATATGGCCAAGAGTCTGCTAAATTTATATTTTTCGCTTGAAATGGATTTAATGTTCAACAATTTCTCCAGAGCAGTCATTAGTATCCACAGATATTCTTTTCCTAATCTCACATACGGAGGCAGTTTTTAGATAATGACAAGAATGAATCCAGCAGCAATCATAACATTTATGAAGTAATAAAAAAAAGAAAAAAAAATAGCACTGAAAGGTCTTTTGATTTACCAGCTGATGTTGTAGCTGGCTATACACCTTATTGGCAATGTGCTGTGGTCAAAGAATCAATTAGAGCTTTATCAGTCGTTACAAGCTTCTGTCTTTACTTTGCCTTGATTGAAAACAAAAAGGTTACATCATGCTGGGTAAGTATGAACATATCAAATAACCCCTATAATAAGTGCTAAAAGACCATTATACTAAGATTTGTTTTAAGCATTGGATTGGGGGACTTAACATGAGAGAAGTTAACAATAAGTAATAGCTCTATTAGGAAATGATGGTGGAAATGTGCAAAGAAGGCTTTGCTAAAGAAAAAAAGAGGAAAAAGGAGATACCACGCTACCACACATAGATATCATCAGTGGAGGTAACAAACTATTTAAACATTTCATCTGCATGGATTGTAAAACAGTTAAATTAAGACTGTAAAAGGAGTCTTAATTTGACAAACCAGGGTTTTTTCTACTTTATATAATACATTATCTTCTAACATACATAGTTTCTAACATACATATCTCAATGAGTGTGAAGACATTTAATTCTATAAATTCAAAGTGAATACAAATTGAAATGTGTATTAAAAGAAACCCTGCAACGCTGATACCCACCTTGAGCCCTGAGCAGGCACCTTAAATGGTGAATAGACATCACACTGCTTAATTAGTTTTGCTTGACAGGGGAATGATCGCAGGGCGAGTGCACGGGGTATTACTGTACATATACCACGATAGTACCATTAATGTGTGGGTCATAAACCTGCCACTGCAACCTTGCAGAAATAACACATAGCTCAAGTAACAGCTTCTATACAGAGGTTTATATTCTGCTGATTGTCTTTGTTTCTGTGGTTGTTTTAAAGGGGAAAGGAGTTAGTTCTGGGTTTAAATTACCGTCTTGATGCTATTTGTAATACTTCTAACAAACCATCACTTTGTACTGTTGGGGTTGGACAATATGGTTATGTTTTAAATAATGCATATCGATGAAAGAAGCCGATAATTGTGACAACTCTATTCTTACGTAAGGAGCATCAATCAGAGCAACATCTCAATATATCAGCTTTTTAGTCCAACTCTGAAAGTCTTCTTTGAAGTTAGTTCAAAGCTGTCGTTTTGCCACGAGCATCTAATCCAAGTTTAACGCTGGTTTCTGTTGGCCAATGTTATATGATCATCCACTGTAACACTGGGCTAGGCTAGTTTCCCTTTTGATTAGTGTTTATAGAATATCTCCATCTAATGTAATCACTCTCATTGTATCTAGACTCTTTACAACAAAACAATGTGTTCCAGTTTAAAAGCAGCAATTTTGAAACCTTTATTCGGTCAAGGTCTCACGTGGAGCCTTTTCTTGTCTTGTAGCTACTTACAACCGAACCGAAACAATACAAAAGGAAAATAAATCAACACACGACTGACAAAGATGACATATTAACACTTGCCTGTTTTTTTCTTTGGTCTGGATTTTGTTCATGGCCACTGTTGGTATATCCTCGAAAGGCAATTTTTGTCTTGGCTTACATTCAGCAGCAGGGTATTCCCCAAGATACAGTGGGGTTCCAAGCCATTACTACACGCCTAAATCAGGCATTTTTCTACAAAGACATCAGCAAAAAGCATCTGACTTAGGTGAAAAAGATTCCACTTGTTATACACTGCAAGACTGCCGGTAAAAGCTCCTCAATCAAAATGCAAAGAAAAGAAGGAAATAAAAGGCACTTTGGTCCATTACATAATAAGTTGCCCCTCACAGTCTCAGCACTTCTTCTGAGAGGATCCGTCTCAGAAAAGCAAAGAGAATAGACCTCCGTCAGCAGGTGGAAACGTCTGTTGAATGCATATCATCCACTCTGAGGGAGCCCCCCTGTCCATACAATAGCCAGCGACAGTGTAAGCATCTTCCCCCGCTGCGTTCCACCCCACAGGCAGTGCACACCGATAGGCAGAAAAACCAGTGGGAGTGATCCAGCCCTCTTGAGATCAGTGTTCTACGGCATTGGTTGACATTTTTCATTTTTTCCTTCCTCCCCATGTGTCTGTGTCTTATTCTCCACCTGGTGTAATGAGCCGATGATGTGTTGTCGGCAGAGGAAGGGAGAATCACTGCAACAGCAACAGGGAGCTCCTCGCTCCTCACTGCATTGCTGGAGCTGTTAGCTCTCACAGAAAAAATGTGGCTACAAGGCGCAGCTACTTACAGAGCATGTGAAAGATAGAATTGATGTGATCACAGCTACAGCTCCTAAAATCTGTGTTATTGTACAACACAATTTCAGTTGCTGTTAATGTACATCTGGTATAATAAACACGGAGTATCCTGCATTCTCTAACACAACCTCAAGCTTTATTTCTAATGACTCAGTATGTAAGAAGTCTTTTCCCTCGAGGGAAAGGAAAAGACATTACTGCTTACACATTTCATTTCACAACCATGAATAAACTGGTACACAGAAATAACTGTGCTTATTTCAAGCCACATATTATCACACTGTACTCAGTACAATGTAACACTGCTCACACAGCAACGAATATTCACACCTCGACTGGATAAGGAACTCACTTTTTTTACAGCCTTATACTTAAAGATTTATCAGTAACGGTTGCATCCAGAAGTGCAGTTATCAAACATAAGATTACATACCAACAGACGAGATTCAATCACGTGTGTGTGTTATGTAATCTCAGGTCATGGTGAGTCCCTTCTTGTTTTACTGGCAGCTTCACTTTATGTTGACTTCTTCTGTTTAAAAAAAATGAATTGAATTGAATTCAACATTGACTAAACAAAGGAGACAAACAACATGATTTTCAGCCTTCTAACACATTAACAACATGTCTCGTGCTGAAATTATAACCTGTAGCGGAATAATTGCTTTTCCATTGCAGCTGAAAATGTGTGAAAATGGTGTAACCTCATCAACTGCTGATGGAACACGATGAATTCAGAGACTGCCGCCACGTTCAATAAATCCCCTGTGGTTAATCATTTGTGAGCGTGTTGTTTACTTTAAAGCCTCTGTCATCAAAATAGTCTTATTTGCCACAGAGAAAATACTATGCAATGTCAATGGATTTGGATATCACTTTTCTAGGTTTTCAAGGTGCTTTTTACACCACAGGTCACACTAAACCATTGAAATACACTGCATCAGTGTCAACTAATCCATTCATGCACATTCTGCTGCTGAACCAGCACATTCACAGCCACTGTTGAAGCAGTGGGAGCAACTTGGGGTTAAGTGTCTTGCCCAAGCACACAACAGAAGTGGCTGCAGGACTTGGGGATTGAACCCCTGACCTTCTGGTTGACCGGCGACTGACTCTACCACTGAAACAAATCCGCCCCATGTAATATAATGAGGGTTGCTTGTGAAAATCAACCCCTAAAAAAATCAGCACCAAACGTGACTTCTACTCAGTTTTTTGGTCTTATTTCGCTGTTTGGCCAATTTGTTTTGGAATCTACAGTCTGCATAGCAGCTTTAATATATTTGTAAGTAATGGTGGGCATACAGCATTTTTATGAACTCTCTAAAAGCTTGTTGGGAAATTTGCATTAGTATGTACTATAAGTACATTATAGTGCTGAAAACCCCAAAATTTTCAACATATCAATGAGAGTATTAAAGAGGACATATTATCTCCCTTTTCCACCTTTTCAAACAGTCTCCTGTGCTCTAAATGAAATATCTGTGCTGTGCTTTGGTCCAAATATAACATGACTCAAGCACCAGAGGAGGTTTATGACCCTATATAAACCAGCTCTCTCAGAACGCTCTGTTTTGGTGTGTGTGTCTCTTTAAATGCAACCCCCCCCCCCCCCCCCCCCCAAGTTTTCCCGAAAGACATCACTCCTCTGTAGCAAGACTAAAAATGGCAGACCTGCGCTTAATTTTGCTCCAGGCTGGAGGCGGAGTAAACAGGTGGAGAAAACAGGGGAGGGTTTTTTTTTTGTTTTTTTTCCAGAACCCAACTTGTGATGTCACAAGTTGAGAAAATTTAAAACAGATAATTTTTGTGTCGTCAGACTCATGAAGACCAAAAACAAAAGACTGGATAGGTTTGTGTCACACAGTGTGTGTCAGTAGACACTCAGCTTACCCAACTATATGTTCAAAAACACTGTAAAAGTGTTTCTTCCCCTTTAAAGATTCACGTTTATTTCAACAACTTTTACTCATCCTAAATATGAGCACATAAACTAGAAATCTGTCCTATGATCTAAATTTAGAGTTAGTGAAATGCTGACAGTCTGTCACTAACAGCTGAAATAAACTTCATATTTTCCCTTTGGGGTTATGTTTTCCTTTAACACTGATTTGTTGATGTGCTTTTCAACTTATTATGGCCGTGAGGGGGATTTCCACACTGTGACTGCAGCTCCACCTGTTCACTCACATTCATGCTCTCAGAAGAAGACAACATGATGAGGAAACTATCCAAACACTCTGGAAAAGGGCCACGGTCACACTGAGGGGCGACATCTAAAGCTGCCAGCAGTAGGACTCTGCAAACAGAGTTAATCTGCAAGCACTGAACAGACTGTATAGATCTTTGAATTACTGCTGTGCCCAGAGAAAAACCCAGATCTACATTTCTCATCAGCTCTATGCAACTGTGTAGTGTCTTGAAGTCCTTTGTCTTAAAGTCTGAAGATTTATGTGCTTATCATACACTGATATCCAGAACTGGCTCTATTACATTACCTTCATTTCAGTTCATATGTAAGCCTTTTATCGAGACATATTTCAACGGAGCTGGACCGTTTATCTTTTGTTTTTATGAATGAGTTAATCAATTTGTCAGACCAGTAAACAATCAACCGGCGGCACAATTAGGAGCCAGGATTTAAAGGCAAATAGAGACTTTATGGACATAAAAACTAAGATGCATGACACCGCAACATGTGGCAGACATCTTTATGCTCCTGCATGTTCAGTAGATGTTGCAGATTCATAATAAGACCTGTCCCTGGTTAGTAGAGAGAAAAAAGTCACACAGGGCCGGGCTAAAATTAGCAGTGATGTCTTCCTATGTAACAGGAGAGAAGTTGGCCTGCTAACATCACAAAAATCTAAGGCCTGGCACATTCCTCTGTATAAATAACCAGGGAGAGTTGGTGGACGAGGGGGGCGGTACAGAGAGACATTTTCAAAGAGAGAGAGAGCGAGCGAGAGAGAAAGGGTTCAGGCAGAACCATTGAGTGATGGGACAGCTGTAGACGATGCACACATGGCAAAGCAGTAGAGAGCTGAATCAAACTGAAGGTTAAAATGGAGAATCAAAGGAGTACTTCTGAATTGATATGATGTTTTCCATCCTCCTTTACAGGTTTGAAGGTGGCGGATAGGACTGTGAGAAGGATTTACAACAGTGGGGGTCAAGTATCTGCATCACAAAATAAAGTTGCATAAAAACACAACATCTATGTTGTCAATGGACCACACTATAAAACACAGGATGTACGGGTACTCCGGATATGGATTGCTCAAGGCTGAACCTTTTACTGCCTGTTGATGCTAACAATGCTATGCTATGTCCAGACAAAAGTGGAAAAACTAAACTATGAGAGGCTAAATGGCATGAAACCACTATTTCTGTAAATGTCCCTCATGGTCCATGCTATCAAGACTACTGCTTTCATATTGTATCACAAGAGTGTAATGAAATTAAACGTTTATCTTTTTTCCTGTCGTACCTTAATTTAGCTCATCATCACGGCTCCCCTATGAAAACCTCGAACACTGGAAAGACCATTTCAATTCTTCTATCAAAAAGAAAAAGAGGATTAAATCCAAGCTTACTGACGCCTAAATCATAAGTAATGGCTGTCTTCACTTAAAACAGAAACGTGCACTGTTTCAGTCTGAATTTCTACAATTCATAGGTTTACAATTGTTTTGAATACAATCTTCAAAAAGAGAGGAACAACAACTATGTTTTGTTATCTGCATCTTTCTGTTAGGAGGCAGGCTGGCTCGTAATATTAATTATCAAATGCTAAAATGTGATGGTGCATCTTTTATGTGGACTCTGAGCAACTATTTAAGCAAATATATTAATACAGTGTGCTTTCTGCAGCCCATAGTAAAAGGAATCCTTAAAATCCTGTTGTCTAGTCTGCAGACATCAACACTGTTTACGTCTCCAGCGTTTGTCTTAAGCCTGCACACAGCAGCTCTTTTTGTTCTTTTAAATCAGCAGAGATTGTTATGCAAGCACCCCATGCTTAGTTCTACACCATCAGCGTATGCTATCATTTGCCAAAAACTCAAAACTGATTGTTAAACTGATTGAACTGTGTTTGGCAGTGATGAGACTTGACATTTTTTGTGCATGCCTCATGTGCTCTCTCAGCAGGAAAAGGCAGATTTAAATTGAAGAGTGAGTTTTCTCCACACACTCACGCAGAGCTCTGCCAAACAATGACAGGCTACTCGAGCTGATATATGAAGGGCATATTCGCGGGGATGGTAATGTCATTTTTCACAACAGCTGAGGTGGTCAGAGAGTTCAGGTGAGATGAATTTAAAGCAGGGCTGCAGATCACACAGTGCAGAATTCAGATGTTTCAACAGACAGGAGTCGCACCGTCCTTCAGAGCATCATCACCTAGACGGGGAGAAATCTGCCCGAAAATACACTTCTAATCTCCCTCTGGCTAATTTGTCAAAAACAAGCTTCGTTCAAAGAAAATTACTCACTTACAGTTGCCTGCAATCCTTGTGGAATCTAAACAACTTCTCCCTTATATGCTCATCTCAAACAGTGAGCCACACAAGTCTTTAGAAATAGCCAAAAAAGAGCAATGAGACTAAAACTTGTTTTTGAAATTAAGACCACCAAGAGAAGAATGCAGAAAAGCCATTAAGAGAAACGGCTCCCAACAAGCGAAAGAAAATTATATTTGAACTGAGCATCGGTGCTCTAAAATCTGATGATCCCTCTGCGTCTATATCAGACAAATCTACAGCAATTCAGATATTTAGTATTTCCTCAACAGCACAATGTTAACATCAACTATCGTTTCATGCAGTTTGCTAAATAGCTAAAAATACAATACTCTGTTTGGATAGAATGTGTAAGTATGTGTAATATGTTAAGTGTCCGGAGATAAACTTTGCTATGAATTGGCGCTATACAAATAAGATTTGATTGATTGAAACACAAGTTCTCCACACAAGTGTTGTTGACAAGGATGTCTTACAATTATTTCAACAACAATTGATTCCAGTTCTTGATCCTTTTGTGCCAACATCATATTTATTAAAGGGAAAAAAAACCCTAATTCAATCATTTGGAATTACAACCAGCCTTTTCCTTAGTCTCTGTGTCCTTGTAGATTAATTATTGTGTATCAATAAATACGAGACTTCCACAGAGTAAACCCTCAATCTTAAATAAAAGTTGAACTTACATTTGAATACAGAAATCATAGTGAAGCTTTGTTTTTGGCTTCAACATGTTAACACCACGTATCTCTTCAAAGAGTTTGAGAATATATACCAATAACAATATCGATAAAAACGCTATTCAGAGGAGATACGGAAAGCAAATTGGGATATCAGCCAGCATCGTCACTTAATATTCCAGCAAATGATGGAGACACTGACATGTTTTTGAGTTGGATAACTGTGGCATTCTGGGTAATTAATATAGAAGTTAGAAGAGTAGAAGATATTGTCAGAACTGCACTGTCACAGTGGACCCGACAATGATGTGTGACTTATATTGTTGAACATATGTGGTCCCAAAGTGTATTGGAGACTTCCCTATTCTGTAGCATCAGATGGTATTCTTCATTATTAGGAAGGATTGTCACAAGGATTTTGTAGGTTTCGTGTCTGACAGCTTTGAGTCCACGTCATTCTTTGGCAGCATTTTAATCTGTTGGATTTAGACATATTTAATGCTAAAAAGAAACTCTACAAACCACCCAAATCATCTCTAATAGAAGAACACTAGATACCAGTGTGATGTTTTAAATGAATTAATGAGCTTTACCTTCACCCAGGTCCAAGACGGCGAGTACAGCGCTGCTCCGGGCCTCTCCCAGGTGATTGTTGGCGATGCATGTGTACAGGCCTGCATCACTGGGTTTGCAATCCCTAATCCAAAGTCCTCCGTACTCCTGGTTCTCCATGTTGAGGAGGTCATCATTGTGGTACCAGTACAAGGAGGGCTGGGGGTCTCCAGCCACAGTCACCTTGAGGCGGATGTCACATCCTGTCCCTACGGCGGCATTCCTCATTTTGCGGATAAAGACTGGAGGAGTCGGAGTGGGAAGACCGGGTTCTCGAGGTTCCGGGACAACATGCTCTGGACTTGCTTTGGACCGTTTTGGGGGGATGATGGGGCTCGGGGATGTCACTGTTTCATCTGCCCCTTTTTTCAGGGTCATTTGCACCTCAGCTTTTCTCATGGTGGAACTGATTTGGTCGATCCTTTAATGGATCCTGTAACTTTAAGGGTATTGAGTTGCACTAACACTGACTGGGCCCTCTCTTAGTTTTGTACACCAATATCAAGAGAGGCCATTAGATACTATGAGCAGGATTAAGTATACATTACAGTAAACAAAGTTCTCACATTTTGTATTCAAGAGCTAGCACTGAATTTAATTAGAAAAGCCCAATTTATATATTTAAAAACACATCTGCCATGAATAAAGTGACCTAAAACTGCTGCTGTCTGACCTCAGTTGTTGTTTGTAGAAGAAGAAATTGTCAATTACCAGGTAATTTAGGAGATAGAGATAGCTGCCACTCTCTTGTTCAGAGGTATTTTTAGGGCAAGACCCTCTGGATCAAGTTGCATTAACAGCTCTCTTGACTTGCCTCTTGGAAGTGACGGCCTTTCTTCTCCCCTTCCTTTTTCTGCCCTTTCAGACTCTTGTGAGGATTTCCAAATATGTGTAACGTCTCAAAACTTCTCTGCAGAGCGAGGTATGCCAATCTTCCTTCAAGTTTCCTTTCTAATTCCCAGCCGCCTTGGTATCGGTTCCTGCTTAGCTTCTGTATATGAATGCAAGTCCTGTCCAGCAAGTTGCACAGTGCCCCCCCCCCTTCTTGTCCCATGAGCTAGACCACCCCACTCATGATCTCCCCCTACCTCTGCCAGTCAGTCCGAAGGGGGAAATGACAGTGACAGCCCAGCAGCTGCATGGTGATCCGTCTGCCCAGTCACCGCTAGGCTCCCGCCCCCTCGTCATTTATAGCCAACCTGGGGTCAGTAGAACATGTGAGATGGTGCAACACTTGGCGCTAAACTGGGGGTGGTGGGTATGGGACAGATATTTAATTTGTAGGTCAAATGAAGAGGCTGATGTTGGCCTCATAATTATGGTGAGGTGGTCAAATATCATAAAACACAAATGTTATCATGGCGTTAACATTGCAAGTTGGCAGCTGTAGCCAAACGATGGATATTTTAAGTGTCTTCTATTATTACTGACCAAGTTGTGGCAGGATCTTGGACAGCATAACAGAGGCATTGGACTGGAGTTCAAGATTGTCGTAGAAATAGTCAAAGAAATTGTTGCCTCTGTACCAAAGGAAAGACCTGAAAAACAAAAATACATTTGGTCAAACTTAAATAAACTCAAACGATGCTGTATAAGTAATTTACTGCTAAGTTATCTTAAAGGGATACTTCACCCATTTACATGAAAGTTTTCTTCATGTGATGCAAAAAGCGTCATATTGCATCACATGAAGAAAACTTCCAGGCAAAGAAAAACGTATTTTTCTCGTCTCAGGGCAAAATGAGGGCTGGATTCATGACCATTCAACATTACTATCATGTTTCTAATGATACAAAGATTCATGCAAATGGGTGAAGTATCCCTTTAATACTACATCGGCGGTCATCAATCAATTTTGTGAAAATTATCCCACTTTGTCTGAGGTCCCACAAAACTGTGTGCAAGACATACAGCCTTTAGCTACAATATTTGTCTTCAAAATGTCATAGTTTTTCTATTTTGTTACTGGTAAACGCTGATTTTAGGCCACATTTAGGATTTTTTGTGTCTATTATTGTTCACAGAGGAAGACAGGACTTTCCTGCACAAAGTATGGCAGACAGAGCTTGTGCACATTTCTTGTTGTGGCATGGCTATAGGCCACAGTATCCTTTATGTTCAATTTATTTGAATGAACAATATATATTTTTTTAATAATAAGTATATAAAATGTTCATGCAACCCCAGAAGTTAAGGAAAGCATGTTATATAAATTACACCACAAGCATTTAGCTAGGATTTTAATAACAAATAATCAAAACAAATCACCTGTGGTATTTATTTGGAAAACAACTGCAACATATCGCTGCAACTTAATTACAGCTTGCTGAACACATGTAACACTGTTTGTAAACAACGTGTTTATTGTTTTAATTATATATATGAAGGGCTAGGAAGCTACGTGTACTAACTTAGTTAATGCATTTTGTTAAAAAGGATCTTTGTCTAATTGATTTATGAGATTATGCAAATTAGCATAGTTTACCATTTGGAGTTTGCTATTGACGCTAAAAGGAAGCTTCAAAATGTTAATATTATTAATTAAGTAGCATTTTGAACACGTTTCATTTTGTCATTGTGCACGGATAGTTAGTTATGTTACAAATATAATATATTATATAAAGTGGAGAAAGTGTTGCTAAATACCCGAAATTATCAACAATAATCACCTGGCTGGGTCGCAATATCCGACATAACACCAACACGATACAGATGAAAATGAAAGTTATGAAGACTTACCTTTGAGATGAGCAGACAAGAACCGATAATAACATAACATGCTGGTTGCTTTTAGAGCATACGGCTCTGTATCGAGCACTGTAGCTTAATAAGAGGGACATTGGTTTACCTAGCCTACAATTTAGTTTAGAAAGAGAGAAATAAAGAGAGAGAAGACAAATACATTTCACTTGAAATAACATCACTGCAGAACTGTTTCACATTTATAAGAAGGCTTCTAAAAGCAGTGATGGAAGCTTTATTATCCTATTTAATAATTGTCTGGACAAGTAGCTACATTAATGACCAATTATTTATTTTTATTTGTAAAAGGAACCATGGACATTATTAAACATAACTGTTGCCATTTGATACTTTTCTATTTAAACAGCTTTTGCAACACAGGTCAGGACATCCACCCATTCACACACTCGCAGAGGTTTCTATATAAAGTGACCATCAGCTGGAACAAATTGGGGTGAAGAGTCTTGCCCTGCACATGTCCACTGTGTGGAACTGGGGATTGAACCCCCGACCTTCTGGTTGACCTACTGTTCCACTGATCCAAAGCCACAGTGGTGTCATATAAAACAGAAAAAAAGGACTGAGCTGCTCTTTCAAAGCACAGTGATGTGGGGACATTTATTTTATCACTTAAAAAAAAAAAGAAAAAAAAGTTTACCACATATCTTTGCTTAATGTCCAGTTCTCCCTGAAGCTACGTCTCAGATTGTTCGTCAGTCAAGGCTTTGTCTTGATGTTGACATGGGTGTAATGTGTTGTAATGAAGTCTAACTTGACAAATGTGTTGTGCACAGTTTCCTCAGAGAGAAACGAGAAGATGGAAAACCACAAAAACATTTCAGGGAGTCAAACCGAAATCTATTTTGATTTCTAATTTTATTTTATGAAGTTTTAAAAATGTACATTCAGTGCATATATATCACAGGAAAAGAAAGATTAACAAATGTGAAATTGCAATACTGCAAAATTAACTTAAAAGTCTTGTTAAAAATAGTACAAAAAATAATTACAGTTCTTTAAGAGAAAGTCAAGGCTGACCCAAGGATATTTGTACAAAGTTGTTTTCTAAATGACTGATGTTTAACAGATATGAGCTGCAATGAAAAAATGCAGATGTTTTGTCTGGTGTCCGGCACTCGAGGTCATCCAGAAACATGAGTCTGAAGTTCCTCTTCTGTGTTCTCACATGAACGTGGATGTGATCTCTGAAGACACTGAAGATCTGCTGGATCTTGACACAGATGTTCTCTCCATCAAACCCATCTTCTTCAATATCTGTATTAGCCTACTCCTGAACTTCTCCCCCACAAACGCATACAGCACTGGATTAACACAGCTGTGCAGGAGGCCCAGACTCTGAGTGGCAAACATGGCCTGATCCACCGCCATCCTCGCTGGGCACAGGTAGTGCACAATCTTTGACCTGAAGACCGTGTCTGCCATCACTGCAATGTGGTACGGAGTCCAACAAACCAGGAAGGCAACAACCACAAAGACAATCACTCTCATAGCTCTTTGGCGCTGAAACCCCCCACGGATACGAAGGAGGCGCTTGACGGTAACTCCGTAACAGGGCAGCATGATGGCCAGTGGAATGAGAAAACCCAAGAAGTGGCGGAGAAGCCTGGTGGCCAGCCTCCAGTGATCAGCACTGAGAGGATCGTAATGTTCAGCACACACTTCCTGTTTGGAGTTGGGAGATTTGTAAGATGAATTTAGAAGCCCTGGCAGAGAGAGAAGTGCCCCAATGACCCAGACAGCAAAACAAAGTCCCCAGCTGACCAGCTGTCGGTTAGCCTTGCGTGCCTCCATAGCTCGCACAATCACCATGTAGCGGTCCATGCTAATGCAGGTCAGGAAGAGAATGCTGGAGTAGAAGCTCAGCTCTTGGAGCATTGTGATAATTTTGCACATGGCATCTCCAAACACCCAACCCTGCGTAACAGATGTAGCCCAAAACGGGAGAGTAAATGCCAACAGGATGTCAGCGACTGCCAGGTGGAGGAGGTAAAGGTCTGAGGGAGGCAGAGCCTGCTTACTGAGGCCGATCACAAGCCCCACAACCAGATTTCCAGGAATGGCCAAAACAAAGATGAGGACATAAAACACGGTGACAGTCACCATTAAAGCATAAGGGATGGTGAAGTGGTTGCATGGCTGGGTTTCAGGGTTCCAGGTGAACTCTGAGTCGTTGTAGGTGAAGTTGAGTTCATCATAAATAAAGCTGAAGTTTATGAAAAAAGAAGATGTGTTTGGATCTGAGGACAGCAAGTGAAACAGAACTTTAGTCATAAAGGCATACAATAAAAAAACATGGAAACATAGACCTACAGAAAATAGCGAATGTGCTTGATAACAAATCAGACTAAATGCGGCAGGTTATGCGTACAATATGAGAGTAGATAAATCTGTAAATCACAGACAAAATTGGAGATAAACTCAACAAATTGTCACTAAAATATCCAGGAATCAATCTCACATTATATAATTATTCATCTTTGCAAAGAGACCAAACTAAATAAATGAAACATCGGTGTTAACTATCAGGACTAACACATTCACAACTCTCTCATTCGCTATAATCACATGTATTAATTAACGATGAATAAAAAGCAATCATTGAAAAAGAAAATACTCACCAGTCATTGTGGTGTCTTCTCTGTGGGAGGCTGATCAGTCTGTCACAAGGAGGTCAGGAACAAACATCGACTCTCTCTACACCCCTCCCCTCACACTTACAGACGGCCTATGTTTCTCTGTTTGCTTCCTGCGCACAGATCTTGATTTGCTCATCAATAATAGAAGGAAGGTTGTTTTTCTCACCCATCACCAACCAAAGTAAATGTAGGTCAGCACATCATTAAAATATAGTCATAATGACTAGAAGATCTGGTGTTATATTTATGTAGAGTTAACCGAAGGGACATTATTTATAAATTAAACTGCAGAAATGATGCTCTGGTAGGTTTTATTAAAACTCAGATTAATATTATTAATGCAGTGGGTACTACGGCGTCTAATATGTCAAATTAATTTATTGTCTTCCCATTAGGCTCATGCGCACATATTTATAATGAACACATCGTTTCCATCATTTTGGGGGTCTTTTGGTGTCTTTATTGAGCTTGGACAGCGGAGTCGGATATCAGGGAGATGAGAGAGAGAGAGAGCGAGTGGGCAATGACAGGCAGGACAGGAGCCACAGGTTGGAGCCGAACCCCGGACCATCCACCCAGAAGACCACACCAACCACTACGCCACCAGCACCCCGCTTAATTCACATTGAACGATTTAAATTCAAGCTGGCATTCTTTTTGTTTTTCTACCACATGTTTATTTTTGAGAGTCACGGCGAAGGTTTGCTTTCATCCTCAACACTTCCCTATAAACAAAATCAGGCCATATGATCTGAGTCACTGAGGTCATGAGATGTTCTGTCACATTACATTTCAAATCGAAACAGAAACTATCAACGACTTCTGTTTACAAATTCAAAAATAAACTCTGCATCAAACATCTCAATATTCCTGCAGAGCAGCTTATTAGAACTCAGTGAGTCTTATTGTTGTTACTCTGAAGCGTGGGAGTCCCTGCTTTGTACAGCACCGTAAAGACAGACAAACTAACCGCATAACAAAGAAATAAATCAGTCGGATGCTATCTTAGTAAATTGATGAGGGCCGAAACTCGTCACAAATGCTGTATCATTTTAGACTGTGTACGCCACATGATGTGAACACATGTCAGATCCTGAGGAAGTTCCCAGCTCATGACATGCCTCTCTGTTGACACATGAGCGACTAGCATCACATTTCCTGCCACACTTCTCGTGTTTCAACTTCCTAATGTCACAAGTACTTTTGTTTCAATCAGAATCAGACAGTTGTCTAAACATGTTTTGAAGATGTTGGTAAGGTCCCTGTGAGAATTTTAAAAAGTTACTTAAGAGAGAGTTGCATGTACAAACCTAAAAAGGACCTTTTCCAGTATTTCTAGTCGCACAAAACAAAAAGGCCCATCCCCTCTATTTCATCCTTTTTGGCCACTTTGGTCTCCCATTTGTTATCTAGACACCATTGTGTGGTTTCCAATACGCAACCCCATTCCCCCAAAAATAAAAAATGTAAGCAGAACGTAAACATTTTCCGAACATTGAAACCCTGTATTGATTTGAACGTAGAACATAAACAAATGTTCAAAACGTTTGGGTAGATCGATGTTCAACATGAGTCTGGTTCTGATCAAGGTTTTTGCGTCTTAGAGGAAGTTTTCCCTTGCCACTGTAACTTTTCTGATTGTTGCTTATTGCTCATGGTGGATTATTGTTGGGTGTTTATAAATAGGATAACAAAGGGGTAAGGCAGTGGTTTTCAACTGGTGGGTTAGGACCCAAAGGTGGATCACAGCCGCATGTGCCTGTTTAAAACCTGGAGTCAAACCAAGTCTGTTTCAGTGAACTGCTTCTGTTAGAGGTTTTGATTTGTCTGAGCTACAAAACACTGAATGGACGCTGCAAACTGCAAAAATTAGCATCAAATAATTCTGATTGACAAATATCAGAATATCATACCAGTTTTCCCTGAATTATTTTTACAATATTAGTACAGCTATTTGTTTATTTCTCTAAGTCTAAACAATCTGTTTTTATCATTAACGCCAGGAACAGGGGCTTTTGAATGAGCCACGAGTAGAATCTACTTTGTATTGACAAATGAAGTTGTTCATTGCACATATCAGTTAAATAAAAAAATAAAATGTCCAATCTTTGTCTTGAATTCCCAGCCCAGTGTTTCACCCAGGGATGACCCCCACACACCAAATATTACTTCAGATGCTCCTCACAAAAAATAAAAAAAACCCTCGTCATGCTGCTAATCTGAGGCCAGTTAACACTTCTTGGCCTCAACATCTAATATGCTGCCTTTGCCCTATTTCCTATCACATATGGGGTTAAATAGCGGTGAGAATCATCACATTTTATTTCATTTACAAAATATTTAGGAAACTTGGTTATCATCTAATCTAAATTGGACTGTCCCTTTTCTGCTCACAAGTTAAGAAAAAAACACTTCCCTATAAAAGGAGTAAATGCGTAGTGAGTGTAAAATAATAACATGGGAACCCGAGGTCATCAAGGTGCTTGGTGCAACAAAGGATATGAAGAAACACTTGTATGCAATGCATTGCTTAAAACCAGAGAATTAAATGTAAAGGTGTTTTTGGACTTCATCACGTCGTGACAGAGGAAGTAAAATAAAGAGACGTTTCTCAACGTGTGCTTAAATGTGAGACTTCACCACACTCCCAGTACTCACCAGAACACCTCCTGAAAAACTGCAGTCATTTGTTTCTGTGAGCACTAGGTGGTGCTGTAGAGTGAAGGCAAACTGGATATTGATTGAATATTTGCTTTGTTACCGTTAGCATCAGCAGCATGTAACTCATTCAAAGCGTTTATTAGAGGTCTCCTCTCATCCTTCTCTACAGGGCTTGATGAGGGAACGGTTCATATGTGAGGCCAGAAAATGTTTGAACACCAATAATAAAGAAAGACAGAAAAAAGTTGATGGGTTAAAAAAAACAAAACAGGGAAAGCAGACCTATTTTTTCTAGTTAATGTGTTTTAGTTTCAACAGCAATTTAACCAGAATGTAAGTACATGTTATTGAATGTAATAGCATGTGTTGTGTTTGATTGTGGAATACACTGCCGAAACCACTTTTTGGCTGCGTCATTTCTGTAAAATTTATTTGGTGAACCGTTCTGCCAGTATTTACGTGGTCCCACCTTTGTTATTGTACAACTGATAGCAATGACTAAGAAAAACATGTCCTAAGGAAAAAAAGTTTCATATAATTCTATTATTAAAATAGTGAAAACTTACACCTTTCCCATCACAGAGTCACTTCAGATACAGTTTGGTTTTAAGAGAAAATGTCACTTGATCATTCAGTCACAAAACTAATTTTCACCAACTTAAGGCCTTTCCACTAGAAAGTAGAAATCGATTTCCTGATTTCAATGACAGGCAACATTGCCAACATAAGTTAAGAGAAGAAAGTGCGTCAAGTGTTCAAGTAGGGTGTATAGTTTGAAAGAACGAAAGAGGGCAGGGCAGGGCAGGGGGGAGGTAACACTGGCACATTGCTGGCAGAAGTTCTGGTGAGATTTCGAGGACACAGGTGCAGAAGGCAGACCACAACTCAAGCATCGAGACGCGGCTCTATAAGAAGTCCTGATAGTGCATCAAGTGGTAGATCACAATCTCATTGTGCTGCTGACTGAGTGCACTACGCATCAAACACAATTGATAAGCCTGTAAAAAAAACAAAAAAAGTGATCTACGTCTCTAATTCAATTCATTATTCTGAAAGCCAGCACAGGCTGTGACGAGGAGGGGGCACAAATGTTTGTTTCTTAAAAATGGGGAAGGGAGACATGGAAACGTCCATCTTTTTCTCACATGATCCCCCACAAACCCACTCTCATCTTTTGGCACGTCGTGGATCCCTGCCGTTGGTAATGGTAACTGAAGACTTGGCTGCACTTGGGGGTGCTGCAGCTGTAACTGGAGGTGCTCCATTTCCAGGTGAGCGACCATTGGGTCGCCCGATGCCCCCGTAGCCGGGTTCACGTGGTGTGCCAGGTGGCGGGTTGTTGTTGTTATTGTTAGCAAACGGGGGCATGGCACCATTCCCTGGGTGTGGAGAGAGAGAAAAAAAGGTCCAAAGAGGGAAAGTCAAATTTATACATTTCACTTTTTTTAAGAGCTTTGTCCACATCAATTATTTAGAAAGCACTGAGGAGAAATCACAGGTGTTAATAATACAGCTCATAACAGTGTCTTCTATAAAGATGACTTTTGTACCGTAAATTCTCATAACATGGTTAAAAAAAAATAAAAAATAAAAAAAGACAACTGTTGTACATCAATTTAAAAAGACCCGTAAAATCCTTCTCACTTCATTTCATTTAGTTTGTGTAGCATTCAGAAATATTTGAACGTTGGTGGCGTTGTGTGAACCACCACACGGCACAAACTCTGTTTCCTGTTGTGTTCACAAGTGTTTCTGTAGTGAAGGATTTATTTGAATAAAAAGAAAATACACTCACCTGGTGGAGCAGGTGTACCTGAATTCTGATTGGGCGGAGAGTTTCCTCTCTGATTCCCGTCTGGTTTACCCTGTAAGTGGAAGACATTGTTGTCATACTTGACTGTGGAACTAAAAAGAAGCAAGTAAAGTAATAATACACAGTACAGTCCATCATGAAAGGAGGTTTAAAACAGGGGCTAAAAGGACTCTAAGTTGGTCTCTTTTCATCTGTACAGGTTGAGCCCCACGTCACCTGCTGTATCAGGGACTGTATCCTTAAATTTCATTTTTACACTTTTCCAGATTGTTATGTTACCATGCAATATGTCTTACACTTTAAACTCTGTATGGGATGGACCGGGATATACAGTATTAAAGTGACTGTTTATTATGCACTCCTGTTGCACATGAGGGGTTTGACTGGGTGCAGACTTATGGCCACTGCTCCTTTAATAGGACTTTTCTCTCTCATAAAGACGTTGTGCATCTTTGCATGCAAGGTCCAAGATGTGTTTTAATTACAACTAAATGTGCTAAAAAAAAATTCACAGCTGGCACCAGAGGCAAAACTGCAAAGAAGTCCTAATCCTTCTTAAGACACATTGCGTGTATGGATACTCACAGGCTTGTTTTGCTGGTTTGATTGGGTTAGAAGGTCTGGGTTTGGTTCACTGAAATTGGGAACTTCTGAATATACCATGCAGAACCTGCAGGGGGAAAAACATTGTGTGTTTGATGAAACACTAATGGTCTGATCAAATGGCATAAATGTACATTTTGCACCGTTTGTTTAAGAGATTTAATTCATGCATGTTCAGAACAGTAACGCTATTTCTATCTACATGCGACATTAAAGCCACAGTGAGTAAACTGGAAATGTTTTTTTGTGGGACAAAAGTGTGTTGTGTTTAGAGATATCGTACAAATACAAACGACAACTCAGTGCTCTTAAATAATAATGGAGGGAAAAAAGTGTTGATATAATGTGATTTAAGAACGTTTAATGTGTTGAAAGTTATAAGCAACATATCTTAATCTGAAAGTCAGGAGATCAAGGGTCAAGAACTCAAGCACACAGATGTGAGACCAGTTACTCACTCTCCAATCTTTTGCAGATCTCCTCCTCTTCCAGTGTACAGGGTCAAGCAGCCTTTCCATATTGACGCATAACTAATACAGAAAATCACAAGGTTGACTCAAGAAAACAAATGATTATTTCTAATATATTGTTGCGTTCAAGTGTCGAATGTTCAAGCCAACTCGTATGTGTCACTTAATATGACACATATTTTACAGTCATTAGATGCAGAAACAAATGACTCCTCTATACCAGCGTCTGCTCTCACCATGATGCTGTCAGACCGAATGATTGTACCCATTTCAAATGACCACAGGACATTTTTTATATTAATAACAAATAGATTTCCAGCTCGTTTAAGCATGGAACAGTGGAATAATGTTTTGAAATAGTTTTTTTCACACATTTTTAGCCAACAGTTCAGCAAACGTTTGTTTACACAAAAAATAAATATAGAAGTTGGTCTTGTGTCTGGAGAAGTATCGGAGAACTTCCAGAGTAGGCTACAGCAGAGGTGCCCTCGAGCAAGGCACTGAACCTCCCAACTGGTAGTGCGCTTCCTGTGTTGCAGCCCCACTGTGACATCTCTCCCCTAATGCATGTCCACAGGTTGTGCATGAGTGTGAGAAACATGAAGCTGCATTTCCCCCAGGGATGAATATGGTTTTATAAAAAGATAACAAATTTAATTTGTTTGATTTCCTTGTCTTGAGTTTGTCGTGTATGGTCCTACCCCCTGGTCAGCTTGATGATGTCTCCTGGCTGGATCAGGCTGCCGAGTTCATCCCAGACAGAGATGGCGATGCTCCCACTCTTGTCCGCCACCTTACACGAGCGAACCTCATGACCGTCTTTCGTCTTGGTGACTCGTCCTGAAACAAAATCCACAACACAACACAAACACTTACATTAAATGTCCCATACGTCCATGTGGACGTTGATGCATCACTATTTGCATGGCTGGTCCCTTTAAGGGAAACAGACACGTGAAGGCTTCTTACCTATTTCCAAAACGATGAATACGATATTTAGATTCTTCGACCCAGGCTTCACGTCCTTTATCAAAAACACGGACTCGCTAGTGGGGGCTGCCATTGTTAAAAAAAAAAAAAAAAAAAGATAACCCGTTTTAACTTTTGTCACTTCAAACCTCAGTAACAAAAAAGGGCTGTCTGGAGCTACAGCGTTAGCTTCGGCTAAGCTAACTTATTAGCCTGCTGGCTAAATGGGGCACAAATAGCGACTCCAGAGACTTATAAGTTATTTCTCAAAGACTCGTTAAGGTATGCTCCTTAGGTAGTCGACTACTTGTAAACTACTTAAGAGTGATACATGGCCTATTGACAAAAGGAGTAAGGTGATAGCGCTAGCTCGCAGTACAGGAAACACCGCTAGCTGCGGGCTAACTCGTACTAGAAGCTAGTTAGTTAGTTAGCTTTTACATTCACGTCTTTTTCCCCACGATTTTCTCCATACTGGTAGATTCATTATTCACATAATCAAGATTAAACACCTGAACGCAGGACGATTTAAGCAGAGCTGCTGGCCAATATTGCATAAAATACTATCTCAACCCTCAGATGTATTTTTTTAAAGACCGCTCCCTTGTTTGTTAGTATTGTCAGCCTTAAATATTAATTTCTCTCCCGTTAACTCTTATTAGACTGATTAATATGTTCAGATCGATCGAGCTTGTTTGGAGTAAAATGAGCCACTAGCATGGCTCGCGCGCAGTCTGCTTTGTTATGAGACCAGTGCTCCCTTTCACGGTACAGTTTATCTAAAAGGTTTATTTTCGGTGTCCTCGTTTTTTTATGCCTCCACAACACTGAAGCCCCCTCCTCCCTAAAACGCTTTAAATAAAAAAAAATCTGTACAAGCTAGTGACTTGACGCTTTTTCACCCTGCTTCAACAATGCCCCCAAAATTTCACGTCAACGAGCTGTACCGGTCTGTTTTAGCTATCTCGGAAAGTACCATTATCTTCGTGGTAAAGGGGGATGAAAGGAGAGATTTCGTTGTACGATAGTTCCAAACCAATTCAAACATGCTAACCAAACATTACGTCTGTTTAACTGTATTTGTTTTGGATTAATTGCAGTCGTATTATTTACATAATGAGAATTTGCTTAAAGGGCGATCGTTGTTGGTGTGATCCATAATGATTCACTTCTAAACGGTGCATTCAGTGTATTCGGACGCATGGGAAAACGACTTTCTAACTTGTAAATGGCGCATTAACTTCTGCTAAAGTCGGAAAAACTCGGAGCTGCGGCACGAGACGTTAGAATATTGATCATATTGTGTGCCTCAAATTATGTGTTAATTTGAACAAACGTTTGATTAATTCACGTACTGCACGTCAACTTGTTGCTGAAATGTAACTTGTAATTGTGACATTCACACATCTTCTTCGAAGCACCAACGCTGTGTATTTCTGTTAAAACATTTAGACTTCCCGAACTGAAGTTACACGAACATACACTCAAGTCGGAAGAAACCATACACTGTAGGAAAGAAACCAAAAACATTTCCCAACTTGGACACTGGTCCATCCGAGGAGCACTTGAATGCACCTTAACCACTGCGAGCGTTCTGCCGATAAAGTTTAGCAGAAGATGAAGCTAAAAGAAAATTGTCACCAAAAGCTACATTATTTTTTTTATCTAATGCACATAATAATGCTACCTAAACGATTATATTGATTCAGCAATCAGTCCGTATGCTTTGGCAGCGTATTGGGGGCAAGTTTTTGTTCGCAATAATTTAAGATTTCTGCAGGGATATATTATCTCTATGGACATTCATCTATCAAATAATGCTCCCATAAACTTCATAACTTGTCATAACTGTCTTTAAATTGTAAATTGACGGGATTGTTTTGATACGCCGTAACAAAGATTTAGGAGGAAGCATCTATCAACAGACGAATATCCCCTATCAAATAAAAGACCCTGAACGGCACAGACCAGCACGGTAGCACTTTTCGATGGAACGCCTGTAAATAGACGATAAAATACAAAACGGTTACGTCACGAACAGGATTCGAACCTGTGCGGGGAAACCCCATTGGATTTCGAGTCCAACGCCTTAACCTCTCGGCCACCGTGACAACCTGAAGAATATACCTCAACAAAGGGAAATTTAAATATAGAAATGAGGTACTCTTGTCCGTGTGGCGACACAACATCGCCAAAGCTCAGCAACTTTTTTGAGACATGCCCATTTGATCAGAGACTTGTAAAATACCAGAAAATGTTGTGAAAGACGCATAAGGCTGTCGTCCTCTTTTTGGACATTAGAGGGAGACAAACACCATGTTACCTCCAGGGCTCACGGGACTCACCCTCACCATTGAAAAACCTGCTTTAAAACTGTATTTACGAGCAGCTGGAAGGGAGAAAACGGAGATCATGTAAACAGCCTTTGACGCAACTCAACACAATTTGTATTTCATCATTATCATAATCAATTTGTGTGTGAGGACTTTTTTCTCTAAACTTACTGTTTGCTCTCAGTTTATTACATTTTTCTGAAATATTGTTCAGGTGAGGTTAGATATTTGCTTTCACTTGTATTGTTTTAACTAAAGTGAGTTACTTTTCGCCTACAGTTAAAAGTAGGTCGGCTAATATGGTACAATTTCTAGCAGACACAGTCTCTCAATCAAATCAGTAGATTAATACATTGACATCATTCCCGACCGGCGAAAATCAAGACTCAATGTTTATCTAGCACAAAAACATGCAGCATGCTTAATGTTAAGAAAGCTGCATGTCAGGTACAATGAGTGTCAACAGGTGAGTTCACATCCTGCATCATAGTGGTGTTAGAGTGCAGACATGGTATCTGAGACATGAGCAGTATGGTCAGAGCAGGAGAAGAGGTCAACAGAGGACTGAGAGCAGTCTGTGCTTACTGTAGGTGCTACATTAACTACACTAGCTGTATAAAAGGCTCAGACAGTCTGCGATGTTCAGCTTAATTGATCACGCTCTTTCTGCATGTCGATGACGTCTTCTTCCATAGGCGCCCTGCACTTTGGACATGTAGAATTGTTCTCCAATGTGACTCTGATGCACTGCTGACACCCTGTCAGGCTGCGGCAACACACTGACAGTATCGGCCTTTCCATATCAGCTGTAATGAAAGTAACACAACAGGGGTAAAACCATTTTTCAAATAAACTACTTTGTAGTTACTGTAAATGTGAAATTAAAGTAAGTTTAAGTTCTCGCTTTTTACCATCAGAAAAAAGAAATGTGTCCACAAGTGGTCGTAATTATACCATAGTAAGATGCAAAAGCTCAACTTGTAACACAAATTGGCAAGATGAAACAGGAAAAGAGTACACTGCAATGGAATGTGGTTGTAACAAGCATTTAAAATGTCTGTTAACGAGGGTGCTTTACGCTTCTCTAATCAGAAATATTATGAACATGGAAATAAAGCAAGTAGATTACTTGCTTTCCAGCTAAGAAAAACGCAAGCGAGTCGAATTGTCCAAAAAGTTACTTGTCCCATATCTAAAAAGCTTGTGACACACCCCAAAGCAATAGCCAATGCATTTTCTAAATATTACAAACAATTATATGACTCAACCCCCATTCCAAACAAAGCAGAGAATATCAAACAGTTCCTTAAACAAATTAATCTTACTAAACTTGATAAAAAGGAGGCTGAATCCCTAGTGGAACCTATCACTAAAGAAGAAATAAAATGTATCATAAAGAACATAAAAAATAACAAAGCGCCTGGTGCAGATGGGTTCCCCGGGGAATTTTATAAATGTTTTCAGGCAGAACTTACTCCTCTTTTACATAGTTTTTAATGTTGCACTTAGCACTAAAGAACCGCCAAAAACATGGGCTGAAGCCATCATTTCGGTGATACATAAAGATGGAAAAGACCCCACACAATGTGCCTCCTATAGGCCAATAAGTTTACTGTGTAATGATATTAAAATTCTAAGTGCTATTCTAGCTAAAAGGCTTCAAAATATTATTAATAAACTCATCAACCCTGATCAGACAGGATTTATACCTAGAAGGTTAGGAATAAATAATATAAGACGTACCCTGAACATTATATCAACAGCACAGGATGATCTTCACCCGTCAATGCTTCTCAGCCTTGATGCGGAGAAGGCATTTGATCGGGTGGATTGGGTGTTCTTGAAGCATGTGCTAAATGAAATGGGCTTTGATGAAAGTTTTATTGGATGGTTTGAAGTACTGTACACAAGTCCCACTTCTAGAGTGCGTGTTAATGGTCATTTGTCAGAAAGCTTTCCTCTAAAAAGAGGAACACGCCAAGGATGCTGCCTGTCACCAATACTATTCGCTATTAGCATAGAACCATTAGCGGAGTTAATTAGAAATGATCCGTCAATTATTGGTATAACAGACAAAATTAGGACCCACAAGTTGTCATTATACGCGGACGATGTCATACTGTACATTAGTGATCCACTGACTTCTATACCAGAACTTCTGAAATGTTTGAAGGACTTCAGTATTGTCTCAGGGTATAAGGTAAATGAGTCAAAATCAGAGGCTATGATGATAAATGGGATCTGGCCGTCAGAATTGTCCAAGAGTGTTAAATTTAATTGGTCACCTAATGGTTTCCGATATCTAGGAATTATGATCACCCCAGATGCTTCTCAGCTGTACAATGCGAATTATGGGAAATTAATCGATCATATTCGAAAAGATTTAGAAAGATGGGGAATACTACCGCTGTCTTTTTTCGGGAGGATTGAAACCGTCAGGATGAATATTCTCCCAAGACTTTTATATCTGTTATTGTCCCTACCTATTTGGATTCCAGCTACCATCTTTGGGAAGATACAAAAACTGATTTCTACTTTTATTTGGCAACAAAAGAAGCCCAGAATCAAATTTACACAGCTGACCAGTAGTAGAGCATGTGGTGGCCTTAACCTGCCAAATTTGAAACTATACTACTGGGCAGCACAACTACGTGGTGCGGTAGAGTGGCTAAAACAAAGTAAAGAAACAACATGGCTGACTTTGGAACAAAGTTCATGCCCTAAACTCTCACTGCAGGCTTTAATATTCTGCCCAAACGAGATATAGAAAAAATACAAAATCACTAATCCCTGGATGAAATGCACCCAAAAGGTTTTAAGTATAATTAGAAAAAAGATCAATGCTCCTCGTACCACATCTCGAGTTATGAAAATTTGTGATATTATAGATTTTTTGCCAGGACAACTTGATTCAAGATTCCGAGACTGGGAGAAGAAGGGTTTAATTTTCATAAATGACTTATTGGATGGGGAAAATGTAAAATCATTCAGCCAGATTCAGGAGCAGTTTGGCTTGATTTCTAAAGATTTTTTCAGGTTTTTGCAGCTGAGGAGCTATCTGATGTCCCATAAAGAATGGCCTCTTCTTAAAACTCAACCTTCAGATTTGGAAACGCTTTTTATAAAATTTGCTAAAGAAAGAAAACGAGACAAAACCGTGTCACTTTTGTATAAGTGTTTACAATCTAACTGTTCGCGGGGTGCTCTTGAGGTAAAAGAGAAGTGGGAATTAGAAATGAATACTGTGATTGAAGACCATGAGTGGGAGCAATTGTGTGAAATTGGTCACAAATTGACGAGCAGCCCGACATGGAAAGAATTTAATTGGAAAGTAAACATTAGATATTTTAAAACACCCTTTATTATTTCTAAATTTGACAAATCCAAAACGAATTTGTGTTGGAGACAATGTGGTCAAATTGGAGACCACACGCATATTTTTTGGGACTGCCCAAAACTCATAACATTTTGGGAAGGAATCAGGGGAGAACTTTCTGATATACTACATATTTACATTGAGTGGAACCCGCTTGTCTTTGTCTTTGGAGTGCTCCCATGCAATTTGTTAAGTAAAGAAAAAATGTATCTCTTTAAAGTTCTTGTACTGGTGGCTAAAACCTCTACCTCCCACAGTATGTCACTGGAAGGAAAGAATAGTGAAGGTGTATACAATGGAAAAAATAACGGCAAAGCTAAATCTTACTATTGATTTGTTCGAAAAGAGGTGGAGCCCACCAATATCTTTTTTGAACCTGACATTGTAGTGTATTCTGAACCTTTAATTGTGTATTATCAAGGTGTCTGTTTGCCGAGATGTTCATGGTTTGTTTTTGTTTGTCTCTGTTCTGTTTATCTAACACAAACAGTATGTACAGAAGGTGAAGCTTGGTTTGTGAATAAAGACTCTTGTTCAAAAAAAAAAAAAAAAAAGTCTGTTAACAGGGGATTTACCTTAATTCTTTTGAAGTGTTATTGTAAACTGCAGACCATAAATCTAAGAGGTTGCAGGACAGAATCTATAAGTTGCACTTACATCGACATATTAGAAACTGGACAGTGGCCTTCAGCATCTCCACCTGCTGCCCCGCCCCGCTTAATAAGGATAGCAATGGATAAGTCAGTGTAACAGAAAAGTACACAAAGAACAGCTTGTTTTGTACCTCAGTACATTGCAGCGTTTTGTTCACCTGTGTTACTATATACTGATCAATGTGTGAGCAATACAACTAAGCACATCCAGTCCCTGTCTCCTGCAGCAGGACATCTGGACTTCTCTCACTGAAGTAGATCACAGGAATCTGGTCTGCTGGTAGATCAGACAACAACTGCCATCCCACCATGGTCCCTTGTGACTCTCTGCAAACACAATCAGCACAGATAGATGAGCGGTCAGTTCCTTGAAGGTATCAAGGAGTCACAGCTAGTGTTGGAGAGGTAGTAAGGCACAGCTAATTCTTTAAAGGTTTGACTTGAAACAGGATGGTGTATCGGTCAGGATACAGAGGAAAATGATGAGGAGACGTGATTAGTCTGAAACTGCCTGTGATCCAGCAGTATTTATTCACTGAAAATCCAGTGTTGTATTCATTTAGTCTGTCACAAAAAAGGTACATAAATTAAGGCTCTAATACAAATATAAATTTGTAAACTTATTTCGAACATAAATACATTCCTTAGAATCATTATAACAAATTCTTCAACAGGAATATTTGAGTGGAAAATAGAAAATGGCAGAAATCATCTTTCTAGACAGATAACCGTTTCACTATACTGTGTGCAGGTGTATTACAGGCGCCATCTGCTGGTCAACAAAGAATATTACAAGCAGCGTCCACAAACGGGACTTTCAACCACGCAGGGAATCAATTAAATCAGCATCAAAGAGTAACACGCCTCATGCGCGATTAAAACTCAGAAATGACATTAAACTACTACAACATTCAACAACAATAAACCAGAGGGTAAAAGCCATAATACAATCATCCTTTCTCTAGTTAGCAGGAGGCTACAGGTGTAAGTATTAACTTATGAATATTATCGAACATTAAGGACAACTTACGTTCCGTCATTGACTCAACTCTGGCAACACTGTTGGAAACAGGACAGTAAGGATCCCTGAACAAAGGTAATACTTAAGTAGTAAACTTATTTATAAAGTCCCAGGAACTTGCACGCTGCTGCTTCGTCTCCGACAAGCTCTGATAACTGTTCATGAGGTAATGACGTCATCGACATGCAGAAAGAGCGTGATCAATTAAGCTGAACATCGCGGACTGTCTGAGCCTTTTATGCAGCTAGTGTAGTTAATGTAGCATCTACAGTAAGCACAGCCTGCTCTCAGTCCTCTGTTGACCTCTTCTCCTGCTCTGACCATACTGCTCATGTCTTAGATACCATGTCTGCACTCTAACACCACTATGATGCAGGATGTGAACTCACCTGTTGACACTCATTGTACCTGACATGCAGCTTTCTTAACATTAAGCATGCTGCACTGTACAGACGTTTAATAGTGTCTGCTTCTGAATCTCTCTCCCTCACACACAGGCTGGTTTAGTGAGCTAACGCATGACATGATATTACAGTTACAGTTAAACATTTTCATGAGACTCAGTGTTTACTTACTTTTAAAGTTAGCTCCAGGTAAAAAGCTCCACGTTGTGTCCTCGCTGCTCCATCTGTCGGTGACTGTACGTCATTGTTTACAACATTGAGTCTTGATTTTCGCCGGTCGGGAATGATGTCAATGTATTAATCTACTGATTTGATTGAGAGACTGTGTCTGCTAGAAATTGTACCATATTAGCCGACCTACTTTTAACTGTAGGCGAAAAGTAACTCACTTTAGTTAAAACAATACAAGTGAAAGGGATCCCCTGTGTCAGCTGACGTGAACAACGTTAACGTGTATTAAAAATGTAAACCTTCTTTAAACTGCAAATATCTAACCTCACCTGAACAATCTTTCAGAAAAATGTAATAAACTGAGAGTAAACAGTAAGTTTAGAGAAAAAAGTCCTCAATGAAAACATACGCAGCTAACAGGATTTAAAACGCGCAGCTTTATTTTGAAGGTGAACTGTGTCTTTTTCTGGCTGTAGACTTCCTTGTTTCAATTTTCATTGTACAAGTTGGATAATGCAACAAGCTGCGCCGAATAGCTTAGTGAATCCTTGCTCAATGACATATATTTCATTCGCCAAGTCGGACAATGAAATTTAGAAATACCCCTTAAACGGGCATGTTTTATTATACAACACGAACTACTGCATATAAATTAGACTTCGTACACGGACCATTTAAGTTCTAAATGTCTGATGATATAGTAACCATAATTGTCTGTTTATTATTAGTTATTATTACTACTATACAGTTTTAACTTAGCCTCGCCTATATTTCGACAATGATCTCCACATATGGAATACTGAAAATGATTTATTAGGTTCCAAATGAGGAAACGTTTCAAAGATCAATACCTGTGACTGTAAAACGTGTTTGTGACTAACAGACTCCCTCTGCATCAAACTGTCATCATCATCATCATCATCATCAGACTTTCAAACAGTGTGAGGGATCATGAACAGAAAATGAAGGAATCATTTCTAATCTTTAGATTTGCACACTTCATATTCACAGACAGTTTGACAGTGAATCAGAAAACTCACCAAAGGTTGGTAGTGATTGATCTTCACTCTTATGTATTGGTTGTATAGAACTTATGCAGCTTCATATTCGGTCGTTAATCTTATTTTTTGACATGTATTAATCCCAGCTCATCACAGACCGACTCTTTACAAACAGATATTTATAATCTGTTTAAATGTCAGACAGTCCGTTTAGCGTCTTTTTAATGTCGGTCTTTTCTCTGGTATTAAACTCTGCACATGTTGATAAGATTCACTGGAGTCTGATCTGCTACAATGATATCTAAGAAGGCGGTGTGCCTGTCAGTAAAAAGACTCCCATGAAGTCAGCTCTCATGTTTCCTCGGCCATCACTCCTTGGATCTCCCTCCTCTCTCCTCGATCCTCTCTCCTTGTAGTACAAGAGCTTTTTGGACGATCCTTAACATAATGGGTCTGGAAGTACTTCTGGTTCCTCAGAGAAGGGAGGACGAGGAGATAGCAAATTAGAGAACTGAGAAGTACCCATTGATTCTTTTTTTGAGATTCTGATACCCCAGGTGCTGAAATTCAGGTGCCTGGTTGGCTGCAGCTTTAAGCATGAGCCCTGCTACAGTGGTCACTTGGTGTCTGCTCCAAGAATGCCACGTCAGACTGATCTGGATAGTGCCCGTGCCATAAGGCTACTTCAAGTTGGTTTTCAGCACAACCAAGTTGCAACATTGTTTGGAGCGAGTTCTAGTTCCAAAAGACTGTAGAAGATGCAGAGAATGCTATATGCTGAATGCTGCACGGATAAGGTAACAGCTTTTCATAGAGGCAGTGTGATGGTCTGAGGCAGCATCTCTCTAACCAGAAAAACAAGGCTCGTCATCATCGGAGGCAATCTCAATGCAGACATATCGAGATGAGATTCTGCAACCAGTGGCAAGCCTGTATCTCCGTAGTCTGGGACTGAACTCTACCCTCCAAGATACACAACACTCACCTTCACAGAGCGTGGTTTATCAGAGACTACCTCCAGAATTTGGCAGTGGAGAGGATGGAATAGCCTGCCTGCAGTACTGACCTCAACCCCACTAAATGCTTGTTGAGTCAACTTGGGCGTGCTGTACATGCCAGAGTGACCAACACAACCACATTGGCTGACTTGCGAAGAATGCTGGTTGAAGAATAGGATGTCATCACACATCAGTGTGTGACCAGGTTTGTTGTTGTAGCTGGTTCTTCCACGTGCTACTGAGGCCCATTGTTAATCTGCTAAATATGTCTTTTTACTTGAAACTTTAATCATCCAAACCACTATACAACACCAAATAATAGTAAACAGCAGAATAAGATGTTTGGCATTGGCAAAGAAGATTTGGCAAGATTTTCAGGCTGGCAACTCACATCCATAACTCTGCTGCTCATCCCTCAAATGCATGTTCCTTACAAATGTGGCACCATTTAAAAGGGGCCTAATCGGGCGTTTCAACGCTATAAGATTTATATCAAAGAAGCATTGTTATAGCAAAGAAGTGATAATCTACCAAACACACATTTCCTTACTTTTGTGCGATGTTTAGCTTGTAAAGGATGGATGACAGTAACATCCCTGTTTCCTACTTCCTAAGCAATAGCTTAAGTTAACTTCAGTTATTTCCACTCTACTTCATTTGGTAAATATTATTCATGTTAAGAAGATGCTGTAACCAGTGTAAGAAATGTTTTTTTTTTTTTTTTTTGTGAATTTAGCTTTGTTGTTTGGGACTCAAGACCTACTTATATATTCATTAACAACTTTGTGTTTTCCCCTTAGTTGATTAATATGTGTATTTTCATTCCCTGTTGTAATTAATAGTGTGTATGGTGTCGGTAGGGTTGCAAGGAAAATGTAAACCAGACTATTTGAAAAGTGTGTGTTTTATTTCCACCAGTTATTCAAAACTATGAAATACCATGTTCAAAACAAATGTAAATAAACTCATTTCTGTGTAAATGCAGCAATGTAAAAAGCTTGTTGATTGGTTGTTTCGAAGCCAAAGAGATATTTAGGACGTTTTATTGATTTGTCATAGCCTGCCAGCACTAGAGTTTAATCAGTGTACTCTCACTTACAGGAGTTTGCATGACATGTTTGTTTTTCCTAATCTGTAGCACATATCACTTTTTTAAAGCAATTGAAATCATATTGGCTGATGCAATAATAAGCACAGTTTAAGTAACCAATAACAAGAACCCAGGCATCACATCGTGTCCACAAAGAAAAATAAATCCCTATAATTATTTGTTTGCTGTTCATAATGATAATGTAATGCAGCTCAATATACATTAACATGTATATATATTTATCTTGGTTTTAAAGTTGGAACCTTTAACATCTGGTCACATTAATAAGGCAGGGTTTATGACCTACATTGCATCCAGTCAGGACGGAGCGCTAAATCTTTTGGCTTCACCTTTACAGAGGTGTCACATTATCCATCTTCTCATACACTCTATAGGTTAAGACATCCACATCATGGTCAAAATATCCCATAGAGATCGATCTGTAGATCTTTTTTTATCTGCCTCTCTAACACATTACTACATCGGTCATTTTCTTCTTGCATTGATTCAGCTTTTAAGACTACGTGTTGTCCATGAAAAGAGACAAAGCAGGAACACTGGTTGGAAAATAAATCCAGGGTTAAAGGCTATCTTTTACTGAAAATGATTATAGATTATAACCCTTTTTTTTTTATCAACAAGACGGATGAAAATTGTGAGGATTGGCTTGAATTTAAAACAAAAACCATTGTGCTTCCACAGGGATTTTTTGTGTGCATTCAATCATGATCATTCAGTCATGTAGTTGTTTTGTTTATAGTTTGTTACTAAGTGATAATCATGAAACCTCTAATAATTTGTCCGTTTCCAGCCTGTTTATGTGGTCAGACAATATACTAATACCAGCAAGAAGAGAAGAAAAGAGGAGAGAGCACTGAGACCATAAGTGACAGAGTTATGCATCAAAGTGAAGAAAATAGTACATAACTCTCCTGCCAGGATGGATAATGTATCTTCAATGTTTTTTCTTTCAGGTTTAAGTGAGACAAGAAAGTACCGCTTGACTATTTTCTTCCTCACTTTACTTTGTTACTGCATGATATTAGTGGTCAATTCGATTATAATTGTGACCATCATCATAGATAAATCTCTGCCTGAACCGATGTATATTCTGTTGTGCACAGTCTGTATAAACAGCCTTTATGGGCCATCTGGTTTCTATCCTAAGTTTCTCTGGGATCTACTGTCTCCAGTTCATGTTATCTCATATTCTGGATGTCTCATTCAGACTCTAGTGTTGTACTCCTTTGCCTGCTGTGATCTCTCTATTCTTGCAGTGATGGCATACGACAGATACTTGGCTATATGTCGACCGTTGGAGTACCACTCCCTCATGTCAAAGCAGAGACTGGTAAAGTTGGTGTGTTTCTCTGTGATTACACCTTTTTGTATTATATCAACGAGCATCTTTCTAACTTTTAGATTAAAGTTATGCAGTCATCATATTGCCAGGCTGTTCTGTGTGAATTGGATTAATGTCTCCCTTGCATGTTACCCTGCTGAAACTATTCTTAACAGCATTGTGGCTTACATGACGATAATATTTTATGTTCTTCATGGTGTTTTTATATTTTGGTCCTACATGTATCTCATCAAAACATGTGTGAATTCTGCAGAAAACAGGGCAAAGTTCATGCAGACGTGTGCCACATTTAACTTTCCTTGTGACAATACTGTTTGATAATATGTACATTCGATACGGGTCAAAGGATTTACCTCAATCCATTAAAAACTTTATTGCTATAGAGTTTCTTATCATACCTCCACTGATTAATCCTTTAATGTATGGTTTTAAATTGAAAAAGATTCAACACAGATTTCTGCATTTTCTTAACATTAAAATCCAATAATGATGCCACAGACACTTGATTTGGCAGGCTGAATGGATGACAGCTCTTTTGTTTTGCCTTTCTTATTCTTATGGTTGCAGAAATAATTTTTTTTACACATTTTCTTAAAAACACCATTCAAAATGTATGTAAGATATATGTAAGAATTAGCATAGTTATTGTGACTTTAACCACATTTATTGCTTGAATTACACTGGGGTTTTTCGTTATCGAAGGGAAGAAGAAAAGGCATAAATCCATCAGAGGCTGAACTAGAATTCCGTTGTTTTTTTTTTCTTTTGATTTCTTATCAAGTATGCCTGCTTTCATACACAGTTGTTGTACAGCTGTATTTAGAAAGACTATACATTTTTAAATCCTATAAAGAAATGTCAGAAAATGGTAACAGAATGCTTCCATTTCATTGGATTCAAATGTGTGATCTGGACTTGCTGTCTTTACTGAAGATACAAAGATCTACACTTCATTTTCATAAATAGCTGCATGCACTATTCTATTCATATAATCAAACTAGAATACCTGTAAACAAAATCACCCTCTATACACTGTGTACCAAAAAGACATGAACTGTTCAGTCCAAAAATGGTTTTGGTACCAGCCTGTAAACGTGAAGGCCGACTGTAGATTTGGGCATTTTAATATGGTGTATATCACTTATCGGGTATTTGCAGTCAGCCTCTAGTTTATACAGGGTCTTAAATCTCCCCTGTTGCTTGATTCATGTTATGTTTTGACCTAACCCTAGCACATGTCATTTATACTACAGGGAACTGTTTTAAAAGGAGAAAAACAGGCATAATATGTCCCCTTTGACGACGTCTCCTTTGCATGTCACACATTTTCTTTTTATAAACCGCAACTTTATTGATAGTTTCAACATACACAAAATGATGATACCAACTCTTAAAGGATGAGCAACATTAGAAAAATATACAGAACAAGTAAATTCAAAACATGAATCAAGATTAGGGGAGATTATTTACAGATCAATTAAAAGAGCAGACAAACAAAACTGGAGCAATGATTAAAAAAAAACAACAACCCAGCAACAACAACAAGGGCCAGGAATCAAAACTAGATGACACACACGCTGCTCCTGCGAGAGGCCGACGGCGACGCACAGTGGCAACTCCCCGCCACGAGGCGGCGCTCACGTGCGCCTTGACCGCGTCGTATGAGAATATTACGGAGAAGAAGAAGGCCGACAGCAGTCTGCGAGCACTGCAGTACATGCGAGCATACAACCCGCTCACAGCCCTGCGCTCGTTTTTCTCCACCGCAAGCGACGACACGGAGGAAAACAGTCGCCTCTGTTTTGAAGTGAAGTGCCGGAGAAGACTGCGAGCTTCGCGGACATTCAAACCATCACAACACAAACCGTGAGTGAGAGGGCTGTTAGCGTGTCATTTTAGGGCTGGGGAGGATGGAACAAACAGCGGGTTTGCTAATATGATTTAGGTTCCGGTTGTGTTTATGTAATATTAAGCTGGTAATCCTCTAGGACAGATCAGACCTTTGTATTCAGCAGTCAAAACTGCATATGTGGTTCAGCATAATATGCACTTCTCGCTATGTGAGCGTTGTGAAATGACGCTGTGTGTAAGGTTATGCAGCACGGCGGTGGGATTTATGGCTGTCATCTTACCTCAGCTTTGCCCTGTCAGTGAAGGTCTTCCCGGGAGAGCGCATCATGTACAGTTCACAGACTTGCAGTCATATTTGGACTGCAGCATTATGAACGTGTGTGAGGTTAGCTCTGCAGGTGGACGTTGCACCGTCCACATAATGCTCCCGTGTGTGTGTGTGCTCGTGCGCTCGTGCGCGTGTGTGTTGTAGACGGACTGCGAGCAGAGAGGCTGTATAAACTAGGCTACGTTTCACACAGAGCACAAGGTTTCTAGGAGAGGGTGTTTCAGGCTGCTGCTGCTGCATTGTGACAGCTATTTTGGTAATGACTGCCTTAAATGAAGCCACTGAATTAATAGAAAGTCAGTTCAACTCCTGAACTTAATGAAATTGCTCTAAAGAAGTACTACTTAAGCATTGGATAAATACACATGCATCCTAACTTGTGAATACTCTGCAATGTTGGGAAAGTCAGTTCACGTGTGTATAACTCTGTGTACTCATTGGACTTTAACATTTTTTTTTTATTGATTAAACTTTACATTTTTCGCCACTCACATTGTTCAGCTTCCAGTTTCTCCTCATGTGGCACCTCTCCTGCAGAACTTCTCCAAACAGTGATAGTTGTGTTTCAAGGATGCACTCCTCCTCTTATTACTTACAGCACTCGTAATAAAGCCCAATGCATAATCCATCCATCATCTATTTGAAAAGCTCTTATACACACACCATCAGTACGACCTATACTATAGAAGAATATATCCGTCTCTTTTTTCATACTCTAAGTGTTTCCAGTGTATTAATCCAGTACAATTACTTGAACTTATTTGAATGTGCCGGTCCTGGGGTCATATCTGTATGGTAGCGTTACCTTTTCTAAACTCGGACAGGTTTGTTTTTGGATACATTACTGGTACATTGTGTGGGCTGTTTGGCATTGTGTTAGTGTTACCATGGAGGTTATGGGGGAGGTTTGTCTTCACTGCTTTTTTGGCTCAAAGCCTTTCTGTCAGAAGTCGTGCCTTATGGAAATCCTTCTGTAAGGTTGTGTAAAAAAAACAAGGGTTGGCAATGAAGTTAGCAGGTAAGGATGCACTTAACACAGAAGATCTTTTTTTTTTTATCTTTACAACAATAAGAGTTTGTTTTTGAAAAGTTTCGATGTCTCGAAGAGGCATTTTCCTCATTTCATCACTGGTTTTTAACTTTCATATTTGATGGAGCTTGCGTGCGTGTGTGTGTGTGTGGGGGGGGGGGGGGGGGGGGGGGGGGGGGGGGGGGGCAGTAAAGGAGATCAGCCTTGTCCTTGGAAAACACCCATACACGGAGCAAAGAAGAGGCACATAGAAGAGAAGCTGCATGCACGACCATAAATCACCCCAAATCTGTATTTTCCTTTCAGCCTCTCTCATTCCACATTTCTTCGAGTACCATTTAAAGAACTCGTCCCATAATAAGCCTCGACTTCTTTAAAGATTCAGAACAGGTTCCAACTCAGATGGTCACAGTCAAGTTTCCGAGTCATTCTAACAGGTGCGTGGTCATTAATAATTCACATTCTCACACTCTAGTTTTCAGTCACAGATAAGATCTCATACTGCAGAGTCCTGCCCGCGCTCCAAAGATATCTAACGCACAATGTCTGCAAAAAGTTTGAGCGGCTCATTTTTCAGGCTAAAATCAAAACAAGCCACAACAGTGACACTGTTGAACGCTAGTTGCCACCCGACACCAAAGAGAAGAAGAAAAAGACGTCCAACAGCCAATCATGTCGCAGGGATATCGGTAGCACAGCAGAAATTAGCGTTAGCATCACCGAAGAAAGCACTGAGCCTGCCAGCTCAAAAGCAGGAAAAAAAACATTGTCGACAAGATGACAAAAAAGGATGTCCAACTTAAGGAGTTTGGAGACATTTTGGATATTTACAGTCTGACAAAAAAAAAACCCGACATGCTCTTAACTGCGCCGAAGATGAGTGCAGTTAAACGTGTAACAAAACAGACCGCTCACACAATGTGACCGTTTATAAACACGCTGAAGGAAAGAGATGACTAAACGTCCCAAAGCAGTAAATAATAAAATACACATTGTCTGGTGTGGACCCTCAGTAAGCTGAGGGCCGGTAAGCAAGCTAGTTACTAGCCAGCAGCTAACTGTCATATCAGCGTTTCCAGCTCTGCATTGAGCTTATGATGACCCTGTTAAATTATAGTTAGACAATAAATATTAATTAACTGATGCACCAAATTCCGGGATCAATAAAGTATCTCTCCTCGTATATGTAAACGTACTTGGCAAAAAAACCAAACCAATTCTGATTCTAATTAAACTATAATCAACTTTCAGGAGCAAAAATCAGAAATTAAATGTGAAAGAATCAATGATTAAACATTTATCGTGATAATTATCGATATCGACTCATATGACTTTTTTTTTTTTTTTATGGTGAAAAAATGTTTTAGTCATCGCCCACGAGTAAATAACCCTCTGGTGTACAAATGCTCTTCATCAGTGCTTTTTGAGGTTAAGAAACCATAACTGCAGCAGCAAAGACAAGGCTGGAAGTGTTTGTCAGGAGTCCGTTTGTTCTGAAAACTTTATGGCGAGATAGTTTTTTTTTTTGTACTTCCCTTTGTGTCCTCATATGGGACACACAAAGGGTAAACTGTGGACTGTTTTAACGAGGGGACGCTTGATCTTTGGACAGTTGAAGCCTGAGGGAGTTTTAAATGTGAACGGTTGAAAGCGTCACATTGAGGTTAACATTTGACCTCTTCCATCTAAAATGTCCATGTTTCAGTGATTTCAGTGGGACTGATCATTGTGGGTTTTTTGAGGGGGGGGAGTTTCTACTGGCCTGAAGGAACACAGTCTGAAATAATAAATCAGTGCTGAGTGACAGTCTCATCATTTGCTTTTTAGCCGAAGGTGTTTCCCTTGAATATTCTCCAATCCCACAGGGAACTTCTCTTCTAGATTATTTTTGTGGTGTGAGATTTGGCCTGAAGAAGGGATTAAAAACACACATTGTCCTCCAAAAGAATAGATGGATTACTTTGCAGTAAAGTGATACAGGGACAGATTTTTGTTGACAAACACTTGTTGTCATTTGGAGAAATGAGGAATGATTAAACTTAGTCCTGTGGCCCAGTAAAGCATGTATTCCAGTTTTGCTGTGTTAAAGGGAGTAATTCAAGATTTCAAAGTGTCAGAGGCTTTACTCTCTGTTTCCTAAATGTGCTGCAGTGATGCTCCACTTGCTGAGGTGTCACGCTTGAAGAGGAGAAAACTGCTTTGGCCAGAAAGTTCACTCAGCTCTGCAGCATCGTGCCATCTCAGGAAAGCTGCATGCAGCCGAGATGCTGCGCCGGCTCCGTGTGCAGCAGCAGCAGCAGAGAGCTAGCTAACTGCTACTATTCGGCCTCGTGTATTTTTGTCGGCTGTCAGAATAAGAGAGAAACCTTCTCTGCTTTACTGATCACATCATGCATACGCAGAGGCAGCCATCAGAGTAGACCAGAGTTGCCCTCGCACAGCCCCATGTGGTCATGGAAGCTTTCGTCATTGATCCATATGTGCCCCGACCCCCAGGGCATTGTTGTTTGAACCCTGATGGATACACCATTACTCCATCACGGGGTTAGGGCTCTATAAAAAGACAATGCATTTCCTCAGGATTTGCAGTCTGATGGGTGCTAATCAGGATTCATAGCTGACATTGAGCCTATGGGGTGTTTTTCAAATATTAGAGTGAGAAGCTGCTGGATCAAGCTAATAATAACTTTTAATATAACGAGTAAAAGGGAGCAGTCCTACTCACCTCCAGAAAATAAAGGCCAGCATGAATAATATGATTGATGACCCAAAAAAACTGACCTTGAGAGGAAGGACGTTTGTGTCAATATTCTCCCTGGTGTCTGTGTTTCGAGCCTAATCGTGGTTTTTCTTCTTATTTTGGAGACTAGGCTTACATTGGACTTCCAAAAAAACGTTACGGGAAGAGCATCTGCAAGATTGACCTGTGATTGTAAGCCAGTAAAACATCTGAATGCAAAGGTTGGATGAAGAGAAATGTCTCAGGCTGCCTTCCTGAGTGTTTTTTTTTTTTTTAAGATTTATTTTTGGCATTTTGCCTTTCTGAGTGTTGTTTTTTAACAGGGTGATGTTAGTGCTAATCAAACAACGTCAGTCCAGTCAAAGTTGTACCGAGTTGGTTAAATTTGACTTCTTTCAGTGGAAGAGTGATTTCATGAACTATCGAGAGCAGTTCCACAAAGAGCGATGTGGATGAAAACAAGCTGCATGTCTGCAGGCTTTCTAACTCTCCAATTAACAGTTCTCTTCTAATTACAGCAGGAATCCCTCTGTAGTGCCACTGAACATTTTTTTGTCTATCGGCCCTCTTGAAATGTGCACATTTCATCATAGAGGGGCCTCTTTGACTTCCCTTGAGCTCCTTATCAGTATTTAACCACTTGCATTCTCTTTGTCGTTGTCCTGTGTACTTTTCCTGTAACACGCCAGACATCCTGTTTTTGGTCCTGTGTTGTTTTTAGGTGAACAGCAGCTACAGTTGTATTTTAGCATCGACTTGTTAGTTCATGCAATCTTCACAACTTCATGTCTTTTTTTGGGGGGGGTGGGGTTTAAAATGCCAATTATATTGTATACAGATTAAGGGTTAAAAATGATGGGCATAAAAGTCCCAGTAAGCAGTTTGTTTTAAGTTCCCCTTGTTTTTGTGAAAAGATGCGTTCGGTGTCTTTTCAAAAGTCAAAGTCAAAATCTTTATTGCCAATTTTTCAAAATGTGCTGGACAAACGTTTCTTTCTGCGCCACGTTGTAAACTAACAAACATGTATCCAAAAATATAAAGGCTAAAAATAGAAAAACAAAATACAGATTTTGTTGAGGAGACCCATGTAGGGGTAGGAACAGTGCTACCAGATGCACGATGACTATCGTAATTACACCGTCCTTTTGCCTTCTCCACCATTAATAATTGCAGGAAAGTCTGACAGTGAGTGATAATTTTGACATTTTAATGTCCACATAACCAAATGTTGTATATGATTCGAGACAAACCAATCACATCAGCAGGACTGAGAAGGCCATCACAGAGGCAACGACACACCCCGGGGTCTGCTGCTGGCTCGACCCGCCAATCAAATTATCACCTGATGCCCTGTTTGTGCCAGTAGCTCGTTATGCCAGACAGACTGGAGGAAAGCTCATGTCACATCAACTTAAGATGCTATTAGCTTAGCTAGATGCCATGCAGCACGACTTTGACATTTACAGTTTATACCATTGTTTGTTTGTTTATACATTAATGGGGTTTGTTGGTCATAGTTTTGCCATTCAGTGTGGTACTAATTGATAACAGTATGAAAGCCCATCAGTACACGATATACTTCTGAATTGCTAGTCACTTTCCGCAAACACTGTGAAACTGGTATCCACAGCTGTACTTCTCATTCTTTTTGGGAAACTGCTAATAAAACATTTCAGTATGAAATTAGCCATTGTTGTCAAACAAATGTAGAATCCACATTCCCAACGTGGATTTAACTGGGTTGTGAATATTCAATTCTTAGTAAAGAAAACCTAGTTTCTCTCCCCCCACACAGTTATCACTTCTTTAGTCATCAATGTGCATGAAAGAATACCAATTACTCTGGAAGTAATCATAACGTGGTCAACTGAGATTTGAAGATTTGAAAATTGAACAAATAAACTGTGTTGTCGTCGTCGTGGGGCCCGGCGCACTTGTTGATTACGCCTAAAGCGATAAAAGAGCCATTGAGCCGTGATTTTTTCTATATTTATATTCTTTGATCACACGTTGATGTGTGATTGTTCTTTCATGTGACTTCTGAAGTGACAGTGATGCGTGTGGATGTGTGGGTGACGGAGAGGCTTTGTAAAGCCCTCCTTGAAATCCGCAATATTAAAACAGCCTGTGTAACGAGCAGCTCATGTTAGTTTGACATGTTTGCCACAAAATAATGAGGCTATCCGACGACCTTGCTGTTTCACGCCTCACTGCGGCTGTCAAACACCACCCTGCAATGCTGTTGTTTCCTCCCAATTTCAGATTAGAACAATTGATTTTTGACTCGGTTTTACGTGAGTGGCAGTTTCAATCAATTAATTATGTACATGCTGTAATAGATGATGTTAGCTCAAGGCTACTGCTGCTAACAGCGCGCTCCAGTTTGGTGTCAACAAGGCTGCTGGAGAGGCATTAACTGGAGGACTTCACATGGAGTGACATTTGTTTCAAAAATGTATGGAGAATGTGTATTAAAATGTTTTTACATAAATGATGGACAGTGAGGCCGTCGGGCTGCCTCTTATCTTATTTGAATTTACCAACTGGTTTGCTGAAGCGATGGAAACTAAAGGGTCAAGGGTATAAATTTATCCATGGTGTCGTGCACAGATTTAATGATGATTTGAACGGGGCTTTCTGCAAGGCTTTGTGCTCCATTCACACTGTAGAAGCATTAGCTTTAGATTTATAGGACTGAATGTTGTGTTAAACTGGCCAAAAGTTTTTTTTCTATGATTTTCTGTCAACTTACTTCAAATACTATAATAATCAAATACTGTAAGGTCAACACGTCATCGTAACACCACCTTAAAGCTCCGGTGAGAACTTAGTCATCAGGCCATGGAAAAGACTGGGAATAATCTGAGGCCTCTTTGAGCAACATAAGCAACATCAGGGACTAAGAAATTATTTCTACATCTACTAGTTATCGTTATTTTTTTTATGTCGTCTTACACTGCTGCCACAGGGTAGGTGACAGATGAGGCAACTCACCGCTTACGGTAAAGAAAACTTTACCTATCATTTATATGGAAAAATTCACAATGTGGGGTTAGTTTGAGTCTTTAAGGAAAGCAGGATGAGATTTATTTTGGAAAAACCTGTTGTACACGTGTGAAAGATGGAATCGCCAAAGAGATAAGAATTACCACTTTGTCCACAAGGGGCGTTAAAACTGACACAAACCGAAAGATAGTGTTTCCTATGTGTCATGGGAAAATACTGGGTACCTTTTTTTTTTTTTTTTTTTTTTTTATATAAATGTTTTGGGCCTTTTTTGGATGGGACAGCCAGAGAGACACAGGAAGTGTTGGGAATGTGAAGCGGCCATGTAGCAAAGGGCCAAGTCGGATTCAAACTCGCGCTCGTTGCAATAAGGACTACAGCTTCTGTACATGGACCACACAGCGTGAGTGCAAAGTGCAAACACCATTGCTGTAGTGTACAATGTATTTGTGGATACTTTTGTGTACAGTTTTTTTGTACTGGACTTGAACCCCTTTTCAAACAGGAGTTGAACATGTATTTCAGACAAAAAGTCCATGATGAAAAAAGGGAAAACCAGCGACTATCAACTGAAACCTTTCCATTTTGTAGCATTTTATCTGGTGCCATTTGTTAGTACGAAGTGTACTAAAGTATTTCCTCCTGTGAGTTGCCTTCAAGGAAAGCCATTTTAAGTGCACTTTGCATTTCTGACCAACAAAAGAAAAAAACCCACTTCATACACAGATGCATTATCCATTCTGCCTTGCGCTCTTTTGCACTCGCAGCATTCGTGGATCTCTTGGGGGAATCAGACCTCGTTCCTCATATATCACTCCACTGTGGGGCCACACCAAACTACGAATGCTAGTAAAAGTGGGCTCCACATTGAAGACCCTAAATGTTCACCCGTAGAGACGGAATCAAAAGTCTGGACATGGATGATTTTTATGTATCAGATTGTGCAACCTTGAGTTGACTGCATTTTAGAACTTTGAATTTTGAAAAAAAAAAAAAATCTGTAATTATTCGTGTATACGACACGATTCTAACTCTGTATGAAATACAAAATAAGAAACATGAAAACGTATTGCCTGAAGTAAAAGTGCACATGATGGGGAATGTACTGTCGTGAGAGGTGACCAACTCTGTGTTAATATAAAAGATGCATTGCAATTTTTGAAGGCATTATGAAACCTCTCTTGAATTTCAGTGATGAGTTGTCAGTGGAAGCAAAAGAAAGGGCTAATGCACATGCCAGACAAGGTTAGCAACCAAGCGTGAATGTGACATAACAGTCAATGCCGCACACACTGGCATGTTAGCACCACAAAGGGCAGGACACGACCTCCATGCCATCGCCAGGACTACGTTTGGTCCTGGACCACTCATCTGCATAATTGCGACTCAGGCGAGTCTACAGATGCTTCACTTGCTTTAATTTGAGAACCCTGCTCCTGCTGCATTGAATACTGCCTGTACTTTTTGGGAGAGCATTTTTTTATTTTTTATTTTGTTTTGGTATTCTCAGATTTTCCATTACCATGTTAATCATTTTGCGGTCTCACAATGACTGCAGAGCAGTTTGAAGGAGGCACCGCATTGAGACGATGCAAATGAAATTCTGTATTTGAATGTTAAATCCATCGACGTGCTTATTGTTCCATGTTGTTTATTGGTCTTTGAAATTACAAAGTATTTGGACTGTACAAGGGTCAAATGTTTCATAACCTCATTGGTTCGAGCTACGTCTGACTAAACATTCATACTACATGATGGTTGCACTCATAACTGTTGGCTAGCCACACCAACCTCAACCATTGGGCCAAGTGGCTGCTCGTCTCGAGGAGGTGGGGGTGAATTTCATCGGTGTAGGGCTTTGTGTGCTCTGAGGTGGTTGTAATACAGGGTTGTAACGTATGATTAGATTTGCACAAAATAAAATCATGTTAAAACATTACTGGGAAATGAAAGCAATGTTGCTTTATTTCACGTTAGTCCTATTAAAGCTTCTCTTAGATGCCAGTAGAGGGGGCTTCGAGGAGAACAGGTTGGGATCCACTGGTCAAGAGTTCAGAATTGGGTCTCTGTTAGATGAGGTAAAATATGACATAAACGTTAGATTCAATAAAACACTTTTCTATCAAACAAAACACTCTGCATCTTTCCATTTTCGTGCTTTCAGAACCTCCTTCGTGGGACTCTTTTTTTAGAAGATGATAGTTGAAGTTAAAGTGAATCATAAGAAGATCAATGACAACATTTCAGTGCACTGCAGTGTTTCTCACATAATGACTTTGTGTGTGTGTGCGTGTGCGTGCGTGCGTGTGTCTGTGTGTGGTTATAATCAGCAGTATATCAGAGACACTCAAATAACATTTGAAACGCTTGTGTTTGAAATGTTTCTCTCTGAGTGAATTGATCACATCAGGGGATCTGCACTTATTGATGATGTGACACATATCAGAGATGGAGAACCTGAATTGATGCATTGACAGAAGACGCATACTGTCAGCAGAACTTCTCTCTCTCTCACGTGTGGGTGTGTTTATTTTTTTGGGTAAACCAAAAAATGGAATCGCCTTACTTTCTTCTGTGATACGTTGAGTTTTTGTTGCGGGACTAACAACTTCCAGTATTGAAAAAAACCCAATGACTACATGTTAAACAACATTTGGGGAGGGGGTGGGTGAAGCCGGAGCACGGAGAGGACGCTACTTTGAAAATCATGCTAGTTATTGAAAATGACCTACCCTGCCTAAGTTTTCCATGGAGTTTATAGGAATGAACTGGACATTGAGCGTAGTTTAATGGAACTATATTATATCCAAGCATAAAAACATTTAGTTTTGTCTTAAGCGGACATCCATGCAAAACAATACAATTAAAAAAACATTTTACCAGATTAGTCACATTTTTTAAATATATAACCCATGATATTATCAAAACTTAATTCCCTTATGTAGACCACAGGCTACAATGTGTGGCTTCAACAGTATCATAAAGTTCAGGTTTTAATGTGATCCATTCCAGCTCTATCCATCCTTCCAGCATCTATCCCACTATTCACCTGCTTTGTTTACACACACGGCACGTTTCAATCAAACTCAACTTTATTTTCTGAAACCCATGAACCAACATGAATCCCATTAAAAACACAGAACTATTTCCCATTTAAATGGACGTCTTCCATAGGGACCCTCTGAAGACACGGTGAAATACTCCACCCAGCTCACAATGGGACCTTGGGCCTGAACAGCTATAACTGTCTTGGTTTCCCATTTTTACTTGACATCCCATGACACCTGACTTGTTAACATACTGAAGTATTTCATTTTGCATCCTCATAATGGATTTACTCTGAAGCTTGGGCAGCTATTCACGCTCACATCTCTTTTGAAGCAGAGGGAGGACATCCCTGCTCCTCGTCTCTCCCAGATGTACTTCTACTTATGACAGAAGTGCACCTGTCATAGCCTTTACATGCACTTTCAGTGGATCTAGCTTCCTGAAGAAAAAGCCACATTGCCCTAGGGTAAGTCTATAGTGGGCTGCCATGTCACTCAGTATAGCTTCTATGGGCCTTTGAACAGTGTCTCCAGCGGCCTTTGAAAAACGTATGCACGAGCGCAGACATCCACAAAGGTTCTTGTTGTAGCAGTTCACTGTGTGTGTATCAACGCTAAAAACATGGATTGTGTCATGATGTGGCTGCACATGTATTCACAGTGGATTAAGCTAAGCCCATCAATAATGCAGGCCTCATGGAGTATCTGTGAAAACACTCTTTTCTTGTTTTTATAAGCTCTTCTCTGCTCCTTGGCCTGATGCTTTTGCAGAAGGTAAAGTCAGACGGTAAATCCTCCTCACATGAACAAGCCATTGTTCTTGAAACTTCTGAATGAAGTGCTGCTCCCCGTCTTTTGTCTTATTCATCCAGCTTCTCTGTGTCCTTCTATTCCTTCATGTTCCTCGGAGCAGTGCATTGAGCACTTGGTGATATGGCTGTGAAGGGAAACAAGGAGCAAGATTAGAGAGAGAGAGAGGGGAAAAAAAGAGTTCCCTATGAGTGTGCTGTCCTGGGAAGCTCGCTCCAACGCTCCTCTATCAAAGGGTTAATGATGCACTGATTTAGCCAATAGATAGTTTTGATCTGTGCAGGAGCGATCAGAGGTGAGGCGAAGTCAAGCCTCAACAGATGTCCTCGATAAACCACAGAACTTTCTGGCATAATGCCCTCGAGAAAGGGCAGCCTGTCTATTACCTTTTTATTATAACAGCTATGAAGCTTCAGAATAGAGCGACGGGTAAACCTGTTCTGTTATAGAGGCCAAGTTTGATTTTGATTTCTATCAGCTAAGGATCGGTGTTTTTTGAGCACCACAAAAGTGAATCTTTGATTTTTTTTTTCTTTTACTATAAACCAAAACTAAAGTTCAGCCTGTTGAAAGTCTTTGTAAAAAGATGTCACTCAGTCCCACTATTTTCATACTCGTGTTAGATTGTAAGGTGTAGCATTGTTTTGCTCCCACTCTCAGCATAGCATTTTAATCTGCAGTTCACAGTAATGATTAGGACAGAAATACTGCTCAAAGGTCTTTTTCAATAATTGGTCCATAATGTGAAACATTGGCAGGCTTCTCTGTACCGACTTGTGGCTAGACTTGAGAATAACAGGCTAACTATGGGGTAAATACGTGATAACAACAATCATATGATGATGTATCACCACAGCTGATAACCTTTAAAGGGGCATTTTCTGTTCTTCAGTGACAGTGTCGGATTCATGATTTCATTGACTGTAATTTGTTGGTGCTTTCACTCGTAACAGCCAAAAATTCTCAGTTCACTTCGAAGCAACAACCTCCCGTGTTGAACAATGGAGCCAATGCTGAAGTGCAGAATCGTGTAGTTCATCTCTCACACAGACACACACACACACACACACACACACACACACACACACACACACACACACTGTAGTGTACAGGTGGGGATTTTTTCATTCAACTTGATTTTAGAAACGTAATGAGCGTTATTCACACTCACGTGCGTAGCTGACCTGATAGACAGCCGGGGGGCGAGATAATGGTTCATCAAGATGCTTAAAACCCGCCTGAGCTCCAGCTCTGAGCCTCTTGTTAAAAGATATGCTGACACCGTCGATGGGACTCTTATTCCCCCCTGCAGTAACAGATGTGTGACATCACTAAGGCTTGCTCTTTGGTCACTGTAGATACTGTACAGGGCAGGTTAGAAAACACTCTGTGACATGATTTTTTTTAGATCCCTAAATTGAATTAAATTTCAGCTCGTGGTCGGGGCTACTGCAGCCGTGTGAATCCAACTGAGGACAGCTCGTAGTGAACACATCTGAATATCTCCGCACTGTGAGACTGCACTTCTATATTAACGCCTGCCGGTAATTGAACGATGTGCTGTGTTTGAAGCAGTCCTTGTTACTAATGTAGAGACAGAAAGCTGTTAAGTGGGGCTTCCTTTCCGGTAAGAGTAAATAAGCTTCAAGCCACGCTGATCAGTGGATCTGTTTGTGTTCTCTGTGGTCAGGTGTTCTGAGAACTGATAGAAATGCTACTTTGGATCGACGCATGCTTCGGTGAGTTGGGGTGGCAGGCGGACGGGGGGGTGAGGGGGTGTTTGCTGGGGAACAGAGCGTAGCAGGTGCTGCTGGGCCCATGGGGGCATATTTGTGTACTTTGCTCACTCAGTGGGAACATTTTAATTTGAACCTTTTGTTTCTATAAAACAGGTCAGGATTTGTTTTACCCCATGGGCAATTTGTGTCAGTGTTTGTACAGAAAACGGCTGTACAGATGTAGGAGAGGTGCAGGCTCCATGTGTTTTTTTCAGAACCCAGTCATCAAAACACACGGGCTTTATGGGAATCTTTTGATAGAGAGCTGTGTATAATTGGTCACCAAGGAGGCTTTCAAGTTTTCATTCCGGCTTTACGAGCATGAAATCACACACTACCAGTCAAGAGCAGTCTTTAGTGGGATCTGTCCTACCTTGAACACCCAGAAAATAACACCCTGTTCTGCACAATAAAAAAAAACATGCATGTTTTTGTGACGCAATTGAATTTAGTCTGGGAGCTGTTATGACGTCTTTTAACAGTCGATGTCCTGCATGCAGCCTGCGTTAGCAATAGATAACGACTGTATTGTTTTTTCAGTCGTGGAAAATCCATGTGTGGTGCAGTGGAATGTTCCCTGTTTTCTGTCCTGATGAGCCTCAAGCTGAAGGTCATAGCCGATGAAATCCTCTTTAATACTACAGCTACCCTTTTCTGTGTTGGGGGAAGAAAAAAAAAGAAAAAAGAACCAAGACGGTTTGCATTGAATCACTGACAGTGAGTACCTCCTTAATAAGAAGACAAACAGTGTTAATTATGACAAAAGACACCCTGAACGGCTCACACCCCACATCAAGCGAGACCAGTAAAACCCATTTCCGCTCGAAGGTTTATAGAAATCGCTCATTTTAGGTTTCTTTGATTTTTCAGTGACAGTCAGAGAAACTTTTCAGATCACCAGACAAACCAGAGTCTCTGGACTCGTCTTGTCAATGACACACGTCCCCTTGGAATGATTCCTAATTGTAAACTCGGGATCAGTTCTGTCACTTTTGTTGTGGACTTCTTCTCCTGCCTCCGTCTCCTTTTCCCAGCCGCTGCGTTTGAAAGTGCAGTGTTTGTACATTTGTCAGTTCTGAGTAGATGTTCGTAGAAGCAGCGTTCAAAAACCAAAGCCGTAAATATACTGTGCACCCCAAGTCTTCCCAGTGTTTATCTCTGTGTATTTATAGTCATTGCACGTTTACAAAACGTGCGCCTCTCCCCTCCTGTAACATTCCCTTAAAAATAAAAAGTAAAGTCTTCATAAAGTTTTAATTACGCTGAAAGTCTCCCAGTGAGGCCTTGCTGTTGAGTAGTTTTTGGGTGAGCGCTCGCTTTGTTGTCACTTCGGCTCTGGCTCTCGGCTTTGGACCGTTCCTCTGACGAGTGTGTCACAAGTAGGATCACATCAAAGTTCACCACTCGCAGTCAAATGAGCCTCTTTCCCACTGATAGTCCTCTTGGTTTCTCTTTCTCTCCTCCTCGTGTCACTGCTTCTCCTTCCGAGCTGAAATCAAATCTTGTCTTTTATTTGTGAGTCATATGAATCCTCCGTGTTTCGTCTTTGTCAGGAGGCTTCTGTAGTGTCACTTTGGGTATTTCCTCCCGTCAGTTTTTTTTAGTTGTTAGTATGCCTGAGAGACATCTTTCCATGGACAAAAGCACACACACGCACCCTCAGACGCACATTCTTTGTTTTATTCCCAGGGTTGTGAATGTTTCTCTCTCTCTCTCTCTCTCTGTCTCTCTCTCTCTCTGTCTCTCTCTCTCTCTCTCTCTCTCTGTCTCTCTCTCTCTCTCTCTGTCTCTCTCTCTCTCTGTCTCTCTCTCTCTCTCTCTCTCTCTCTCTCTCTCTCTCTCTCTCTCTCTCGCACGCACACACGCACAGACCGGGTTGTGATGAAGGATGTGCTTAAATTAGGATGTTCAGCTCCACTAGAGGCAGGTGTGAGATTTTAGCACCATCTCTCGAATTTTACACTTACACTCAAATGTGCACTGCGTGGTGTGGAACTTTTCATTAGTTTTTTTTTTCTCCCCTCCCATAAGAGGCTTACCGGTACATTTCCATCCACACCTTGAGTTATAAAAGCCTTCATAATTAAGCCTGCAAGTGTGCCCTTTGTGTGCCTTTCCACAAAGCTGTTGTTTTTCCTCAGTGAAAATATTAGTATCCTGGAGAGGATTAGAGAATATTAAATTAAACTTGTATCCAGAGGCGAGAAGCATGGCGTCAGCAGACTTTTTATCGATGTCATGGAGTGGAGGTTTGGACGAATGATTAAGAACATTTGTTTGCTGGGCTACTGGTATCAGATCCAATGGGACACCAGTGTTGAATTAATAACCAGTATTCCTCACTCTGGAATGAGACTGGGAATCATTTGTGCATTTTCACAATGCTTCCAAATAAACCGACCTTTATTTACAGATGATTTTCCAAAGACAGTTCATGGGATTTTCTACATTCATAATGTCATGAAATGAATGCATAGCTATTGGGATAATAATGAAATCTGGATTGTTTTTCAGGATGTCAAAAATCCATAATCATGCTGCATCCCTCCCAGAGTTGACTTCATTTCCTATTGGTTGTTTTTAAAAGAAAATTGCGATAATCGATGGCATCAGATACTTTCGAATCACAATATGATTTGAAATAGCAACCAAGATTTGTGATGAAATCGAATCGCCCCAAAGCATTTCGTCCCACCTCTATCAAAATACAAATGTGTTGGCACAACCTGACCCAGCAGTCGAAGCTGTGCGCTCCCTTTGTCGTCCATGGCTTCGTCACGTTGCAGGCGTCGTCTCTCAGGAAATGTGTAATTCAGTGGTTGTTCGACCCTCATGAGACCCTTTCATGTGACACCAGCAGAGATAACGCGTGTGAGTGAATGAGTTGTCAGAGGCGTTCGACAAAGCATCAAGCGATGACCTAGCGTGAGAGCTCAGACGTACAATCATGAAATAGCAGCGTGATATCCGTATTCTGTACATTATGTGTAAAGTGGCGTTCAACAAAATGCCTCGTTCTTGGTACAGCCAGGCACCCTGTTGTGTAATAAATAATTCATAATAAGAACACATCAGATAGTTATATTTTCAGGTCTCCAAGTCAGCTTTTTGCACTGTTTGTGAAAATAGGACATTTATGACTTTATCGTCAACTCCTCAATTCTTTTGAGAGAAATTCTCCCCTGGCTGAAGAAGACACTGTGGCTTTACATTTTAAAGCTCCTGTGAGGTGTTTTTATGCTTCTGTTAAACAGACTGAAAGACTACTGATGCATTATATGAGCCTCAAAAGCAAACGCGACCCATGGGACAAGATTGAAAGACTTGGTACTGCTGCTATCAGGTGGGTGTCACACGACCAATAATTGAGTGTTCCCACTACACTGCACTATTGTGTACTATTACACTGGGTAACTAACTCTACACACATATTTCGGTTTGGTACAGTTCTCAGTTTTTAAGCTTCGGCTCAGTACTTGATCAGAACAGTAAAGGGAGCCAATGCAACACTATTTTTCTTTATTCAGAAAACTATCAACGAAGAGGTGAGATGTACCACTTTGACCAGAGGGGTCGCCAAAATCAACACTAAATGAAAGCTACATCAGACTAGCTTTAAAGAAAGCAGACATCTAAATTGACTGTGTTTCATGATCAAGTTAATTATCCTTCAATGTGAAATGATGAAGCTGAGTGGAAGCCCACTCCTCTGACCTACATAGACCCTCAGTGAAGAATGAGTTCTGTCTCGCAGGCAGGCTCTGAACAATGACACTCACACTATGCACAAGAAGGGTTTTGCTGCCTTTAAATGGCAGTGTAACAGCGAGGGGCATTTGAGAGTCTGGGAGCAACACTTTCAGTAACACTCTGGTTTGTTTGGGATTAGCAGGGCAGATGGCGGCCTCCCTGTACTCTTTCATTTTAATGACATTTTTTTGGTGGTTTTCAGATCCAATTGTCTGAAAAGACTTAGTGTCTACAGTAAAATAAACCGGGCATTATGAGAAGAGGGGTCAGCGTCAGAGCATTGGTTGTTAGAAGAGGATTTCTCAGCTGGAGAAGTGGTTCGTAAAAAAAAAAAAAAAAAAAACAATAATAAAAGAGTTCAATGCTTCAAACATGGCAGGATTAGACATCCTCACTCCTGTCAAGTCCAAGCAAAGGAATGTTTGCGACTTGTTTTCAGGCAGTCTGTTTTTTCTTCTCTCTGCGCAGTCAGCAGCTTTTGTTGCAACTTGTTCCCTCCCCTGTCGAACACAAAGCTTTTTGTTTGATTTGAAAGCCTTCCACTTCCCATTAACTGCAATGTGACCCCCGTCTGATCACCTCTCGTTTACAAAGGGTCATTATGTCCTTGATTATAACACATTTTCAGTCAGTACGTTTCTATAATGCAAAGAGAGAGAAAGTAGAACAGTATAAGAGAAAACCCTTCTGTTACTCAGATGTATTTTTAGAGAGTCATCTTGATGTGCAATCATTGACAATTTATAGCTCAATCAATGAAGTAAAGTGCAACTTCTTGAAAGATGGCATTAGGGTTACAAAGGGGTGGAAAGTTTGCAGAAACTTTCAATGGGAAGTTAAGCTTGGGAATTTATGAAATATTCTAAATTGAAAAGTTTTCGTGGAAATGTATGGGAATTATCTGGAAATGTAGGGTCATTTTATTGATCTGTATCATATACAAGCTAAATATAAACATTTTGTTTTGTCTTCAGCAGACACTCACGCAAGATTATACAGTTAAGAAAACAAAAAAGACAAAAGATTTACATCACATTTAAAAAAAAAAAAATAATAATTACCCCATAATATCATCAAAACGTACTTCCCTTTAGTCTACAAGCTAAAATGTGTGGCTTCAGTAGTCTGGGGCTCTGGGCTCAAAGTGTGGTCCAGGGTTCTAGATCTCATGTGATGCAGGAGTGCACAGTGCATGTAGGGGGCGTGGCCTCAACAACCCTGCAGTAAGCAGTGTGCTCTGTGATTTAAGGAATGGCATAGATATTCAAGTGTACTTACATGAAATCTGGTTGTTTTAATCAAGACTATGCTAAAATACATTTCCCCCAATTATAGTTCAGTTCCCAGTTAAAGGCCAACCTTCAATTTTGTAAATTCTCAATTTTGTCCTATAAATTCCAGGGGTGGGTTCAAAGTTTTCTTTAGTGTGTATTAGAAAAAATAAAGAATTTGCAGCCCTGCTATAAATCAGTTCTACCGTTTGAGTTTTTAAACTTTTAATAAAAGTGTTCTGTCAAAAATACAAAACATAGGTCATTCATATTCATTCTAATTGTATTAGTTTATAAATGCTGCTTACACTGTTTGTCATATTTTAAGGCTCAAATACCATACATTAAATGTTAAGGCTTCCAGTGTCTTCAATGTGCAAATGGTAAATTGAATGCGTTGATTTTTCTGTATAGTGTATCGTTTTTACACTATGTTTTATTTACCCTTTGTCCCGGTGTTGGCAATGGCTAAAAGTCCCAACTTCTCATGCCTATGGCTGAACTTAAAGTATTGCAATGATACACAGCTTCATGCAAATGGGTGAAATATCCCTTTTAAAGGAGTCAACTGTGGGCTTCAGTTTTTTTGCCCAAGGACACTTAGACAATATGCTGCAAGAGCTGGGGATTGAACCGCCAACCTTTTGGTTTGAGATCAACAGCTGCCTAGTTTTTCCTGGTCATTTGACAGACGCAGGTTTTGAAACTAGAAACGGAAAAGAAGCCGTTTGAGGACACAGCTTGTGGCTTCTGGGACATTTTCCAAATACTTTCCAATGTTACTTCTCTTTATAAACCAATATGATTGATAAATGATTCAGATAGTTGTAAATATTAGGATTTTACTTTCACATGTATTTCTGGAAATGTTGGAGATATAAAACCTTTTGCTCATAACATCAATTCGTTATCATCGACCTAATTCTAGTTCATCTATATGTGCCATCGTTTTAACTGGTGTGGTTGTGTTCCACATATTCCAGTACACACACAGTCTGTGTAGTAAATTTCATTTCATTGTTCATCAAAGCCAGTCACATCCAGGCTGGCTGCTATGTTCCCCGGCCCTTATGAAGGATGTGTTTGTATCCCACTGAGGAGTTTTGCATCCTCCCAGTCTGCTGCGGGCTGCAGAGCGCTGTGTTGCATACTGGGCTGGAATGCGTCAGCAGGCAGGCAGGCAGCGCTCGTGCTTTTTGGGAAGAAGATGTAGCAGTCCTATTACTCACCTCTGTAGCAGGGATAGTGCTGTGTTGTGCCTCCCAGGGGATCTGTTCAGTCATTGCCGCACACTTTATTACCTTGTTCTGAGGAAGTGTATGTGTGCGCTGCAGAGTTCTCTGCTCTTAACCCAGTTTTTCCCCCCCAGCTTTTTATTGTTGTATTTGTTGTATTTATGCATCGCATAATAGTGCCGCTTGCAAACGGTTGTGTTTGCAACTGGTCATTTATTAATATCCTCCCTTTCACCTTTTCCAATACCAGCCCTTTGGTGATGCTGCAATTATCAACCACAGATGTTTCTATGACCACAGTGGGCAAAACAGGTTTTACCCCCCTAATTATATATATATATATATATATATATATATATATATATATATATATATATATATATATATATATATATATATATATATATATATATATATATATATATATATATATATATATATATATATATAACACATCTGCACATGAGGCAGAGAGGAGGCGTAGGAGTGCGTCCATCCTGGAGGGCGGTCGGCCGTAATCGAACCGTAAATAAGACATGGCTCAGGAGATGTGGGAAGCTTGTGCAAGCAAGCGTGGGTTTCTCTGTGTGTGTGTGTGTGTGTGGGAGATAGATAGAGAGAGAGGCCATTTCAAAAGAGTGCGTAGCAGGGCAAAGGGGGGAGGGGCAGGAGGTGGAATCTGCCATATGGATGAGGGAGGAAGACAAAGGGAGAAATGGAAGGGAGGAAGGAGAGACTCAGCGGCCGGCATCAACTCACTTAAAGCTCCCTACAGGCCCCGGGGATGCTGACAGCACAGTTTTGTTGATTCACCCCCCCCCCCCCCCCCCTTCCTCCTCTAGCTCGACCTTTCCGATGAAGACTCTTCTTCACTGTCATGTAGTCTGGTCAGCTGATGCATGTGGCCGGTGCCAGAGCATGTTCCTGTCTCCAGAGTTTGAACTCTGCGCATTGTGTAATCTTCCCCCCTAAGCTATACGGTGAAGGGAACACACACTGTGCCACATGGATCAGTTACTATAGGTGATGGGATACCAGCCTTTCTATCAACACAAACATACCGAGCCGTTTGAAAGAGGTGTATGTTTGCAATGAGTAGAGTCAGCTTGAAAGCTATTAAATATCTGCACACCTTTCCTCATTTTTAATGAAGAACTAAACCTTAATGCAGTGACGCCTCAGGGTGTAATTAAAAGCAAAATAAGCAGAGCTGGTGATTAAAACCAGTACACACTAAATAAAGCAGTTTCATGTTAAAAAGGAGTCTCTTCCCTGTTGCTTTGAGGGCCTGAAGCGATGCAACCACTTACGTTAGTTCAGCTTTTTTTTTGTAGGTACTGAGCTCGTCGAGAGGTTGGGATTCCTTCCTCCAGTGTTTATTGTTCTCAAGGTTTTTCCAGGAGATTAACTATCCTTAAAGACATATTCCCACTTAAAAACAAAATGATGGGAAAAAGCTGAATGGAGCAGTTTAACGCACATGAGAGAATTCGTTCTTTTTTTTTTTCTTTCTTCTGATTTGCGGTCGATGTTCAGTCGCTAAGATCCTGTTTACAACAGTTATCATCATCCTTCCTGGGTGGTCAGATCACAAGTGGATGACCTTTACTACAGTTTTAAACTTGGGATGTAAGCTTTTATTGAACTAAACTGTTAAACGTTGTCACCCTTGCTCGTCAGCACCAGAATTATAATTCAGCTAACTCCGCCCCCTGGAGCTACAGACGGGCTGTGTAGCTTTGGTTAATGGGCCTGCTCTACTACCTGGATCTAACCAAGCTCAGTGAATGGACAGCATCTCATAGAAGCAGAGTGTAAGAGGCAATGTTTTAATCTTGAAACTTTTCATTTCAACTGGACTAACGGGTAAGCACAATTCACACAAACGGATGTTAACTTCAAGGGAACTGAAGGCTTGCTGTGCTAGCCAATCTGGGTGAATTGAAAAACGGCTCATTTTAAGTCAATGATGCTACTGTTTAGTGTTTTGATTATGAACATCCCTTGTATAAACACTTTCAGTGAACATCAAGAATTGAGATCCGATCACTCAGGGAGCATATCGAGGTGGTATGGGATACATTTATCCACACCAGTTTGGTTGGCATGCGTGTCCTGGGCCACATTAAGTACCACCCACTCTCATCCTCTCCATGGCAACAATTTCAGCAGAGGAGCCCAACAGACTACTCTCCTCCTATACCTGACGGATTTCATACTTCTACCCTGGGTCTCATTAAAACCAGTATTTTGAAATGCCTTCAGTCATTCCAACATTTGAACACGCAGTTTATGCGGTGGAGCTGGGAGACTTTTGTTAAAACATAGAAGACTTCAAACCAAACAAGTGCAGTGATTTTAATTTGTAGCACTTGTTTGGTGTATGAATACTTGTTTCCCATATATGAAAACACAACACTGAAGAATAGGGGACTGATGTTAACCCTAACTGTGATGGACAGAGCCACACATTGAAAGGTTGTAGGCCGCACAGCTAACACTCATGTAAACATTTAAAAGAGCGACACAGGCCATTTGTTAGGCTGAGCATTTGTTTATTAAAACTTTTGATTTAAGTACACAGTGAATTTATTTGGTTATTGTTTACTCACCAAGTAAAATTAAACAAATTAATAAGTCTTTTCTTTTGAGTTACCTGGCTGGTGTACTTCCTTCCTCGTTCGAATAAAGGATGAGGTTGAGGGTGGAGCTTGAATTTGTGGAGGAGGACCGTACCAAGTGCTCAGATATCAGGAGGGGGGATCAGGGTTCCTTGCTGTTAACTTGCATTCATTTTGTGTCTTGTCCTGCCCTGTGTGTTGGTTTTGGTTTGGTCGGCAGCTTTAAATATCTCCCTCAGTTGTCATTTCGTCCGGTCTGTTAGTTGAGTTCACATCCTGTTCAGTTAACACAAACTTTCAGTAAAGTTATCTTATTTTGACCTCTTTTAACAAGTCCTCTACTTATATACTCTGACAGAGTTCATTTTTTGGCCTTTGTTGAACACAGTTTTTGGATAAAATAACATGGTTGTTCAACTTTTAACCTGTGTTCGCTTACCTTGACTGCTTGGCCCACGACACTAGCCCTAAATAATAATGATTTACCAAATGAAATGGGAATCTCTGAGTTGGACAGAGTTTGGCCCAATGGCTCTGTAAGAAAACAACTGATGCCACTTTGTCTTTTCAGTCTTGTAAAATGCAAACATGGAATACTTCTCTGCTTTTATTGAAGCTAAACACGTCATCCTTTAAGGACTGTGGATAGCGAAAGGCACATGTTCAGTCTGCAGTCTTTATAGCTTTGAATTAGGCCTGGTTGCTTTTTAATTTGAGTGTTAAAAAGAAGCTACAAAACAAGCTTTTTCTGAGGTCAGATGTGGTGCATTCCTGAGGGCTCCAGACGAATGGAAGCAGTCAACACTAAGAAGGCGACATACTTAATAGGAGCATTCATCTTGTAAACTAACTAAACTTTTGTTACATTTAGGGAAGCTTCTGGCCTTGCTTAGTGAAAACAGATTCAGGAAACTAAACCATCTGTAGAATGAAGACCAGCTATAACCTTTTACCACTTTGTTGCTGAGCTTTTCTCAAAGCCACTGTTTTTCTGTCTTGGCACAGTATGAGAGCTGCAGAACTTCCCAAATGTTTAAGGCTGGAGCAATCCATTGGGATGAGTGGCCCAGAAGTTTTTATCTGTTCGAAAATGTAAGTGAAGGACAAAGTTGGCACTGTATAATCACTTTAAACTTCTTTACAATAGTCGCATGAAAGCAAACAGCCAAAATATCTTTCATAGAAAATGCTTTGATACCAATTTTCTAGAAAAGGCTATATAAGAAGGATTTTACTCCTGACAAAAAGGAAATACCAGGCTGTCAAAATCATCAACTAATCCCAATGAATCACATTTTTAGTGGCATGTTTCAAATTCCCGATTTGTGCGTCTTCAAACAGTTGTTTTATGCTTTGATTTTGTCCTTTTTTTTACTGGTTGAAGCTCAGTCAACTTTACTTAAACCTGCTTTTATTTTGAAAGAACAAAGACAACGAAAGTTACAACATTAACTTAACCACGGAAAAAAGGAAGTTGATGCAAATTAAACAGGAAATGAAAACAATAATGGGTAAAGATGCAAACCTGCTATTATTTTGAAAGGACAAAGACTTGTGGCACATTGAAGGTTATTAACATGAACTGAAACAGAAAAAAGGAAGTTGTTGTTGTCGAAAAGCGAATAAAAATAATAAACTTTAACAGTATAAAAGGGATTTGTTTGATGTCCCCTAAAGGGACAAAATAACACGCTATTAATGCAATTAGAAAAGTAATGAATGCATGAATTTATGACCTTGTTGCATCTCGCTTAACGTTGACAGCCCTTATTTTAATTAATGTAGGCCCACAGTGCCACTTAAACGAAGTTAAAGTTGTACAAGTGCTGCGTCAGGTTAAACTAGCTCATACCACTCAACATAATAAGCCAGGCGTGTGGACGTTAACGCGCGAGATGAACCCAAGTGCTGATGTTGGCCACATAAAACTGATTTGACGATGTTTACCTCCAAAGTAACTGACGTCAGAAACCGCACACCCTGAGTAGCGTTTAAGACTGCCTTCCATGTTGTTTTTGAAGAATGCCATGAACTGTTCTTACACACACGCTTGACGCGATATCAATTTGGACAGACTACTCGACCATAGGAGGAATCTGAATTTACATTTAATTGACCAGGAAATTAGTTGTAAGGATGATCTCCAACTCGTGCTAATGCCGCTCCGTTTGATTCAGCTCTATGAGTCACTGGACGGCTGCTGCTCCAATGATAATCACGGTGTCACTTTTGTGACAACCCCAGCGAAGGGGAATCCCCTTTCATTGTCAAAAGAGGCTTTAGATAAAGATTCCTCTTGTAAAAGGGAGGACAGAGTGTGCACAAATCGTCTTCAACATTAACATGACGTTCTCTTTGTATCTTTGCTTTGACAACCTGTTTCAGACTTTGTAAAAGATGATTTTTATTCTTCTTGTAGATAAAGACAGACGATCAGTGGATCACACTCTCCGCTTGAAAACGAGCTGGGTGACTTCACTGATGTCTCTTTTCAAGAGGAGCACAGGATGTTTTTTTTTTTTTTTTTTGCACCAACACCAATTGTGCTTTTTGATCACACATCGCAGGAGGCGTTAAGCCGCTTTGTGTCAAGGTTATTTATTACAGCTTCAGCCTGTCAGTTGAACCCTCAACACCAAACGCCTGCTATTAAAAGCTATTTGAATCCACAGCATCATCACCAAATGTTAAGAAAACAACCACACATATTCCCTTGCATCTGGACGTCCACAGCTATAGACAACGACAATGTTCGCCTGGTTGATTTTTTTTTTTGCTATCGGAGGTGAGAGACATCAAATAGGCATACTTGTTGTTGTGACATGGTGCTTTAAGCTGCTGTCTACCATTTTTTTGCGCAGGACTAGAGGCCCTCAAGCTTCCACTAGTGGTACTGCTCTTACTGTGCAGGTGTGTGCAGTCGCATGAGCAACATTTCAAACATGCCAGAAGTTAATTTAGCCCAGTCAGATCAGGCTTTGATGGACCATTGTGATCGCTTTTTGGCTGCGTGCCAAACAGCAAAGCAAATTTAGCTCAAATGTGACCACGTGTCAATATCAGTGGAGCAACTCAAAAAAGGCTCTGTGTGTTTCTTTGTCTGACTTCCTGTCTGGGTCGTTCTTGTTCAGCTGGACGCATGCTTGCAGTGGTCTCCATTAAAAATGGACCCGGGGCGTATGTGAAATGCAGCAGAGCGGAGTGACGCTGCTTGCACATTCTGGAGATGGACCACGGGCGCTTGCTGTCTAAACACAATCAGTGAGTGGAGTCGGAGCGCAATGGGCCGCGGCGCCTGCTGACTGAACACGGAGCGCAGAGACGACGTGGAAACTGTGGGTTACACGTATTGGTTTAAAAAAGATCTGGAACTCTTTAGCCATTGGCACCCATGTCAAAACTTTTGGGTTTTAATTGAACTTCCAAAACTGTGTTAGAAAGTCAAACTTGATCGAAACTTAATTTGGTTCTTATTACAATCCTGCAACTTCACGAGATAATAGCAGCAGTTTAATCTGAGCAGCAGGTTGGGGAGAAGACGCCTCTGACCTCAACATCGACAATATTTCTTACCAACTCACTAGGTCTTTTTCAAATATGTTTATGACTAAGCTCCTTGAAACCCCCTGATTTAATTAAACTATAGCATTGAGCAGCAGCCTCTTAATGATCGAAGGCCGCTCGCCTTCTGAAGTCTAAAAAAGGAAATGACATTTCTAAGGGACTTTGAATTTGATTATAGAGTGGTGTCGCTGCAGCGTCATGCCTTCGAGTTTTATTAACTGAAAGTCCTCTGTGAAAAATCCGGTGTGAATGTCCGTCAATTTCAACCAGCGTTTCATATCTTCATACACACTCATAATTAGAGAGGCTTTCCGTGGGCAGTGTTGTCAAATACAGCCCGGGAAAGAAAACCTGTTCTTTTGAGAAGATTTGACTTGTTTCTCATTTCTTTTCAGACTGCTTGTGTTTCTGACGCTCACACTGCTGTGCACCTTGCTGCAGTGAGTTTTAAGAAACGTGAGGAGGATGCTGTCCTGTTCAGCTCCTATAGTTCCCTGCATGCTCGAACGTCTGCGCTCTGAAGCAATCCCTCCAGAATTAATCTGTAGCTGATATTCAGCTCGTCCGCTGCTCACATTGAGAGTCAAGTTTCGAACAGACTCTCTTTTACTCCTGGCTGCTTATATCTCATGTTACAAAGGATGTTACCTTTCAATGATTTTGATACACTGTACATCTCATAAACTCTGGACTATTTTAAGAATCAGGGGCAAAACGTTATGTGTCCTGAAACGTCTAATGTGGCGGAGCATTTCCAACTCAGTGCTGCAAAGAAAAGGACTGCTTGCTTGATTTCTTAAGTGGACTTTGCTAATCATAGGAGCAAGTATGTTACATTTGCATTCCCTTACCTTCAAACCTTTCTCCCAGAACATTTTTTTCACTTCTTCGTATCTCCTACAGCTAAACAGTGGGGCAAAGTTTTCCCATATTACCATAGTAACAATATTACTCAGTTGTGAATCTTACAGTCAAGACCAAAATACGTCGTGAATTCATTTTGAAGAGCCATTAAGTAATTGTGCAATCCATTCATGTTTAAAATAATCAATGACAGGTCGACTGTCGTTAGCTGCTGCTTTAGTAAGCATTTGTTTAAAAAAGGATTTTGAGTTGAAAGCAGAAAGAGAAGTGATAGACGAAGTGTTTGGAGTTCTTGTTAAAATATTGAAGTAACTGAAGAGTCATCTGCTGTAGCCTGATAAAAAGATCAGAAAAGCATTTTATCTTCAGTAACTGCGTTTTTCGATTGTGATAGGATTCTTATCATCCCAAACAGTCAGTAGAGAGGAAACTTTCACGTTAGCCACCTTTATTTGACCAAAGTTTTTCTGTCACTTCATCCAAAAGTGTATTATTTGTCTTTACTGCGTAATGCTAGATTTGCCCTTCAAGAAGAACAGACTGCATCAACGGGCTCCTGTTCAATCATTCTTTACATTGATAGTACATACACTATTTACTTCAGAGTACAAATTACACCAGTGTTTCCAACTGTTTTCCTCAGATCCCCTTACCCTACTTATATCTAAGAGAAGCTGGGACCCCCAAGGACCCAATCATTAAAAAAAAAAGATACTTGACAGAGATTAATCTTCGAGGCTTTCATGAATAAAACCCCAACAGAATATCTACACACACTTGTTCTTACCAAAAGACCTTTGTATAAACTGTCCAGTAAGAGTATCATGATGTTTTAGTTGACAAATGTAATTTTGACAACCGTAGAGCGGACAAAGACTGCTCCCCACGCGTTTAGTTCTTTGGCACCACATGACTCCAGATTGGGAACCAATTTATTACACCATGGTATTTGGATATTTACAGGCCTGTCGAAGACATGCTGTTTGTGTTTGTGTAAAAACCCATTGTTAACTTTCCATCATCCCTTTGCTAAATTTTAGTTTGATTCCCAATTCATTTTAGTTTCATTTTTTTAAAGAACACTTTATGAAGTCATCCTTTCCCACAGTAAATCACAAAGAGAAAATGTAAACAAGTAGATGTAGAAGAGCCATTACATGTGCTCAGATTGAAAGCTTCTTTCAAAGGCTCTCTGTTGTAGCAGATTAAGATCTAGTGAGGTAAAAATCTGTTCATTACAAGTTTATATGCGCAGCAACCTTGAAAATGTCTCATCTGTCACCAAACCTTTCTCGCATTTTGGCACAGTGTTACAAATATTCTATCACTCATTCTCTTTCTCAGGGTTAATCCTTCTCCAAATTTCTGTGTCTTTTATATAGAGGGAATCATTGGAGCTGCCTGGCGAGCCCGAACGCACGCTTCCACCACCCACTGAATTCGACTGTATTGGAGAATTCCTTGGCATTCATCAGATTTGGTGTTGACTCATTCTACAGGAACGAAGAGGTGGGTTTATCACCCTGCGGGGCTTTGCTGTCTGTTTGAGGACGCCACACTGTCATTGAAACTCTCGATCCAGAAGTTTGTGTGGTACTTTTTGAGGTAGCGTTAAACCTATGCTGTGTGTTGTCTATTTGACCTTGTCTCCATCGCTCAACTTGAACCAGCTGAGGATTCAGAGTGACCTTTTTAACATGGACGATGACTCCTACTGTACATGTCAAGGGCATGGCGTTGTAACCCGTGCCTCCAGCAGGCCTTACTCATCTTTCTCTTCCCATTGCCTTCATGTGCTTTCATAGTTCAACATCGTGACTTGATGCAATTCTGGAGGACAGATGGTGCTGAACAATACCCCGCCCACAGATTCCTAATGGACATTTTTGTCAGCTGAATGGTTACAAGGATTGACTCTCCAAAGCGAATCCTTAAATTCCTTCTAAGATGCATGGTTAGCCCATTTGAATCTTGCTCTTATTCCCGACGCGTTAATTTGAGTCGACATTTCTGACAGACAAAAGCTGCTGTCACTACTACCTTCCCTGAGAAATAAAGGGGGGGGGGGGGTGGTCTATTCATCTGGCTGTTTTGATGTAAGAGTGAAGCTCAGAACAGATTTGTGACCATCACTTGGACAAGATAGATGTCAAAGTCAGTACATCCCAAAAGAACGATTTAGGACAGCTGGCTCCTGAAATGTTCTCCTCTCTGCGCTCAGTTTTCCCTATAGGTGGGATCCAAGGAGGCAGGACTTATAGGACACTGAGCTTGTTCTTTTAACTAGAAATCCAAGATGGTAGGTGTAGCTGAGGCCCATGCTATGAGGCCTTGTTCACACTGCACCTCCAAATCCGATTTTTAGCTCATCCAGATTGTATGTAGTTAATTTTTTTGCCAGTCTGGACAAGAAAAAAGATTTTTCCAAATCTGATTCGAACAACATACGGAGGTGGTTTCAAATCTGATTCCAAAAGACCCGACTCGATCTGAACTGATCTCGGTCGCTTCAATGTGTCTTCCGCGTCACTCTCAACACGACAGCATTGAAAAATAAGACGTAGAAGTCATAGTTAACTTTGGTCAGTGAAAGAAAACGGCAAGAATCCAAACAAACGCAGTTAAACACGCCCGCGGACAGACTGCTCCGTAAAATTGTTTGCGTTAGAAATCAAAGTCTGAACGAAGCCAAAGACAGTTTCTGCCTGTTATTGGGCTCGCCACAGTATGAAGAAAAAAAGAACATGCTGGTGAGCAGTAAAGAGTCTGAAGCTGCTTTATTACCTGCCAGATGATCGCACCAGTCCTATGATATAAACGCCTGCCCACGGTGAATTTTTCCTGAATATTATCCGATGTGTTCACACTCCAGCTCAACCCGAATTCATGTGAAAATGTACTTGGAAAAATACGTTGATGTGACCTCCGGGTTTGTTGGAGCCAACCTCATGTTAACACTCAAGGACTGCCATCGGGGGAAAAGTCAGGGTTAAAATGTTGACAGTGTTCTTTCATGCAGCTCATCCCAAAACGGTGACCAGGAGTTTTGTGTATGGGTGAGAATAGACCATAAAAAGTTTGTCTTACTGTACTGAATTTAGAGAGAACACACAAACAAACATGTTAAGACTGCAGAGGTGTCTTCACTTCAAAGCTTCTTCTCTCTCAAACGTGTTTGAGAAAGAAACCCACATCTGATTTATGCTTGTGCAGTCCACGGATCCGTTTCCTGCTTTTCTGGATGCACACTCCATGCAGTCTTTCATAAGGAAACACCCAAATAATCCTGTAATCCCCATCCTTAATCCATGTGCAAATCCTCTACTTTTAGAAAGTATTCATCAAAATGTAGACATTAAATTCACTCGGGTCACAGACGTCTCCAGGGACAAGCTTAGAAAGTTGCTAAAGCAAAAGGTTAAGCTTTTTTTTCTTTCCTGCTATTGTGCCACGATGGCGATGACAAACCGAGGATGTAAAGTACTTCTATTTTGTCAAAACTGTGGAAACAGAATCTGATGGAGAAAGTGTGTCACATGTGGCCTCTGGTCTATTGGCATGCATGAGGCACATTGAGTAATTCTCACATTAAATTCAAAATGCTATACTTGTGCCCGGATAGTTTTAGCAATGCTGGAAGTTACAGATCCATAATTGACTTGATTTTTCCCATCAATAAATACAGAGTTTTTTCTTTTGCACTTTTGACCTCTGGCATGTTGTTCTCAGCTCTGCCATTTTGGTGTAAAGACCACAGCAGATGAAATATTTAACTCAGTGACGCCTCCTGAGCTCTGACGCGTGCCCACAGCTCAATGACTCTTATAATATCAATTTTCCTTACACTCGTTTGTAATCTGTGGGCAGCTAACTTGAGCTCAGACAACGATGACAGCTTTCATGATTTATGAGGCCAACGTCTGATCGCTCTGTGGCAGAGATAAATGGGATTGTGGTTAGTCAGCCCATGAACGAGGCCTCTGTGTGTAAGTGTGTGTGTGTGTGTGTGTGTGTGTGTGTGTGTGTGTGTGTGTGTGTGTGTGTGCCCATCTCTACGAGTGCACCCCCCACTCTCTCACAGTCGCACATGACCCTTTCAGCGGAGCCATCGTGTAGTCCAAGACAAAAGATTGATTATTTAGTGACAGTTATGTCCTCGTGTCATCAGACAGCTGCTTATGTCCTGACTGCTGGTAATTGATTTTTTAAATTTAATTTATGCCAAACAATGAATCAGAGAGGTGTGGCTGTGCATCTGTGGTCACGAGAAGTGCATGAAAATATGTAGCCTTGAGAGAACTTTCTAATTGTTCTCTTTTTTTTATACAACAACACAGTGTTTTCAGATCTATTCTTCAGTTTGGTTTGGTTTCTTTTTCACACATACTCTTTAGCTGTGTCTGGAGGCTGTAGTGAGATAACACACTCAGGAAATAAGACTAGTCCAGGTTAGACCATCATTCAGTCACCAGCTACAGTAAGTGCTGTGAGTTCCCAGTAGACATCACTCCTCTGTAGAGACAATAACAGTGGCAGACCTGCGAAAACGTTTGGAGGTGGAACCATGAGTGGAGATCCCAGGGGAGGGGATTTTCTTAACAGGATCCAACTTGTGATGTCACAAACTGAGAACATTTGAAACGGAGCATTTTGATCTGTGGTAAGACTTAAGCAGATCACTAATGACTGGAGGGATTTATTTCAAATCTTGTGGGTCTATAGACACTCGGGTAACCCGAATAAAAGTTCAAAAACACTGTAAAAGTGGACTTTTCAGTATGTCCCCTTTAAGGTTGCTCTTCTTCATGCACTGGAGCCGATTCCTAAACTGACTCTGGTCACGTGTTCAATGTAGATTTGTTCAGACTCAGACTGAGTTTTGATTCTTTATTATGATGTCTGACGCAGCACCAACAGCTCACCAGTTTATCAAATAGACCAAACTGCAATAAACGTCCTCTTGTATTACAAACTGACACGCCATCTGTCTCTTTGACACACAGGAAGCGTCGCCGCCTCACATCTGTTTCTGCCTCTCTTTTATTTCACTGCAAGTTCCTAACTTAGGCAAGAAATGTAAAAGGAAGAGTCATGAAATAAGGAGCATGTCAAGAAAGAACAGAAAAAAACAAAAGCACTTGCTTCTGCAATTGCTGCATGGCCACCATATTCATGCCTCCTAATTTAACGTCTCATTTGTATATTTATCGGACTGAAGATGGAAATAGGCAGAGCTGCGGCACAGTTCATTTGTATGCAGTGCTGCTAATTAAAAGCTAATGAAGGGCTGAATTAGTTTGTGTCCCCAAAGGAGGAATTATTTCTGTCACAGAATTTGAAAAACATGTCCAAGAAGCTGCATATATTTAGAATTGTCAGTAACTTCAGACCAGTAGTAGTTTCAGACGTGTCTTCTGCAGCATAGAGTCAGAACTATTCAGTGTCATCTTTGAAACGTCCAAAGAATTCAGACAGTCGGTGGAGTAGTTTTGTTTGACGTGTATCATGAACTTCACTCACAGTTCTTAGTTTCCTGTTTGCAGTAGTGTTTTTGTCACAAAGGTTTTTGGTCAAATATTGAGGATAAAAATGGGCTAATTTAGTCAAAGCTCTGTCTCTTTTGGCCCGTCCCTCTGTCCCTCTGTCCCTCTGTGTGTGCCTGATGAAGCGACAAAGCGGAAAATGTCACACCTGCTTCTCCCAGATGTTATATCAGATGCTATATCACTCAGTGGTCAATCCAAAATTATAAATCACATTCAACCGCTGTTTGTTCTAGTTTTTCATTCTCTCTTTTTATGAATGTGCCAGTATACATTGGGTACCATGTCAGTTATATCATTTTTTTTAAATTGTATTTTATTTTAGTGAAATCAATTAACATCAATACCAAAAAAAATTACAAGATCTAGGCACCCAGTATTGGAGCATTTTTTTTCTTCTGATGACCAAAAGTAGCAGTCTTATTCCTGAATGAAATAAAAGCTTTGACAATATTTAGGTTTAAAATAAGACTGGAGATATTCTACTTCTCAATATTCACCATGTAAATAACAAAGACACCAAACCGTTTGGAAGTAGAAAACACTTCGTCAGCATTAGCTGCTGGCGTGAGCGCATGAAGAGCAACACACTGGCCACTACATTCATCAGAGAGACAGAATACCTCGTACAGCCGCCAGAATATCTTTTTAATTAGGCACAGGGTTCACTTCCTCAATTCACTGGACGGAAAGTCCCACCCCTTCCAGTTTAGAAAGACCAACAAAACCACAAAAGTTCCTGGATATATTACAAAACAAAAGTATCAGATGATGGCTGTTCTTTACTGATCCCTGAAGGCAAATTAGGTGTTTACACTCTGAGTTTGTGCTCTGAGTGGGGGAGCTGGGGCAGGCTGGGCTGATTGGATGGGGGTTAAGTGTCTTGCCCAACATGTTGCTTGCAGGAGCTGGGTATCGAACCCTCAACCTTCCGATTGAGCCGCCCCTTGTTTGACCCCTAAACACATTAACGGTGAGGGATTCCCCAAAGAATTGTCTCAGAATAGATAGTCTTTGGGTTGCATTTCCTAAATGAACCAGGACAAGAGAAAAACACTTCTTCACAACTCTGATATTGGAGTATACATCATTGAACTCTGTAAGTATTATCCTTTGAATAACTTGAATGTAAATCCATTCATTAGTTTTTTCAGGCGTGCATTTAAAGAGTTCAATTTGGTATTCTGTCTCCAGACTACCTCTTTGACTTTACTACTTTGTAATGGCTCAGCAAGAAACAATTGGCAGTCGAGTGCAGCTTCATTTAAGTAGTCCTCTGAGAGTCTCACTTACCCAGACACAGCCTATAGACTTGGCTCATGATTCCCCCGCAGCCCTAATGCAAATAGCGACAGAGTATTGATACTGTAAACGGGCATGTTAAACATGTTGCTTCAAGGTGCAAACGTTCTACACGTGATAGGCCGGTGGCTGAGGGCGTATACCCTGCGTTTCACTAACTGATATTAATTGATTTGATCATCACGTTTGTGTTCACACTCAAGGCACTGAAAGCTGTTGATGGTTATTCATATTGAGGGGTTGTTCCTGTGTCACAAAGCCCACAGCTGGAGAGCTCGCCATCAGTGTAGTTTTACAAACGCTCAGTGCCACAGTGGTGCTGAGTTCTTCCTTTCCGAGGGCTCGGTCGCTCGAGGTTTGACTTGCCTCTCTGCATTTTTTTTTTTTTTTTTTTTTTTTTTTTGTCTTCAACTTTTATCTTTTCCCCTCTCCAATTAAAGTTTGTTGTCACGCTGCAGACTCAACTTTCTGTCAACACGTTTAAGAAATGGAACAACAGCGTTCAATTATTTAGTTTAGTTTGGTATGTTTTCATATTGATCATGTTCTAATTAAACCTGAGGGAATTGATCGCTATCGCCCACCACACCATCCCACTTTCTTTTCTTTTTTTCTTTATTTTCTTTTACAATTACAGCAACTCGCCCAAGGGTGTTCTCCATTGTTTGTCCATGTGTCACAAGTGATATCTCAGACACGGGTGACTGGACTTTGAAAGCACTTAGAGGAATGATGCATTTTATCATCGCATGTTGGGATCTAAAAAAGCCTTTGGCCATAATAGAAGGGTTATAAACATACTTACAACATGTGCATGTTCTTTTCCAGCAATTCCTGATACGCACTCGTGTGCATTCACTGCCACTTAGTAAATGAAACGGGAACTAAATAGAAGTTTTATTGTAGGCAATGACTATTTGGTGTTTTCTTTATTTTAATGAAAAAACGAAAGCAAACTCATGCACACTTAATTATTTTCTCAAATATTTTTAACAACGTTCAACATGGCCAATGTATTTGTGCACAAGGCAGTGATTGATAGATTAAGGATTCAAGACATCTTTATTGAAATCCTACAGTACTATTTGTTCCTATTAAATTATCATATATTTTTTATTTAAAAGGATGAATGCACAACATTTTACACATAAATATTCATACAGCCTCTGTAAATGTCCCCCGAGTCATAACTGCTTATTTTAAAACAAAGGTGTTTTTAGATCATTGTCTTAAATTTAGATGCATTGTGAAGCTACAACCAAACGAAAGAGCGGCACCATTAGCCTGCTAACACAACAGTGTTGGTTTGTTGGTGGTTTGTTGCTTGGAAAGAGTGGCGGACGTGCAGCCAAACGGCAGTTAGTTTTGGTTTCACACTGGTGCTCAAGGGCGACATCTAGTGGATCAAAAAGTCGCACATTCTTCCTTTAAAACATGGTATCAAAAAGTATGCAAGTATCAAATCATTGACAATCACAGTAAATTGAAAATACTAATCTTGATTTTTCGTATATATCTTATATATATATAGAGCAGAGGTGGTTGGTTGTAACAAGCAGGCGTTACCATGGTAGCTGCGACTACAAGACTACAAGCAGGTTTGTAGCCCTGTTCACCCAAACAAAATTAAGAGCCAAAGACATTATAAGGTGCATGTGTTTTCATGAAAAATGAAAGGAATCTTTTTTTAGACATAACTTTTCTTCAGTCACAGTTTAAAAAAAAAAAAAAAATCGTGAAAGATGTATTGCAAGTTGAGTGAATTGTTACATCCCCAGTGTACGTGACTTCTGCTGCTTGTGCAGCCAGCCTCAAGTTTTTTATATTCATATTTTATAAAAAGACAGAGAATTAGAGTATCTCCATCTGGATAACTTTAAGCACTGCCTTTGACTTGTTTTGTGAAGCTTTTTTTAGCTTCACAAACAGCCACCAAATTGACTCTGCTTTCAGCTCTACATTATGGCAAGGGATGAAAATGAGTGCACATATGGTGCCTCAAATATAACGAGGACAACAAACAAAAACTGTGGCTGTGAGGAAGAGACTACAAGCTCAGGACTCAGACAGAAGGGGCTCCGTTTAACAGATTTTAGAGTTCAGACACAAAAGGAGGCAACATTTGGGGTAAACAGTCTAAAAATACTCTCTGTCTTGTTGCTGGCAGAAGTGCCGGAGCGCACAAACAGCACAGCAGTGAAATACTTGCAAAACGAGAATGAAAACTGATCTCTTGGGATCAAAATATCTTAACAAAAGAAAAGTAAAAAAAATTTAAAAAAAAAAACATTTAAAAACTATCAAACCTTCCTAAAGAAAACTGCCACACTGGTCCTTTTACTTAAAATATTTACCACTAAAGTCAAAGGTTATGGATGTCATAAAAGATGTTTACATATGATCGTGTGATTGATAGACAAAAATACAGGACTATTTTCGATTAAGCACACATGACCTGGCTGCTCTGACCCTGCTCTCCATACTCTGCAACCTGGATGTAAACAAGCACAGTTAACGGATATCATCTCGCACGAGCAGCATCATTTAACACTATTTTGATCTAGACAATGAAGAGCCATGTTAACAAACATCATTCAGCAACAGCCAATTCCTAATACATTGTGCTAAAATATTGATTGTTCTCTGAGTTTTTTCCTACCTTTTGGTCTGAATTAACATGCCTATTTAACCAGGAACATACCTACTTATTACGGGCAAAGCTTTTGGAGTACCTTTTAAATACACCTTCAAGAATCAGTGCAGCATCCAGGCTTATTTAAGTTTTTCAGTCATGCTCAAGCTAAAATTGCTTTCATTTTATTTTGAAGAAAACATGAAATTGCGAACAGTGTTGTCCTGTAGCCTAATTGGTATTCAACCTGCATGTAACTTACTGACTTTATTAGCAAATTAAACATAATTACATGAAAAGAAAGCTTTAAAATAGTGGTCTTGTTATTTTTTTAAGTATTCATATCAAACCGGAGTATACAAACACAATTCGCAAAACTGTTTTTCCAATGCATGGGAAATGTACAATGAATTCACCGATGTACAACCTGCTGAAAAAAAATCCACGTCTAAGCTTTCCATAAGCACAAATATGAAGACTTAGCTGTGTTATTAAATAATTCAAACAGGATTATGCAAACTATAATCTGAGGGAGGTCAGCTTTCATAGGGTTGAAAGAGGTGTCGTTTTGCCTTCAGTCCTCATGTTTTCCTTTGATCTCGTACTGTACATTGAAAATGGAGCATGACACATAACCTTCTGAGGTAAGATGTCATGTGACCTGCTCCGGTCGGGCCTGCCAGTCGTAGGAGGCCTAGTCGCAAACACGTCTTACTTTGAAAGTGGCTGACATTCCCCTTTTAAGTGTTTGAATCATCAACACTCTGAATCACTTGACTTCTCATTCATGTGCATCAAAATAAAGCGTAGTGGAGTACCACGCTCGCTAACAGAATTCTAATTTGGTACAACTGTGGATTGGATGTAGAAAATCTCTCAACAGCGTGTATCTCCAATATCATGCAGCAAATAACACTATTAAAAATGTAAGCGCACACACACACACACACACACACATAGACAGTGGCTAACACTTAAGCACATTGAACAAGGAAAGCTTTCTCCCCCATGTGAATGAGCAGCAACGGCTGAATGGTTGAGTGTGTCCTCTGTCTCTGTGAGGTCGACAGCCCAGGGAAGATTAGGAGGCAGCCGATGAAATGAATGAGAGAGAAAGAAAGAAAGAGGATGGGGGGGGGGGGGGGGGGGGGAGTGATGGCTCAGGGAAACCCGCTGCATTACACTCGCTTTAAGGGAATTATCTCGGTGAGAGTTGTGCAGAGAAAATATCAGCAGGCTTAAATCTCTCATTAAATCTACATCAAACCAATCAAATCAACCCATTTGTTTTTTTTGTTTTTTTTTCAGCTTCACCACCCTCCTGCTCGACCCCTCCTCTCTACCCCACAGAGCACATTCATGTGTATTTTTGTAAATCTTCTGCATTATTCATAGCTCGCCCTTAGCGTGCCTTGGGCATGCCTCATCGGTGGCCTTCACACACAGGTTATACTCTCACCTGCAGAACAAACTGTCAACATGTATTTTTAGCACAACGTTTCTGTCTTTTTAAGACATCTTGAAACATTTATATAACACTCATGACAAAGGGTCTGTTGTTGATGGAGTGTGGGACCCTATTAAAGAGAGCCAGTGTCACTAACTGGTGGGCAGTGTAATTGGCAAAGGGAAAAAAAAAAAGAAAGGGTGGGGTTGGGTTGTAAATGAAAGCTGTTTAAAAATAGTCACTCTCCCAGACGTGCGTCAGGCCACAACACAGGTCCCTGCTCCTTCTCGCTTACTGCTTCCATATGTTCATTTGGCACCGTGTTCTATATCGTCACACAGCTCCCAGTTTTTCATATGGATGACGACAATTCCCGTCAGTCAGTGAATGAAAACCTCAAAGGTTTTATAATCAGTCACATAATTAGCCCTGATCAGTTTTATTTTATCCACTATCACACCATTCATAAAGCCATCTTGGCGAGGCAGCCATAGACCCATTGATTTTGGCAGCAGATTTGCGTTGCTTAACAATGGCTTCGTCCCCATAATGGAAATGCTGAATCAATCTAACTTTTGTTTGACCATAGCATCAAAGAAAAGGAGCTGAGGAGAGCCTTTAGCCTCCTGGCTAACATCAGTCTGATCAGCCACGCCCCTAATTATGAATAACTCATAGCCTGGATGTCATCGAAATGGATAACAAATCACTTTTTTCAGTTTTTTTCTTTGAAGTTAAAATGAGAATTGTAATATCTGTGTTAATGGGTCTTTGTTGCAGACAGCCTCAAGCGAACATTTGAGGAATTGCAATCTATTGCACATTTGTTTTTGTCATCTATGGAGGTTGCAGCTCAATGGTAGCTTAGCCATGAAATTGTGATTCATTCATGTCCACTTCAGGATGAATTGTACCAATCAGAATGTCAGTGTCTCCAATACTTCTGTGTAAAGTTACATTCTTGAAAACAGTTTCAAACTAGACGGTGTTCATGACTCTCATTATGAGCAAGATGAACTGTTAGCATTTAGCTTAAAGCACTTTAGCTATATGATAATAGAGTAACAGTACTCGCTTTAAAGTCAATAAAACTTTCTTTAAAACAATAAGGCTGTATCTGTCTCTCCAGTACAGTGAAGCTCTGCTGAAAAACATTAAGAAGAATAAATGTTTGAGTCAGTATGAAAAGACATTTTTACTGACCTATAACTTTGGAAACATTGAAATCCCAACTGACATTTTTGACATTTGACCGCAACATCAAACTTTGAAACACTATTGACATTAAATTTAACTCCAGGAGAGATTTAGTTTAATGTCTTGAAGGCAACTTGTGTCATTTGAATGCACTTTTGGAGACGTGTTTTTTTTAAGGTACAGTATGATCCCACCTGGACGTACGCAGACCTTCATACAAGATGAACTCTTCAAACTCATGTTTGTCTTAAAGTTTAAATTTCCTGCAGATGTCAGATAACACATTTTTTTATCATTATTATTTAGAAAATGAAAAAACCTGCAAAATAATTGGAAGGACAAATGACATCGAAGTAGTTTTACTTGAGTACTTTATTTTTCTTGTCATCATTGCACGCCTCGGTATCCTCACGTCTGGTGCAAAACCACATGATTCATCTTAAAGGGCATTCAGCCAAATATAGAAACTTCAATAGATTAAGCTCTACTGGTGCAACATCCTGCTCTTACTGTCACATTGAAAAGCGATCCTCTCGTCACCCACTGACTGACATCTTTGTCACCTTTCCTCTGAGCCCAGTTAACCTGTTCAACACAAAGGACTCTCTCCCTTTAAAATATTGAGACACTCTGTTCACTTCTGTCACACTGTAAAGTTTGATGGGTTGTCAAAGTGACAGAAGTAATATTCACTCTGGAGTATTTTGCCGTGTGGAAAAAGTGATGACTGTGAGTGATTGTGAATAAAATGCCCTAAAGAAAATCCAATTCTTTCGAGATTTGAGCCCTTCAACATTTGACAGGTTTCTTTTTGTAATGGAGGGATGGCCGGACTTTGAACAATTTTAAAACACAACTGTAGGATGCATGAAGTCATTCTAACGATAACAGATTCTGAAGTTTCAACAAACTGATTCACTTCTAGTGATGAAAGATACGACAGGAAACTCAAAGAACTTGGTGTTTTTTGATTCTCTGAGAATTTTGAAAATGTCAAAAAAAAACAACAACATTCTTTTTGTTTCCTTGATTTGGTTGATTGTGAGGTTAAGGGGAAATCTAAGACATCCTAATGGACTGATCCCAGATTTGAACTGATTGTTCTGCTACATATTTGATTTCGGGTCAGGACCTCATTTATCTGTTTACATGAGGTACTGTTGCAGGAAGGGTGAATGTTAAACCCTGCAGGCCGCAAAGGATGTTGACTAACTGAACCCATCTGTTGTATTCACCAGGTGTAAACCAAGCTGATCAGGAACTTGGTCATCCTGACTTAGAACACATTTCCTTACTTTAAGTTTTACAGTGAAGCCAAGGCAGTTTCATGTTTTGTTTAAAGCAGGGGTCTCCAACAAGGAGCTCACGAGCCCGAACCAAACACTAAACCGAGCTTGTGCTAGCAGGCTATACTTACTAACTTCATTTTACTTTGACTTTACGTCATTTCTTTTACGAACGAAAAACTTGGACGATGCCGGCGTTACATGACCGTGTGCATGTGTGTGCATGCCTTGCTTTCAGCTCTTTGTTGCCTACAGTCTAGTCACAGTTGTAACAAATAAAAAGCCCTGCGTCTGCTGACTCTGAATGAACACGGGGCGAAAAACACAGCACATATCCAACGACTGATCAAAACATGTTTTTGCACTTTACAGCCTTGGCAAAATAAACGTCTCTTTTCAATGCCATTAATAGTTAACGGTTACAAACATGTGCACACACGCACAGATACAGTCACTCTGTTGCCTGTGGTGACACCTCAGGATCACAATGCATGTGATGGAGTCAGTCAACCAAGAATGACCTCTTTTAATTCAGCTGCTCTGTTTGGTCCCCTGCTAATGAGTGGTTGTGACTCATAATCTATACTGTGTACTAGAGCCAAAGGGTGGATCGGCCTGATGTGTGTGCGTGCTCAGTACGTGCAGCTCGTGTCAGAGCGAGTCATGCAAAGTGGCTCTCAGACGTAATTACTCTTGATGGGGTAACAGTTTATGAATGAAGAGTCTTTTGTTTTCCTCTCGCGACTAACATTTAGCCTTTTGAAGTAATGTCATAGGCCGCGCTATCTTTAAAGAGCGTCTGGTGTCTTTATAGTAGCGACAATAAATAGACCTTTAACAACTGATGACGTTGCTGATGATGTTTGGACAGATTCCATTTTTATGTCCACCACTTTAAAAAAACAAAACAAAACAAAAAAACATTTTTGAGCTTTCTCTTATTTTTCCAGACATTTTAAAGCTTCCTTTAGTTTCTTTCACTGTAAAGAGGCCCTATGGGTCAACAGTTCAGAATAATGAAGTGTAATTGTTAAAATATGGATACATACAGATGCAAAGGTCTCAAATTAATTCCATGGAATCAGAAGGAGAAGTGTGTTGTGTTATGTTCAGTGTAGGCCCCGACTGATTCAGGATTCTTGGGGCTGATATCGACACTGGGAAGAGAAAAAAAAAATCCAATACTGATATTTTGGCCGATAACTTTCTTAGATCAATGTTTGATTTGTAGATAGATACTGTAGATGTACACACATTTATTGTGTTGATCCTGAAAATGCAGTTATTATTCACTTGTGTTAAATATAACAAGATGGCCATTTAACTTGAAAGTTACTGTGCATGTGTGATGATGCTTGTTGTAATCTATACAGCACACTCTGCTGGTGACAGCCAGAACATGAACAGCTCGTTTAGTGATAAAGTAATATTGGCCGATTTTATCACCACCTCGGTCTTTACTTCTTTTTTTTTCCCCAGTTAATGTAAATGTTAGAGATGGTTATAAATGTATTTCTGCACATTTTGTCTGAAAGAGAAGTGTTTTATTTAAAGCATGGATTGCATATTGTTCCCTAGTGATCATATAATAGTCATATAATGAAGTGAGCAGTCGGATGGATCCTGCTGCTCTGGATTTTCAAAACAACCCAAAAAGTACAACGTGTGTTTTTACTGAGTTATGTTTGGTTGCTTTTACTTTCATGTCTATAAATCAAATGTTTTAGAGCAGTGGTTCCCAAATATGTTTTCTTGGAGCGAAAGATTGCTTTAACCCCCCCCCCAAAAAAAAACAAACAAACAAACAAACATTCATTTTCGTCATTTTCGATGAGAAAATCCCAACTGACTCGGCCTACCCACACTCACCAAAGACCTTCATATAACCTCTCCAGTGTGTGTGTCTTCACAGTTAAAATGTGCAAATCTAATTTTCACAACCTCAGAGCAGACATCCCCCCCCAGTGGCCCAGGACCCCTGGTGGTTAGGAACCACTAGTTAAGAGGATGATGGTTTCTATGTGTGATGCTTAAATTGTTTATCTTCGCCACTTTTCCAAAAATACTGCCGGTGCTTCTTTGTGTATTAAGTCAAAGATCAGCTGAAACTGAACCTGCCCGAGCTCCGTGTGGGGGTTGGGCTGGAGTGTTTTTGTGCTCTGGCAAGATGCACAAAGCTGTCAACAGAGGTGTCAAAAGAGTCGACCTTTTTTTTTTGAGCATCCAAGAAGAGTACATGTGTTGGAAAAAAAGAACACGTGGGTAGATTGAAGAGGACGAAGACATATGAGGTACATGCAGACATACAGGTCCTGGACTGATATCTGCATTTCTACTAATGCACAGACAGAAACAGTGTCAGTGTCATAGCCCTCATTTACTTTATTCTCAGGAAGCAAATTCTTCCAACAAGAAAAGAAGACAACGGTTTTGTTCTTTCTCTTTTTCTGTGAGTGACGCTCGATGAGTCACCTGACAGATACAAACAAGTGTTGAATTAGCATTGCGTTGATGATTACATTTCGAGCTTTGATCACACCCCTTTTTATTCCAAAAGTGGCAGGCATACATTCCACTCAAAAACTGTCTTCAGCAGAAAAGCTTCTCAGACGGAGCGTGCCTATTTTTAACGCTGCCTGTGCAACTCACGTTTACACAGCGACTTCATAGCTTTTTGTTATTAGCCTCTGAGCTGCATCGGATTGACTCCTTCTTAATTCCCCAAAAGACACCTTGGCAGCAGCTTTTTTGACTAAGTGTGAATGAGTCATCCCCCCAGTATGTGACTTCCATCCTAATCCCTGGCTTCAGTTTTTAGAAGTTAAGCTTTTTTTTTTGGCAGCTGAAAAAGCCATCAGCTGTTGCACCATCTGCATAATGATGCTCGAGCATTCTGAAGTTTATTGCAGTCATCAAGAACTATCACAGCATCATCTGGCCTGTCAGCTCCACCTGTAGAAATATGGCTTTGCTCTGCAAAGAGAAGCTCAAAATAAGGTCGCTAACTCACAGACTGTCTTGATGTCGTTTGCGGTTTATTGATTTTCTGGGGATGTCAGATTTAGCATTTCCTTTTAATAAGATTTGAAAAGAGAGCAACTGCAACACCTTCATGCTGAATTCCACCAGACGCGCGTTCGGTCTGTCTTCGCTTCGCCCACAGCACCAGAGCTGATGACTTTATTTCTGTGTGTGTGTGCTTCTACACGCTCCTCTCCTCTAGAGTCTGGAGCCCTCCACAGCAGACACTCAAGTCTTCTATTTTTTGCCGGATGACGCGGCACGGCGCATCAGTTTACAACAGAGCAGATTAAACTGTACAGGAAGTGACACCGTAACAACATTAAAACATCCAATTCATTTTTTAGAATAAACTTGTTTGGACGGGTGGGAACAATAATTATATTTGTGTTTATAGGAGTTTTATTTGGTTTTATACCACTGTCCACTTATACCTTCTTTTTTGTATTTTAACTTTGTACTTTGACACTTTGTCTTTAGTTACATTTTTCGTATAGCTGCACTGTCGTTTATTTACTTCTCCGTGTTCCACCTAGGGGACAAATCAAGTTTTGAATGTGTGAATTGAATACGTCATATTACCTCCCACTATAGCGTGTGAATGTGGAACTCCTCGTTCCTCTGGAGTCCAGCTGTCCGGCGGTGCAGCTCCGGACGAGGGAACATGAAGTCGATCCGGAGTGGATCTGAAACGTTAATGCAAACACATCTGGTGGAAGTTCTGGGAAAAGCTACAGTCGCTAACACCATTTAGTAAGAATGTTATTACATTACATTTTTTTCGAGTTCCCAATGAAACTCTTGATCAATTCAATTCAAAAAAACTTTATCTGTCCCCGCTCAAGAGCACACAGAGCAGTAAATGAACGACAGTGCAACTATACTTTTCTTAGATACTCAGATACTTGTGTAAAATTGAACAACATGCCTTTAAAAAAAAAGTTAACCTCATAAAACTTGAAATAAATGTTGCTGTATGCATTTAAACGTGGTAAAGATAATACTTCAGGGAACACTGAGATGCTCCAAGTCTTCTTTCACTCAACTGCACTGTCAAAAAAGACGTCCACCAGAGAGTTGTTCAACATTGGCTGCATTTTTATCAGTTTGGTCCTCAAAGGTTTCTGCAAATATGCAACTTTAAAATAAGAGAGACGAAATGGCTCTACACCAGCCTGGCTCATGTTTGGCCTAATGAACCTATTAGTGAGCACAAATTGCAGTCTTGTTTTCCTATTTGTGGGGGAAAAAAGCATCTCAAATTAACTCACTGAGAGATAGAGAAAGGCATATCATTGAACACAGTTTGGGGTTTTTGCCTCTGGGAAATATTGCATGTCAGAAAAGTGAGTGAACTTTTCCTCCCTCCGCCCTGTAAAGCGGGGTTAATTGCACTGTTTAAAGTTTGGATTAGCTGCAGGCAGGCTCCATTAACGGCAGTCTGCGCTGGAGAACAGTTCAGTCTTCATGTTTCACGAATGCAGGAGCAACATGATGCGCGAGGCTCATTCAAGGATCGGCAAACCTAAGCATTCTGTTCCTGCTTCGTTAACCTCCAATTGCTTACAAGTTGTTATCTTTGAAGCATCACGATCGACACCTGCCACGGCGCTCGACTGCTCACATGGATCTGCAGAGGTAGCTATTGAGAATGCCGAGTCTGTGCATTGAAAATTTGCAGCTGCTGAGAATTTTGCTGCAGACTTAGCAAACAACTGTCAGGATGGAGCACATGATGCAGATTCCTCCATCTGCTCGGGGGGGGGGGAAGAGAGGTTTAAGGGTCAACTCCTTGGTACGAGATACACCCCATCATTTCAGCACAATAAAGCGCCTCTCTCGTTTCAGCCTGGTAATGAGATTTAATTGTGTTACATAGTCGTGCTCCACTCTAGACATTCTCATAGCTCCGAAGCGAGCAACCCTCACCCTCCGCTGTCACTGCTGGGCCCTCGCACTCCTTCTCTACTGCTCTTGATAGTTAGCGGAGGAGGCAAGGCAGATTCCCCCACAGCGCAGAGAAGCCGTGGCTGCGAATGTTCTCCAAGTCAAACCGATCTGTTCACTCCTGCTAAATTAGCTGAGGCGCCCCGAGAGAAGCACCGCACAAGTGTTCCCCTCTTTTGTTGCATTACTTTCATCACACGATTGAAGAGAGAGAGAGAGAGAGAGAGAGGGAGAGAGAGTGAGAAAATGCAAGGTGAGTCACAGAAACTCACGACTGACTTATGCAACAAATCTAACTCTTTTATTCGCGTAAACAACCCAAGCTCTTCCATATCCTGCTATGTGTTCATTACCTTGTTGTTCTTTGTCTGCAGAACATTCCTGCATGCATCTCAGATCAGGCGAAACATTCTGAAAAGTGTTTATAATGACAAATGCTGTGGATGAAAGTTAATGCAGCAAGAACATCCCAAGGTCACTTCCCTGTTTATTGGCTTTACAGAGTCTTTCCAGTGCATGTACAAATGTGTTCTATGAACATTACATCATCCCTGATACTTTTGAACTATAGCTTGGGTATTTGATCGTAAATATGAAGAGCAGGAGGGAGGCCATGTTTTATTTTCTGTTTGTATCCAGTTGGTGTAACGTGCAACAAGGGGCGTGTCCACATGGGGTTTAGAGTGGTGGTTAGGACCCTGTAGAAATCTGATTGGCCCTAAACTGTGATTGGCCATTTACCCTGTCGGAGGCGGAGTGTATTTTTTTGTATGTTTGTTTTATAAATATGAATGGATGATATTTTCTTTTTTTATGTACTTGAAATTTGATTAAAGCATCTCTTTAAGAAAACAGACATAGGAAAGTCATGCATTCTCTGAATGTATTTTTTGTGATTAAGACTACACAGGACTTTGCAGGCATTTTTTGTAAAGTAAATTCTCAAGACTTTGATCAAACGTCTTCTTTTTGCTTGATTTAAAAACAAAAAACAAAAAAAAACAAGCTAATGTTGCTATTATCTTGTATTATAAAGGAGATTTTATTGATGAAAAAATACAGAGTTAATAGTTTGTGCGCACTTCTGGCCACCCCTGTAAAAGTCAGTTCCTGTTGCTGGGACGTGCAGGGGAGGTCTTTAGATGTATAATTCATAAGAATAGATGGAGTCATGAAACTGCACTGATATTACCTGAGCATTGCTACTGAAATGTGTAAGACTACAGTGCATCTGGTCACCTTTTGTGCACTTGGTTTTTTGACACAGAGGGCCATATATGCATGCTAAGTAATATGACCATGCACATGTTGCGTGGGGAAAAAAATGTAAATCATGGGCTAACTTTGTGGAAGGTGACTCCTGAGTAAGATATCCTTGTAGTTTAGAAAGGCATCAAAACACTTTGGTGGATGTGTTGAATACATAATGGAGACTCACACACACACACACACTCACACTCACACACACATATCCCTCACACTAACACACACACACACACACATATCCCTCACACTAACACACACACATACATATCCACAGGACATTGGCGGGTGTGGTAGACTGTGTCTTCTCCAGCCACGTTGCCCATATGTCAATGCAGATACCATATGGTCCAGTAAACTCGCTGCACAAGCCTGTTTTAAAAAGGACAAGCTTAGTCTCTTGAGAAGGACTTTGTTCTGTTAGAGTATAAAACAAAGAGTGTCAAGTTTCCTGATTAATATGTCAACTGAATACAAGCCTCTGAAAAAGCAAGCGTGACCCATCAGTTGCTTGTTAAAGCGCTCTTCAGTCCAGTTTCATGGCTCATTTGTAAAGTCCCATTTGGAGCAAACTGATAATAATGTCGAATATGCTATGAGACGTGGCATGATTGACTAGTCGCTACTTATAACCATAAAAGAATTGTGGCAATATTTACAATACCTTCCATTGAGATATATGAAGCGTTGGATTTATAAAGTCAATACTGCAACAACTTCGATTCCAAACTTGAGTCTCCAAACAATAGACAGCAAACCACTGGGTGACATCCCACTGGCTGTGCCTGTCCGTTTAAATAGTCTACTCTGTTATCACCGAAAACATCTTGTTAAAGCTCCTGTGAGTAAGTTTGAGTTGATTTTGGCGGCCCCCACCCCCCCCCCCCCCCCCCCCCCCCCCCCCCCCCCCGTGGACACAGTGGTATCCTTTTTCTCTTTGCTGATTTCAAGGTTTCGCAAACAAAAGAAGAAAGTGTTCTTTTTTGAAAATGTTTGAGTTTTCGCTCAAGAAAATCTCCCTTCACAGCGGTTTCAAGTATTCAAATAATTATATAGAAATCTTTACGCTGATAGATTTATTTGCGGATCATTATGGGCGGCAGTAACAATTACTTTAGAGTATTTCATAACCAGCTTTCAAAATATGTCAACATGCGCTTGTGCTCTCTGTTTGTTTTTAAAGCTCTTTTTTCCACGTTTCAACGATCGGGCAGTGAAACACAAATGACTTGATTTCATTTATCTTGGAAGCCTTCCACTTATACTGAACCTTCCAAGTGTCACCTCCATTTTTGTAGTCAAGATGGCCCCTTTGTCCCTGCACCTGTACCAGTGGTTTCACCGTCACTATTGGGATTGGACAAAGGAGCAGCCCCTTCTCCGGCACCTCTCTGGAGGCCTTGGCCAGTTAACTGCCGCTCTGCTGTTAGCTCTGCTGTGTTGTTGTATTGATGCGGTCCGTGCTGGTGAGAGTCATGTTGCCAAGAGCAGGGATCAGGAGGGTGCGAGCCGGAGGTTTCTTCTTATGTCGTGGTCATATGTGACATCCTAACTGCCTGTGGAGATATGAGCCTGGTTTATCTTCATTGCCGCTCCGGGTTGCATGTGCACCATCCCCTCGAAAAAAAGTTCAGTCAGCTCCTTTTGAAGAAGTCACGCAGCCTGTGCGTGACTGAGGGTGCAGTTTCAGCAGCACATTTAAAGAAGAGGGATTTTATGCAGGATCACTCTTCAACCAGACTTCTATCATTGATTTAATGTGTGATGGCTTTTATTTTTTAATGCAATCCAACAACATCATCTGTATAACATTTTTTTTTTTTGTGCGTGTCGTAGATATTTAAAGTTTTGAATGAAATCTGATTTTATGATAAAGTGGTTGAAATAACTTGTTTGATTTCGTGTGACTGTCAATATTTAATTCATGAGTTCCTTTAAAAAAACATGAGTGCCCCCCTCCTTGTATTTCAACTTTTCAAAATGGGATCCGTTCTGTTTAAAACTGGTTTAGCTTGAACCTAAGGGCCAATCACAAACGCCTGTACAAACGCGGGTCATCTTGGGTGCAGCGTGTCTTATCTGCTCACAGAGTGACAGTCTCTTCTTCAACCCTGTAGCACAAAACACACCGGCAGAGAGAGCGAGTTGGAGCCTCTGCCAGGAAGCCCTGAAGGCTAACTTCTATCAGCTGTGCTTTTTTCTTTTTCTTTTTTTCGAAGGAGTGAGAGGCGCTGCTTAGCGACAGAGCAGAGTGATACGAGGCGATAAAAGCAGAGAGTGGGAAGGTTTCACATTGAACAATACATGTTCAACTTACTTACCAAGGCAACTTAACGTTAACAAAAAGTGAGCTTATACTGTATGATGAAGTCCTGAATGCTGTGGTATTTGCGCCTCATCGTATATACGTTAAACATGTATTCATTATTTTGTTTCTCCAGGCGCAGCGTTTGCTATCTGTGGACTGCTGAGGATCAGAAAACAACACATCTTTGGCCTCGACTAATCCGAGTTCGACGGTGAGTTCAGAACTCTTGATATGTATGACGCACATGATGGCTGAGCTGCAAACATTAAGAGCTAAACAACGCTGGGATCTGTGAGTGTTATTGGAAAAAAATCAGAAATCCTAAAAGGCAGCAGGCTTGGCGGACACACTGTGCCCACTTTGACAGCAGGACAACCCATTTCCCTGTTGTTTTCCAACATCAACACAACGTGTTCACGAAGACAGAAAGCCATTGATATCTCATGGAAAAAAAAAACAAATTCAGCCATGCGACTTTTAAGTTTCAGTGTTCCAGCCCCACGACTCGATCCAACCGTCACAGCGCTCCTGTGACTGATAGCTTCACGAGGAGTAACATTACGGCTCATTCAGGAATGAGGAGGGTTCACATTCAGTACGAGGCACACTTCAAACACGGTGTCGTAACCTATACGTGGCACCTGATGCCGACTCACAGAGGTGAAGATACACGCAGGGTTTATTTTTTTCTCTTTTCCTGTCTGGAGACTTGGAAGAGTACGCTTTATTCACATCTCTGCTCCAGTGTGGCTATTTTTAGCCTGTCTCAAATATCAGGGGATCCTGCACTCTTCTTCCATCCATCTCTTTTTTTTTTTTTTTTTGTCTCTCTCCGTTCCCGTCTCCTCCACTTACCACCTTTTTAGATCGAATATCCAAACCCGTGCTCTGTTGTGTAAGGATGCTTAATTGCACTGCCTGAAAATACGTTGACATACAGGAACTGCAGTATGCACCCGTGTCCCTTTGTCCCTGTTGTGGTGACTTATTCACTCTCGTTGAACATCACTTTATTCATCACTGAGAGCACTACTCGGCCTGAGAAAATGCGTGTATCGTTTCATCTGTGGCCTTCGAAGAGCTTCAAAAACAATGACTTTAGTGATGTCATAGCGATGAAAACGTTAGACAAACAAACTTTAATATTAGGTGAGGAAGGATCTGTTTTATTTGTCAGTTGACATTTTATGCTGCCTTGTGGGAAATGTAGTTTATTGTGGGGTTTTCTTGATGCTCATGAGAAAAAAAGATATTTTGGCTACTTTTTTTTACCATTTCTGTCCCTTTTTTTCTCAGTCCCAATATGAACATCAATTTTCGTGGATGTTTGACTCCAAATCCGTCCCATTCTTTTCCTTCTTCTGTATTTCAAGTGGCACGGAGCAGTTGTTGTTGGTAGAGAGCCAAGGAAAGCTCAGACACTGGTGTTGTTACTGACAAGAGGCGACGTTTAGCGCCCTGCTTGGACTTCTCTTAAATAGTCTCCACTTTCCTGCTGACTGCTGGAGGGAGGGAGCTGTCAGGTGAATAAGAAGGGCGGCCTTGAGAAGATTCTGATCACCGCAGGTCGCAGCACGGGGGGGCTGTGCTCGTTGGCACTCAGGTGGCAGCACCATGCTGTCTTTTAAGGACTTTATTTATCCTTCTTCGTGTAAAAGTGTAGAAGTGGTATTAAACGTCCTGTCGGCTTGTCCTGGTTCTTTCATCTTCTAATAAGGTAGACATTCTTTAAACTGCATACGGCGTGACAAGCTTCTGTATCCGCCTCAGACATGCACACCAAACACACATTTCACATCCAGCAAAAACCTGTTTGCTTACATTTAAAACTGCAAAACATGCCTCTCTCTCTCTCTCTCTCTCTCTCTCTCTCTCTCTCTCTCTCTCTCTCTCTCTCTCTCTCTCTCTCTCTCTTCTCTCTCTCTCTCTCTCTCCCTCTCTCTCTCTCTATGTATATATAATATATATATATATGTATGTGTGTGTGTGCGTGCAGATGCACCAATGAAACCTGCAGCTGCTTATTTCCATTCGTTGTGATGCAGAAAATTCAGTGTGACATTTGTGTGTTCATAGCAACAACATTCCCGCAGCACTCTGCGCTTCCAAACACAACCCGTGGCATTCTGCCCTCCTGCTTCCACCTCACCTCCATTAATTTAATGAATATTTAGCGCAGCGTTGGCAAGACTCATCGTGCCACAGTGACTGTGTCGCTGCCTGTGGCACCGAAGTTGCATCTTTTTTTCTTTTTTTTTTTTTTTGGGGGGGGGGGGGGGGGGGGGTTTACAATTCAGTGACTTCCTAATGCTTGTAGTGTTTCATTTGTTTTTGTAGCTTTTTATCGGAACACGTGCGCAGCATGTTTAAAGAAAAGGGCAGACGTTTTTACATTTAGATTTAGAAAATCGCTAAAGGGCTCTCTGATCCCTGAAATATTTTGTGTCAGCTGCAAGAGCTGCTGCACTTAGTACAATTTGTCTGTTGTCACAGCGTGCACTGTTACAGCGATACCTGATCCAGTGTCAGCTCCTCACTGAGTGATGGAGGATGAGACTGAGTGCAATAACAACACACCTTATTTCATCATTTGTCTCCTGTTGCTGCGACAAAGGGGGCCGCCTCCCATGATTCAATCTTTTTGTACCGCAAGGAACTAGGCCAACAATGTTTCCTCACCGTCGTGAACACGCGGTTGTTTTTCTGCGTCTAAGCAGAGCCACAGTGTAAACTGTGGTAAACTGCTGGAAGGATGACCTTTGGTTCCACAGATGGGACTTCATTCAGGGTTGTGTGTTAGGGTGTATTAGACTGAGGCGGCTATGTGGCTGGACAAGTCAGGAACATGCCTTGAAGTCATAGGAACATATTATAAATGTAAGTCCGAGGTTATAAGCTTATTGCCCAGCAGCCAGAAGTAATGCAAAAAAAAAAAAAAAGTAGAAGCTGATGGTATTCTCTCACTTCAGTTCAAGCCTTTCAGATCAGGGCTTTTTAAAATACTGCACCAAAGATATACTCGCCTTATATATTTCATGCGGCGGCTACCCCTCCGGACATTAATATGGTGGTGCAGTTTAAAATTTTGATAGCAAAGCTTTCGGGCTTTGCCCCACATTAGTGAAGGACCATTAAAAAAAGCCCCCAACATTTCTGAATCATTGAATGCGCTCTAGCCTCCGGAAATGATTAAAGGAACAAGAATCATGAAGGAGAGGATATTGCTCTGTTCTTCATCGTTATTTTTGACAAGTTTCCGTCAGGGATTTTCGAAGGTAACGTCCAACGCACAGAGGCATGACACTTTGGACCCCTGCTTTACTAAAAGTCATCATGTATTTGTTCATGTTTTGTCAAACTGTACTAATGAAGAGCTACATTAGTGCAGCCAGCTGTTAACTTCTCCAGCAACACTCAGTGACCCGAGCCCTTCAAGAAGCCTTTAGATTTGTTTGTGTCTTGTTACTAAAGGAACTTAGGAACACGGTTTCTTGAGTTTGGCGCCCCCTCTGGTCAAAGCAGTACCTGTTATTTGCCTTCCGATCTTGTCCATTAAATGAATCACATTATTATTATTTTTTTTACATAAAATCTCATCTTGTTGCCCTTTAACAGTCAGTCCAATGACTCGCTGCAAATGTTTTCATTTTTTGCCATAGAAGATATGAACATTTATTTCTGTAGCGTGCTGATAACTGCCCCGCGACAGCAGTCATAGGCTTTAGAAATAATTATGTCACAATGGTCTATCTTAACATCCATGGGCCTTGCTTGCTTTTGTAGGTCATCAAGAGGCAGCAGTATTTTGTATTAACCAGCTCAACCTTTCTAACAGGAGCTTTAAAGAACATGTGCCCCTTCTTCAATGCCATTGGACAGCTTGGTAAAATGAGAAATTGACTGATGGGGTTTTTGCCCAAAGATGAACATTGATCATTTTTGGTGACCAGGAAAAAACACAAAAAGCATTCAGTGCAGATCTTTCTGAAATCACGCCCTCTCTTTGTAAATAATAATAATAATAAAAAAACAACAACATGTGAATAAGTTTGATTATTTTAATTCAGAAAATTGCTCCTTTAGGTATGTTCAGAAGTCCAAAGCTTTGTTTTTTCCTGTAAGCGAAGCAGTTCAATCTACTACAATAACTTACATCCTGTTATTTACACAGTAGTATTTCTGACTCAGGTTTCTTCCGTCTGCACCACTTTAAAGGGCTCTGACCTTCCTGGAATGATTGTGTATGTTCCCATTACAAACAAAAATGCTTTTGCGGTGACCTTCATTTACCTTGCATATAAAACAATATATAATCTCTGCAACCGGCTGAGCCCCTTATTATGTGCAGTTTGTCAGGGGTGCATGCGTAAATTGAGTTGATTTTTGATTTGAACACGTTTAGGAAAACAAACCTGAGAGTTTAAATGGCCGGTGTAGAGGAAAAGGTGGTTTATCAGGGAAGAAAGTCTTGAAAAAAGGGACTGGATTGCCTTGAATTGGCAACTTGTTAAAAGTTTCTTCTAACATCAATCCTTTCCCTCTCATGTTTCTTTTGAAAAGCTGTGGATTTGGCCTCTTTTCTGTCAAGCACAGTCATGCAGTCTAAATAAAAAATACACACCAGCATTCTGAAATATCTTCAAATACATCATGCATTATGATTTAGCTGAATTATGTTGATGTACTTGGCTCATCTCTCTCGTCAGAGGCTGCAGCAGCATATGTTCTTTGCAGTCCAGTAGCCAGCTTGCTTCACAGCACACTGTATCACACTGATTAGCATTTATTTATACGTGGAGAATCCATCTGGAGGGTACCTGCGTTCTTTCACACTCCGCACCCACACTCTGGTGACCTGTTTCTCACTTCATCTCTCCGCTCCTTTTCAACCCTGGCTCTCCGTCGTACAAACCAAAACAGACTGCTTTCCATCCCTGCCTGTGACCAGTCAGGAGACGGATGGATCTGGTATCAAGGCCCACGTTTGTTTTGGAACCTGCAAGTGGAAGCGGTGACCAGATGTGAAAACAATGTAGTCACCGAGGCGAAGCGGCAGGAGAGGCTGCTATCACAGATAGTGCAGATTGAACAGAGCACAGTGGCTCTGCTTACTGTCTCCGTGACATCTGTTTTACACTGAACAAAGTACAGATGGGTGACGGCGCATCTGGAACAGCGATTAAACTATGAGCGAGGCTTGTGTTTACGTATCTTCACAGAAACACCAGAGCTGTGTACTTCTTTAGTCAATGATGGAGTGTTATTATTAGGCACCGGCATGTTGTGTACAGTATATGAATGATATGATTATACATACTGTATGTGTAAGACGTACTGTAGAGCGATTAAACATGTACGTAGTGACGTCAGCCGCTAGTTTCTGCAGAGTAGTTTTGAAGCCTGACAGTCTTATTAAAGTCGCAATACTAGGAAGCCTGTCTCAAGCCTAATATTTGATGATTCAATCTAAAACCAGGCAAATAGAGAGTGCTGAGGTGAGCCTTCAGCCTCCTGGAAAAAACAGCAGTAAAGGCTACTGAGCCTAGTCAGAGCAGACGCATCCTTAATTAAACCCCAGGCTGCATGGAAGACTTATTAAACAATCACTCTCAGGCAAATACAGAATTGAGCTTTTAAACTACATACAGTATGATTAAAAAGAAAACCAAAACAAACAAACAGAAAAACCAGTTGAGTTCATTGTGTTTGCATTGTTACCTTACATGGTGCATGTTTGTTCTGATTTAAGTTAGTTAACTCTGCAGCAACCTCAGCTGAGCTCCTTACCTGAGATAGCACTTCAACTGTGAATGACTACAATAAGCCTTTTTCCTCCTCTCAAAGTGAAACACACTGTTTGACAATAAAACGTCTCGCTTTCACATTAACCATCCACTGGATAGGATAGTGAATTTTCACCTGAGATACAGTATGTAGCCTGTAAGCCTCCACCTCTTAGAATCATCTCAGGTTGGAAAGATATTTCACGTGGCTTTCTAAAATAAAAGTTAATTAACTATTTCACAGCGGGGCTTCAGACACACTTACATATTCCAGTTAATGTATCGTACCTGTGATACAAGGACCCCGCGACCAAGAGAGCTCCTTCAAAAGTCTGACATAAAACAACAATTAACCCACTTATACAAAGACAAATTAAATCAATAATTAGAATTAAAGGCAGTTTCTTTGTCTCTTAAAGTCGGGTAACTCCATGTTTGTTAAAGCATATCTCAGCTCTCCTGGACCGTAAATTCAAAACCCAACAAATCCACACAAAGCTCCGGCACAACAGCAGTACATAGGGCTTACGTTGTAATCCCTGTGGTGTTTCAACATTCCTCTTTGGTTTCATAGATTCTAAAAATACAAACGTTGCTAAATTAATAAAAGTAATGCAGCAGCCAGAATGGCCTACAGCCATCAGAGGTAGCGTTATTTACACACATGCGTGTACTCTGAGCCAATCATCAGCCACCTCACCGAGACAAATCGGATTGTTTTGGTCCAAACTAATTTTCCTTACAACCTGTCGCCACTTTTACTAACCCCCCTCTAAAGCCCAGCAGGACAGAGACGCTGATTTGATCTTCCTCACCTTGATCAGATTACACTCCAGAATTAGTATAATTACAGCTGTCACTGATTAATAGGTAAGCTATAATTAGCACGCTCGACATGCATCGTGTGTGTGTGTGTGTGTGTGTGTGTGTGTGTGTGTGTGTGTGTGTGTGTGTGTGTGTGTGTGTGTGTGTGTGTGTGTGTGTGTGTGTGTGTGTGTGTGTGTGTGTGTGTGTGTGTGTGTGTGTGTGTGTGTGTGTGTGTGTGTGTGTGTGTGTGTGTGTGTGTGTGTGTGTGTGTGTGTGTGTGTGTGTGTGTGTGTAAGTGAGATTGGATCTGGATTGATGTTTTGTACAAGTTTAAAGAGTTTAGATTGTTAACTCATCATCACTAAAATCCTCCGAGAATCGACGTGAATGTCAGAGAAGAGCGCTGTAACACGTCAGAGTGAGACAGAACCCATCATCTTCCAGGAGATGAATTGTGTTTTTGATTTGAACTTAAACTATAGAGGAGAGTTCCTCCCAGACAGTTTGTCCTCATCAGTCTTTCATTTGCATTTGTTGATCTTATTAACCTTTCCTGCCTACATTCTCAATAAGTCACTGTTCATCACAGCTCGACACATGGAGACGGCTGTGCCTGCTATACATGTTATACCACACTGAAGGCCTTTTTACGGATGCCCTTTTCCCAATTCATTAAAAAAAATAAAATAGAAAAATAAAAGAAAATGGGCACAGACACCTTGCACACTGAATCCACTCTGTTTATTTTTTAAATACATTTTGACAATTGGCAGTTTGTCTCGTATTCATCACGCAGTGTGATCAAGTTATGAAGTTGAATTTGTGGTTCTTTCACTCCTTCAAAACAAACAAACAATTAAAATAAGACAAGAGTGAGGAAAGTTTCAATGAAGTAGAGTTTGTCCTGTTGACAAGGAGCTGCAGAATTATCCCGATCGCTCGAAGGTGAATTTCAGGTGTGTTTGAAACGCTGCTCTCTGCACTGAAGCCACTCAATGGGGAAAAAACAAAACAAAAAAACACCAATTCCTGCGAAGCAATCGATCCTAGAAAGCAGCTGGCAGTATGCTCGGGACACACGGGTGAAAGTTTTGAAGTCGGTGTGCAGACATGATGGATGTCTTCATGCTTTCATGTGCCAGCACTTCACTGCACACGACACACTGAGCTTTGTTTCTCCTCTTTCATCCTCAGTGATACAATGATGTGATGAAAATGACTTTGTGCTGTAGCTTTAAGGTTTTTATTAATGTCATGATGGACTGATGTGACTCCTGTGATACTGATTAAGTAATGGATGCTGCAAAGTAAATATGTGTGTCGTCTGCATAATGGCAATTTTTAGTTTAAAAAAAAAAACAAACCCCAAAGAAGCAATTCTAATGGATAAACATGAGCATCATTTAAAATGCAGATTTATGATAATATGATAACTATGTAAAGTGGACATAACAATTCTCCAGATGTATATGTCATGGTATAGTTTAACAAGTATACAAACAGAACATGAGTTAAATTCACTTTGTGTTCTTACTATGTAAATGAATCATACACATTGCTTTGTTGGGAGACTGCATGTGTGAGGTTTTTTTTTTTGTAACATTTCCACTGTTTTACCAAATGTCTGCTTTTATTTGGTGATGCGATGGATTTGCGACTGTCTCTGCAGTTTGATGACATGCTCATCCTTGTAGCAGTTTGTGGATGATCGCTTTTCAGATGAGTATGAGTGTTTCCATCGCAATGTGCCACCATCTGCGTGCAAATCTAACACACAGTGTCATCAAGATTTGCTGGCTGTCACTTTTCATTTGCCACAAACCCGCCTTCGCTGCCAAACAGCAGCAGTTTCATTCTCTCCAGCGGCCAACTTGTTTGTATCTTTTTATCCGCCTCTAATCTGAAGAGAGGAGGTCATGGGACGGTGATGAAAATGGACATTTTTCTTATCTTGTAGGTTCCAGTGCAGTGTTGCTCGTAGTTTACCACCAGCCATAGAATATAAATCTGCTCTAATTTGGCTTAGAAAGCATTTTGCAAGCATGGCTGATGACCAATTCTGAGATTTCTGCTTTGCACTTAAATGAATCAGTGGGTCCCCCCCCCCCCCGCCTCACTGCAGGAGCAGTCAATAAAACAAGATGGATAGTATGGAGCGGCTCTTAGAGACGCAGAGGAGGGATAAAAAGGCAGCGATAAGAGATTGAACTGCAGGTTTTCAAATATTTATAGTGATGGAGTGTATATCAGACATTGTGCATGCATGAGCTACTCGTGTGCACTACAGGTTTTCAAAAAAGCTTAGCACCCCCTACTGCCCCACAGCACACCCCTCAGTCAGTAAGGGAGGGCAGCCAAGCAGAATGGACCATCAGGGGGATGGACAGGACGGCTGAAATAGGTGATGCAGGTTCTTCAATTCCTCCAGTGATAGGACCGTGTCGCTTCACAGGTGTGCCGAATGATCTCTTTCCACTTCCTCAATCAATACACTGTATGTTACCAATAATGCAATTCTGATTATTGTACTATTGGTCCATTGGTCTATAAGCTTGTGCACAGTGTTGTTAACTGCAGCCGCTATGGAGTTAGCATCCAAGCTAACTTCAATATAGAACAACAAAAACAGTGTTGAATAAACTAATCACAAAACTCATATGACGGCACTTTGCCCAGTACATACAGTCTCTTAGTTTGACACATTATCATTTACTGCAGCAAGCCTTTGGAAGATGTCTTACACCAACCTGTTCTCACTTCTTCTTCTCGACGCGCTGACTTAAAGATAAAGAATGTGCCTTTGACCTTTGCAGAATAAGGGACAATGGTAAAATGTAGTTTTACAGAATCACAAGTTCAAAGAAAATGCATGGAGTTCCAAAATGAGCGGCTGTGGCTCAGTTGGAAGGGTCGTCCTCCTCTTAAACACAAAGCTCGGGGTTTGATCTCCAGCTCCTACAGCAATGTGTTTGATGTGTCCTTGGGCAACACACTTAAGCCCAAATGTATCCCGCTGTTTCGTCAGCAGCGTGGGAATGTGTATGAATGTGAGTAGAGAGTTCTGAAGGTCACTTTTCAGAGCGACCTTGACCATCTGTGTGTGAATGTGTAGGTCTGACCATTTACCAAAAAAACTTTCCACGATACCACTCTCCTGTTCTTCTCATGTCACCTAATATTTTCATCAATAAGCTTTACTGGTGTAATCTAAACAAGCATCCCTGTCTCTTCTCAAACCACTGAGTGTGTGTAAATTTCATTTTGGTTGAATTCTTTAGATTTCTCATAACTTGTACCTGAAGATTTTTCTTGTGCTCAGTATGAATTATTTTTATTTGCTGTTGAGACTGTGATTTTAAGGCATTTCATAAATAATGATAAAATTTTATTGGCAGGGGGAAACTCCCGACTCTCACCGTGACAGATTGTTCTCCGTAGGTGATTTTTCAACCACAGTGCCACAAACCACATGATCCACTGTCCCTGCTGTCTCTCAAACACAACGTCAATATTGCCAGTGTGCAAACATACATTCAATCACTAGCCAATCACTTTGTATTACCACAGTCCTTAGATGACAAAGCTGAGGAGCGTCAATATTCCACACAAGCAAGCCAGGTGTGTGCGCAGCCAAAAATGGGTAAAAAAGGCAAATGACACTTCATAGATAAACTGTACCAAACAGAGTGAGTGACTCTCAGGCTTCTCAAGTGGTTTTGATTGAAATACTGAAAACAAAGAAACACGGGGGAGTGTTTAAATGGGAGTGTAATACTGTATACGCAGCATTAAGGCTTGTAATGAAATGTGTAGTTTCATGAATCATGTTTCTCTCTTGATTCTATTCATTACAGATATTCATCCTGTCAAAGGTTCTACTGATCCACCTGAAGTCCACAAAAAGTGTCTGTTCCAGTAGTCTCTGTGTGTGTGTGTGTGTGTGTGTGTGTGTGTGTGTGTGTGTTTTTATAAGGTCCATTCGGTGAATTACATTTATAGTGATGGTTGTTTACTCGCTGCAGCAGTGGGCACACGGGTGCGTCACGGCAGGAGTTTGGAGTCCCAGTTTACAGAAGTGATCAGTTATATAACATCCAAAAGAGGTGCTAATGCTGTGCCAAATAAACACACATGCACACGCATATTTTCCAAAAAGCTCAACTGTTTGGCTCCGTCAAAGCGCTGTAGTCAGAATCGTACGTGGACTACAGATAGCCACAACGTTTCTAGGAGCAAGGTTCATTTTTTTAAAATCCATTTTTTTTTTGCTAATCTTTACAGCGAGCTTTCAGGTGTTTTCTACGCCCCAAAGAAAGATTGCTTTTTCATCTGATGATCAGCGGGGCTGTGCTAACAATAAGAGCGTTCCTGGGCACCAACATCTCTTCCTAACGGTGTGACCATGATGGTGCTAAGCCTCATGCTGTTTACCCATTCTGCCATAGCAAGGTTCCTTCGAGCCTGTGAAGTTCACTGACAAAATTAGCACAGCAAATTAGCACTGATGAATCACTCATTATCAGCTTTGTGTATGTTGGCAGGAGCCGCCTTGTTGTGGGCTGCGTTGCTTGTTCAGGTTTTTCTATTTGCAGGAAAGCAAATACTGCAAACTCCAAATAATGATGTGTGAAATTTCAGTTTGTTTTCATGATGAACAGAAGGTGTGTGGTCATGAATATTTTTCACAGCTTTTCGACATCAACTTTGAGGGATTTGTCAATACCAGGATTCAAGAAAAATCTTGCAGATTATTGCAGAAATTTAACTTTTACAGCCATGCCAATGTCTGTGTCTTTTCTTGAAGGTTTTTCTGTTTGCTTAAACCAAATTAATGAAGCTCCAATTCGCACAAGATTTACCTCAGCGGAAAGGCTCTGAATTTCCAAAATACAGCCAGTTTTACAGTCGCGGTTTCCCATAGTGTCCATCGGGGAGTGGACTGTCAGTCAGGAAGTGCTGGAGCGTAAAGTTTTGGACAGCATATCAAACAGCAGCAGCACTTTAGAAGGCCTGCTGCATCTACTAAGTGTCAAAGAAACAACCACCGTGTTACTCACAGGAGGTCTCCTCACTCTGCACTTTACTTTGGAGTTTATTTGTCCGTTGTTTGGACGCATTACAAATACGTTCAGAGGGCTGTAAACGGAGCACTGTTGGGCAGATTTGACAAGCAGCTTTAACCCGAGCCAAGTGGGTTACAATAAACAGAGGAGCAGATGAATGGGGCTGGATGGAGCTCTCACAGTTTCATTAGTAGAGGCGAGGATCTGCCCTGATATTGATGTTGCAGATGGCTAAAGAGGCTCCTATGACAACACTTTGTTTTTCAGTTTTCAATGTCAGGAGTAGACCGACCTCCACTCAGGAGACAAAGGAAGTATTCCAGAACAACTCATCTTCTGAAGCGTCTCCAGTTCTTCAAACATGCGTCTGTCTTTATGAAGGAACTGATTCCCTGAGCCTGCTGCCCTCTTTTTCCACTCACCTTTTTCTCTTACTTCAAGGCATATATGCACTTTATGCACCTGCATGTCCTGATGTTGCTCAACGCCATTTGTGACTGCTCAGTCAATTTATGAAAAATTGATGTGGTAGAATGACAAATTGCCTTTTCTTGAATGTTGCATGCAGGAAATGACAAGAAATTTGCTGGCATGTCCAAGTGCACGTCCAAGCAGTCAGATAGCGTTAGTCACCGTTGGTCGGTTGATGACGTAAACATGAGCGTAATGTACGGAGTGGCTGAGTTGACTCTTTGACTCTGCTAACCCCTCACATGGACGGTTCTTTGGTTTCTTCTCTGGGTTTTTTCTCCTAACCGGTGGCGGTGTGGTTTTGACCGAGCATTGCCCCGCTGCGAATGCGTGGACTGAACAAGCACACCGTCGTGTCGTCTTGGGTCAATGAGGAACGAATCAGTTGGGCCCGAGCTCTTTTGCCGTTGGGTGCCGTCAGAGGCCCTGGGTGATCTGTAACGAGAAGCACAAAAAAAAAGTGCCGTGGCAGCTCATGACGTCATTGTCTATTCATGTCAAAAAGGCTGCTGCCAACAGTCTGTTTTCCTCCCCTGCCCACCTTTAAATAGTTAGTTTCTCCCACTATGTCATTTCATTTGAACTCCACTGCGCACACCTCCCCGTGAACCTTTTCAAATCACAAGCGCCATTTGCATGTGGAGATAACAGGCTATCATGCCCACTCTTCTGCCCCGAGCACATTGAAGCAGAAATCCACACCTCATTCAAGTGTTCAACATTTTCACTACACAGGATTTAAAAAAAAAAACATTTTTTTGCCTCTTTACCTCAGCGGTTCTTTTCTTGTGGGTTGAATTTGCAGCATGTTCCTGACCCGATCTTCTTTTAGAAAACTAGTTACATAAAAAAGGTCTTTAGCGTTTGGCCACAGGATCAAAAGCCTTAGATGGTGTTGTACACAAACAATGCAAGCTCGTCATCAGGCCTGACCAACACTCCACAATATTCAGTCTGATTAGATGTTGAACATATGAGGCGACACACAGCTGCTTGTTACCTATAGTCTGTGTGGACGGTGATAAATCCCACCTTCAATCCAGCAAAGAATCAAGTAATCAAACTCGACTTCAAGTAGTCTCGGCGTCAAGTGGCAATGCTATTTGTTGGCTGCTTGTGCTAAAAAAGAATGAATAAAAGAAGAAGGAAAATATTGTAAATATTGAATGTTTGAAATACGCTTGATTATTTTGTACTGTTTAGTCCTTTTTTATCAGATTTGTTTTTGGGGCTTCTTATGTCTCTATTGGAGAGATAGGACAGCGGATAGAGTAAGGAATCATGGAGAGTGGGGAATGACATGTGGGGAACGAGCCACAGGTCGGATTCGAACCTTGGGCCGCAGCCACTGAGCACAAACCACTGCTCCATGACCACCCCAATGTGCCCCATGTTTTAGTTTAAAAAAAAAAAAAGTGAGATTTTTAGTAAAAGTGAATGAATTTGTATACATGCAGCCGAGTAATCATATAAAAGTACGTTTGTTTTTCAAAGGTTATCTGAACAAGGGCCTGCAAAGTTTGTCTTTTCCCTCAGTAAAAGGTGAATCACCAAAATGTGAGCCAGAGTGTGAGGTTTGGAGCTGGATTTCTGTCTTTTTATGCAAATAACAAAACGTTGTGTCATTGATGTCCACTCAAGTTCAATGACAGCAAATTTTACCCATAATGCTTTGTAACCCACCAGAGAGTATCTCTCTCCGGGCTCCAAATTACCTCTAACATCTGCTGCCGGTATGTGCCACGAACAACTTGTCATCCAAAACACACGCACGCACACGCATGCACGCACACACACACACACACACACACACACACACACACACACACACACACACACACACACACACACACACACACACACACACACACACACACACACACACACACACACACACACACACACACACAGTGGTACTAGCGAAAAAAATACCCACAAGCACCAGAGCCAAGAGACTGTCTGTTTGAATTGATTAGAGCGTCATAAGTGAAGTGATTATGTGCTTGAACAGAAATGATGGACAAAGTTGCTCTAACTGATTGTCTGTCAGGCAGTGACTTGCATGCAAATAGAGCGGAAATATGTTGATATTTAGAATACACCAGCGTGCTGTCATGGCGATAGTAAAAAGAGATCACATTGAAATATGAAAGAGGTAAAGAAGACGAGAAGAATTTGGAAAGCTGTACCGACTCCCTTTACTGTACCGAAACCAAAGATGGTAAATATGTGGACAACACATCTCATCCTGTCCTGTTGAACGTTAAAGAAGCCAAAATGATCTGGTGGCACTAAGGCTCTTCAATCCAAAGCACACATTTAACTACAGATAAAAAGCCGAGATCCCTCAGCTCGGTGCAATCCACAGCTGAACAGTCGCTTGTGTTTGTTCAAACAAATTGTCCCGGTAATGTAAAGTTCAATGACTCGACTGCTGCTGTTCCTCCTGTCCTCTGCTAATCTAGTAAAGAACGCTGCAGGTGCCACATTGGTCAACAGAGCTGTCAGTCATGAAGTTACATCCACTCTTTTTTTGTTGTTGTTGCAAATACCTAATTAAAGCGAGACCTCTGCAACGTAAACACTTTGACATAAATCAGCATGCTAATAATTACCGATGATAACAGAAACCATGACTGAGAGGATAATCCTTATGTGTATTTTTATTTTTTTAACTTTGCCACATGTTGGATCTGTTAACATGGAGGAGGCGGGCCTATACTGCAGCCAATCAGCAGGGGGAGCTCTAAATCTTTTGGCTTCACTTCCAGGTGGCTCCTGTGCTGTCCATGTTTGTAAAGTCTCCAATTGAAACCAAGAAAAACCTGATTGTCCTGTTTTTTTTATAATTCAAGTGTCAATAAGGGCACGTCAGGCATCGATCTGAAGTATCAGATGACTTTGTGTTAAAGCAGAGGCACATAGGTGAATCCTGACACTCTCCTTCAGTGCTAATGAGACAGTTTGCATTTTGCTGTGGAGTTCAAACGTTCTGTTTCCTGTCACTCGTGAAGCGTCCGTGCCTGACGAAAGAGTTTCGAGCAAACGAGACAAATCTCAAGAGACGCCGGAGAGAAAAGACAACTCCTCTGTTGCCGTTCTAATGTAGCTTTAAGGTGCTATGTTCAGGTTTCAAAACATTTCTTTGATTCCAACTGGCTCCACCAAAGAAGATAAATCTGTTTCCGGGGAGATTTTTGTTAAATTCAAAGAAAACAGTAAAAAAAAAAAAAAAAAAAACAACAACATTGTAGTAGTTTATTTTCACAGCAAGGCTTTGACTTTAAATGTCTGTAATTGAAGTGTTCTTTCTGTTCCTAGTTATGACCCCTACACACACACACACACACACACACTCACATCCAATATGAATCATGTCATGTAGAATTTGCAATAGTCTCTGGAACTGATAGTAAATTTAAAAACAAAGCAGAGGAGCGTCAGCCTGGGAACAAGACGAATCAGCGAGCTCATGTTTCATTTGCGCTGGCAGATCCGCCTGGTCTCGCTTCCATTCAGACTCATCTAAATCTAACATTATTATGGTCGAGCTTCACAACATTTCATCTCAGAAACAGAATTAGATTTTTTTTTAAAAAGTCCTCAAAATGTACAATGCAACCAAATGTTTTTGTTTATTTTAATTCTCGCTCATTTTTTAATCTTCACAACAAAGCAGTCATTTCCACACTTCCATTCACTCCTATGGAGCTATTTCTGTTCTCGTCACTGTTTTTCTGCCCCCTCATCCTCATCTATTCCTGGCTCTGCTTTACCTCAGATGACCCACTGAGCTGGTGACATTGAAACTCTCCTCAGTCAGCATGTTTGTATCACAATGAATCATTTGTCCTCCAGGACCCGGCGAACACAACAATGCTTTAGAGTTGATCATTAAAGAGTCAGGCCGTCTACTTGTTTGCGCTTCTCTCTTGTCAAGAGTCCTGAATTTCAAAATGAAGAATAAAAACGGGGTAACACATCTCCGATTAATATGGATGTACTTAATAAATAAAACAAAGCTCGCTAATTGCCTCTCAGTATTTTTTAAAGTGTACAATGCTCTGACCGGGAGGGATGCAGCACTGGGAGAAAAGTCTTTGGTCGTTCCATCAGAGGCCTGTTAGTTACAAAGCTAAAATAGTAACCCTTATGTAACTTAGCTTGTGCCTTCTGAAAGGAGATGTCAGATGCAGTTCCGCAGTGGGAAGGCTTCAAATTGTTCAGAGTACAAATGCAACAACAAAACATGAGGGCAGGGAAGCCTTTTGGTCTTTTAAAAAAAAAAAAAAAAGATTAATAAATGATTAATTAATGATAATCATCGGAGCAGGAGGTGAAGAGAGACGACGTGTGACAGGTTGAAGTGGTGTATGATTATGTTTGATTTCAAGGCCTTCTCACTTTGAATAATTTGTTTCATTAGACGAAAAGGATGGCACAGTGCTGACACAAAATAAATCCCAGTGACAGTGATCCAGGAAGAAAGCATTAGTGATTCTGTTTGAAGGCTTGTTCTTCCCTGAAAGAATTCCTGCCGCCTCCTGTGTTTTTTTGGCCAAGGCGGCATCCAGTCACAATGTCTGCAAAAAAAACACAAAGCAGAGGGGGAAAAAAAGAAGATTCAGCAGACATGTAGACAGATAGCAAACAGTCAGTGAGCAAGTCAGACCAGTTTAAGTCACTGGTCCATTATAGGAGAGCAGGCCTGAGGCAGCTATGACCACACGTTAAACTAACCCCTCCCCTTTAGGCTGACTCACACACTTCAGCTTGGCTTTGCATAAGGTTGCATACTTCATACTTAGCATACATGCTTATCTCTCATGTATCCAATTCTACATACTTCACTTAGGATGCAAACATGTTATCCTCACTTACATGGACTCATCCTTCATATGTGATGCTGCATAGTGTAAATATCTGTACATATTTGTCTTCTGTATTATTTGTTCTTGTCCCGTCTTCCTGAAAGTTGCTTTGCTTCCAAATGATGTATTGCTCAAATGTCCATAATGTTGGTTGTACAGCTCTTTAGTCAGCTTCTGCTGTTTTTTAACCCTTTATCGGGCAAGTGACTATTTTTGGTCATTTTCGTACACCAGCCTTCTGTACCTCAGTAAGGTCGAGAAGCATGTGATCCTCACTCAGCCAATCAGAAGAGATCACCCTACGTCACTGATCCTGCTATTGTGGGATTTGAACCAAAATATGGTAACTTTGTCAATGTTTATTTTTCAAAATGAAATTAAAAAATATGTAATTTTTTTAACAGAAATAAAGTTCCCCCAGTAACACTCTGAGGTTGAATTTTTGAATTTCAAAGCATTTCAATGAGTGCCATAAAAGGTTTAAACGTGCAAACAGACAATCAAATACTATACAACAAAACAATCCACTGACCAGTCAACTGTGTCAGGAAGGAAAAATGAAGGAACCTCTGAAGCCACTCTCACTATCTGACTGACGACACATCGATGTTTTCAGTGTCACATATTCAAGGGGGAAAAAATAGTCCCTGCCATGTGCCCACTCGTGACAGTAACAAGAGTTCGACAGCATAACTTGTCAAAAAAAACCAAAAAAACAAAAATTGTATCTGGCACCCCCTCATGTTACTACCTCAGATTCAAAGAGACTCACTACATCAAAAACCTATCATGATCACCTCAATAATTTAAGACACACACTCGAAGCACTCCCGTGTTTGTGTGCGTGGGCGAGGAGCAGGCAGACAGGAGGAGACCTGACGACGGAGAGAGGAGAAAACAAAGTGCTGAAAATGAGTGAGAGCGGGGGAGGGGAGTCCTGGCAGAGGGACACAGAGACTGTGAGCGCCACAGGCACATCTGCCCATGCCTCACTTGCCCCTCTGTGGTTGTCTGGCCAGGCACATTAACACCAACATTAACAGTGTGCAGCGGAGGCTGTCACTTCTTGTAGTTGCTTTCCTTCAGGTGTGTGATTCTTAAAAACCTCTTGTTGAAAAAAGATCCTCCAGCATGAATCCCTGTCATTACTGTACTTTGCTCCATGATCTTAAAGGAATTATCCAGTATTTAACATATTTACTGACGCAGATGGGGGTTAAACAAGCCTCTTATTCTATGGTTGTAGTCTTGAGTGAGGTTGTTAATGGACTACAATGATCGCATGGTATTTTTGCCATTCAGCCACCGCTCTCACTTCATTTATTTCCCAGACTATAAGATGGAAAACTCTGCAGGCTTTCTTCATATGAATGCTTGGTCACACATGCAACTGTGATCTTTTCCAGGAAAAGCTGCTGGCTGTTCAAGACTGCACTTGTGACAAATAGTCATCCTTGAGCTGGACCTCACCTCCTCATTCTCTGGAGCTATTTCTCTGAAGAAATCTGACAGAGATAACCCTATAAATGAATGCGAGCGTTTAAATCACACATTTCCACTGGTCTATCCTGCACCTGACCTGTAACTGGAATAATGGGCTGAGCTGTCCTGTTTATTTTACCAGACTCACCTGGAAATTGTCCTTTAAATAGATTTAACAGACAAACTGAGACGTCAGAGAACACAGCGAGGCCCTACTAAGAAGCTACGAACCTCTCAAGGTCTACTGGAAGTTTTGATCATGAATGAAACTCTTACTGCAGTGATCTGATCAGGGAGCTCCCTGAAACAGGTCTGTGAATTGTCTTGTTATTCCTGCTGAGAACAGGCTGTTTCTGTGTCTGTAGCTTCAAATTCAAAATGAGCTGGGCTCAGCAACGCCCCTTTTGGAAGTACTTCGGTGGCATGCTCTTTCTTGCACCATGCCCTGTTTTTTTTTTTTACTGTGAGAAGGCAGTACAAACACCTCGCTGTAGGACTGTCACCCACCCGGGGAGGGGCTACTGCCCATTTGTGATCTCAAAACGGCCCGTTTGAGCACACAATTTCAAAATATTACGTCCAAGCTGTAATGCAGTTACTGGCCACTAGCAGGAGCTGTTATCCCAGACTGACTGCAGCCTCAGCCAATCAGCTGTCTCTTCTGGCTCTACTACCTGGATGTTAACAAGCACAATAAATGGACACAATCTTATAGGAGTTGCACATCTGGCAGTATTTTTCATCAATAAACTGGAGTTAAATAATAAGCACAGGAAGGTGGACGTTAATAAATGACATAGTTGACCCCGCAGACAGTTAAAAAAATTGTTATTATTTAAAGTTCAGGGGATATAAAGAAAGTATCATCATTGTGTAAATACAACTCAAAAGATGGTCGAGTATGTTCCAGTTAATCATACAGTCAAGCATCTGCCATCATACATAATAAAAGCACGTTTATACATGTGTTCTCAGAGGCTAGATATTCTTATATAACATAGACTTAGTCTGTCAACGTTCCAATCAGATGACTGCGAGGAACTTGGAGCCAACGAGTTAGTCAGACAAGAAAGAGAGGAACACTTCATCTCTTTTATTCAGGACAGGTCATATTCTTATATATGTTAATAATTCATCTGATTCCAGGTATTGTACAGTAATAGAGGGATATTTCTTCTAAACTTACAAGTACTTGTTCAGTTGTTTGTATCTATGTTTTAAATGATTGGTATTCGTGGCACTGATTCTTCGTTGGTCGTTGTAATCAGGGTCGCCTTAAAAAAACGGACCAGTACAGTCTGTCCAAGTTTTAGTGTCACAGGTGCATTTTCTGGTCCTCCAAGAAAAGATCCACCTGATAAAGACCTACTTTACTTGGTACGAAGATTTTAGGTTGAATCATCCCATCCACTCACAATGTACACCACACATACACACACACACACACACACACACACACACACACATACATACAAAAAAAAACATGTTGTGGCCTACTTTTCTAGTCCCACTCCTGTAATCCTATCTGGGACCACTGAATAGAAAGGCTGTGGGGAAGCCTGAACCAGCATTGTGCGACAGAAAGGCTCAAAGAGAAGGAGGTTGGAGGCTGAGCCGGCTGGGTTTCTGTACTCTCCATCTTGAAAGTGGCAGATTAGCCTGAACTCCACATTCCTGCTCGATGAGAATGAACCCAGTGTCTGAAGAAACATGCCCTTTTATGCAAACATACACAAACACACAAACATTCACACATTCCCCCATAATTACAGGCAGACTTATCTCAAGCATTTAGCCCTTACACAAACAGACACACACACACACACACACACACACACACACACACACACACGCACTTTGTCTTCCCTTTCACTCCCAAGCTCTAAAGAACAGGACAAGGATCCCGCTGGCGGTGATGGGTGCTTGCTTTAGGCGGTGGCGATGCGGATGTCACCTGGTGGCTCTACGGTTTCCTGCGTTGGTGTGTGTCGGCGGGCCAGCTGTGATGGCCAGCTGCCCATTTTACCAAAGACTTGGCAAACTCCCCAGATGGTTGACCCAGATAGAGAGAGCCAGAGAGGAAAGTCATGCGTAGGCACCCCTCTCGTTGCACTCTGCTCACTAATGCTCACTGTGATGTACACCTGCGTAGGCAACCTGCACACACACACATATACTGGTGCACTCCCATCAGAGCAGGTGAGGCAGGAGAACAAGAGGTTTTTATGGCTTATTTTTGGGTATGATCTCAAACTTTCCTGATGCAGCAAAGTGTCGGCACAATGTGGCTCTTTCAACGCAGGAATATCTGAAGTATACAACCATTTCTCCAGACTTTGAATTCCTGCTGCCTTTACATTATGGCAGTATAGCTTAATGCTAGTAGTGGTTGCTACATTACAGCTTACACACATTTGATCCTGGACTTGAATTTCTACCTTCATGAATATTAGTTATGTTTAACTGACGAGTAATTCTGGCGGTGATTAGCACGGTTGGCGTTTTCTCGGTTCGTTGCAAATGTTTCCTTCCTTTGAACTCATGGAATGAATGAATGCATCAAACCTTTATTGCCCCTCCGGGGAATTTGCCTTGAACCGAGAGCATATAAACACAGAAGTGATAAAGGATGACGATGTCCATACAGGACTTCACATAAAAACCAAAATCATTAGAACAGCAAATTAAAAAACAACCTCTTTCAAGCATCACATGAGTACATGTAAGGATTTTAAGTAGCAAGTTCAATAAAATGTAGAGTTTGGTAGAGAGAAATACAAAACTAGAAATGTAGTGTTGTTATATAGAAACTAAGTACAAAGACATTGCTCATATAAAATCCTATTAACAGTGTAAAACAATGATGAAGGCTTCGAAACAAAAAGAGTGTTCATCCAGATTCATGACACTTCATTGAAAGGGTTAACGGAGAGTAAGAGCACGCTTATACTGCACGACTTTTTCTTGTGCGTTTCTTTGCTGCTTTCATTTGTAAGACGATCATTGTGTTCTGAAATGTCAAAATAAAAAATAAAAAAAACCTCAAAGATGTTAACGTACCTGAGAATTTTTTTGCCCCGAGCAGCAAATAAAAGCTCCCAAATTCCTTCAGAAACTTTCCACAAAGCCCGGCATCTGTGTGGGGACAAAAATGTCCCTTTAGAGGCCGTGTGTGTGTGTGTGTGTGTGTGTGTGTGTGTGTGTGTGTGTGTGTGTGTGTGTGTGTGTGTGTGTCTGTGTGTGTGTGTGTGTGTGTGTGTGTGTGTGTGTGTGTGTGTGTGTGTGTGTGTGTGTGTGTGTGTGTGTGTGTGTGTGTGTGTGTGTGTGTGTGTGTGTGTGTGTGTGTGTGTGAAGTCATTATGCTCAATGTCACACTGCATTGCAGTGCAGTAAAACATTTTGAGCTGTGTGTGTGTGTGTGTTATGAAATCATTCCAACAGTTTCGGGGCTGACTTCCAGAGGTTTCTATTTTAACATGATGACATGAAAAGTAAGCAGATTATATTGTAGAGATGGTTTAGCATCTTGTTTTATTTCTTTAATAAATGATGCTGCCGCGCCTGTCTCTTCAATTCTTTCACGTCCTTCCGTCTCACTCCAGCTCAGTAAATCTGTCCTCGCGTTCTTAATTAAATACCTTTCTCTCCCTACTTTTCTCCTCTGCGAGCAGATCCATTTCTCTCCCCTTGACCTGCGGTGTTTCTTCCTCCTTGTAACACGGGACAGGAAGGTTGTGCCGTCACAAGGGCACGCGGACGGGACAGAATGATAAATGGGCTGAGGAGGTAGTCTCGTTCGTCATCGGACAAAATATGCTGACATCAGTGCTGTAACGTATAATAAAGAGAGGGGAGGGCTATTAAAGGTGAGGAGAAATGAGCCGTGCTTCAGCGCGACAGGAAGCAGGAAAAGCAAGGCGCTCGTAGATTATGGGAAAATAAGGTGTGTGTTACAGCGTGTGTGTGTTTGTGCGTGGGGCGGGCACTCTGCAGGCACGCTGCCAGCCTCACTGTCTTTATCATCGCTTTACTATTAAAACCTCCTCGAGCATCCTCGAAAGAAAACCCTGCTCGTTGCCAGTTATTTTGAATTCTGCTAATATAGGTCCACGTCCCCTGGCCACACGTGTGCGCAATAATCACAATGACACGAGAGTAACACAAAGATGTTTTCACCACTGAACCTTTGACCTTTAAAAACCACAGGAAGGTTCATTCCTCACTGAATGGATCACATCCTGACGTAACATCCAGAGGCGCGGAGGCCACCTGCGACTCTGAACGTCAGTTCCTAACTTGGGTTTTTGTCATTGTTGCCATGGCGACAAGCAAATCTTACAAGGATTGTTGTCAAAATGTTGCTCGCAGCGGCTCAGCAGACGACAGGTTGACGCGAGGAGCGATTTTGACAACTGTGGAACAAAATCAAAACAGCTCAGCTTGATTGGGATTCAGGGGAGCGCTTAATGATGTTAGTCAAACCTCCGAGGAGGAGAAGGAGAAGCGCAGGAGGAAGTGGAGATGTTTGAAACTTTTTCTTTGCGACAGGGAACTGTGGACATGTGCGTAATGACATCCCGGTTGGTTTTGATTGCTGTGAAATATGGGTTAAAGCTTATTAAATCCAGTACTTGCTGCACTCGTACCTCTCTGCCTTTTTACTCGTTGACGTTGCCCTTCAAGTGTAAATCTAGCCAGAGGAGCTAAAACAGAGCCAGTCATTGTTCCACTCATGCTCCTCAAAAGTATATACGTACACACACTTCACCACACACACACATCGGCGGTCAAGCCACAAGGCAGAACGCTAAAGCCACAAGGCAGCGGAGCGGATCAGTTCCAGGCGGAGAGCAGGCGGCTGGTTGAGTGGTGGACCACACCCAGCTGTGGGAGCTTGATGGGAGGCTTGGGAACTAAAGGAAACTCCCATAGGAAGAGTTAAGTCATTCCTATTTACAGACACTTTTATTTAGCACAGAAGCAGGCTCCTGTTTGCAGCGACGAGCAGGGAAACTGTGACAGCTGCTAACTGATGTAAACAATCAGGAGGATCAGACTTTGGTGGTCTGCTTTGTTTATGGAGAATTCTTGGATGATGTTTTGGATCTTGAAATATGTTTATTTTCCAACACTGTCGACTGGAATCATCAAGAAGGCAACTTTCTTCCATTTCTCCTTCGACACAATATTTATGCTCCTTGGTGACACCAAATAGAATAAACTGAACAAATAGCAAATATACAAATAGCATTTGGATCAGCAGTCACATTTTGGCAGATCAATTTTGCATTTTTCCAGTCATTGTCTTTTACTTATTTTTTTATTTTTTCAACCCCCCCCCCCCCCCCCCCCCAATATTGGAATTGCCATTTCCTGCGGTTTTTGTTGCTGCTACTCTCACAGTTGATCGAGCTGTAGACTAGAAGCCATGTGGCTGTTCTAAAACGCATGGAGCCTCAAGCTGTTTCTTTTTTTTTTTTTAACCTGCCAGTGACAAGCTTTATCAGCAGGGCGTATTAAACGTTATGCTTCACACTGCCTCCTGCAGGTTCCACCCCCTTTTCTGTATTGCCAGGTAACATTCATAGATGTTTTTGTTGCTTTGCCAAAGATACAGACCCTCACTGGCTTCCCATTAAACTTCAATGTGTTTGATTTCAAGCCACCACAGACTAAAGGCTTTGCATGGTAAATCATTGCAATTGTATAATACTGTACAGTGTCACAGAAAAAAACCCAAAATAAATATGTGTTGTACTCTTGGGTTGCAAGTAGTGTGAGTGGAAAGGATGAACAAGCAGCAATTGGATTCCTCAGATGAAAAGAGCGGATTCAGACTGTCCACTAAAGAAAAACAAAAAGAATTCCAAAGTAACCCACTGGAAAAAAAACCAACCAAAAACCTCAGCCTTGTTCAGAGGAATAACATCCACAGAACTACTAGTTAGCTGTTTTCCCACACCTCTTGTACCCTTCTCCCTGCTGTCTTTGGGCCAATTAGTGAGGAGCTTTGTAATTGGTGCCACTTTGAATCCAGGAGAGAGGACACAATGGGAAACGAAGCTCAATCGTGATTTTGATTATTATTTTTTTTAAAGTCTACTAATTCAAAAGTTCCTTCTGTAAAGACTTCATTAAAACATTTGTGTTTCTAAACGAAGAAGTGATCCTTCCCGTCCTGTGATAGAGACAGAATAAAGTGTAAAAAGAACACATTAACCTTTGAGGACAAATGTGTCCAACGTACCACATCACAAGGACTATTGATTATGAGGGAGGGGGGTATGGATCTTCCTCTCAGTTTAGATAACAATATCCATTCAAGGTGGTTTAACAATTTGGAAATGGAGACAGTACATTGCACGGTCACAGTTCTGTCGTTGGCTGTCTGTTGTAAAGCATCTCTGTCAAGGTTACATCAAACTTTCCAATTTGATCATTTGCATCTTTAACGAAGCATTCCGTATCTAGACCCATGTGACAATACTTTACACTTTAAGCAACCAAAAAGCAACCAGCGACGCAAGATCCTCGCAAATAGGACTCTGAATTTATATCCACCTCTAATCCCTTGCATTTGGGAATTCTACCCGTCACCTAAATGCCTACTGCACTGAAATATGCAGTCTAACACGGGCCGCTCAGGATATTTCAGTTCAGCATGACGGATTCCTTCCTTTTGAAACGGTGCACCGAACATGGATCTGAATACAGAGGAGCAGAAAAGGGGAAAAACACAGAAAACCCCACCAGGGGAAGAAAAAAAGACCCATGGCTCAGAGAAACCATGCAAGGTACAGCACATTTGTAAAAAACTGGTACTGAAGTCCTGCTGTTAAGACATCTTTTCAGTTTTTAAATGGACCTCTTCATGCAGAACTGTCACGAGCAGCATTTTAAAACCTACTGTTTCTCATTTTTAACTTATATGACCATGGCCGTGAGTTCACTGCATCCTCATATTTGCAGACAATGTCTCCGGAAGACTGCGAAAGCTCTACAAAGAAGACACTGACATTGTCCTCACATTTACAGATTGGACCTTTTTTCTCGAAGGTGAAGGACGTAGCAGCAAAAACACATGTGAGCAGTTACAGCAGTGCACTTGGAAATTGGTTTCACTCATGCGAGCGCACTCATCCTGCTCTCCATGTCAACATGCTGCATAGTGTTCCACTAGCTTGTAGCAGTGCTGCCCTCTGCTGGACAAATCGCAGTAAAACAAAAACACAGCCAGGCATCCGCAAGGATCCTTTGAGAAATAAAACATACATGCTGATACATGCGTCTTGCTCCCTTGATTTTTTTTTATTTTTTTTTAACACACACACATAATCAATCACAGTACAATCACACTGCGATGTAATTAAATGATGTGGTAATTAAATTCCCTGTGTCCCTGTGTAAGTCTGAGAGGAGAAAAAAAGCTAGGTCAAAGGGAGGAGGGAGCGTTAAATGGCTATCAGGACCCTGTCTAGTGTGTGTGTGTGTGTGTGTGTGTGTGTGTGTGTGTGTGTGTGTGTGTGTGTGTGTGTGTGTGTGTGTGTGTGTGTGTGTGTGTGTGTGTGTGTGTGTGTGTGTGTGTGTGTGTGTGTGTGTGTGTGTGTGTGTGTGTGTGTGTGTGTGTGTGTGTGTGTGTGTGTGTGTGTGTGTGTGTGTGTGTGTGTGTGTGTGTCTGGCTAGTGGTTACCAGGCCATTGGCCTAGTTTTTGGCTGAAGACCGAGAGAGGAAGTTTACAGTCACGCACCTCACTCATCACACGCACTTGACTGGCTTCCCATCTCTCTCTTTTATAAGCCTTCTCTTTTATAATGGACCTCTTGGACTTATTTTTGTCCTTTTTTTTTTTTTTTGTGACTCTTTGTGCTCTTCTCTCTCTTGCTGTAACTCGTGTCACGTGAACTGAAGCCTCTGTATCGCTCTCCATCCACCCTCGGCCTGCTACTCTTTGCGGAGATCTGGAGCTATGACACCCTTTTAGGAGCATCTCACACCAACTGCAGTTACTCCCAAAGGCTCTCCCATTCCCGCTCTGCTGATCTCTCACACACGATCTCTCTCTTGTCAGACTGTGCACAGATTTGGATTCAGCGCTTGTTGCTTCAATGAAACTCTGCTCTTGCCCAGACGTTTTTCAGTCTGCCGTCATTTTCAGGTATTCAGGACAAACTTCTGTCAAGTTTTTTCGGCTGGCTCTCTGAAGTAAGTGGAGGTAACTACTTCAACGTGTGGCAGGAGGGGAAAAACAAAAAAAAACTCAGGGAGGCGGGATTTTGGACCCGTTTTTTTCCCCCCAGATGTTCATCACTCTGTCAGCTTATTTTGTTTTTCCTCATCAAAAGAGCTTCTGAGATGGATCCCTTTTTTTTTTTTTTTTTTTTTTCCCAGGTTCATGGTTCCCAATTTTAATGAGGAATCCTTATAAACAGTAATGAGCGTATTTTGGTGCAGCTGAAAGCTGTCGTTGCCTCTTTGTTTTTTCGTTAGAATGTCGACGTTTCACTCGAACGGCGCGGCTAGATTTTGACGTGTGACCTCTTTTAGAGCGACTCAGCTCACTCAGGGTTTGCTTTAACTGCGTTATTACACGTCATCTGTTTCATGTTTCAATATTTGTTTTCAGTAGCATCTCCAAAGCCACTTTGGTGAGTCATGATTTAATCATGTAACTCATCTGCTAATACTGAGCTCCTAAAAAATTCTGCATCGCTGAAACAGGCTTTTAAATTCAGAACGACTTCAAATAAACGCTGGGAAAAAAAGCGAAATCTCTTCCCACTCGTTCTATTTTTAGATCGATGTGCTTTTGGTTTTACCGTGAGCACTTTTCACCGTATGAACCAACAGATGGGTTCTCGCCACAGTAGTCTGGATGGCACGCCTGTGAGAGGGTTTAAGAGGTTGTTTTTGTCAATGGCTGCGTGTGTGTGTGTCTGTCAGAGCGAAAAGGCCACGAGGAGTTGAGTTGTTCTTTGGAGTGTGGAAACGGCTTCTCTCCTCTCGTCCCCCTTCGGCATGTGTCGAAAAAATGCCAAGACAAAGAGTGGGAACAGTGGGTGAAATCTCTCCCTGTGGAACAGCATGTTCCACTGTGAGGCTGCTCTCCCATGTCTGCAGTCTAGTCCCTATAAATTATCATACCAAAGGAAGTGGACTGACTTGTCTCCCTTTCAGGAAACAAAGCAAAACAAAAACACAGTCAGGCAATTGTGGGGCAGACTTGGCCAGCCTCAGTTATCATTGGCTTGTACACAGAAGCATGAATGAATCTGCGTCTGGGCTCCATTTACATTCATCATCTCCTCTGCAGGCCCACTTCTCCACCCTGCTGCTCTTATCCCAAATCTTTTTGCCAGCTCTTTCCTCGCTCCTTCCTCCTTTTATTTTTGATCTCTGCGGTCAACCGTTCCTCTCTTTAGTTTATGTCTCTAACTCTCTTTTCTCCGTTTGACTTCATGCGCCTAATTGGCCGACCTCTACCCAAAAAGCCTCCGCTGTCTTTTTTAAGAACATCGCATGCCGGGGCGGTGGAGATGTCGGGCAGCCGTGAAGCCAGCCTCGTTGACCTTAAGCGACCCCGCGGGTTACAGATTCAACATCTACATGGAGACGGATCTTCAGTTTCATGCAGGGACATTTTTTTTCTTTTTACTCCTCACCTCACCTCATCTTAACTTTCCTTCTTTTTATCCTACTTCAACTCCCAGACTTCCTTTTTCCAGTCTTCTTTCAATGCCTTCTTTTAGGTTTTTCTCTCCTTGGCTCTGCCTTCTTGTCTCTTATGTCTTCACCATCATTAGTATCCTACTCAAGAGGCCCGAGGCGCTCTGAAGCTTTAAGGATGTTCTCATCATTCCATCTGTGAGCCCTTTGGACACATTTTCCGAGTCGTTTCATGTGTTACGGAGAGTTCATGTCGCAAAGTCAGGATCCATTTTGAGGCCTCATAATCAGAAGTTCAGTCAATCATAAGATACATATATAATATACAAATGGTTTGTTTTAACTGAGCTATAGCTAAGCTAATACCACTAATAAAAAGGTGCAGGCTGCACATTTATGAGTATTTAAGAAAAACATTTTAGCTCTCGAAACATTCTCCATGAACAGGGGAGTCTGTGTTGTCTTTTTCACCAAACAGACTGTTAGAACGAGGAACAAATGGATACCATGAAGACAAACAAGTTACTGACTTTTTTTTTTAAATTTTCACTTTGTAAAGTTTATCATCCACCATGGTCGATAGTTTTTTAGGCCCACGCCCCGTTTTTTGTAGCTCTCAGAATCGGTCTCAGTCTCAAGTCCGCTTTTTGAAAGTCTCGAGCTCATCTCGGAACCTGAAGCATTTTTACCTGGTCTCTGACTGGGCGGACTCCAGATTTTAAATCAAGACCACGACATTTTTCTAAAGGAACAATGAACTTTCATTCATAAAAGGTTTCTTTCTGGTCTTTGTCTTGGTCTAACTCCGCCTGGTGTTGGTCTTGACTCAGTCTTGGTCTTATCTCGGTCTTGGAGCACTCTGGTCTCTGACGCGTCTTGGTGTCGGTTAATTGTGGTCTTGACTACGGTCTACAGTTTGTGAGGGCTCAGAAGGCCAAAACACATGGAAATATGTCATGTAAAAAACGGTCTCAGTCAGCTGTAAGAAGATGACTCGAGTTCATTGGGTACCAAACGTTCACCTGCTTCAGCATCACAAATACAACAGCTAGTGACTGATTTGCATGTCAAGAACATGAACAGGGTTTGATGCATTAAAGTCAAGACCCAATGCTCGTCTTATGTGTGTAATTTGAAAAAAAGTTATTTCCATGTGTCTTGCCAGAATAAGATCCCTCAGTGGAAAAAGCAAACAAAATAACCTCACAAGACGCACTACAGGAAGAAAAAAAACACACGTACATGTTGTTGCTCTCGGGGCTGAGATGTGCAGACGATATATTACACTACTAAACTACATCTGTGTCTGTGAATGATGTCATAGAGAAGCGTCTAACACTGTACAGGTGGGGCGGATGTGGAAGGTCGGGGGTTCGATCCCCAGCTGCTGCAGCAACATGTCCAATGTGTCCTTGGGCAAGACACTGAACCATTGTGTTGATGGTGATTTACAGTAACACGTCATATACAGCTTTTCCAACAAAATACAGTTTATCTTAGCTCAGCTTTTATCGTCCATTAAGTTCCAGCCAACTAAACTCTTGATTGAGTTTAGCCTGTTTTTCTAGACAGGGCACATGTTTGTATATTTTCATAAGTTGGTCTACTTAAGATCAATTTTCAGTCAAATTCTTGAACAAGGGCCTCGTTTGTCAAAAGCTTGAAGAGAAGCACTGGAGCTTTCAGCTCATTTCGCAATGAATCAATTATACAAATGAACTGATAACCATAGAAATTAGTAGATGCTGTCGCGCTAAGTGGAAAGACCTGAATTCCACTTCTTCAAACAATGTGTGTCTGAACAGAAACAATTCAGCCTGTGTGTGTGAGACTGACAAAGACCAGCTGATGTAGAAACCTACAATCACTCCTAATGGAGCGTAAATCTGCTTCTTTTTTTTTTTAAACCTTTCCTTGCCCTCTGTAACTACCACAGTGTTGGCAGCACCGGGTCCTTACAACACTTAAAGTGACAGAAAACCAGGTTGTTGATGGAAACAGTGCAGTCACCCTAAACATCTCCGTTGTTTTCTGACCTCTGGCATCTTTGTTTTTCTGTCTCCGACAGGTTTTTTCCAAACTCAGACATCACAGCAGAGCCAAAGGTGAGTGCTTTTATACTCTTCGCTTCTTTCCATCTTTGTTGCTGAGTGTAGATAAGTTGTTCACAAAATATAAAAAAGCTTTAAATGACCACTAATCAGCAACAATCAACATAGGTTGAAGCCATAGTTGGACCTTTGATGCCTCAAATGTAGTGCTTGGGAGATCTGGGTTGTAATTACAAAGTATGGCCACTGGAGGGAGGCAGAGTGTTACTTTTAAAATTGCCTCTCATCCCTTTGCGCTCAGACTCCAGAAGAACTAAAATCACAACAAACAATAGTAAAAGTAAAAGATTCAGTGTCAGATTTAAAGGAATGATTGCACAGGTATGAGTTTGAAACTATGGGCTGAATGTTGTTTGTACGTACCTGAACGTTTCTGTGTGAACATGTTTGAACTGAATGTCGTAAATCTGTGTTTACCCACAGTATGTGGTGGTAGCAGTGCGGTGTTCTCCAAAGACCTCGTAACTCTGAGATGTGATCAGACAGGCAGGAAGTTTGACTCTCCTCAGACCGTTAATTCAGAACCAAATGAAAACACAAGTCCCCTTCCTCTGCCAGTCCCCTCCTTCTTTTTCACACTCTACTCCATCGCCCGCTCCTCCCTGACTACTGATAGGGCAGAGATGGAGTCAACAGAGGAGGGAAACAGCAATAGGAGGAGGAGGAGGAGGAAAGGCAGGGAGGGAGGGAGAGAGGTTTCGGATACCATTGAAAGACTAAAGTAGAATCAAGGAAACGCTGCAGGTGTTTGGAGTGGGGGCACTCTCAGCATCATTAGCGTGACAGCTAGTGTTTCGAGGTTAAGAATAGGTGGACCACGTGCATGTGATTCTCCACTTAGTTGCCAGCTGCTGGCGTTGAGTTTGTGCTGATAGGTGATTTTAAAGCGGTAGAAGTGCTGACCGAGCCATGGCCCTTCTGACCAACGGTGCTCAGAATCTGGGCTCCTACTTCTGCCTGATCCGACGCAGGTTCAAGAGGAGGCGCAAGAAACGCTCCGAGCGCAAAGGTAACCCTGACAGCAGCAGCTCACACCCGGAGTGATGCTGAGGCGGCTTCTTTTCAGACTTTCTAATGCTGATAAGGTAACATGCATGTCAGGGGGAAGGGATGTGCACTCACTGTAGTTGAGGTTGTAAACGGCATCAACAGACTTTAAAGTCTCTTCTTTTTCTTTTAGTTAAAGAAACTTCACATGTTTCACTTTGCTCGTTCAGAAGAAATTCTGAAGTGTGTAAAAAATCAAATTCTAGAAAGTCAAATGATGAAGCTACGGTTTAAGTTTTTTTTTGGTTTACACACAGCTAGGTGAGAATGTAAATGCATTTCAAGCTGTTAATTATAGAAACACAACAACATTTGCACTTAGATCAGAATCTTGCAGTAGGTGTGGACGTTATGCTTGACCCCTGTTATTACTGTTCCCTGTTATTTATTGAGAACAAGTATCTCTTGATGTTGAAGGGGATCTGTTGTTTAATTGTTGAATATTTCTCAATATTTTTATCATAATTTGCATCATATAGAGAGAAATTATCAACAAAAAAAATTGGATATATTTTGAAAGATGTTAAGTGACTTAGCAGACATCTAAGCAAAAGTATAATTCCATTTTAAAATAGCATGTAAAATGTATTCATCCAAGTAAGTGAGTCGGCCTCCTCTTAAACAGACAAACAGCTCCAGACATGACAGACAAAGATAAATATAAGCGATGAAAAAAAACGAGGTAAATAAAACCAAAATGGAAATCACAATAAACCAAAAAACAGTGACAGATAAAGATCTGTAACGCAGGTCCACTGTACGCTTCACTTCAACACCTTTAATTAGATACTTCTCATTCAGTTCTGAAACTGGCCTCTCTTTTCCAAATATGTGATTCTCCTTGCAAATAATTCAGCCATGGATTTCCATTCCTTTCTGTGCTTGATGAAAGTGATCAGAGATACTTTACTCTATAAATACTACGTACACATACTTGTTATTTTCACTGATCGTTTTTTAACCTCGTGTACTAAGATTTTTTTGTCTGTTTTCAGAGTCATTTAAATACATGTTATTTAAAATACACATTTAAAAAAGACCACCTCTTCTTTGCCCCCCCTCGCTCTCGCTGAGCGCGGCAGGTCCGTGTCTCGGTGTAATTCAGGTCGGGGGACGGGAGCCCCACAGAGGCGCTGAGCTTTTCTCCCCTGAGTTTGCTGCTCCGCTCTGGGGATTAGCCTAACAGCAAAGGTAGTAATTACTGAGGTGGCCTCAGCTCACTGCCAGTATTAGCCATGTCTCAGCCACTTGCTTTGACACCCCCCCCACACACACATACACACACACACACACACACACCCCAGCATCCCCACCTTCCTCTTCAAGCCGAGTCCATTCATCCAAGTAAATCCAGCGGTGCTGACGCTGCATTTTGAGCCGGGCTCACTCGCAGACTGACTACGTCCATCAGCATTACACAGGTCTGTTTCCGGCCCTTTTCGCTCTCCCTTATCACCTCAGGAATGAACGTGGCACTTTTTTTTTTTTTTTTTAAACCATACAGAGAGAAGCGATGACTAAGAGGGACTTTGGGCGGATGTTGCTCGGCTCGCTCTCGCAGTCAGCTTTAATGCCGTGCGCTGGAAGCCACCCGATAAGTTGCTTAGTACTTCGGTGTCCAGTGGTTAGCTGTGAAGGCTGCTCGCTGTGAGGATGAGGTCAAACACTCTCGACAATCATCAGTGGGATAATGTGACACGGACCCGAGAAGATCTCTTTTCTCTGTCTCATTGTGTGTGAGGGCAGAGTCAGCAAAACGTCACTGGACTGTGAAGTCCGTTAAGAGTGAAAGAGTCGTCCACAAGGACACTTGAACGCATCCATACAGGGGTCAGCCAGAGTCAGCTGTTTGAGAACCATGAATCCTTCAACTTCATTTTATTCAAACATGAGTTTTTCTTTGAAACACAGACGCACATTTCAACGGATCTTCCCGAGGGAGCAAAAAGTCTTCATTTTTATCAGCGTTACTTCAGTTTAAGATCGAAAATAAAATGTTCACAAACAACCTGCACGAATTATACGTTTAATTTCTTCCCTAAATTGGGACGATAGGGAGCCTCTCTCCATGCATGCAGGTGTTCTCGGAGTTATTTGGAGTAATCAGAGCAGGCTGGAGGGGAGTGGAGCTGTGTTGGGAGTTTGAACGTGAACGGACTCAGTAAACAAATGAGAATCATAAGAGTCTCATTTTCACATCAAAACAGGTGCAGCAAAACTCCTCTGGAGTCAAGGAGATGTCAATCAACCAGAGTGTTTACACGCTGAGCGAGGTTCAAATCCTTCATGATAAATCTGTGTTGATAACCTACAGTATACTACCGTCTTCCGACTGCACCACTGTCATGTCTGCAAATGTCCTCTATAAACTTTTAGAAGCAGGTTGGCTTTTCTTTTTAAAACTGAATTATGGTTGGACAGGACCCGGGCTCCATGGTGTGCTCCTCTGTAGATCCTCTGTCATTAATGAAGTCAAGGTTGAAATAGTGGGAGGGTGGAAGTTGTATTGTAGTAAAACACAGAAGTGTCATCCTCTTCAGCCAAGATAAATTCACATCGTTTGGCATGTTGGATGTTTCTGTACGCACAAGCTGGTGTGTGTAAAGTCAGGTGAGGAATCCTTCGAAGGAGTCGTTGGCACATTTCAGGACTGCCTGGTTGAAGGCTGTCTCATTCTGAAGGCTCATTCTGATTGAACCAACAAAAGCAACACTTTTTTTTTTTTTTTTTTTTCCAACAATGTCTTGAAGGATCCATCTGGTGCATTCGTGGTGGGCCAACACATCCAGAGATTTCTTTTAGTGCCAGTTCAAATGAGATGGTGGACTCTGAAGAGGTCGAGGAAAACACTTTAAGATCTAATAATAAGAAGAAAGAAATTGAAAAAACCGAATCTTGACTAAAACGTATAATTATCATTTATTTTGGTAGGTAAAGTTTTGCTGGACGTTGGTTATGTTCACTAGTTCTGGTGCACCGGTCGAGGTTGCTAGGTGACAGGAGGAGGACCAGACTGTCTCATTTGTGCTCTACACTTGACTGTCTCCTTCCAAGAATGCTTCCCCTGAATTTGGACACAGCTACCATCTTTGCCTTGGATAGAACCAAGATCTTTTATTAATGATATACACTGTATAGTAATATCTGTGATACTCATTCTCCTGACAAGTCCAAACAGCTGCCTTTTGATTGCTGTTGGCTCTCCTTTCTTTATGCTGAGATTTTGTGAAATTGCTTTTTTGATTCCCTCCTCAGTAGCTGGTGAACTCCTCCTTATAATAATATAAAGTCCATGTAAATGACTTTTATTAAAAGGTTGTTCTCCGGCCTGTGACTCAAACTTTTAGCTGTGTCGGGTGTAGTATTTATTAATGGCATAACTATGTAGACAAACAGAATATAAAAAAGTGAATTTCCATACGGCACGCGCTGACTTTCAAAAAGCTCAACTTAAGCATATCTTCCGAGTGATAAGTTCTCCGATGCATCCCTCATGAATGTGCCAACCCATGACACTCGCAGACGATGCTTTCAATGGGCCGTATATGAAATATGGAAAATGGGGAACAGAGGCCCTTTTCTGCCATGCCAGCAAAATCTCTAAAATGAGCTTTTGTAACTTGAGGGTGGGGGGGGGGGAGTCTGCACCGCCACACGTTTACCATCCATCGCCCAGGCAGAGGCTTTGCCTGCCGTAAGACTGTTTTCACATTTTCTCCCCATGGATAACCTTACATCCTTCCTCCCTCTCACATCATCATCCTTCTGTCCTCCCTGTTTCCCTTCCTTTCTTATAGTCCTCTTCCATTCCCACTTTCCTCCCTTCATTTTCTCCTTTCTTTACCCACTTATACATCTATGAACAGATTGATTCAATTACACCACCTAGAAATTATTAGAGCCTTGTGGACTAATCCATAATATTTACTATCATATATGTTTATGCTTTTTTGCTGTGTCACTGCCCTTTAAAATAGTCGAAGCTGTTTCATAAAAAAGGATGTATTAACGTTTAATAAAAGGCACATTTGAAATCAAATAGAAAACACAGTGACATTCATTTACCTAACAACCAAATAGCTGTTGATTATGAGCGGCAACATTTATTCCAGGCACTACAGACGCAGCGGCACTCTGTCACGATAAGAAGTGAGTTGTGTCTGCCTGTCTCAATGTAATTAGCCTTGATTAGCATGCTGCTAATGACTGTAACAAACTGACAGAGGGGGGAAAAAAACCATTGTAGCGAGAATGCCTGAACGCAGAGATATGTTTAGCTTGCAGAGGAGACTCTTTACGGCGCTGGAGAAGTGTGCAGGGATTTGTGTCGGCTCCCCCCTCAGCACCACGGAGATAAAACTTCATTAGCATAGATTCTTTAAAAATGCAGATTTTAAAGGATATCCAGTGTTTGATTTTTGGCTGTTTAACGTTGTTATTTCTGTCAGAAGTGGAGATTAATATCCTAAAGGCAATGAAACCGAACAGTGAGCAGAGTCATGAATATTACATGTTCCCACTATAATATGTAAGATGAGGAAAACAGTACAGAGAACAGATTTATTTTTATTTTTATTCGACTCAGTCCTGGATGTCTGTCATTCCCCCCCCGCCTTTGACATCCGTTTTTTACGGTATACAAACACTTTCTCGCTCGCTCCGTCATCAGCTGTCACCACCTTTCTATTAGGGTGGGGGTTCACAACCTTTCCTCTCGCTACCTGCTGTCCATCAACCGCACCTCACAATAGCAAAAAGCACCATGTGTGAAATACAGCTCCCAGATGACACTGTCACTGTCCCGTACAAATCTACATGGGTGCAGTGATTTCTCTGCTCCCACGTATGCACACACAAACCCTAACCCCCCCCCCCCCTCGCTCCTTGCAGAGCAGGATCCCAGTGCGTCTAACCTGGCCTTGGTTGTGACAAACAGTGTTAGCTGTGAGCACTCTGGGCAGCCAGGCGAGGAGAACAGGGCGACAGAGGAGACGAGTGTGTGTGTGGAGGCTCGTTGGATTGACAGAGGGAGAGACCCGTCTGCGGCTGCGATCGTATCACTTGATTGATAAAAACACCTTCTTTTTTGACAATTGATGAATGGTTTGGGTATTTTTCAATGTCAAACATTTGCTGGTTCCAGCTTTGAAATCTTCTACGAGGACTTTTGAACTGGTTAAGAAAGAAATGTTAGTCAACACTGATGCTTTTATGTCCAGCAAAGACCGTGAGTGATAAGATTGACTATTTCTTTCTTATATTTGCCTCTTACCATCGGTTTAGTGCCAAACGAAGTGATTGACAAGGTGCAGTGTTAACCCATTAGAGAGGGGAAGAAGGAGATCTTCGTGAGAAAACATTACTTAACCCTGGAACACTACCTGGTGATTTCCACCCGAACAAATGTAAACATAAAAAACCAATAATGGAGATTAAAGTCATTCTTAAAAGTAACTAGATCAGAGGTATGAATGTAGATGCTGATGGTTTGTTTTTATAGCTCTTAAAGAGACATCGTTATTGTTTCAGTCTGGTCTATAAACTCCTTGTATGATAATTTAAGGAGAAAAAAAATAATGGTGAATGAATTGTTTCCGAAGACAGTCGCACCCTTGACGTTTAGAACAACTTTATTTAAAAAATAGCTCTTACACGCAGACAAAAGGCTTCAAGATATTAGCCACATTATACGATGACTTCCTGCTACATGATTGTTGAGCCTTTTGGGAACACTTTGAACAAGAGAAATAGTCAGGAAGTCTGTCATAGAAGCATTTCATAGTGTTTTTAGTCTGTTTCTGTTAGCATCTTCTGCTTTGTTTTGGTATTATGTAATCTGCTCTGTGTACTTGTGCGGGCTGAAGCCTCTGCTTGCTATCACAGGTGGAGGTCCTACCTGTGTAGCCCTGCTAGGTGCTTCAGCAATGAGCACAGTAGGGGTGGTCCACACGGAGACAGGCCCTCTCTCCCACTACCACACACATTAGATACCCTCACCCACCCACCCACAGGCGTTGGTGCTGATGCTGTGTCATAAATCAGAGCTGTCAAACAGATTTTACAGCTCACAGTGAAAGAAGGAGAGGCAGCCACCCAACAACCTTGAAAAGATGGAAGAAAGCAAAAGTAGAGAAGTTTTAGTCTCATTAAACCGGACACCTGGACCAAAGGACTCTATAAAGAGAGAGGGGACTGCTTTATTTTTTTTTACTGCTCAGGTCACAAGTGTTCATGAGGGACAAGCTGACAGCTCCTCTGTTAGGTTAGCATCATTTATAACAACACTCGCCCATGCATGATTTACAACAAGCATGTTGGATAAAGATGATACTTTGATGACTTTTGCATGTAGTTTTATTCCCAACATGTTTCATTCACTTCCGTATTGAGCTGCTCGTTTAACCATCTTCAGTATCGTTCTTCGGCTAAATTCAAGAAATGAGAAAGACGAGCTTCAGCTTTGGGAATCAGCAGGAAATCTAAAGACGGGGGGTAGAAGCAGAAAATGAAAACTTGCAAGGTGTAATCAGCCTTTTTCCATTTTATTGAAGAATTTTAAATGGACATATTTATCATGGTTAAGACCAGGATGTTGTGCAGTGGTCTTGTTAGGCTGTACACAGTTCTGTTTAAGTAAAATGATGAATCATAAAGGAGATCTAACAATCCTGAGAGGAAACATTGATGATACGCTCATGCTGAGCCAAAAACCAACGAATAAAGTGCAGTAAAGTATGTGGCAACATGTCAAACATGAGCTTTAGGTATTTTACCTGCTGCACTGGTGAGCTTTGAATTGGACTGTTTTCTCTGTCAGACACAAAATGTTAATTAAAAATAATTAATTAGCACAATTTGTGTCACACCTTGTTATTTTGGTCTGCAAAGAAGGGCTAAAAAATATTGGAAAAAAGGTTGGACTCCTTTGTTTTAAGAGTCGACTCGGCCAATACTGGCAGAACTCATTTCTCCCCTGTCCACACTTTTTTCCTCTTCTTGTTTCACAGATATAACTGAAGTTGGATTTATGCAAGCAGAACTTCTTTGTACCCACCTGCTCCAACCAATGTCATAAATCAGACGGAACAGCCCGCCTCCTCGAAAACCTATTTAATTGTCACTGAGGGCCTCTGTTGCCTCCCTCTTTCGTGTCGAACTCTACACGCTGCCCCGTACTTCTCAATCTCGATATGCGTGTGCGTTTTTTTTTTTATTTTATTTTTTTTACTCGTCTCAAGTGCTCATTGTCTCAGATAGCCTCCTCGTCCAAGCTCATCCAGTTAAATCCACTGATTGGACAAACTTATTGGATGTCAGAGACTGAATTGCTGCCTCTTAATATGCAAAATGAAAAAATCATGTACGTCCAGCAGCAGGGCTCAGAAGCCAAATCGCTCCTGGCAGCCTAATTCACTGGTCATTAGAAGAGCCAAATTGAATAATGGACTCAAAGTTGCGTGTGTGTGTGTGTTCTTGTGTGTGTCTGTTCAGTGTGACAGGGTAGGCCATGTTGGGTGGCTGTACTCTGTGGCACCCTTACCTTGGCCCATCAGTTTCAATCAAGCAGCGCTCCCTTTTCAGCCACGACCCCTCTCCATTAGGCCAGCAGCAGCCGCACGTGTTCTCCATTACGGGGCATTACCTGGTCAGCGCCTGGAGGCGTCACCTGAGAGGAATGGGGAAAGTTGTGACTCTGACTACACACAAAAAGCTCCTGATCCCATTTCTATTAAGATTCTTCCACTCCTCTCTTCCTTGAGGTAATCAGTGGGCTGTCGGAGCTTCATTGGGGAAAGTAATGGGATTTTGGGACGGCGACGGAAACACTCACTTATCTCGGCACATACATGGACGGTTAACAATGATCCAAGTATTCCTCTTAAGGTTCCTCTTTCTACTCCACTTTGTCCTCCTCACATTTTAAGTCTTAATGTTGCATTCGCTGCATCGTCTCTCTGTTGTTCGGGCTTTAAAAAGGGGAAGTGTCTTGAGTCGGTGGCCCAATCCACACCGGCGATATTTATGTCCCTGTGATGTTCCACCTTCAATCTGAATATCGCGGAGGCGTAATGTGGATTGGTAGTGACAGAGGTGAGACGTTTCAGCGCAGTGTGTGTGAATTCGCAGAGAGGGACACTAACATATTCAAACATTAATCATTTGAATGTACAAAAACGTGAGGAGGCCTGAGCTCGGGTGCCGTCTGAAAAGGACTAGTTTCGCCTTTGAAGAAGATGAAAATGTTAAAGTTTAAGAGCTTTGGATGTTTTGGAGATCTTATCCCTTACTGACAACACAAACAGCTTTGATGTTTGATAAAATAAAATTTAAAAGAAAGACATGGCCTCAATTTGTCTGGATAAATAAAAACAGTGATAAGGGTTGAGGGTGTTAAATGACGAGCTGCAGAAGACGAATAGAGAAATGTTTTTTTTCTCTCTGGCTTTTGTCAAAGTCATAAAACTGCACATTCAGAATGGAAGTTTTTTATTTTATTTTTTTTGTCGGTCATTTCAACAGTGACAGATCCTGTAACACTAATAGCATCATGATACATGAACAGACAGATTTTTAACTTAGTCTTTAAATCTTTCAAATTCTTTTCCCCAGAATCTCGAAAAAACAAAACAAAAGGAACCACGACCAACCAGTAACCAACATGAAAACACCACATTCAGGTGATTTAGGTGTGGCCTGATGTGGCTTGAAATGTGATTTTTTTATGTGAAGAATCAGACAGGAATGGGATGGATTGGAGTGGTCGCGCAGCCCGGTGGGCCTATCAGTCTGTGTTAGGGCCGCTGAGAGGGCTGTCTCAGAGGCGGCCTCTCATGCACTGGCCATTTCCCCGGGCCATTTGTCTTTGTCCACTTTCTTTCCCTTTCCTCTTTCTTCCTTTCCCTCCTCCTCCTCCTCATCTTCGATTCCTCATCTTAGACTCTCATTCCTCTTCGATCTGTTTCTCCTCTCTTTTCTTGTGCTTTATGATCAACATCATACCTCCCCCACTTTCCGCCTTTTTCCGCTATTCCTCTTGGAAACCAGAACGTTCTTACACTGGAAAATAACAGTACTTAGTCTTTTAAGCTTTTAAGTGAATACTTGATGATTTTTAGGATTTCCATTGTGGGGGGCAGAAGTCTCTTTATAACGATTCTAACTGTTTTGGTCCATTGTGGAGCGCCACAGAGCTTGGGGAGGGGGGTCATGTTTTCATCGCTGTCATTTGTTTAGTTGTAAATAATCACAGAAAAAGTACCTGCAGTGAGGAAAAGTGCTTGATGGGTACAATTAGCTAAACATTTTTCACAACGGTCCAAGAAGAATGTTGAGGCAAGGGTCGGCCTTTTTTCTTTTTTGTAATTTCTACTACAGCAAACCTGAGTCAGACTAATTTAAGCATATTTATTTGCAATGTCTATGTCACAGTTTTTCTGAGATATAACATGTCGGCTCGCTGTTTAGGAAGATCCCCAAAGTTTAAGCATTACGCTCCCTTTTCAGATCCACAGTGGACAGTTCAAAAGAAGGAGATCTTCACAGCACAGATATGAAAGAGTGTACATTAACGAGTAAAAACTGTCTCAAATGAACTGCAAATGAAAATACACTCTTCAAAGTTATAAGCAATGAAAAACAAAGATGTTCCAAACATGCTGCAGATTCAGTCTTCAGCTGGGGGAGCGCTATATATGAGGAAGGGTTTATCATTGAAATGCATTGAGTACAAATGTTCATGTTTGCTCTTCATGCACTTTTTAGGCTTTTTGCAGCACACATTGTTTGTTTTCATTATCGGAGCTTTTCTGTTGTTGCATTAGTTTTGGACTTCTTCGTGTATTTTCAATTTGCGTTGTTTCTAAAGTTGCCACACATTTGTTCTTCATGTAAATCATGTTGATTTCTTGCCCTTATCTGTCTCTGCAAGTGTTTCTAAAGAAGCCTTCTGCCAAAAAAATCAAGTATGAGCATGAGTCAAACTTGTTTTAAATGGGATTAGTTAATACTCATAGCCACTTTACATAACGACCTCTACCATCAGTGTGAATGGGTGCTGTGGGTGTCAAGTCCATTTAACATACGTCTACCATTTTAGATACATACCTGTTTTAAACAGTCAATATTAAAGAGTGTGCGAACTATAGCTCTAGAAAAACAGTTTCCCCCCAGGTTCCACTCAACAAAGGCCAACAAACACTGAAACTCCAGTAAAACTGTATCAACATTAAGAGAAACCTTAATTGCGCCTTTCTTCTTGGACAGACCTGTTGCTCCAGCAGCATCAAATAGTTCAACCTTTGTGACTGTGAATGCATGTTTGTGCGTTTCCACCTCCATGTTTATTCACGCCGTTTTGTGTTTTTTTGTTCACTGGTGTCAGCTATCCGCATTGTGTCACACCCAGAGGCTGAGCAGTCAGTCGTCCTGGCGTTGATGGACACGGGAAAGCGAGCACAGCCATTTAGCTGCAGTCTCCTTTTCGGCCCCACACCACATCCTCGATCCATCTACCCCCCCCCGCCCGCCTGCCCGCCCCCACTCTGGCTCTGCTGCTGCTGGGAGAATCATAGCCACTCACTCTGATGATTTATGACCACACCTGAAGCCAGCATTAGAAGTTTGCTTGTGACAAGGGGAAAAACACAAGTTAAAAAAAAAGTGTATACTGTATGTGTGCGAGAGAAAGAAATAGGTGTGGTGGTTTAAAGAAACCAGATAGAAAATGCATGAGTGACTTTTTCAGCATCAAGCAGAATGATAAAGATGTGCGTTGCTGCTTTTTGGTCTTTTGATGCACACATAGAGAGGAATATTGCACATCGTGTGTTGCCAACGCAAGCGTCTGTGTGTGTGCTTCATGTGCAGGGATCCCATTATAACACTCCTGGCCTTTATGACTCGGCCCCTCGCTCTCTCTCTCTCCTCTCCTTCCTCCATGAACCTTGACACTGCCAGCCTTACTGAAATGCAATCTCCCATAAAACCTATCAAATAAAAAATTCATATTGATACTCTGTGCCTCGGTTTTCTCCACCTTCTCTCACCATCAGCACTCCATGATGATAAATGAGCCACTGTCAGATATTAAAGTCTGGAACACAATAAAACGCTGATTCTCTCCTCTTTTCAACATCTCTTACTCCTTGCCGTCTGCGTGTTGCTTGTGACATATTTTCATGCTCTGGCTCGTCCAATACAGCTGCCATTCACCTGAGCTGCGTATCAACAGTGAGCTGCTAAAGTCCAACGATTAAAAATCAGATAAACCAGCAGCCTTCATGTTTAAAACTCATTATGTAGTTCTCTATGAGAGCAGAAGGCAAACGTAAACTTGCTGTTTTGATTGAGTAATCGATTAAAGTCGTTTTTTAAGCAGAAAAATCTCTGCTATTGCTTTTCAGACAGTTGTTTGCCATCTTTTTGCGTAAATAAATTTGATCTGATTTATCGCCTCGTCAGTTAAAAAATGACTAAGGTAAGAAAAAAAAACTTTTTTTAATACTAACTGGCGGTTTTGTTATTTATAATTTGAGGTAGAGCTGTCAGCATGAACTAGATCATTGCGATTAATGAAAGTTTAACATGTAGGCCTTACTTTTTTTTAAACCTTGATAAACTTGTATTTTTTGGCCTCTTTCGTCAGGCTGTGTATAAACCTTTGCAGTGTCTCCTTGTACTCACAGTGATGCAAAAGAAAGACACTGCTGCATCCTTGAATGTGTCGTTTCACTTTGAAAAGCTCAGTTGATGAGTCCAAAGTCATATTCACCTCATGACATCAAACATTTCCCTTTTCTTCCTGTTCCTTTCAGCTGTTGCCGTGAGGAGCTCCTTTTATTCTGGTTAAGTGAATGTTGTAGCACTTCGATCCACCAGAAGGTACTTTATTCATTTTTAAAATAAAAGCAGGGTTGAGTTTAGATTTAAAGTTGTGTACTTTCAGCTTAAGACGTTACAAAAATTCAAAATAAATGCCTCACAATTTTTATAGAAATGCAAAATTATGGAATTTTAAACATGCAATTAAAAGCCTGATTTAATCGCGATTAAAACATGCCATCATTTCACAGCCTCAGTATGGAGGTCTTATCTTCATTTCTGGTACGTTTGATTAGCTTTTTCAAATGTTTATAACAACTGTTCCTGTAGTGGTTTAAGAGAGCTGCCCCTCCCCCGTTAAATCACCTTTAAATGACCTTCAAAACAAACCTGAGTTTACATTCCTATTCACACCCTAAACTGTCTACTTTTAGTTTTTTCTGCCTCATATCAAACCAATGGAATAACGTTACATGGCGTACTTACTAATCACCGTAAATCTAACAGAGGAGGTCTTCACACCATCAGTGCGTTCAGCAGAGGCAACAGTTGATTGCACATTGCATCATCTCTCAAATACTAAATAGATGTTTGTGAACTGATGAGTTTTTTAATTGGTTATGAAATGGACTGAAATTAATATTGATGTCTCTTTATGACCTACAAAAGCAAATGAGACCAACAGAGACAAGATTGGTTGTTTTTTATATAATCTGAAACCGCTACTAAGGTGTCGGTGTCAGATAAATTGATAACAGCATGCTGCCGAAACAGCCATTATTTATGTTCTCCACTACAAAGACTTGTGATGATGCATCTGATTGTTAACAGAAAAGCCAAATAAGACTCTTTGTTAAGAAAGTTTCACCAAAGAGATATGTTCTATGTTCTACGTTCTTTGTCCAAGAGGACGCCAAAATAAAAGCGCCTCCTAGGACCTTTAATGCTCAGATTTACCTCGCCAACTGTTCTAAAGCAAGCAGCGATATCGGGTGTGATGACACCCAAGTTAAGTCTCTGTGTGGGAAACACTGGATGTTCATTACCTTTAATTATCATGAAGACATTGGCCTGACAAAAAGGAAGAAAACACTAAAATCACGGTCCACATGGATGATGAGCCCCTACAAATAGAGTTTTTCCTGCTTTACTTTTTCATTATATATTCACGGAAATAGAAGTGATGTTTCATCATTGTGTGTATTTGTGTTGGTAGAAAGTAAACCTGAATGTCTTACCTCTAAAATTAGCTGTGCTGCAGGAGCTCAAATCATGACGTGTGTAAAATGGCATAGCCCATTTCTCCCTCTTTACTCCCAGCTGAGCCTCTGTACTGCTCCATTACCCAGCAAGCCCTGCTGTTCTACCGTGAGCCACAGTACCGGCCCGTAGAGCCTGTCAGAGAGCCGGTCAGTTAGGCAAGCAGGTCGTCTGACGCAAATGTCCAAGGACTTTGTGCTGTGGATGTCATAATGAATGACACTCCGTATCTGTCAGTAATGTGTCTTCACCTTGAATATTAGGAGAACATTTGAAATAGCACGACGTGCAAAATGCAGAACTGGGGAGCAAAATTAAGTCTCCAGTTGGAGAGTTGGAGTTTTATTAAAAGGACTAATATGTAAATCTGACACCTACGTCTGTGGGGGAGCTGCCTACCTCTCTGGTCAAAACAAAAACTAAACTCATCTGTGCTGGAATCGAATCTTAGAAGGACGACATACTGGTTGCTGTGTTGATAAACCAGCACTTCATTATAGTGTGTTTCCTTAATCTCTACAACACATATTAGAGTGACAAAGGAACCATTTATCAGATAGTAATGGACCATAAATATGAATATGTAATAATCATCTTAAGAATTCAAAGACAAATATAAAAGTTGACATTCAGAAACCTCAAAGAAACTTATTATCATACCCTTGAAATGTATCTTTACTCTACACTGTGATTCCTGGGAATTGGGGGATTCTCCGCTGCTTTCTCTTGGTGCGTTGACTGCAGATGAGCACTGGCTGTTCTTAGTACCCATGAGCACAGCAGCATGACAGGCTTCAGAAATTTCGAAGAAGGCTTTTGTCTTTTAATAAGCCCTTAATGTAGCCTGCTGACAGGAGAAGATTGTCTCACTGGAACCAAGCATGAGGAAATGTCTCTGATACTCGAACCTGCTGACACTACAGATAAATAAATCGACAAGAGGGAAGAAGTGCTGCATGCTTATACCAATCATTTTATACAAAAAGACAGAGATGCAAGAGCTGATGCAAGTGGTTCATTTTCATTAAAGTCCAAGTAAACGTCCCATCACATGCTCCTGGTATTGAGGTGCATTTGTGTCCTTTTCGTAAAACAACTTTGTTTTCAATCAGAGCAGATTCTGTAGTTTGAGTGAAAGGTGAAAAAGTAAAGTCAAGAAAATGAGTGTTTTCAAAGCTCTGTTGGCTATTTGGTGTCACTTTCTTAATGACACCGAAAAGCAAACCATTTTCATGAGGTGACACCATAAAAAGTCCAACCAATCAGAGACCATCATCTTGTCAAGGGGACCAATTAGAGGCCATCATTCGATCAGTGGTTCAATTGCCATGTTTCCATTGGTACAAATTACAACTGTGTCAACTTGTGTCCCTTGAGGTGGTATTTCCTGTTGTAACTGTGTGGTATTTTAATCACGCGTGCTAAAGGGTAACGTAAAACACTGATTTTGTTTACGCAGAGAGTTGACGGTTTTTCATGATGCTCATGATGTTGGGTTTGACTGTGCACTTGTACAACTTGGATCAAGTTGCAAACAGACTATTATCTATGTGAATTCAGTACAACCATAGGTCCAGTGTTGTGGACTGTTTCTACCCTGTATGATAATGCATGGTTATTTTGTGCCTTTGCACCAATGGACCTTTGTATGTTTAAATGTATTTTTGGACTGTGTGTATCTAAGTTAGAATATTCATTTTATAACTAATAGGTATTGATTGAGTTATTTCAAGGTTTACATTTGGTCTGTCTCTATTTGGATGAAAGATCTTTCCAGAACCCTCACAGGCTTATTTTTTTTTTTACCTTCCAAGGACAGAGCTTTCCACCGCCTTCTGTTTTAGAGCAGATAATGATTCTCTTTTATTTGGAATAGGATTGCATTTTCTCTTTTTCTCATCCTCTGTCCTTCCCTCCTCACCTTTACCTTTCCCTCTCCCACTCCACCCCCCTTCGCCCTCTCCCCTTCCTGACGGTTGGCCGCTGCTGCTCCATGGCGGCGATGCTCTATCGCTCCGTCACAGAGCGAGCGAGGAATGAGAGACAAATCAAAACCACCTTATTTCCCCTCAGTCCCCCCTCACCGTGCCAGATTGAATTTGAGGTTTTTCATCTTCTTTTTCATCTTTCTCTTTTCCCTGCCTCCCTTGGCGTCCACTGCGAATTACCTGGATCTAAGCCATCTCACAACTCCATGACGCAGTATCATTTATGCATATGGAGGGAGATAGTCACCAGCTCTCACTGTTGATTCTTTTGACTCGCTTTAAATCCACTTTTTTTTAGTTGTGTGTTCAAAATTGATAAGTCCCGAAATCTATCAAGTATTCCTCGTTGATTTTACCGGTCTCCACTCGGGCACATTTCCAAATTAGTTTTGCTGACTTTAATGTCAAAAACATGGTTAATCTTTAAAGCAAACTATTGACGTGTTTTATAAAATGATCAGTGATGTTCTGAACATTGCTTTGAATGGGCCGTTTTATGGCAATGAAAATGTAAAAGTCAAGTTTTTTTGGACCACCATTTTTGTGACGCCGTCGGGAGAGATGATGACATTATATCATTCAGTCAACTTGTCTTTAAATTGCTGGATTTGTTTAACTGAACTTGAGGTGTATGATCTTACAAAGAGAAGATATAGATAGATGCACACTATACATTTAACACAGCACTGATTTTTCTCTACGAACCACCAGACTCCATTTTTTCTGAAATTGAGATTACACTAGTTTCCTCATTGTCGCTGCTATCATTCTATTAATAATAGAAATTCAAGGGGGATCATTAATCTCACTCAACACAAAAACAGCAGGTTTCACTCAAGTTTACAGAACGCTGTGAGCACGTAGACGTTGTTTCATTTAAAGACTGCACAGCCTCATACCTCCACATCAACTGCTAAAGACATAAACAGGCACGCTGTTTTTATGAAAGCTCAACACTGATTGCACCTGATTTCAGCGGTAGTTGCAAATTTATGACTAAGGCGGTCTCATCTGAAAATCAAAAGTGACAGTCACATTTGCATTGCGTGCTGATTAAACTGCACAGCGGAGTGTGTTGGAGGAAGCTTGAATAACACCACAGCCTTGTCAGATATTTAGTGTTAAACCAACATAGAGTGACTTTTGTACTCAATTCAAGATCCAACCACACCTTCAAAATGAACAATATACTATAATACGCATCTTATGAAAGTGAACGACCAATGAAAGGTGTTCAAAACTTTTCTAACCCAACAAGAATTTGAAGGGTGGAGGCCTGAAACACTGCAGGAGTAACAACCTGGGACGTGGTTGTGAGTTGTCAGAAGGTGGTCTAGGGGCTCCTGGATCCTGCTACCTGAGAAAAATGACTCACCTCCAACTCCATCGGACCTACTCCCAGTCTCCCTTCACCCCACCTTTTCATTTTCAATTATGGGTTAGAATATGAATCTTTAATAGGGTGATAATTGTGCTAGCATATTTGCTGTCACCCACCATTAGCCCAGATTAATTAGCCCATTTACTTTAGCTTAAGAAAGTGTCTGGCTGAGGAATGGGGGCACTGATGGAAGACGGGTGGAGAGAGAGTAGAATCAGCACAATCTGTTCTGTATCATAATGCCATCTTTCTCCGGCTTCTCTCTGTCTCTTCGTGTCGTTCGCCTCTCTGCCCTTTCCCTGAGCTTTTCTCCTTCTCTCATCTTACTTACTCTGTTAGTCTGTTTCATCACTCTGCACTCGTCCGCCCCTGCTTCTCGGCAATATTTTTTTCTTTTTTGTCGCGCTGTTGCTTTTCAAGTGGTTGTGTCGTGAGGATTCGGGGGGAAATCAAGAAACTTTCATACAACCATCACTTCTTTAATTGGCAGAAGAGTGGGAGCCCGTGGAACTTATTAATTTGGTCAAGAACCTGACTGATTATAGAAGCTAACCTCATGGTTGACGGCTGTGGTTTTCTGGTAGAGTCTGTTCTGAATTGAATGAACTTTCTCCTGCAGCCACGTTTGTGTCCTTGGGGATGACACTTAACCTCAAGTTGCTCCCACTGTTCCGTCAGCGGCATATAAAGCAATACATGCTCAAGTCTATTTACTATTTGCAAAACATCAAGAAACTGTATGATTCAAACAAAGTTTTTTTAATTGAACAATATTCTCCAAATGTAAGCTGCAGGAGCTGGGAATTGAACCCCCAACCTTTCAGTTGAGAGACGACCACCTTCACCAACTCAGCCACAGCCGCCCCATTTAAAACATGACCTTTACATTTTAAATGCCATCAAACTGTTGGGTAGAGGAAATGTTCAGAACATCAGTGATTAATTATTATTACTATATTATTGTACATTATTACAGCTTAACTGGCCAATGTTTCTATGTAAACATTCAAACAAATTACTAGGTGTTATGGGAAATGGTGTCCGACTAGAATTATTGCAGAAATCTTGATAGATTTTCTACCATTAAACAACTTTGCGTATTTGTTCATTTGTTAAGATCCCCAATAGCTGTATCAAGAGCTTGGCTATTCTTATTGGGGTCCACATAAAAAAAAAACAATCATAGCTGTTTGTAAAGAAATGTAAAAAATGCTCCGACTTACTGTAAGACTTTCTTCCCGCCACAGACACATCGGTATTACAAACGCAAAAAAAAAAAAAGACTCTAAAAGAATTTAGCAAAGAGGAAGCTATCTCATATCATCAAAAATGGTGCAGACCAAAATCACAGCTAAAAGTAGACGGAGTATTGGACTTAAATAAATCAGGTGGTCTGAAATAAGAGTCTGAAGGAATGCTTCTGTTGCTTCAAACCTGCAGAATGTGGACATGTGCAAATGTTTCCATAACCTTCCTATAAAGTGACAGTATGGCAGCGTTGCATAGATTGTTCTCTTGCCCCAAAGGGCTTCAATGAAATGACTGTTTTAAAGTTCACTCCTAACACAGTTGTTTCTGAACCCATGGCATTTCACATTCAGAGAGAGAACAAGTTGACTTTCTCATTCCCAGCTCATTGTTGTTGTACACAATGACCAGCACTGACCTAAAGCTGTAAAGGAATAAAAAGCTCGCTGCTGAGTGTTTGGATTTCTTAATATCCTCATTAACCAAACTATATGAAGTCATTTAACAAAAAAACATATAAAGTGGTAAACACAGCCTGTGAGAGGCAAAATGAAATCAGAGGTGGTGTTCATTTTCAGTGTAATTGGTAGTGTGAGCCAACATCTCAGATTCCATGAAATCATTTGATTCTGTGAGAGTGAAAATATTGCTTAATGGAGCTTTAATCGCACTCTCCACCTTGGGATAAGTCGTGTGTGTGAGCGCGTGTGTGTGAGGCGATGGAGTAACTTGGCCATGTCACGAGCTGTATATCTCCCAGCAGGCAGTGGGAAATGAGGTCTAATCGGAGGGATATTAAAGTCACAATAGACTGCTCCTGCTATTAGGGCCTGTCAGCCCTGGCCTCCTCTCTCACCTTGATATCGCTCAGTCTCTGAATATTTATACGCCTATATCAAAGGCTACTTACACAGTATCTTCTGTGCATTATTTTATTGTGAGCGTGTTCTTCAGCATCAAGGAATGTATCAATCACGTCAGCCACTCAAGGTCTTTGAATGTTTATGCATTTCGGATCCCTTTGACCCTGCTTATACAATCAACCTGTGTGTCCTCTGATCCCCAGGTGCAGTGGGGGCAAGGTTGCTCTCAGGTCAGAGCAAACCCGTCACCATGGATGTGGACGAGGAGGAGAATATGAGTGAGTCGACTCTGATTTTCGTCATTTTTCTGTCTGTCCTGAGCAAGAGATGGTCTCTACTCTGAAGTGTCTGCCTGTATTTACTTTTCCTTCTTTTTGTCTGCATGCATGTCTTTCCTTGTATGTGTAATCAGTGTAAACTAGTTGACTTGCCATCAGAAGATTTAGCATTGTCCCTAGCCTACATTTTCTTTCAAAAAAAAATCCTGTAAGATGCAATACAGTGCTGAACAAAACATCTTTAATGTAATTCTAACTTTTTTCACAAAAATTATTTACCAGACAATATTACTTCTTATGTCTTTTCAATTTCTATTCGCATTAAAGGGGACATATTATCCTTTTTTTTTACCTTTACAGTCCCCTGTGCTCTGAATGAAAGTTTACCCAAAATAAATGTTCAAAAACACTGTAATAGGGGATTTTTCATACGATGTCCCCTTTAAGCAATCTATCCATAAACTCAAACTGGACCATCATTTGCCCTAACCTCCACACAGTCCAGTGAATACACACTCCTGTACAACTGAAACTTTGTCAGAAAGAGCTAATCATTACATCCAAGAGGCTTCAGGACATATTTCAGATTCCTTCTACATCATTCCTCTCTTCAGAAATTCCTTTCCACTCCATCTCATTGAACTTCAATGGGACTTTTGGGTGTGAACTTGAGGCTCATGCGGCACGGAGAGACATAATTAAATGTGTTTCCCCCTCACCTTAACAATTTTTAACTCACATTCAAAGGCAGCCGTCGCCCCAGCAGTTCCTCATCCTTCAAGACAAATGAAAAGTTTGTCTTCTTGTGTCGTACTCAGTGTTTGTGCTCTGAGGAGATGCATGTTGTTCAGTGTTAAGTCAGATCTGCCAACATTTAAAGTCATCTTATTCAAGGCTCTGAAGCCTTTTTCTTTCATTTCCAGTCAAAGGATATATTTGAAGATAAAACGCAGTCCAAGCTCACACAACCCACTTTTTAGAATATACCGAGGGGAACGGCAGAGGAAAACATGAAATTCACTTCTAACTTTTATGTGACAACCATAGCGCTTCTTAAAATTCTTTAATCACATGAATTTTCCCAAGTGAAACACCCAACAAACACTTGACTTGAATTCTGATGAAAGACTTTTTTGTCTGTTTGGTTCATGCAAACCCCACAGGGGTTTTAAGATCTGTTAGATGCAAGCATATAGGATCTTTTGTCATTTAATATAATTGGTGCTGATTACACAGCAACAGGCATGAAGATGACCCCAAATGCATGTTTGTGCCATAATTCAATGCATGATGTGATGGCTGTTTCTGTTTGGCTTTCATCATCTGATCTGGTCTCAGGCTCTGGACCAGTGCTAGATATCGATCATCCTGCAAGAAGCGTTTAAAATGACCGTTATCAGTTTGAAATTTGTTGAATGATAAATATTAGAATGGGGAAAGAGAACTCCAGTAGTTTTTTTATTTTTTGTTTGTTTTTTTCCTGTGTGCCATGATATTCACTGTATCTGTCTTTGCAGCATGCTAGAACTTTTGAAAATGTGATGACCTTTTTGATTGGTCCCTATTCCCCACATATCGAGCTGTCTTAGAGGAATTACTAATGGACAACCAAATGTGTTTATTAAGGGGCCTGATGAATTCTGTTGCAATGCTTTCAGGTTTCTGAATTCTGTTTAACAATCGGAGTGACTGACACTGCTTATCCTAAATCCAATGAAATTCTTCTTGACTGCTGGAGGCTGGGCTTTAATTCTGGATTTGATTATCTCGAGGGTGTGCAGGTTGAGTATCTCCTATCAATAAAGTCATGCAATGTGAATCCTCAGATTAGATTTGAAGTAGGATGTATAAAGTACAATAGGGGAGCTTATTTAGGGGCCGTCTTTCAAAATTTGCCGGCAATTCAAAGCCTTTTCTGCTCGTTACAATGAGGAAGCTTGCTCTACAGCAGCCTCCATACTTAGTGAATTACACCCTGTCGAGTGCTTTTGCTTGTTAAAGCATGCAACAGAAGTTCTGTGATTGTTGGAAGGGGCTGCTACCTGGGAAGTGCTCTAGCTTGTGAATTTAATTTGAGTTGAAGAGTGAGCTGAGTTTCTTTTCAACAAAGCTTATTTGGCACGTCCACCTAATTTCAGTTACCAGCTTTTTTCAGGTATCAGTTTTTTTATTACTCATTCTGAAAGTGCTTTCGCATGGTAAAGTGTGTTATGGGAGCTCGAGGTTCTTAGTGTTTGTTTGTGCTTGGTACTGGAGAAGTTTATTTGGGATTCAAGTTTTGAAAACTCTTACTATCTAGTAGTCCGCTCTGCTGCTCTTGTTTGTGGGCTTTGTTGGTTTTACAACAATGGCCAAAGCTCCCACTAGGCTGGTGAATTGGTAAGTTCATTGAGTAAACGTATATCAATTTTGAGGGCCACTCAACATGGAGTTGCTCCTTCTCATAGGCAGCCCTACACGAAGTGCCTTGAGTGCTGGGCTGTGGCATCACCTTGTCCTTTGCCTTTTTCTAGTTGGTCAGTGTTGCTGTTCCTCATGAAGGGGTGGTAATAGTCCTTCAGAAACCTTTCAGCCATTGAGATGGGTTTCCTCTTAACATTGGGGGTGATAATCATCCAGGGCTGAAGCAGGAAGAATAATAAGGACAAGAATTAGAAATGTAACAATGGTATTAAAGATTTCTGAATGACTGGCAGTGTTCTCTGTCACTCAGGTTCTTGTTGAGAAGTGTTTGCGGGTAAATCTTTTGTAATGATGTGGGCTCCTATATGTAGATGCCCTACACCATCCCAGGTCACATGTGGCTGTTTTCATATAAGATACTTGACCTGCATGTGTGTGGGACAGTTCAAATTGAGTGCTAAAGCTCTACCTCTGGCGGTCATCCAGAATACAAAGTACTGGTTAAATACTGAACTCTTGTTCTATGTATTTGACTCATTGCTGATGAAGACAATGGTCTTTTTTGTCTTCTTCATCGTGTTCATATTTGATATTTCTTTGAGAATTAAAGTCCTTTTGTAATTTGTAAATTTACAGAGAATCAGCACCATTCTTTTAGGTGACTTTTCTACTCTGCACTGTTAAGCCTTCCTCCTTTCCCCTATTCGTTTTCATTATGCTAACAATATGTAGAATACATGCACACACCAAAAAATATTGCATGTTTTGGATGCACATTGTCTCTTCAATTGAAAGATATGCGATTTGTTTTCTTGCTCCTAGAAATAAATGTCTTTCTTTCCTTGCCTTTAGTCTATTGTAGTATGCAGATGGTACCAGCATGTCAGTACATTTTGCAACCTGAAACACTGTTCTTTGACAAACTCTATGGGGGGGGATCTCAGAGGCGAAGGGTCTTATGAATGGCACCTCATTAGAAACAGCTTTCAAATTCAGATTTCCCTCATTTCAAATATGACAGTCATTCTCTTCCAAATATTTTGTGAAACGGGTAAACAACATTTTAACATCCCAGCGTGTCACCAGTCAAGCCTTTAGGATCCTGCAGTAGGTGGAGACTTCTCCTTCTGCCTCTTTGATGTATTCTCCTCTTTGCCTGGTCCTCAGCTCCTCTCCCTGCACTTCTCCCTTGCACTCCCTCAACCCGAACCTACAATCCCACTCATGCACACTGCGGCCTCTCTTTCTCCTGAGTACCGCAAGGAGTAACCTATCAAGCCTTTGCTGAAGGATGTTATAAATGAAAATTTTTGCCAATATTCCATCCACTTTGCTAACTGGATTCAGTGATATGTGTTCCCCAGTACAGTGTATATCAGAGCCTGCAGTTAAAAACTGAACACTTAAAATGTACCCAATTTCTGTGTAGGCACTCAAGCGATTAAAAATTGATAGAGTGGATGAGAAGCAGCTCTGTGTGTGTGTCTCTGTTAACTTATGAACATGTGCTTGTATTTGTGTGCATTTATGTTGTAGAATCATAACACTTTGCAACCTGAAAAGTTTAATATTCTTCTCCCACTTTACCCTAACCTTTAAGATAACAAACTGTCATAACGTCAACTTTGATTTTGAAGAAAAGTTGATTAATTTCCATTGAACTAATGAAATTTCATATAACAAAGTAAATTCTGAAATGTTCTACATGATTTTACTTCTTGGCTTAGGCATATGCATGGCACTTAGAGCAGTACTGTTGGTGTTTTTCAGTTGTAGGGATATCGATAGACTAAAGGCTAATATGTTGAATAAAAATAAATGTCAGCTTCACTTGCTTTTATGATGGAACACAAATCATTGGTTCAGTTCCAAAGAGTGATAAAGGAATCTATAAATTTTGCATTTACAAGATCCTGCAACGAAGGCGTTGTAAGTTACTCTTTCTGGGCACCGCAGGTTCGAGCAGCACCGATGTTAAGGAAAACCGAAACCTGGACAACGTGTCCTGCAAAGACGGGATGGGAGTGGCTGAGCAGCTCCCAAATGGCAGTGGCCTGGGCAGTCGAAAGCGGCCCCTAGAAGAGGGGAACAATGGACATACACACTCAAAGTTTCGTGCCAAAAAGCGCAAGAAAACACCTGGGCCAGTCCTGCCCAAAAACGCTCTGATGCAGTTGAATGAAATCAAACCTGGTCTACAGTACAAACTGCTGTCTCAGACAGGACCAGTCCATGCACCAGTGTTTGTCATGACTGTTGAGGTGAATGGACAGATGTTTGAGGGCATGGGCCCAACTAAGAAGAAGGCTAAACTGAATGCAGCTGAGAAAGCACTGCGTTCCTTTGTCCAGTTCCCCAATGCATCTGAGGCACACCTGGCCATGGGTCGAACACTGACAGTGAACACAGACTTTACTTCTGACCAGGCTGACTTTCCAGACATGCTCTTCAATGGCTTTGAGACACCAGCCGCACCTGAAGAATCCTTCTATGTAGGCTCCAATGGTAGCAGCTCCTTAAACTCGCTAGGGGAGTACCCACTGTCCACGCCACCTGGCAGCAACCTCGTTCAGGCCCCCTTGCCCCCTCCATCAGCATTCAGCTCACCTTCCAGTGGCAAAAACCCAGTCATGATCCTCAATGAGCTCAGGCCAGGCCTCAAATATGACTTTGTGTCAGAGAGTGGGGAGAGTCACGCCAAGAATTTTGTGATGTCAGTAACAGTGGATTCACAGACGTTCGAAGGTTCAGGGCGCAACAAGAAGCTGGCTAAAGCCCGGGCAGCGCAGGCAGCCCTCTCAGCTCTCTTCAACATGCAGCTAGACCAGACACCATCCCGGCAACCCATTCCAAGAGAGGGACTGCAGCTTCATCTACCCCAGGTAAGAGATCTATTTTCTGTGTAATTGAAAATTAATACAGATACTTACTAGAGAAACCTATGGGGGACCATGTCACTAAGTTTGCCTGCCTCATGCCTGTTTAGTTTGTTTTTACGCCCTCAAATTTCTAGAAAATTTCAGGCAAGCTGCTCCTGAAATCTTCTGACTTGCATTGTTATACATGCGCCTCACATTGGAAGGAGATAGGGGGTGGGGGGTCTCAGGAGGCAGTGCATAACATAAAAAGAACAAGAATGGGCAGATGAAGCTGTCCATCACTTTAAAATGCATTATAACAGCGCTACCTGTATGTTTGACTTATTCACTGTATAACAAATAAGCAGAGAAAAACAGACAGGTAAACAAAAAACATAATAAAGCAGTCACGATGTGCGCCAACATCGCATCAGACATGCAGTTGCAGGATATTAATGTCAACACTTCCTCGGCTGGGGTTCGGTAAGGGGAATTGTCCTGAATTTCTTGTGCTGCACTTGCACATCTGCTCAACCCAGCTTTAAATGGTAAAAAAAAAATTGGTAGAAAATGAATTCAATAAATTGAATGCACCATTAGAATTTGACTGATACATTTCAACTGGTAAATATAGGAAAATATTTAGGTTGTAAGAACACTTCATCATAATCACACTTCAATCAACGCTATGGTGGCTCGTCAACATTTTTGGCCTCACAACGTAAAGTACTTTGAAAGACAGAATAGTGTATGGTATATACTCAGGGAACACTGATACTTGATTTGAATAAGCTCAATAGTCAACATTGAACTCAATAGAATAATCTTTTAGTTTTTTAAGACATATTTACATAAAATATTGTTAAGTGGGATGAACACTCGAGGATAGTTTTGAGGAAGTCTGGATCTAAGACATAATGTCTCTTTTTATTTTTTTTAATATCCAAAAAGTAATGGCATTTAAGTGACAGTAGTATTATGCTTCAAATTCAGCTTCTTGAATCTGACCTGGACAATCATCAATCATCACTCTACTTAAAACCATCATGGCAATTTAAGAAGTGTTAGAAATGACCAAGTGATGGTTAATGAAAGGCATGGGGGCGGGACCTTTGTTTTTTGCTTTATACAGTAGATCGTCTCCCTGGGTTTAGAGCTCTTTTTGATTATTTATTGCATTAATCTTTTGGATTCTTAAGTATTATCCAAACATCCTGACCCGTCTGGTAGGTTATCTTCTAAACCTCATTCACATCAGGTGCGCCGAGACTAAAGGCTGGTTGTCACTTTAAATGCCACTAAAGAAGTCACTACAAGAGCCCTGCCAGTGTGTGAAGAGGGACAAAACAGTCAGCAAAGCTAATCAGCGCCACACACAGTCAGCAGTCCGCTCCTCAGAGCCTTCTTTTTTCTCCTTAACTCCCTCTTCCCACTTTCTCACAACTGATTTATTCAACAAGCACCCCATTTTAACGACAACGACCCCACTAATTGCTCGATTAATTCTCTGTCGCTTGGTATTTAATTCCTGCTGCCTGTTTCCATCTGGCAAGGAACTAATGGGGGGGGAAATGGTTGGAATCCACTTTTTTCAAAAGAATATTTGAATGTTGCGTTTGTGTTTTCTAGTTTAAGTTGTCTTTGTTGACACTTCAACCATTAGAGGTTAGAAATACTGTAACATGCAAACTGGAAAATAATGGACCTGTTTGTTTTATTTTTCATTCCGATGCTCAGGGAAAGGTTTCTTTTGAGATCTTCATTTTTTTCTAAAGTGAATTAGGACTTTCACTTTTTTTCAACAACTATGGATTGAAAGTCATTTTTATACCATATGCGACCTTGAATTGCAAAAGTCAAATGATCTTGCTACGAGTGGGTGACTTCGAAGTGGCAGGGAAGTAATATTGGACTAATCTCTTTAATTTGTGGTCATCCAGCCGTCTGCTCTCTCTTGGTTCTCGTCATTTTCCATCACATTAGCAATGGATAAAGAGCCAGCAAGAGGATGGGACTGTCCAAGAACAAAAGATGTGTGAAGTTCACTTGAGGCCCTAACAGAGTGTAGATGGGAGTTTGAAACATGGTGCAGTGAACATGAACACTTTGCTTACATGTGTTGCTCAGCTTCCCTTCTTTGGTTTTTGCTTTTTGAGATTCACCGTCAGATGGGAGATGATAAATTATAACTGTCACGCCAAGCTCAGACAGCGCTGCTTGAAAGACTGTTAGCTATCCCTCAGGGGGTCAACCCAGTTTCACTTGTTGCCGTTTCATCGCTCTGACTCTTGTTTTGGAGCTGAATGTGAACGCTGTGACAGGTACATGGTGCTCCAGGGGAGGATAACATCAGACGCGCTTTGTAAGCTGACACATCTGACACAAGCTCATGTTTGTGTGGATGTGTTTTTCTTCCTGCTGTGTGTTTATGTGCTTTATCTGTGTGTCTGTGTGTGTGTGGTGTGTGTGTGTGTGATTCTAGGTTCTGGCTGACGCCGTCTCTCGTCTGGTGGTGGATAAGTTCAGTGAGCTGACAGACAACTTCACCTCCCCCCATGCACGTCGGAAAGTCCTAGCAGGAGTTGTCATGACAACAGGTACATTGGGAAGGAGAGATGGTTGCTTCTTTTATCCTCACAAAACATGGCACTGTCACTTTTCAAAATTAAACAGGACAATTGAGATTTCATGGTTCATGGAAACAAGTTAACATTATTATTCACAGTTAAGTAGCAACATGCTCAGGTCTGCTCTTGAAATGTCTCCTGAGAAATCAGTCAACTATTTAGCAGCTTATGCAAAACACTAATGAGTTAAACAGTTTTGTGTTCGGTTCTATCACCAGTGGTAGAGTCTAAATAAAAACAATAACATTAGCACTGTTCTTGTGAACACACACAAAGAATCTGCTCATTTATTTTACAGAGTATTTCCATTTTTTACTTGACTTCACTCTATACTTAAACCTTTTCAAAACATGTACATGTTCATGTATAATTCATAAAAACATGCAGCAAAATTTGAAACAGTTTATAAACTCCCCAAGAGACGTCTCATCATGCTTTTTTTTTTTTTTTTTTAAATTAGAATAAAAACATTTCAGTGGGGTGGCTCGAGACTAGAGGCTTCCAAGTTTCATCCTGCTGTCTGATGTCAGAAATCCTTCTTTATACATACAAATCTCAAACTGAAGACTTTTAGTCTCAAGTTATGCTCCGTGAATGTCAGATGTATAAGTCTGTTAACAGTGTGTTGAACCAAAATTGAGTTGAAGGCAGACTAAACAACAACCAACCCCCCCCCCCCCCCCCCACAGGAGAATAATACCAACATCAGTACATGAGACGAGTACGAAACTATCAGTATTACTCCAAAGATTATATCGCTTTTTTTCTCCTTTGTTATTCATAGTGAGTTTTTTATTTTCAAAGCATGGTTTTCCTCTTCCACTTCTAATTAAATAAAAATGACTCCTTTAAGTTGTATGTTTACATGAATTATAGCGCTGCCCCCATAAGCTACAGAAGCACCTTTTATAAATGGTGCTCATATGGCACTCTGCAGGATCACTCAAAGACATGAAGACTTCTTTTAAATCTTATCATGAAGTTAGCACTAAAAATCTACAGCAGCTGTGAAATGATATTTTAGGGGGAGTGTCCATTCACTAATATGTCTTTGTTCCCTTTACCTCCCACAGGGACAGATGTAAAGGAGGCACAGGTCATTTGTGTCTCCACAGGAACCAAATGCATCAACGGTGAGTACATGAGTGACCGCGGCCTGGCTCTCAACGACTGTCACGCTGAGATAATCGCCCGACGCTCGCTCATCAGGTACCTCTACTCCCAGCTGGAGTTCTTCCTCAGGTCAGTGGACGGTGTAAATGTCTTTTTCTTCAAGCATAGTTTATTATTTGTTAGCTTTTATAATCTCATGTCGTGCATTTGCACTGCTCTTTGCTGTATCTAATAACATTCGTTCAAGTCCAGTTTTGTAGACGCCGTATTATTTACGGTGTCGTTTGTCTGTTTGTCATAGCAACAACAAGGAAGACCACCAGAGATCGATATTCGTGTCATGTGAAAAGGGAGGCTACAGGTTAAAGGACAACGTCCAGTTCCACCTCTACATCAGCACCTCGCCCTGCGGAGACGCCCGGATCTTCTCCCCTCACGAGGCTGGAGTTGAAGGTACACAGCGTCCACTCCCTGCAGCAGCAGCCATGTCTCTGCTGCTTAGCTCTGACAACATGTTTTTAATTTGGTCTCATCTTAGCACACAATTCAGTCTCAAAAACAGTGTGTGTGTGTGTATGTGTGTTTTTGATCGAATTACGTCGGTAGGTTTTTCCTCTTCCTCATGCTTGGTTTCATTTAATTAGAATTTTACTGCGTCGTGCAAACACGCATTACAGACACATTTAAACAAGGCTCGAGTAATTAGAGCTTTTTGTCATTCGCTGTCTGTCTCTATCAGTCCTCCTCCCGCCCAGCACACCCACACTGTCTGTCTGATTAACCTCCCTCTTACTCTTGTCAAAGTGTTTTCAGTTGCACATGGCAGACTGAATAGAAAACAGCCACATTCAATCAGTCACTGACTAGATGGCGCCTGCTGGTGGAACAGCAGAAAACATTCATAACAAAATCATAACTAATAGGTCAGGCTTTGTTGAAGCTACATTTTGCTTTCTTTCCTATTATGATAATTGAATCATAATGGGGCCTTCATTTCTTGCACAGGTATGCTGTATAGTTATTTACAGAGCGATATAATACATCACTATTATAGTCCTCAAATAGAAACATTATATATGACACAGGGAATGAGTTTGTTTTGTCTTCTGCTGGTTTCTGCATTAACATCCTTTTTATCGTCGTTGTGATTCAGACCAGGGAGACAGACATCCCAACCGGAAAGCACGGGGCCAGTTAAGGACCAAGATTGAGTCGGGGGAGGGCACCATCCCTGTAAGGTCCAGCAACACCATCCAGACCTGGGACGGGGTGCTGCAGGGGGAGAGGCTACTCACCATGTCCTGTAGTGACAAGATCGCGAGGTAATTTGGTCCAAATTGAGTTTACTAATTCAAAGAAGGTGTGATGATTTTCAGCTTTCTAATATGTGAACCATGATGCCAAGAGTCAGGTAAAGAGACTGATACTACTTTATGCCTCATATGAAGTTACTGTACTGTGTTATATTCACAGTGTGGATTAGAGGGCTGTGCTCAAAAAATCGACAAAGCAATATATCATCATATACTCCGTGTAAATGCATTTATCGATGCACATGTTACAGAATCAATACATCTGCCAAGCTGTCACTTTTGAAAGATTGGCCGATGGTGCGGTTTCACTGTAAAAACATAGCCACAGCTCTGGGATTAAAATATTTGAATGTATTTCAGGAACTCTGAGGACCTGAACTAATTCCTCTGCTGTAACTGTCAACGGTAGAGAACAGCTGTTGGGGTGAATTCTGTGCAGGACGTGGTCATTATCCAGAATCAGTGCAGATCACCACATGTGTCTCTGTGTCGTGATAGATATTGAATCGTGGGGTCGTTGTTTGACCTCCTCTATCCTGACTGACAGGTTGATGGAGAAGTAAACTGTCATACACCTTTTTTATCCTAAACAGCTGTTTAAAAAATGAACATCATTCTGTTTTAAAGAAAAGCTGAAACTGGCCAAGGAGACGATAAATCATTAACAATAACTGGTTAGCTCATGATATAAGGTGATGAGGATATGAGGTTGAAGGTTCTTCTACATTGACTATGTTGATCTCTCTTTGTTTTCATACTCAAATCTGCGCTGAAGCCTGATTTTAGTTTTTCCAGAAAGAAACACATGATAGTCCTGTGTGTGTGTGTGTGTGTGTGTGTGTGTGTGTGTGTGTGTGTGTGTGTGTGTGTGTGTGTGTGTGTGTGTGTGTGTGTGTGTGTGTGTGTGTGTGTGTGTGTGTGTGTGTGTGTGTGTGTGTGTGTGTGTGTGTGTGTGTGTGTGTGTGTGTGTGTGTGTGTGTGTGTGTGTGTGTGTGTGTGTGTGTGTGTTTTATTTACCCATGCTGCAATGAATCACTTTGTCATTTCCAGTCTATCATTCTCTTCTGGGAGTGTCGGGGGACGGCTGAATTGATGGATCCTCTTGTCTTTAGATCATTTTTTCGTTTGCAGGCAGATCAAAGCATCTTTAGTCTCTGTCCATGTTCAAGGCAACTCTGTGCTTCTCTTTTGATGAACCATGAAGCTTCTCCATAACTCTTGTCAGAAGCAGCCCCCTCTACCCCCCCTTCTCCTCCTGTCTTTTCTTCTCCGTTCAGGATCATAACACATCCCCCAAATGAACTGAGTGAAGTGATTGACCACTAAGCATTTATTTGATGAGGGTGATGTAGACTGTGTGGCAAAAGTTATTTGTTGTGTTAAAAAAAAGGGAAAAAAAGAGATGTTGCACTTTCAGGCAGACAAAGCTGGTACTACAGACTCAGAGTTTGTGTTAATATCCAAAATTGGAGCGATCCAAGTCAGTAGAGGGTAGCATACATTTGTCATGAGGGTTTGTTGAGGCCAAGTTGGAAATCACAAGAACAAAATAATACAGAGATCTCAGCTTTAGTTGCAATTCAGAATCAGAGTATCACAAAAGTACATTAAAATGACAGTATTTTAAACGTGTCCTTCAACTGTAAGGAAAAGACTATTTAAGGCCTCCCAGTTTGCTACACAGTCATTTGCCATGTGAGGGAACTGCTGTCCACCTGCTCCAGTCCACATGTGAGTGATTGTTAGCCGCAGGGCTGCTATTTAATACAGCACAAACTGACTGGCATACTTTGACCGTGCCCATAATGTTCCCTCCTTACACATTGTTTTCTCCCTCTCATTTTGCTTTGATTACATGCCCGGCCCCGAGGCCTCGGCCAGAACGAGCAGTGCTCTGCCTCAGTCCTCATCGTTTCCCTTATATTTGATTGAGCTCATTAGCAAAAGCACTCATGGTTATTTCTCTCTGTTTGTCCTGTTTCCTCCTGTCTTTATGTGCTTTTGATTACATTGGCAATCGGACTTGTTCACCTGCTCTCAGACTCATTGTGCACACGATGCTGAATAAGATAACCACCAAGCGTTACACTCAAGTTTGACGAGAATGAAATCGACTGCCTTAGAAAACATAACTCAATATGTGTGCCCTTGCATGTTTGTGGTTTTCTAAATATATATATATATACTTTTATTTATTTTTTTATCCTGGTGTTTTTTTGAAAAATGTGCTTGTACACTTTGTGGACAGCACAGAAATATAATATAGCTATTCAAATGTATTGAACGTGTCCGCCACTGCTCTAAGCTATGAAATCACAGATTTCAATTTGGCTTTCCCTTAGTTTCACACACAATATCACACGCTCACTCCCTCTCTTTAACACACACATACAGAGAGTGTATTGCATATGGAAGCCTGGGGTCTTTGCTTGCATATACTTCTTCATTGTTCTTGGTCCATGTTGGTAATTTCACACAGTCTGCCTAAAGGCAAAGATGGAACGAGAGAAGCTCAGTGTCACTTTGTGTTATTGTTAATTTGGTTAGCCCTTCAAGCTAAAGTTGTTCAATCATTCAGTCCTTATAAAATCATTATTACGCTGGCCCAGTTGAGCTTTGTGGCTCAACAAATGAGCAAGTTTTTCTTCTACAGTCGATGACATGATCCTTTTCTAACTTTTTGCACATACTGTAGGTACTGTAGTTTCTGTAAATTGAATTCGACTTACATCTTTTTGCCAATGATACTTGATTAAAAACTAAATAATTCTTTATTTGCTTTTATCTTTAAATAGTCCCTTATCGACATGCTGTTTCTCCTTTTTAAGATGCTGTATTCTGAAAAACACAGTTTCAAGGTATCAAAGGGCGTAAGGCGAGAGCTATAGGTATGGTGGGAAGTGATCTTAACTCTTTTTGTCTTAATGTATAGAATAACACCCACATTTATTCAATATTTCATCTGTATCCAACTTTTCTCTCATTTTCCCCCCACTGGCCTTCATCTTTCTCCACTTCTTTTGTCTCAGCTTCCCCCATTCTCTCTTTTCATCTCTCTCTCTCTCTCTCTCTCTCTCCCCCTCTCCGGTGGGCAGGCTTCACAGAGCATGTCAATGGGAAAATGACTGGCGAGAGATGGTTAATAACACAACATAGAAATACACAGAAGTTGTAGAAAATGAAATTGGATACCTCGGAGTGAACACAGCTGTAGGATTGTGTGTGATTGGGTGGAGTGGGTTGCATTGACTGCAGATGTACTGATAGATTCTGCTTGTGAGCTTCTATGTGTGTTTCAGCTCATACAACATTTTATATATCTTTGTATATTCTGCCTCTCAACTTTTCAATGCTTAAAAAACTGTCCCTCTCTTTATCTTTTACAAGACAATCCTTCAACTCAAAGCTCAGACTCTCAGCCCTTTTTAGAACAGTTACATTGATCTGTTTCCCTCGAGCGGTCCTGTTCAGTTTATTTTAGTAGGTAACATTTATTGGTGTTTCCACTGTCAAATGTTGGGAATGCTAATCGAGCCATCCTAATTTTTTTTCTTCCCTTCTATTGTGCCCAGTGTACCGATCTGATCCTAAAGATATTCCATTGACTAATTGAAAGAATCATCACTACCCATGTGACCGCGGTAAAAGAGAACAAAGTAAAAACATGCCATGATTAAAAATCCCTTTTCCCCCCTATTTTACCTGGTCTTTTTCCTGCCAGCCCCCTTGTTCTGTATTATTTCAGTGTTAGGTTCGGGGACAGATGATCCTAACACAGCGGGAAGATGAACCATAAACAAGCTTGCAGGGGTATTAATGTTTATAACAAACAACCGGTACATGACTGGTGCAATCTTCTTGCATGCAATGAAGCTGTTTTATAATGATTTCAGCTCACTAGCATGATCTCTTCCACTCTTTTGTTGAAACTGGGGATATGTCAGAATAACTGGAATAACTGCATAAATAATCAAATGTTATTGCAGTGTCAGAAGTGCTTTTGTAAAAACAGCTCAGGAATGTAAATTGTTTGACTGTTCCCAAGGTTTCTTGATTAATAATTTGCAGTTAATGAAGCAGGTTGCAGCCTGAACTGATGTGTTTTTCATTTAACTGTCACATATATATACATGAAGGTATATGTGCAACAATTCACCCCCCCCAGTTTATCTAATCTGCATGTTTTTCATTCTTCACAGGTGGAATGTGGTGGGCATTCAGGGCTCTTTGATGAGCTACTTCACAGAACCAATCTACTTCTCCAGCATCATCCTCGGCAGTCTCTACCACGCTGACCACCTCTCAAGGGCCATGTACCAGCGCATCGCAGAGATCGAGGACCTGCCACAGCAGTTCACTCTCAACAGGCCTCTACTCAGCGGTGGGCAAATAAATAAATAACTGCTCCCTCTGATACAATTTTGGTGGAGAGCTCTCAGAAGTAATAGCATGATTCTATTTTGAGGTAATCTCCATGTTTATCGCTGCCAGTCAAACTCAAGTTGTGTAAATATCAAAGAGGAAGATGCTTATACTGATCAGTAAACATATCTATCCATCCTCACTAGTCAGTCCACAGCAGGGAGACAGTTATTGCTTCTCTCCTCTGTTTGGTTTGAGCTGACATTTACCTTCTTCATGTGGAATTTGAATAACTTTATCATTTTCTTTGTAAATGTCCAGCATTAGCTTGACCTTTTTATCAAGGCCATGTGGACGTTGCACTCAGTCTCTCTGCGTGCTCTATTTGTTAAACATTAGCATGTATCAGAATCAGAAATACTTCATTAATCCCTGAAGGACATGTGGGCGTTCCAGTTGCTCCTCTACCGAATAGAAATATGGAGAAAATAGGAAATAAATAGAAGTATGCAATATGTAAAATACGTAAAGTTTAAATTCAATTAAATATACAACATGATGTATATGAAGAAATATGATTACATCCGAAAAATAAGCAGCGATTACACATTTTCAATATTATACATTTAGATTAATGGATACAAATGTGACTGTGAGCAGTGTGAGATTTTCAAAACCTTTTTGTACCAACACCCTACATATGAGATAACTTTTGTTTGGCTAGGCCGTTTAACCTATAGATCATGATCCCATAAAAACCTATAAAACTCTCCTTCATCTCTTGAATGAAACAGTCAAAGCCAAAGATTTATCAATGAAACTGAAAGTGAGAACTGTCTGATTTTATCAGCAACAATTGGCTAATCAAGCTAACTTGAGCTATCTGTTTAGCTATCTGACTTTGCAGTTTTACAACCTCCTTTTCAAAAAACAAAATTAAGCATGAGGGAGATCAATCACTATACGGAGTTCCCTATTTTACACAAGTCTTAGTAAAAAGGTAGTACTGACTGTTTGTCTGTCTCCTAGCAGTAGTTAGTGCTGTCATTTCTTCCTTCTTTATCACACTTTTTCTGCACATAGCAGCAGATAATAAAACTGAATAAAGGTTGTAATATTTGACAAGGGGTAAAACTACAATTCCAACTTTTTAAATACAGCATCAAGTAAAGGGAACTCAATGTGCACTGCAGAGTTGCATACATCATGCCAGCAGAAATGCAAATATAGTTCTTGGCTAGAGAAGAATATAGACCCAGACTTTGTAACTATTAAAGACAGTTTTTAATTATAATTATATAAACCAAAGACAGAGCTTTTAGCATGATGTTAACTATTATGGTTAGCATTACATGCTTTTATTGAGTATAAACATCGCTTTAACTCTGACATCATCCAGGATCAACTTCCCCACAGCGATGAATTGATTCGCAGTAGTTTCAGCTGTTAATGGTGTTATACGTTATGACTGGTGTAGGTAGTTAAGCTAATGGTTAGCTTTGTACTGGTTTATGAACATCTAAAAGAAATAGCCTTTCTCAGTCTTTTAATGCAAAAGGCTGAAGCTTGATAATGGCTACTGACAGTCTGCATTAACCTGGTGAAGGGACATCGTGGTCATTTGTTTATGTCTTCTGGATGACAAGCAGCTCTCAGCTCCTCCCCTCTGGTTGCTCCCTAAATGGCGGGTAAAGGAGATAATGGTAGGAGGTTATTAACCTTTTCCGCTTTAGAGAGTTTTTAGCGGTGAAGCACTGTGGTGTTAGAGCACTAAGGATTTCATCCCCTTTAAATCATCTGCTGCCATAAGTGCTGCCAAATGGAACCAAGAAGCTTAACACACACACACACACACACACACACACACACACACACACACACACACACACACACACACACACACACACACACACACACACACACACACACACACACACACACACACACAGTGCAAGAAACCTGAATTTATTGCGTCCATATATCTCACAGTTATGCTTCAGGTGCTGTGGAGGCCTGTGCCCTGTGGTTTGCTGGAAGAGAGCAGGCTTTGACCTCAGATTCCCCCTCGGTGGATGATATTTAGTTTCTACCCAGCATGACAACTACAAAATGAACGGGAAAAACTCGCTTGGTTCTTTTGTTTCCCAATGTTTTATCAATGGCTGGCGTTGCCAACATATTTATGCAAGTCAGTTTGGATCAGTTGGCCTCCTATATTTATTCATTTATAAGAAATTTCCCAATATTCTGTACTGACAACTTCTTTTTTATTTTTTTTGCAATGGTAGTGCAAAAACGTTTTTTTGTTTTTTGATGGATGGATGGATGGATGGATGGATGGATGGATGGATGGATGGATGGATGGATGGATGGATGGATGGATAGATAGATAGATAGATAGATAGATAGATAGATAGATAGATAGATAGATAGATAGATAGATAGATAGATATTGGAATGGAAAATCTTCTGTGTTGTGCTGTCTATGACACTTCATTTTTTATTCCAGGTATAAGTAACGCAGAAGCCAGGCAGCCGGGGAAGGCCCCCAACTTCAGCGTGAACTGGACGGTTGGTGACCAGGCACTGGAGGTAATTAATGCAACAACAGGCAAGGACGACATGGGCCGTGCCTCACGCCTTTGCAAGCACGCCCTCTACAGCCGCTGGGTGCGCCTACACTCCAAGGTATTTGAATCAATATTGTTTATGGCCTGTGTTGTTATATTTCCTCTTGACATTTCATTCATTCCAAATCCACTTAGTGTTATAGCATCACCATATACAACCACCTTATATGTTCAGATGATTACTCGTTCGTTTTTAATCATGTTTTCACCTTTTTTTTCTGCCGTTAGTTGTCGTCCATCTTGTGGATCAAGATGCTGAAGCCCAGCTCCTACCATGAAGCCAAGCAGGCGGCCACAGAGTACCACTGTGCTAAGCAGGCGCTCATCAAAGCCTTCCACAAGGCCGGCCTGGGGGCCTGGGTAAAAAAGCCCATCGAGCAAGACCAGTTCACCCACAGCTCCTGAGGGACCAAGAAAATCCTAAACCCTCTCCACTCCTCTTCTCCTGACCCAGGACTGAAAGCAAGAAGCCCCCCTTCTTATTAACAACCAGCCCACAAAGAGACTTACCTCCGTCCCGTGTGTCGACACGCACGTGCACTTTGTACTTGTGGAAAAAAGTGTGCAGTGTCACAAACCATCCATAGGTCATCGTTGTCATTCCTCAGAGGACGTCTGCCTCACGTTGTTTTTAACCATCATGTTGATTTTTGTCATTTTATTATGAGTTTGACCCATGAGTTTTTCATCTGCTTGTTTTCTGTTTTTAAACTGGAATCATGGTTTTTACATTTCTGAGTTGTTTGTTTCCCAGAGCAATTCTGTTTTTATGCCATTAATGTAAAAGTTGAAATGATTGAGTTGTCTATTTTTCTTGGTTAATGAGGGTTAAATGTAGCCTAAAACACAGGTGTATATATACACACACACACACACACACACACACACACACACACACACACACACACACACATACACACTAGCTAAACTGAACCATGAAATTTAATTTAAATGTGCATAAATCTTCAGGATGTAAATCTAATATTAAAAAGAGAGAACAGAGAGTAGAACAGTAACTATGTGCTCTTTAGTCCGGTCCATAGGTGAGACTGTTCTTAGCCCCTCTATTAAAAACAAAAATGTGACAAAAGATCGTGGTCCTGTGTGATTCACTGACTGGGAAGAGCAGATTAGTACTTTGTTGTTGTTCTTTATGTTTTCCATTCCTTCATGCATTTGTTGCGTATGTTTCTTTTTCATGTCACTCTCATTCCATACTTGAACCGTTGGAGGGGACCATGACTCTTCATCCTCCTCCTCCTCCTCCTCCTCCTCGCCTGGGTCTTGGGACAAGCTTTTTGGAGTGGCTGCACGTTGTATTTTCTCCTCAATCCAAGCCATGGCTTTGCATGGGAACTGAACTGTGAGGCGTACAGAGTAGTAGAAGAACACGTGGTGGAGAGCGTCCATCAGTGAATGATAATTTTGAATGAATGCCAGCATCTTCCTCCACAGGCAGCTTTGAATCTTTGTCTCTATTTTCTAGATTTCTCGGGATTGTTTGTTTAAGGGGAAGGGAGGATAAGGGGCCGTCTTTTTTGCTGGTTTGTTTCATTGTTGTTTTCTCGTTTTTGGGGGATAATACTGCAGTGAAAACCACATAAACAGACCTCTCTCTCAGATCTTGTAACTACGTAACTTTGTGGCAGGGATTCATGGTAGCTGTCAGTTGATCTATAAATAGAAAGCATGGTCTATGTGCCGTAGAGACTCCCACAGTATATGACGTTACATTCACTAGATGCAACACAGTCTGTAGTGATAGCCTGGAATGCTAACATGTTGTAATCCCTCCGTATGATTTAAAAAAAAAAAAAACACACACACACAGAGGTCCAGTACAATAACATGAATTCCCTTTATGCAAATATCTGATAAACCAGTAGGTTGTAACCAAATGTATCACAGTGTGTGATGTCACTTCCTTTCTCCTTTCTCCATCTGCAGACATGTTGGTTTAAAGACCACCTTTTGTGATCCAACCTGCCATCTTTACGTCCTGAATACGTCCTCTTCTCCTAAATCTGTAAACGAGGATGTGTTTGAAATAACTGGAGTGAATCCATATTCCCAGCTGTATGAAACATGTATGCTAGTGTGTGTATGTGTGTGTGTCAAAGTGTACTCTGTGGAATCTTCACCAAAGATGATGATGTCCATCTGTGTTTCCCTCTCTCTCTTTTTTTTAATATCTCACCCTTTTTCCTGTTAAAAAAAAAATCAACCCTTTACTGTTTGCTTTTTGTATATCCTCTAAACACTATATTTTGATTTGTACAAAATCTGTATATTCTACCAGTATGTGAGGTGTGTGGGGGTGGGGTGGGGGTAAATGAATTGTCAGGCTTCTTTAGTGCATCTGTAGCCGTCGGTGGCCACGTGTATATTGTGACCTGCAATCATTACTGCTGCCGTGAAGTGTTTCTGTGTATATACGGAACAACAAGAAAAAAAAAAGACAAGTTCTGTTACCTGCACAATCAGTTCATCCCATCTGGAAACTGTTTGGACTCTGTCACGTGTTGCTGGGATTGCGAAGATGTTAATTCGTGGTTCTCTGTGACACGCCGGGCACCATGAAGCATGGCACTAACACTGCCGGGGTTAACAGGCTTCGTCCCCATTGTAGCCACCTATGTTATACAAAAGAAAAATATGCACTGTATGGTGTCTCAGCTAAAAGTGGCATCCACCAGCTGGCACGTGTGATGTCACTTCTTTTTTTTACGTATACATTTGGTTGTTTTATAAGTCAGTATTAGATCAGCAGGATGTGGAATCCACCAGTGTTGACTTGAAAGTGGAAACTTTGAAATTTGGTTCCAAAAATAATCACAGAAAATGTCAGGATCCAAAGCCCCCCCCCCCCTCGAACAAATAGACCCAGACCAAAGTCACAAGCAATACTCCTGATGTCTCCTTTAATGTCAGCCGTCACAAACAGGAGTCTGAATGAAGTTTCCCCCCCCCCTCCTCTGCCCCTCTTCTTCCTCTGTGTTTTTCTCTCTACAGAGCTGTCTGAGGTTTTATTTTGTATATTTCGCCCCTTAAGACTGCCTGCTTGTAGATTTTGTTTGTTTCTCCTTTGACTGCACTAACGATGTCAACTGATGATGTCATGATATAAAACCGTCCCTGTCTCTGGATTGGATGGCAACTATCACAGCAAGAACTGAACTGCTTCTGCTTAACCTTTTGTGAATCCTCGATGATGGTCAGTATCCCTTCATGCAGCTGCGTCTTTAGTGGATCTTTCTTTTTTCTTTTTCTTTTTTTGGGGGGGGGTGACTCCAGAGTGGTCGATGTGTGTCCGCTCGGGGTTCCAGATGCCCGTTCTCTCTATCTCTCTCTCTCTCTCTCTCTCCAGCTGTCTAATGTGTGAAAAAAACCACCAACAAAAATCCACAACCCTGCATGTACTACCAACACTGAAGCTGCACCTCGCATGAAGACAAACTTTTAAAGGACTCGAGTAGATAAAAAAAAAAAAAAAAGAAGAAATTAAACATCTAAAGATAGATATATAAAATGAACAAAAAAGAATAAAAGAGTTCTTAGTTTACTTTTGCACACGGTTTGGATTCTTTGTGTGGATGTCTTTGTGTGTCTGAATAACAACTAAGAATTTGCCCACTGAGTGATCACAGATACTTTTCATCATATTTGTGGATGGCAGCTGTCTACATAGATGAACTGCATTTGATATGTCCTGAATGAAAGACGAGAGCCTGTGTATTTTTTATTTTTTTTTTACAGGAAGACAAATCGATGAGAATCATGGAAAAATTTATTTCTCTGCTTTTCTCTGCTTCAATTACAGCAAGGACAGTGATGTTATCAGTGTCAGAGGAGCCACAGGTCTGATCATCTATATTTGGGGGTGCACACTCTAACCGCTAGGCCGCATGCATATCATATTATTAGATTATAAATACTTGTGCTATCGTAGATTAGCAGCATTTTACTCTTGACGCCTGTAGAGCTCGTTTGAACTGCTTCATTTAAGTTGGGCAACTTTATCCAACCATTTCAAAACAAAATGTCTGAACTCAAACTTTGGACCTACAATGTCAACCTTATCTCTTGTCTAACAATGTAGTCCTCTTTTTTTAACCTGAGTAGAAGAGTGGACCATTTATTCGTGGTACTGCTAACCCTCCATAGACAGGTCATGTATGTCAATACGTGATTTAGTAAGGGAGCCAAAAGCTGTTGTGTTTCCTGTTTAAATGTGTTCTTGAAAAAATGTGTTTCTCAAATCTACTAAGAAGTAAGACACTATCTAGTCTGCAAAAAAAGTAAATTGTAGTAAAGGACAGTACTTGACTTTCTAAATGTCCTTATTGAAACTTGTGAACCACTTGTCAGTAACCCAGCTGATAGTGAGGTGAGGTAAGAAAAGCAGCACAACTTTATACTAACTGAGCATATCGTCGACATACTCCAAAGATTTCAACCCTGTTTGTCCCAGACGGATGTTTAGTTCCACAGCAAGGCATTAAAAGGACAGAGAAAAAGACTAAGCATTAAAAAAAATGTAAGAGGCAGTAAATATAGAACAACAGTAAAGTAATCCTTGACAGCAGCTCTTAGCAGAGCACTTCACACATACTATTGAAGCCATGTGCAGCATTGTTTTAATACACACCTTTAAGGAATATTAATCCAACAAAGTAACCTCTGGAGAGCTGAAAGTTTTATTAGTGGTCTTCATCTTTATTGAATCCCCCCTCCACACCTTTAAAATCACACAGGATCCTGCGTCTCTGGAGAACCATATTTGTTTATGAGTCAGTCAGTCCATAAGAGAGTTCAAAAAGCATCCTGTCAGTGTGTTCCTCGTACCTGTCATACTCCATATTCAGCAGAGTAGGTAGCTTTGCTCTCCGAGAAGAACATTTATGCAGACTCAAATTGCAAACGTGTTTAGTGTCAATCAGACTCAAGGTGAGGGGTGTGTGTGTGTGTGTGTGTGTGTGTGTGTGTGTGTGTGTGTGTGTGTGTGTGTGTGTGTGTGTGTGTGTGTGTGTGTGTGTGTGTGTGTGTGTGTGTGTGTGTGTGTGTGTGTGTGTGTGTGTGTGTGTGTGTGTGTGTGTGTGTGTGTGTGTGTGTGTGTGTGTGTGTGTGTGTGTGTGTGTGTGTGTGTGTGTGTTTTACATTTTATTTTATGCTCACCACTGGCTGCAAACTTCACAAACATGATGTTGTATTTGATGTTGAGCAGACATTGTTGGTCCTTTCAACAAAAACTTGCGCTGAAAAATAATATTTACTGTTTTTTAATGATCTCACCGAGCCCTCTATCATCATACAGTACGCTGAACAGCAGAGGGCATCGAGCAGAGAGAGAATCTTTTCCGAAATGTAACCGGGGTGTGTTTGTGTCTGTGTAAGTATCCCCGCAGATCCTGCCATCAGATCAATAATATATCACACATCACACTTAGCTTGAAACACTCAGCCCCCTGCGCTACCAAACTCTATTGACATGATGAAAGCAAATTGAAACTGTAATAAAAGGAGAAGACCAAAACATGTTGGAAACTCTGCTCTTCAATAATTCAGGACCCATCTGGTGGGTGTTAACCGCCGCCCTGCTGTTTACATAAACATTCATATCACCAGATCTGTCATGGTGCAAGTCCTGCGTTTAACACCATGTGCTGTTTACAGTGGACTGCAGCCATGCACATCAAATGCTCATGGGGTGAAGTTTAAGAGTTACAGATTCACTTGCTTTGTAGCTCTGCGCTGGTGGAATTTGACAGCGATTTCGAGCAGAAGTCTTTTTTTTATTCGACGTGCCAAATGTTTTCCTTGAATCTAAATGATTATTGACATACAGTAAATAGTGAAAATGTGCTGTAAACATTCATATAATCTCTGTATTGAAGGCTGAAGGATGAATGCAGTCAGCTTTGCCATCCTGTGGACAATCTGTCATGTTGAAAGCTGTGAAACATCTTTTAATGAGCATCTTTCAATAAATATTTAAAGCACACATTTAGCGAGCAGCTTCATGACAGATTTCTGCAGCTCAACATATGCTTCTCTGTAAACAAAAAAAACCCTCCTGCTAGACTTTAAGTGAAACAGAAACCATGTACAGGACAAATATGGATTTCAACTCACACATGTACATGGACAGAGCGTATAGTGGAGGATGCTGCCCGGCCCCCCTCCAGTGCAGGATGAGAGTGCTAGAGCGAAGGCTGCGCCTCGTGCCCCTGAGAGAAATGACATATCATTAGCTCTGGTCCAGGGCTAAATAGGAGCCACACTCTTTCAAGGCCCACATTTCCATTTCAATTTTCTGCTCAGCAGAGTTGATGTATGTGGCGAATCACATGGCGGGACCACTCTCCGGCTCGGCCCACCACAGCAACCTCTTATTCACTGGCTAGAGTACCTCTGTGACCTTGTGTGTGTGTGTGTGTGTGTGTGTGTGTGTGTGTGTGTGTGTGTGTGTCTGTGTGTGTGTGTGTGGCAGTGGTAGCATCCAGGCCATCACCACTAACAGCAAGGTAAAAAGATGAGTGTGAAGGGAGTCTGTGAGTAGAAATGTGTTTATGAAAATAAATAATTAAAATTGATTGCATTGTGAGGAAACGTGTGAGTTAAACAGAGAATATCTTTTGGAAAAACTAGTTATATTGCAGGAGTGAAAAATAAATCACCCAAATGGCCCCTGATGCCCATGTAGTATATATACAGGCTTTTTAACAAATATGTAATGAAGGCGCAGTGATGGAGAAACTTGTAGGTAAGAGTTAAAGCTGCAACTTTAAGGACTACGAAGTGAACAAAAGTATATCAAAAAATGGAAGTGCAGTCGGTGCCAAAATAGTTGAAACACAGACGAAGCGACAGAGGAGGAACATGCAGTAATGAGCTGCAATGGGACAGTCAGCAGCAGGCCTGAGGTCCCGGTGATCATCACACCATGAAACAACATTTCCACTGTGAAAAGCCTGGCTTTTTATTCCTTTAGCCCACAGGCAGTTGCACTTTAAGGCCTGAGATTTGGAAAAAGGGAAGTTAGGATACAAGGTAAGAAAAAAGACAACCAGTACATTCAGGCCCCAGGAGCTTTTATCCTGCTTAAAGTTTTATTGCAAAATATTATCATAATTTTTCAAAGATGTAAACCTTTTTTTTCTTTCTTCTTACATTTTATTTTAATGGGTTTTTTGTTTTTTTTTATCCATGATGATGCTTTTTCTTCATGAAAAAAGAAAAACGTTATTTTATTTCTCCTATTGTTTTATGGTTTGTTTATGAGTGTAGGTTTTTTGTGTTGAAGATCAGATTTTGATTGAGTTGAAACAGAATCAGCAATGAAAGTCAGAGAAAGGATAAAAAAAAAAAAGAGTAACAAATCCAAAGTAGTTAATCGGTGAAGCTGTTGAGTTTAGTACAAAGGAGAAAAAAGAAAAATAACTGCAGTGCATTTGTCTGTTCTGTGGCCTTCATCTAGAGCTATTGAATTGAAATCTCTGCAAAAAAAACAAAAACTTGAAGGAAATTCCTTTAAAATGTCTCACAGAGTTTGTCATGTAGGAATCTGTCTTTACAGACTCATAACTTAAGACTGATCTGTAGTTTGACTTTATTTTATACAATCTAATCCAATTCTACTTGACTTTATTAAATCTTATATCACCTGAGTGTTCCAAACGAGCAAACGAGGAGACACCCTAAGGTGAACTGACTGTCTATCCATAGTCCGCTGGTAATTACTAAAGCATGTCTTTGGCGCCATGCTCACACTGATACATTGTAATTCACTTTGAGGTAATGCTAAGTGCGGCTGTGTGTGAGAGGAGTGCAGATAGGCTAAGTATAGAGAAGAAAGTGTCAAGAGGAGACGCAGATTGAGCTTATCTGTGAGCTCAGGCCTTCCTTTGTCACAGACGCTCCTTCCTGATGAAGACTCTTTGAACCTGACAGAATAATTAAAAAGGCACGACACGGAAAAGCTGACATTTGCATTTAGACCTTTTCTTTGATTTACGTGGCGAAAATAGTTTCCTCCAGAGCACATTATAATATCAGTCTGCCCTTTCATATATATTTGTGTGTGTGTGTGTGTGTGTGTGTGTGTGTGTGTGTGTGTGTGTGTGTGTGTGTGTGTGTGTGTGTGTGTGTGTGTGTGTGTGTGTGTGTGTGTGTGTGTGTGTGTGTGTGTGTGTGTGTGTTTGTGTGTAAAACTGTGTGCTTAAGATTTCATATGCGTAGGTATACATAATGGTTCTATAAGCATAGAGGCAGTGTGTATTCATAAATGTGTGGGGAGAATAAAAGAATAGATTTATGCCATATTACCCGGCCACCTCTTCATTAAGGAGCTGTTTTCCTGTAAGCGCCTCTATTTGAATAGCTAAATTGTCCTAGCCGTGTGCAAACGACGACTAATAGCTCAGTGCCCTTGTCACAGACGGCTCCACCGCCAAAGTCAAACTGAAGAATCTTGGACCTGAGATTGTGTGTGTGTGTGTGGGTGTGGGTGTGGGTGTGGGTGTGTGTGTCTGATAGCATGCAATAGCTAATTTGTTTTTGAACTGCAATGTCCAATTTGCTGTTAATTTTTGACTGTTACAGCCATCCATATTTAGAGACCAATGAGAGCGTGTGAAGTTTTTGTGTTACTTCCGTTTTTCTTCTGTAAGAGACAGAGGTATGTTTAAGGCATCTTTCCCCTTTGTACATTTTTTTAGAAGCAAACAACACCAACACTCAACTTTTCAATAAGAGAAATACAATGATTTCATATTCTCATAGGGACAGGTTGATTTGTAAGAAACATGTTTAGCATTAGCTCAAGGGTCAGGTGTCTTCCAGACAAATTGAGCTGTTTTCACTATAATACCAATCCATGCATCCATTACCCATACTGCTTATCTAGATCAGGGTCACAGAGGATGGAACCAATTCCAGCTGACATTGGGTGAGAGGCGAGGTACAACCTGTACAGGTCACAAGACGATGATTGAGCTGACATGTGGAGACCGAACAACCAGTCACATTCACACTTACAGGGAGAGTTTGAATCACCAATCAACCTGGAGAGCGTGTCTCTGGAACAGGAGTACTTAGATCATCTATACTGGGAGGTCCCGGTCCGGTCAGGGATTCAAACTTCGAACCTTTTTTGCAAGGCAATAGCACTAATCTCTTCCCTTGGGGTCCAGACAGCCCCAACTCGCAACCATGCAAAGTTTTATTTGATTGGTGGACTATGTGATGTACGTAAAGGAAAAACAAAGACATCACTTTTATATAGTCATCATACAAAAGGTTGCTGAAGAGGAACACCCCGAGGTGCCTCTGAGTATCGAACCCTCTATGATGCAAATTCCTGTGTAGCCCCCGCAACTTAACATCCCTCCATCAGAGTGTGTGTGTGTGTGTGTGTGTGTGTGTGTGTGTGTGTGTGTGTGTGTGTGTGTGTGTGTGTGTGTGTGTGTGTGTGTGTGTGTGTGTGTGTGTGTGTGTGTGTGTGTGTGTGTGTGTGTGTGTGTGTGTGTGTGTGTGTGTGTGTGTGTGTGTGTGTTTGACTCAAATGAAACACCTTTAAAATTTGGTACTGAACTCCCAAACAGTCCCTGCACCAGACTCCCAATGCTTCTGTCCAAGGTTAGTGCTTGAAACAGGAGGTTGGGTCTCTAGTTTAATTTAAAAAAGAGACCTTGAGGTTTGCAGCAGGTGGAACAAGAACCTTACATTCAAGAGAAACCTGATAAATGAACACCTGACATGACTGACTAAACACTTGTTTGCTTTTAATGGTCGGCATGCTTTAGATTTGTGAAGTGATCTGACAACGTGTGGAGTTTGTGAGGTTTATGAAAGGCTTCTTCCTGAATATTCCTTTCAGGTACTGTAACTCTACAACAGCTCTGCAGTGAGTTGGACAGGGAATTACCAGACCAAAGGTTCAGGGAAGTCTGTGTGAAAAAAAACCCTGCATTTTGTTATAACCCAGGAGTGTAAGCTCATGAAACCTATTTCTGGAGAAAAGTAGTGAGGGGGAATAGTTGGAAAAATCTCCAGAGTTTCTGCAGAATCATCTTGGGTCCATCTGAATGAAAGAAATCTGAAAAAGCACAAGAGGAGAGCAGGAACACAATAGCTTCAGATAACTGCGCTGACAGTGAGAAGGAAGCAAATGCAGGAGATGTGTGAATAATTTAACTGTTTCTCAGTAGATGTTAAGAGATTTAACACCAAAGAATTTAGATTACTGACCTATTTCAAATGTTTTTGTTTCAAAGAAATGCAAAATAAATAGGTTGCAGAATGCATCTTATTAGCTCTAATAAGGCTTTTCGTTGAAAGCTAAGACTGCTGTTGCAAGTTTGCAGAACAGTCAACCCTGCTGATATATTATGTGCGTACCAGTTGGCGTACTTTTACTTCAAGAGGTGAAGGCACAACATGCTCACCACAGTGGGAAAACAACAATTAAAAGGAGCTCATTAATCGTAGCTATGACAGCAGAAAACTGCATCAGAACTATTTTTGGAAGTTCAGCACTGGTCCATTCTGTGGAGGACTGAGTTATTTAAAGATGTTTTTATTTCACAGTAATCATGGGTGAATTGAACAACAGCTAGAGAAACCCAGATTCAACCTGAGGACAAATGTACATCTTTGAACTTCTCAGGGAATTTTGATTATGTGCAACATAACGACTGTCAGACTTCAAGAGAGAATCTCTTTGTTCAACAAATCATTATTATTCAAAATGTTCACTGAAGAGTTGATTGAATTCAAAGTTAACCATCTTCATACGATGAAAGTAATCAAACCTAAAGTACATCCTAATCAATTATTACCAAAATGATTAGAGTGGAAAGAGCCAGAACATCTGAAGACATCAATACTATGCTGCCCTCTAGTGGTTTAAACATACCATTTTGGGATGGTTTTGTTCAATTCTTGTTCACAAGGTTTAACACTTCAATGACATGTTTTTGACCCCTTTATCCATATTCTCTGAGGAAGAACTCAAGGACAGCTGAAACATCTTTGTGCAAGACACTAAACCCAGAGTTCCTCTAGCTGCTGCATCAGCGACTTGTCAGCACTGTATGTATGCATGGACCAATTAATACTGGAGGAAACTTCACGCACATGTAGCAGCCTCTACCGGTGTGATTGGGGATGAATGGGTCGTTTGGACCTGGGGTATAAAAGTGCTTTGAGTAGTCAGAAGACGTGAAACGGAAAGTGCTTTACAAGATCAAGTCCATTTACCACTTACTTCAAGAAATGTTGTCAAATTATAACTACAGTCATTTTAACAGGTTCATTGTGTTCATTTCAACTTGAAACAATTATTATTTATTTGTAAAAGTCCAGTCTTAATTATTATACTGTAAAAAATTGGACACTTCTACTTTTTTATAATAATAATTTTATTGAGCTCCCAACAAGATGTTTACATTCCTGTGCTGATCAATGAGCTGAATTCAATAGAGCTAGTTCAGAGTTCATTGTGCATCAGGCTTTTGACTTTTTTCATGTTTTTGGCCACTGTGGAAAGAGGGAAGAAAAAAAAAGATAATTAGAAGAAATTCCATAGACTGTTTTCTTCACCGACAACAGGTTCACTGTGAAAATGCAAAAATGCCCTATCAAATTTATGTGAGATGTCGCTTACATCAGCTGCAGCTTCCACTGAGGCTGTATTTTTTTTACATTTCATTTTGAATTTATTTGCTTCATACTGATTTACCGGGCAATATTTGCACAATTTTTGGTAAAAGTCCCAATGAAATGAAAGTTTAAATTTTCCTGATTTTAATCTAGCATTCCTTTGTTAAATGTTAATGTATCTGCCTTCATCAGTGTAATGTATTGCAATAAATTATCTGAGTATTTTTACATCAATTTTTGCTCTGTCAAATCTTTCAAATGTCTAATGACTCATCCTCCTCTCAGGGGTGTTGAAAGATTTTCCAACCTGTTAAAACACTTTTGAAGGTCTGTTTTATGGGGACTTTTGCTAAGATTTTGCCCCCCTGAGAAATTGTTCAAACTAACATTTTTTCACTCACCAGTAGTGCCTCTTAAATAAACATGTTATCTGTAATTCTACAATCATAGACTGTATAAACATGGATGTAGTCTCAGTGATGTCTTGGGCATTGGTTTGTGAAGCAGACCTATAAAGCCCTTCGATGGTGGTAGTCATATTGGAAATGCTGTCTCAAACTAACTTTCAGTCAACCTAGTGATAGGTACAGAGCTGGAGATGGGCTGAAAGCCTGTGGCCATATAAAGGCTTCAGTAAAGGCTGTATACAGCTCCACAGCTCTGCCTCCTCCTCAGATGGCCTGAAAATTAAACCAGCCCAAGTCCACAAACAGCCACATGAATCCCATTAACCTCTCAGCCAGACCACTCTCACAAAAAAACATTTAAAAAAGTCAGCAAGGAAGTTTCAAACGGTGAAGATTCAGGCAGTCTACAAACTGAAGGATGATTCCCACTTCCTATCTCCCCCAAACTGTCTTTGGAAAGGGAGAAAAGTTACTTACAAAGTGCCATGTCTTTTGGCTCATAGGTGAAGAGGCGGTCGCTGTACTTTCCAGTAATGTCATTACGCACAGTTTTTGATGGATCTGCAGAGAACATGTTATATGATCAGATGAGGAGAGGGATAATGAGCATCTGATTATTGGTGCATTTTAACTATATTTGTTGCAGTAATAATCTCATTGGAATTATTCAATCAGAAAACCGGGAGAGAAAGCACTCAACGTTTAAATAAAAGAGAGAAAGTGAAGATCTGTCAACAGATAACATGTGAGGGAGAGATCACGTAGGGTGCTTTTTTAGGACTGAGTCAAAAACAAATTCATTAAGAACATGTTACTGTACTGTGTACCACCATTACACTGATCGATTTTGGAAAACATATTGTGCTAAAAAGGAATAAAATCTACAGTATTTTTTAATAAATGCAAAAATCACTCCCTGGATCAAAAAGTGTTTTCAGCCGTTTCATACTTAGGTTTGAGTTTTGTTGGGATCATAAGAAAGACGAATGATGTCAAAGGTTAAAGAAAGTCAGAGAAATGAAACATTCATCTTTGAAAAAATTAATTAATCCTAAAAGACGTTCTTCTGTCTTTTTTTTTTTTTTTTTTTTTAATTCTATCATCTAATAAACTGCTAAAACATCACATCTTTTCATCTTCATAGCAATTACTTACCAACAAAGACGATTCTGGGAACATAATAGCCATCAGGGGCCATGTTACTGTCCGTAGTCTCTTCCTGTAAAGAACATTTTAATTTTAACTTATTTTAATTGCGCTGTGAGAACGTTTTAACCAGTAACCTCTCAATGCAGTGGGTTACACATGTACATGATTGATGCTTGAAGCATTAAGTCATTTCTGCTCTGCTACATTTCTACATTGTGTAGACATGGATGTACTTACCACCAAGTTGACCATAAGGAAATCCTGTTTGGCCATTTTCTGGATGGACTTATCGCTCCTAAAAGCCTTCTTCAGAGCTGTGGAAATGTGTATGTTTAATTTGAGTTAGAGGAGAAGCAAGCTTTAAAGTAATAATGAATTAATGCTCCAGATGATCCGAAACAACTCATGGCCCATGCATTTGACTTGCTGTACAGGTTAGGGACACGTTACGCAGGTTGGACCAACAGAAAATCCTGTTATTGTGTCCTTAGATGTGATAACACAGAGTATAATCAGTTATAAATCACTGAAACTAAATGCATTGAAGTTTTTCCTAAACATAACAATTTATTAAGAGTTAGGAAGGGTCTGACAATCACAGGATGCACTTGTTGGCATTCAAGATAGGCTTCAAAATAGTTTATTTTCCCTAAACACAACAAATGTAAAACACGAGAACCAGGTTTTGGCATGTAGGTGCTCTGTGAGGTTTATGTATTAAGAAATCCCAGTGCAGACTTCTATAGGGCTTACTGTCAGGAAACCAGCTGTGTGATTTATGAATATAATTCCAACCTTTTTTGTCAGAGCCTGTTTGGCAGGTATCAACGAACATTGTGTTCCCCGTGAAGCCAAGCCCAAGTCTGGGTGAAAAGGACAGTGCCGTTTTTGCTAGCCTATGGTTTTACATTTAATATTATTCAGCTGTGAAAAATGAAGTTACGGCTGTACCTTCGCTGTGCGGGCAGCCTTTCTGATGATGGATGACCATCATGGGCTTCTTACTGTGAGAGTAAAACCACAGAGAAACAAATCAACACATTCCTCAACACAATAAGCACAATGATGGGTGTGAATGGAGTCTTGTGTAATATTATCCAAGAGAAATTAAGGTTCATATGCTTTAAAAGGATGATTGAAGGACAGTTTTTTTTTGTTTTTTTTATTTATAGGACATTTATGGTACTGTATTCTTTAAGTAACAGAACAAATGTGGCTCTCAATTTCCTCTCCAGCTCACCTCAACATCCTTTCAGTCTTTTCATCATGAAAAATATCCCTCTCTCAGACTGACTGGAAATAATAATAAAGTATGCCATAAAAACTCTAGGTATCGCAGTGTACAGTCTTACCTTTTGGTCATCTTTGCCAGTCCATCTTCATAACTTTTAATCCAACTAATACCATCCCCCCATCCTGCAGAACAAAACGAATAAAAAGACTGAACTTTCTTGATTTATTTTGTGTTTTGTTATACAGATTCAAGATCTCAGCCATGAAATCTATTTACTTGGAATTCTTGAGATGTCTAAACTCAGCTATGCATGTCTGACAAAAGCAGGCTCACCTACCTCTCGACAAGGACTGAGGCTTTGGTGTATTATTCTTCTTTTCTCCAGCACTGGCACAGACACCAAAGAACAAAGCGAACAAGATCCAGCGCACCATCATGTCCTGTCCTTTGGGAGAGCTGCAATAAAAATTTGAGATAAAAATCATTTCAAGGTTTATTTGAACAACAATTGTGTTTTCAACCTTCTGCAATCACAGAGTAGCCTACTCTTACAGTCCACACTGATGTCTGCTGTTTTTTAGTTTTTGCTAATCTGACTCACCAAACCAGCTCGACAAGGCCGGTTAAAATGACTGAAATGTCAAATAAGTAATACTTCTTAAATGTCATCCTCAGATCAAATCTTAAATAATATATTTTTGCCTCGCCCATATTAAATATTCCTATATGTGTTTGTAAGCTGTACTGTAGGCTTATTATTGTCATGAAAAAAACAGTTTAGACTTACTGAAGTCAGATACATGATTTGATGATTTGATCACAAAAATATACTGCCTGAAGAATACAATTACCACCTTAAACCTTTAAACCTTACATGCACATTTCAATTACTTCTATAATAGTCGTCTAGGCCGACCTGTTTCTAAGAACAAGGTAATTTGTATAGAAAATATCATTTATAATTCAAGTAGCCTAGTTCTACCTCCTGAAGAGATATGTTGTCTGTCTTACCTTGGAAGCATTAAGCTCCACACACTTGTGCTCACTCCTTTTTATGGGCTAGCCTACTGTCTCTTTTGTCAGATGGGTTTTCCTTCACCTAAGCTCACCAAACAGGTATGGTGTGCTATAAATAAAAAGGACTAAACGCTGTCTGAAACGCATAGCTAAACAGAGGTTCAGATTTTTTAGTGATAGGCTCCAGGTTGATTGAAGCAAAACTAGTTAGGCCTATTCTTGAACACAAATGTTTCACATATGGTCTAATGAAGCGTGGCATTAAAAATAATAATAATTATTATTTTATCAATTAATTATTATAATAATTATATCAAACTTAGGGAATCATTTACAGACACAGATTTATTTGTGCAGAAAGAGTAGTCTTTGTGTTAAGTCTGTCTGTCGACCTCCAACTTTATTTTGCACATTGTTAGTTGTTGCTATGGTCGTAAGCAGTGCTTGGCAACCGTATACCCTCAGCGCATGCGCAGTCGTCAATCATGATGCACTGTGGGATTGCAGAATATTGACATAGCAACCAGGCGACATAGCCGCCGAGTTATTCCTCTTCCTGTGTTAGATTTTAAAGTCTCTACTGCGTTTAAAGTCGTTAACCGCTCTGTCGAGTGCTGCCATGAATGGGGCAGTGGTAAAAAAGACCCAGGACACGTTGGGCAAGGTGATAAAGAAACCGCCTCTCACGGAGAAACTGCTAAGCAAGCCCCCGTTTCGATACCTGCACGACATCTTCAGTGAGGTGAGACTGCTCTGCTAATTTTGCAAACTGACGTTTATCACTATGAGCATCTTTGGTTGTTATCTATGAAAGGCTGACGCCAACTGGACTAAGGCTAATTGAAAATAGTCACGGGAGCTAGTTAGCAGGCTAACAGGCAGACATTAGCATGATCTAAATTACGCTAAATTAGCCAGCTAACGTTAACTTCGCAGTAATGATATTACATCTGCAGATTTTCACCAACCACCAAACATGTCTTTCATGGTATGAATAGTAATAGGGTTGGTCAAGCAGCAAAATAGTAATGTCAATTGTCAGATATATGAGTTGCCTACGTACCTTCCCAAATAAAAGTTAATATGTTTCTAAATTAATATACTGGGCTAGCCTAATTATCCTAAGCTAACTAGCCGTTTCTACGGCGTCGTCTTGTTGCTAGGCACGAGCTCTGCCCACCCAGGAATCAACAAACCGATGTGAACGACTTTTAAGTATGAACTATGATGAGTTGGCTTTTAGTACTGTTAGGGCCAAATTGTCAAGGACATCAACAAGGATAAAACCAGTTAATCTCAGCATGTCCCTTTGATAATCATAATATAGATCACGTTACGTCACACTTAATTCCCGTCGTTTGTGTTCAAAACTGCTTCAAAACAAGTAGAGGCATACATTAATGAGTGAATTCAGGTTTGATCTTTGGGGAAACTAGTGATTAGGTATCAGAACTTAATTCTGCTGTTAGCAGCTCTCAGGTCAGGTACAGTCTGGGGTCAACTATCCTTTATTATTATTATTATTATGATTATTATTATTATTATTATTATTACACTTCTTCTCATTATTTTACAAACTAAAGAAAAATAAACTGCACCACCTGGGCCCAGGATTATACAGTGTGACAGAATGTGTTGATTTCCAATTGATTGCAGAGTGTACAACATTTACACACCATTTTAAATCTAGTGCTACTTGATGTAGATTCATTTATATTTTGTCTTTCTTTGTCATATGACTTTTACACAAAAACAGAATCCTTTACATGAGATGTGAAGCACGATGAAATCTGTTTCTGAACTGAGGCGAGATCTCATTGTCACCTGTTGAGGACGAGTCTAGTGTTTCATTATATGTTCATGTATATTTTATAAAGCAAAGAGTGTTGGCACGTCACTGACGTCTTTCAGCTTGTTAGTAATGTGTTTGCCTGCACAAATAAGAAGGAAATATTATCCTTGTATACCCATCTTTATAATAAGTCATCTTTTTCAAATATAGTGTTAATTTCTGTATTAATTTAGTAGTGGTTTCCAACCTAAACTGTGAATGACTGTAGTACAGTGATGCGGACCCCATGTGGACTCTGCTGCTTTGCTCCAGTTAAAATCGGCAAATAGAAAGACACTGGCGCTGCATTCTAGAAAACTACATGGATAGATTTTAGATAAGGAGACTTAATGTATGTAATCAAATTTCAAACCAATGTTTGGGTTAGCCACCCCAGAGGGGGTTTACAGTATGTGATAGCAAAGGAACCTGAGAACTGAGTGTCACACCTTTTTTTCTCCCACTTTCAGGTTATCAGGACCACTGGTTTTCTGAAAGGCCTGTATGGAGAAAATGAAATGAAGTCTGATAACGTTAAGGTAAGGCTACAGTTAAACTGCTAGGTTACTTCATTGTTACTTCAAGAATTCAAAAGTAATAAGACCACCCCTCGATTCCAGTAGTGGTCTAATGTGCTTGCTTGTTTACAGAATATGATTTGATGTCGTTTGTTATATATGTGAGGTCCTCTGTGTGTTACAAAGGTCAGTCTGAGTGTATCTATATGTGGGGGGGTAACCGCACACTGTGTGTGACACACAGAGCAAGAGGATCTGGCAGGACACGTTTGAGAGAGGCAGCCAAGGTGTCAGAACTCATGTGTGCTGTTTTAGAGCTAAGCCGGTTCACACGGCAGGATTTTAAAATTGTTAATGTAAAATTGTATGTAAAATTAATGTAAAATTGTTAATGTAAAATTAGTTAATGCTGGTTAAGAACATGGAAGGCTTCTGGTAAAGGCTGTACAATGAAAGCTGTAGTAAGATGACATTTATTTTTGATGTATGTAGAAATTGATAGTATCTCTTCATGTGGTCCTGCCCTTGACCTTATAAGAGTGTTTGACAAGTTCATTGAAAATGACAGGTACTGTACCTATCGGGTAGAGCCCCACATAATGATGTGTATTGTTTACATGAAATGCTATGCTTTATAAAAGACATTTATTATTGTTTGAAAAGCTGACATTTTATTCAGTGAATATTTTTTTCTCGGTCTTGTGTGTGAGGTGTTTTAACTTGCATGTCCTGTCTTGAAAGTCAAGATGCATTTATGATAAACTGACACAGGCAGACAGAACGATGCTATAACCCACAAAATAAAAGCCTGGTCATACTACTGTGACCAAATCACAACTGTGTTTAATATTACTAAACCCTTGATCATGTCATGTGTTGCTTCAAACCTACACTTTCTGTGTTTGTATTTCATTCTTCTACTTTATTGTATACCTGTGCAAGAGCATGTTGCCTGACAGAAAGGCAACAGTCTATTATCAGATGTTTTACAGAAGGGTCAGGCACTTGCACAAGCTTGAAGTCCTTATGTAACACAGTTGGCAGACTTTTCAAATGCAGCTGGCTGATAGACCAGAAGCACTCCTTATGGAACGGTGCCTGTTTTATTTACATGCAGGCTGAAAGAGAATCCAAGAACATATACTCTTTTTTATTTTTGACAGGCATACCTTGTTATAATTCCAGGTTTTCTGTATCTTCTCTCCTGCTCGAGTCCACATGTTACTGACATGTTATATGTTCATGATACCTTTTATTGTAAGATTTCATGTTCAGAAAGCCAAAATCATTCCATTAAAAGATTCATATCATTTATTATTTAAAGCGAGTTATTTTCGTTTCGGTGGGTTGTTGTTTTTGAGGGTGGAGGTTTTTGTCCTGAGCGATCGCAGCCTCTTGCCAGAGGGGAGGGCCTCAAAAAGTCTGAGTCCGGGGTGAAAGAGGTCGGCCACATAAAAAAGTTTGCGTTGAATAAAAACAGTTTCCAGCAGAACAATGCTTTTGGATCACTGTTACGTCCGTACACAAGCCACTGTTGACATAAAAGAAATGTCTTCCGCCCTTTGCTTTGGCAGAAAGTTGTGCGTCTCGTCTGCTCTGTGGAGTTGTAATCCTGCCAGCCGCAGCACAGAGACCGGTATCAGTCCACACAGCCACGTCTCCATGAAACACAAAACACATGCATAAAAAAAGGCCAGTTTGTTGCACAGTGAGCGCATGTTAGAAAAAAATATTCCTGGTAGAGCAGTGCGTAATACTCGCTAATATACTCAGAGATGCACGAGCGCAGGGTTGCTTCATTGAAATAATTGATTATTCATTCTAAATAGTTTTACTTACACTCAATGAAGCCCCTTTCCTTTCACAACAAAATTCTGTGTTCTACTTCTCCACTGCATTCTCCTGATCATAACAGCATTTTCTTCTTTTGGTCTAGGATAAGGATTCAAAGATCGTCTTCCTCCAGAAAGCAATAGACGTGGTGATGCTGGTGAGTGGCGAGCCCCTCGCAGCAAAGTCAGCGCGCATTGTAGCCGGCCATGAGCCTGAGAAAACCAATGAGCTGCTGCAGGCCATGGCCAAGTGCTGTCTCAACAAGGTCTGTACACACATGCACACACACACGCATACACACACACACACACACACACACACACACACAGACCAAATGGTTAGCTGGGGGGAATCATGACTCGTGTCTCTAGAAAATGTATTCATCATGTTTCTGTAAAGAGTATTTTTCACCTCTGATAATATACTGTTGAGGAAATAGTCTTATCACCTCAGGGAGGTCTTTGCAATATTTAATTGAGCCCTGGGGGAGTAATGTAAACATAGGAGCTTGGGGGATAGTTGTTTTTAAACCTATTTTGAGTTCATGTAGTTGGTGAATTAAACAAGTTTGCCTCGTATCTTATGCAGTGCTTCTCTGTCTGCTTTTCATATATCTGGTCTTACAGTAGAAGACTAAAATATTAGCAGTGGCAAATATGACTTTTAAATTGTTATCCCCTCCATTCATTCAAGCCTCTTTGTACGTGAACAGCTCCAGTGTTTTTTTCTGGAGAAAACGTGAGACGAGCAGATGCTTTCCATCCGGTTTAAGTTTAGCCATCTGTTGATGCACAATATGTTACCCTCCTTGTTTGTTTACACAGACAAGGGTAAACATTTCATCATGATATAGTTGCTGAAAGAATGATTCCACTGTGCATGATCTGCAGTTATCCAGTGACGATGCAGTAAAGCGAGTGCTTTCAGGAGAAAAAGTGGACATCAAGACCAAGGCCAGCACCTCCAGGTCCCAGGACAAGGAAAATAGGGAGGGAAGTGAACAGCATCTTGACAAAGAGGTGAGAGACCATAGCCTGCTCAAAATGTGGATGTGTTACAGACTGCAATTTCCTTTATAGCATATGAAATGTTCTGTTTGTGTTAACATTTAGCCTTACATGATGCAGGCTTGGTTTTAAAAAGATGAATAATTGACTTTTCATTGCCTTTCATTCAGTACTACCCTTGGTGTTTATACGTTCTCTTCCAGGATAAAAAAAGGATTACAGAGCGCAGTGGGAGTCGGGACCAAAAGGACCCAGACCATCCCAAAGAACAGGAGGGCCATCGCAGAGATGGAGAGAAAGAACGCCATCGAGACAGGGAGCGCTCTGACAAGCACCACCGCAGTGAACAGGAGCACCACGCCAAAGATCGACACAAAGAGAAGAGTCGTGACAGGGATCGAGACAAGGAGAAAGACAAAGGGCGAGTCAAAGACAGGGAAAAGGAGAAAGACAGAGAGCGGGATCGAGACAGAGAAAAGACGAGAGACAGAGATTCTCACAGAGACCGGGAAAGAGACAAGGAAAAACGAAGAGACAAGGACCAGGGAAAGGACAGAGAGCGGCACAAACATGGGGAGGAGAGGAACAAAAATGGAGACAGTGGAAATAGCAAGGTTTGTCACTTAATCCAACTCAAATGATCGATGTCAGCAACACATGCCATCATTTACACGTCTTTGTTTTCTTGTATTTGTTCTAAGGTCAGAGTATCAGAGGAGCCTCATCAAGGCAACCCTGAAGAAGCCAGCAAAACAGCCAAGCCTGTGCCTGCAGTGAGTGTCACCTTTAAACCGAATATTTTCAAATTACACTAAGTATCAGGAACTTCTGCCACCTTGACTGCAGATTAGACTGAGTGAAAATTAAGCCAAATAATTAAAATAAAGTGTGACAAAGATTTGAATGTACCTGTGATTGTAATTTATTTTCTGATCTTGTACGTCTCTTGAAAAGGAACCTAAACCGGCTGAAGAGGTATTCAGTAGTGAAATGCTACATGTTTTAGCATCTACTGCTACAGCCTAGTAATAGTTGCCAACCTAGTATAGTGCTTATTTGGACTGTAGTTTGCAACACACATTTGAGGCCTTGTTTGCTTTTATCATTTGTTTTGGATGTGACCATTAAGTCTAGTGTTTATGTTGTGCTCTTTGCCTCTACAGCCAGTAGAATCCACTGAGAACCAGGTAAGTTACAGAGTGTCTAAAGATCTGCTCTTAAACGCATCTCGTCAAAATAAGACACATCCACATTAAGTGTTCACCAATGAATGGACAATGCAAGCAATATTTTGTTTTGAAGCTCTTCAATTTTGCATAAAGAAAGAAAGCTGTTCTTTCTTGTGTGATATGTTCAGACGTTGACGAGCTCATCAGGTTGTATTGATCAATGTTTGGAATCAAATATACTATTTTCTGATATCTGACTTGGAATGCATGTTGAAAAGCAGTGTTTATTTAACCTACTGTAAAAATAGTAGTTAATACTTGGTGCTTAATAATACTGCACATGACCTCAGTGTGCCTGTAGCTTACCAAAGACATGGATAAGGATGAATGTTTGTTGCACACTTGTGTTTGGAAATAAGTGTCCGTTGTATGTTTCATCTTGTTCTGTTCCTTCCTCTCACAGTCTGATAGTCCAGCTAGAATACCTCGGCCTTCATCAGCCAAAGGGCAGCGACGGAGACCCAAAATAGGAAGTCAAGGTAGATCCTTCCCGTCACTTTATTTCTCTTGAATACCTTATTGAAAACAGTATATATGAAGCCTGATCTACAAATGTACACAGAGTTCCTTACTGAGCGTGCATTAAAGTCAGAATGAATTGAAATGATGTCCAGGTTTATGTGTTTAGTTATTCTATTTACCCTCACTTGTTCAACAAAAGACGAGCTGTTGGATTTAGTGGTCGCACAGCAGGATGACAAAGAGACCTGTGTCCTATATTTCATTATTTTAAAGGTTCATCTGTTTTCATCCAGTTTACATTTCACTGAGTTGATGCCTTTTTCTTTTCTGCTCTGAACAGATGAATCTGACAGTGAAGGAGGTAAGTGTTCTCTACTTTTATCTTCATTTACAGAACATGGGTGAAGGATTAGAAAGAGCTGCAACAAATGTTCATGTGGCGAGCTACTTGTTTTTCTTAAATACATTCAACATAGCTTGGTCCCTTTCTATAATGTAGAAGAAGAGTGTTGAAGGTGAGCACTCAGCCGAAATAAAGTACCTTATTAAATATTTGGTTGTAAGGCGCTGTCTGGTCAGGGGAATGGTATTCTTTGTTGGAGCATCAAAGCAAGTCTGTCAAGTTTATTCATGAAGAATGACATCACATAGATGGCTTAATGGGATTGTCAGGCCTACAATAGTAGCTCCTGACTCCACCCTTCAGGTGGTGTGTAACATGATAGGAGCAGAGGTTGTTGGTTCTAAAAGTTTTAAAACAGAAGATTGTTTGGCTATCGAAAGGAGCCCAAGGTTATGGCTCAGTCTGCGTGCTCTCATGTGTCCATCACTGTTGTGAACTAGCTGTAGCTGTTTTAGAGTGATATGAAAACACGACAATAAATGCATGTGCTTTTTAAAACAGTCTGTCAATGACCACAATGTTTACTGCTGGACTAATTGTTTGCAATTGTATGCAGAGCTATGAACAAGCCATTGTTTTCCTTTCACAGAAGGAGATGCACAGTTAGCTCAGAGACCTGTCCCACTGGAAAATGGAGACACTACAGCACCCTCTTCTGAAATCTCCTCCAGGTCTGTACACTTAACCTTGGGCTGCTGTAGCTCAGTTGATAGAGTTTGTCGTCTCTTAACTGGAAGGTTGGGGTCTTGATCCCCAGCTCCTGCAGCCAAATGTGTATGAAAAGAGTAAGTTACTGATGGCCTCTTTACATAGCAGCCTCTGACATCAGTGTGTGGAAGGGTGTGAATGGGTAGGTGTGACCTGCAATGTAAAATTGCTTTCAGTAGTCTAAAGACTAGAAATACAAGTTCAGGTCCATTTAACATTTACTTATGAAGCACCTTGTTGAGATACTAATCCAATGTTACTCTTAACCTTTGTAAGGCATTGTTTCCATTAAACATATTTCACAGCAACATTTTAACTTGTGTGTTCAGTCCTGGGCGTGAGCCGGACGAGTTAAGGTAGAATGTTCAGTTAAGTAAAAGTCATGTTAATTGCTTTTGAAAGACATTTTAGAAATAAATGATTAGCGTGTGGGAATGCATAGAAATGTACAAACGTTAGGCCTGTGTCCACCTAAAGCCAGTGTCTTTTTTCAACTGTTTTCACGGCAGAAAACAGCTGGCTTGAGGAAATGCTCAGTGCCTCATGTCTTTTTTCCGAACGCTTAGCCGTTTCTGTGCGGCCGCTCCAAGCACTCAAGAAAATCTTTTCAGGAGCGCTGTTGAAGTCACTCGCACTCTTTTTCAACTGTATGATGTTTCCTAGTTTGTCTTGTACCCACATCATCTTTGCTCCAGAGATTCTCTGATTAAAAAAAAAAAACAACAACAAAAAAAAACGATACAGATAAAGGTAACAATGCTGTGTCGGTCAAACAGCAGCTGTTGTCATAGAAACTAAAAACGCTTGCAGTGCTTCTCTTCTCAGCGAAATGCTTAGTGGACACGGAGCCTTGGTTTACCAGCTTGCTTCAGTGACATTCATCATCGTCTAATTCTATTGCAACAGGAGGATACCACGGCCTAGCAGTGCTCGGCCAGCCCCTCCTCGAGTTAAGAGACAAGAAAGTTCCACTGATGGGACCCCAGCTGAGAGGTGACGGCACGAAACATCCTGTCTGATGAGTCTAATTTATCATGAAAGATGGATCACTACTGAGATTTTTACACTAGATAGAACTGACACACTGGGCTCCATAGTGATTGTAACTGTGTGATAATTGTCTTTTAGGCTGTCAAGTGCCAAGCCCCCAGCACCCGTCATCATTGATGGAAAGAGGCTGTCTGACGATGATGAGGATGAAGATGAGCAATTTGTTGTGGAGGAGGCAGCTCCTCTGCTTTCAGATGCTCCTGAGATGGCGGTGGTAAGTGGCTGTAACAGTCACTTACATGATTACTGTTGGGAAATCATAAGCCTTGTTTTGTAAAATTCAGTTTTTCGGTTACAGGAACCTGCGCAAGAAATCAACAGTGAAGACAAACACGGTACACTGACACTGTTTGTTTGTCTTTCTTTTTTTCTTTACCTGAGCAAAATACGGATCATCCTTAAATATTTAAGACAACAGATCCCTCACTATCCCTCTCATTGTTTCCCTCGCTGTAGGTGGCCTTGTGAAAAAGATCCTGGAGACCAAAAAAGACTATGAATCATCTCCATCCTCTCCAAAATCTAAAGAACAGGTACGTATAGTAGTAGTTATCCTCCATCTCCACTAGAGGGCAGTATCGGCCTATTTCTCTCCATAGTCCTTTCACTATCAGATATCTTTTTAAAAATCTGCTCCCCAACTCGAGTGTGTTAACCACAGTGAAATGCCAAATGCAATGCTGGTTATTATCAACAGAAAGATATAAACAAATGGTGGGAAGAGGTGTAATTACACTGCTTTGTAGCCACAAAAATGTTCCCCTTCAGTGAAGCCAAAGGGCTAATAACCAGACAAGCATGGCCTCTACCAGACCACACACTACAGATACGCACATCAAGATGTCTGGAGTAAATGAGCTTGTTTTTCTGGGGTTGCTCAATTTTCTCAGATATGCTTCTATTATCTTTAAAACACACGTCTCTGTTTTGTGTATGGTTTTTGGTGACCAGTCGTGAAGGGTTCTCAGCCATCTCGAGTGCTTGCTCTTCAGCAGTTGTGTTCGAGCTGCTGCTTCTCCATGTGTAGACATACACAGAACCTGGTGGGGGGGTGAAACCTTGCTTTTAACGATAACAATCCTAATATTAGCACAACAACACACCCAGATTTCAATTTCTTTCATTCTTCTAATTTTTTCCAAGATTGAAACTTGATTTTAAGCCAAAATAAGGAATCTTTTTCGAGGTGAATCATTGCTCATCTATTCCCTTTGGCCGGCTCATTTATCGGTCAGAGAGAGAGAGAGAGAGCTGTCTCTCATCATTTGTTGCCGTGTGAATCAGTGTGAAGCTTACAGTTTGGTCTGTACTCCATGGTGTGAGGTTGCACCCTGTCTGCTTTGGGTGGTCCTCTGCACTGAAGCATGCCCTCCCAGCATCCCTTCCTCGCTGACCACCCTGACTCTGATGGATGAACTGTTTTGGGCTGCCACTCGTGCAGAAAGGCCTCTGATCCATCCCCTCCTATACTGCAGCCTCAGACATCATCCCTTGTAACTCACACCTAAAGTTCAGTCAGTGTAGCCACCTAACAGCACATTTTTCCTGACAGGGATTCAACAGTGCGTGTGTGTGAGTGTGTGTATAAAGTCATTTTTACTGACTTTATTTTATTGATCGATCGTATTGAAAGTATCAAAGCGTTATACTACTTTCTTATACTCTCCTCATTAACCCTTTCCCTAGAAATAATGATCTCAACAAGATCCCCCAAACATACTTAAAGAAATACACGCACCAGGCGAATCATCCAAAATAGTTGAGCTCTTTCCGTAATGTGAGCGCAGCCTTGTGGAGTTGATGGTAATTACCTTAAACCAGCCTTCTCAGTTATCAAGGGGTTCAAACCGTCTTTTCAGGAGGGCATCCTGTATGGTCTTCGCAGGGAACTCAAAGCAGGTATGCCTGCACATCGAGACCGTTCCATCCAGCCCCCCCCCCCCTCCCCACATCATTATTGGCCTTGCCTCGTCAGCTGTATAAAGAACTATAATGACTTCCTTCCAGACATGAAAGGGTGGAGAGGTCAGCTTAATGGACTCGTCCCCCCCCTCCCCACTTGTAATCACGGCAAAACGAGCAGGGTCAAAAATGTAAATATTGAGCTTCCTCGTTCTATGTGGTATGACAAGTTTGAAATTTCAGCTGCCGCGATTAATTTTCTCAAACACTAAAGTTTAGAAAAACATTGTGTCTGACTGCATCACACGCCTTCCTGATAGAAGACGCAAGATCATGTTCAGTCCTAAAACACTGGCCTCTGTTTATTTTTATTAAAATACTGTTATCATCCACGATTTTAACGTTTGTTCTTTAACATTTCTATATAGATTTGAGCTATTGTTAATGCCAGTGCTTTGCCGTGTGCGTGCGTGTGTGTGTGCGTGTGTCCGAAGAATTTGCCGTATATTTATGGGGATGACCTTCCTCATGACCCCTCGGCTGTATTGTATATTATTCTAAGATACTTCTCTTTTTATTTAGACAGGATCTGCCCCTTGCAGCAGCTGCGTTTTCATAAGATTTTTTTGTGTACTCTTTCCCCCCTTTTCTTTACCCCCATCAAATTAGCCTTGATGAAGGCTTGTAATGTATAAATAAACCCCGTGGCATACAAATGGATGGCTGTTGAGTGAGAGTCACGGAGGAGAAGGGCCAGCGTACTCTCTGCAGAATTGTCAAGAAAATAAATACTCCTCTCTGCAGACCTCTGTGTCTTCATAAACATCCAGCGCTTTTTGTAGAAACACAAGGAAATGGCCCTGTGGCGTTCCATTAGTCATATCACTTTTGTGGAGGTCATATTGACTTGTGAGAGGAATTTGGTCAGGTTTAAAGAGTGCCCACCCAAAGCACCCACAATGTGTTTATCAAAGCCCACCTCATCCTCGAGTCAACAGTTTGACTTTAAGCAGAAGTCTTCCAGACAAACCTCTCAGATTTGCCTCTCTTTAAGAATGACTGAATGATTTTTTTTAATTTTTTTTTTTCCGATACCTTTTCATTTCAGCTGCTAAAGCAAAGCCAGTGATCTTTTATGAAGTTTGCTCCCAGTTTCCCCTGTAGTGCAGGGTCGTGATCTCACTTGTCTCCCAAAGGGGCAACAGAGACCTTACAACAACATCCTGTAACCTCATCGGGCCCGAGGCTTTTCTCTCCACCTCACTGACTCCCAGTTATTTTTATGATCCAGCTTAACTTTAAAAATGGCCTTTCACGAAACATTGCAATGGAAGTTCATGAACAATCTGCAGAGCCAATTCTCATCCTATGCTCCACTTCCTGTCTCACCTCTCAGATCCTCTGAAGGGACACATAGTTAAAACCATCAGGAACGTTTTGCCAGAAATCTTCTAACAGTTCTTTAGTGATCGACAAAGCCTTTGCCAAATCCTATTCCCTTGTTTTTGCATTCTTATGATGAAACCACTGAAGCTTCAGTAGCGGAACGTTTAGCTTGCTGTGCCACAACCTGCAACTGTAACCACTTGAACTTTGAATTGATTCATCTTGATTCTTGGTAAAGCAGCTTTAACAAAGTTTTGTATATTAGTCTCTCATCTATCTATTTTGACCAAAGGAAATCTGATTATTGCACAGTAATGAGTAAATAAATGAATGGAGCTGAAGCAAATTTCTTGCCATCAACTAGTCAACTAGTGTCTAAATTATTATTTCCCCAGCTAATGATACCCTGGAGGTTTATCCAGCGCTGACAGGTTCTCTGCATGCACCCCATTTTTCATGTCAGAGGATACTTTGAAGAATGTTTTCCTCCTGACTCAGAAAATCCCAATAAACAGACCATAAATCACGTTTTGCACGCTTTTCCTAATTAAGTTGATTAGGCAGGAGATGACTGGATGAATAAAGCATTGTGCTGTGCCCTGCAGTGTTTAAAAAAAAAAAAAAACGTCAATGAGAACTTCATCCTGTTGTCTTCCCATTGAAGGTCCTGGCAGAACATTTGTAGTTAAAATAAAAGATTTTAACTCTGCTGTGATTGATATCCAACAGAAATATAAAGCTGCTGTGAATAAGATTAAAGTGTTTAATTCGACCAGATCAAGACTTCTCAGTACAACAGGGAACTGGAGGTGTTTTAGTCCACCTGTCCTTTCGATCACTTTCCCATTGCCCCATTCTTTCATTAATGTTTGAGATCATAGAAAAACCTCCCCTTCTTCCTCCTCTCTCACCTCCTCCTCCTCCTCCTCCTCCTCCTCCTCCTCCTCTTTGGTCACCACATCTAAATATTGCTCTGTGATCTGGGTGAGAAAAAGGAAAACTAGGAGCACACGGGTCTCGTAGACCACGACAGAGACCTCCATAAAGCTGTGATTTATATCCTCCCGGACAGTGCACACGGACCTAGGGTCATGTTTTCACGCCACGTTTTTTTATTTTCCAACAGAGAGGGGGGCGGAGCGGGCCTGGCGGGCGGGTGGGGGTGCGGCTGAGGTAGCAAAGGAGAGACGGCAAATAGACTGAAGCCATGGGTCCTGTCTGGGCTGTGCAGACCAAACCACAGGCTGGCAGGCCGAATGAGCCGTAGAGTGTTTGTCTAGCTGCAGGGTTCACAGCGCCCAGTGGAAAGCCACCCACCTCGTCAGGGGACCGCTGCTCCAAGGCATCTCCTGCCCTCACACTCCTAAATCACCACAAATAAGCAACAAAAAGGGAAGTTGTCAAAAAAAAGTGTACTTGCTTCCTGTAAAGAAATGTTGGCGAATAATAATGATGTGTGTTGTCATTTGTGCCGTGGGGTCGTGTCTTGTCAAGCTTCCCTCTCAAACGGCTTCACTGTTTGGTTTGTTTTCAGAGATGTCTCGATAAGGCAAATGTTATATGCGCCAGCTGTGCCAAGCATACGGGGCCGGCTACCCAAGCAGCCTCTCTGACAGATCGTGTGTTTGGAAGAGGAAGCTGTCATTTAGTTTACACGCCGTCACAAGTATGATCCCCGCAGCCTGGTGAAGGCAGGTGCTCCCATCTGAACAAGCCAAACAGAATGAATTGGGCCAAGAGTTGAACTTGAAAGGAGGCATAAGTGTAGTAGTTGTTACTCAATACTGTAGTAAAATAACCCCACTGCCACAGCCTGTTACTAAAATAAACAGGACCAAGAAGGCGGGTGGGGGCTGTGTGTCCACTGTATGCTTCTCTGAACCTCTGCTTAGCTCTTGTGCTTGTGTGTGTGTGTATGTGTGTGGTGCTTTGCATTGCACACACTCGGGGGGCCTTGCGTGGCCCAGCTGAGCAAACATCCTCGGGTTTGCTCCCTGCCAAGGGAGGTCCTTCCCTGATACCTTCCCCTCCTTTTCCACCATCGAGGGTCTGAGTGTAATGTGGATATGCTAACCCCCCTCTAACCACACACCATACACTGAGGCCTTCATCAACCAGTCCCCCCTGCTTCGGCCAACACAATTCAGCCGCTTGTTTGATCTTTATATATACAGCTAGGTTGGTAGAATTCCTGCCTAACATTTTTAGCCTTGAAATCCTAAACCGCTAAATGCAGCCTTGGTCTAGTTCTGCCATTTGAGACTTTGCTGGCAAAGGTAGAATTCCTAAGGAGGGCTTATTATGTTTTGATTTCAGGACACACAAGTGATTGTTGTGTGTGCATACAGCTGTTTGACACTATGTTTAGGTTTAATAAAGCCGATTATATGAAAAGATAGAGGACAAGTACCAGCAGACACATTCTTCAAATATATCTCTAAACTCTTCACAAAGTGATGGCTACAGCGATGTCAATCCCCAAATCCCCCCCCCCCATTGTTTTCTTCAGACCGTGGTGTCCGAAGCGGCACAGAAGAAAGAGCGGGACATGGTTACGCGAGAGATCGAGCGGCTCCGCTCCTCCATCCAGACGGTGTGCCGCAGCACCCTCCCTTTAGGTAAGATCATGGACTACATACAGGAGGACATGGATGCCATGCAGGCAGAGCTGAACACCTGGCGCAAGGAGAACAAAGAACACGCACAGGCCTTGCTGCAGGAGCAGAGGTGGGTTAGGCACATGGACCAAAAGTTTGAACTGATTTGTTGTTGAATATTTTTGATTGACGTCCACTGTCAACTATCAGTCAAGGTTATAAGCAACTCCGATGTGATTGTTGAAGTTTAACGTCTTTAAAGGTGACCGTTTTGTATTACAGGTCCCGATGGACATTTCAAGTTTTCTTTTCTTTTATAGAACTGTTGGATGAAATTGATCATCCATTCTGTTTTGTAAGTGTTTGCTTTTTCTGTCTGTTTATGCTGCAGAGCCACAGACAAAGCAGTGGAGCCTCTTAAGGTAGAACTAACAGAGCTGGAGCAGCTGATCAAAGACCAGCAGGACAAGATTTGTGCTTTAAGATCCAACATACTAAAGAATGAAGACAAGATTCAGAAAATGGTGACTGGAATCAACTTCGCCTCCAAATCCTGAAGTGAGGCACAAGGTCTCTGAAAGTAAATGTTTTTTTTTATTGTATTAAATGCACTGAAGGTTCAGGAGTGAGCAGTTTCTTGGAGGTGTTGGGACCAAAACACTGCACTTTCAGGGGTTTTGTAAAAGATGGACCCAAAAACATATCAAACAAAATCAGTCAGGTAAAGTGAGTTAGTGAAAGCTCTCAATCTAACGTCTGCCATGACTAAAGCTAAAAACAAATCTTCCTTCTCCGCACTCTCCCCCGTCTGTCTCCCTCTTTCTGTAACAGTGCCTTTGTGGAAGGAGTCGGTGCACAGCCTGTGACTTGAATGTCAGACTAGACTAGATAGAACTATTTAATACTGGGTCACTTCATAAAGATATCGAATATATACAGTAATAACATGAAGGTCTGATTTGATGTAGACACAGCGATCACTGGACCACGTTTTAAACCTCAATGTTTGTTTTCATAGTTACCATTGTGGGGAAAAAAAGGTTATCTAATGTGTGGACCTGTTTTTAATGTCTCACTTCTTATGTCTCCAGGTAATAAGGACAGCAAAGACAGTGGAATAAGTCCTTACTGAACAAGCGGTACATAGCAGGCTTTATTGCTGTGATGATCATTGCATGCTCTTTAATGCTACTGGACTAGCTACAACACCGTTATTCAACACTCTCGTATGCTAACAAAGTGTCATTTAGCAGGTTGATTCCAGGATGAAAGTGGCTTAATGGATAAAAATGTAAACTTCACTTTTTTTCGGGCTTGCTTTCGTCCTGAAACCTTTTGCGTTTCATCTTCTCTTTTTCTTCCAAAAGCGCTTACACATCATCAGCAGTTAAAAAACAAACAAACATCTGGGTGCTTGCTGTTTCCTTTGTGACACCCAAGTAGATGGCTGTGCTTGGTGTGGCAAAGAACGAGTGATAGTAACAGATTATATGTTCTATGTCTTAAACCTCCTATCTAGCAATGTTCTGCAGCATATGCCACACTGTCTTTGTGTGTTTATTTGGGTGGGGGGGGGGGACTCTATGTGAGTAACTCAAACTCCTTATAGATTTAGACATCATTATACTTTCTTATTTTTGGATTATAAGAATGTGCTTAACAGATGTAGCTTGCATAAAGATATAAAGCAACACTTGACTGATAACTTCAGTGAATGATAGGAGAGTTTGAAAGCCACAGTTTTCTTCATATTCCCAACACCTGCATCATAATGTTGTAAATGAAATAGAAAGAACACAAGCTGACTTGTCAGTGTCACCTTCTTCTCACCTTCTTGAAAATGCAGTCCCTGTTGTTAAGTCTAAAATCTACTTTAAAGTCTGTTCATGCTTTAAAGCTGCAGTCGCCTCCTCTTTCAGCCCTTCTGCAGATTTCTGTCCCATTAGATGACGACTGCCGTTGTTTACAGGAAATCATTCACACACACTTTGCCATGACATCCAGGTTGAATTGGTGAATGTAATCCAGGACTTTCCAAAGTGTTTTTATTTTATATGTGACGGAAAGTTGTGACACAACTAGTTAGAATTCTCTTAATGTGATATTCCTAAAACTCAAAGTCACACCTGTACACAAATATGGCTTCCCACTTACATGGCACTGGGTTTTTCTCTCGTTTTCTTTCTTCTTTTCTTTCAGTTTGATACAGTTATTGGATGATTTATTTCAAAGCAGAGGCAGGAGCGTTGGATAACCCAGCTTACAATATGTGAGGGAGCTGCATGGCTGGTGAATTTTAGCAAGCAAATGCAGGACAAGGAAACGCACTACATTATAAGAAGAAGTGGTGATGAAAAACCACATAGACATCAATATTTTTAGAAACAGAATGCAGACTTTTTATTAAGAGGAACTCTTTCATAGACGTATCTGCTCAGTTTTGATAGATATTTACTGTTCACCAGTCAAACTGTGCTCGTATTTAGTCTGACTTTACTCCATTTTCACATCAGTATTATATTTAGTCATCAAAGAGAAATGTGAACAGTTTCCAACTGTACAAGTTAAATATGAGAATCTTTAAAGAAAACTCCTGGAAAGGTGAGAACTTATGTTAAATGTGTCTGATATAAAAGCACATTAACACTGTAAACAATTTGTATCATATCCTCTGTCTTTAAAATGTATATAATGTACATGTGAAGACTGTATCATAGCTAAATGATTCTATAATTTTGTAGTGGAGTGAAATAAATGGTTACATTTCAATAATGGTGTGTCTCTTTTCTTTCTACAATCTAAAGCCTCATAATGAAAACTTACCACAAGGTGTGTGTTGCTGCCTTCACGGTATTTGCAGCATGATGATTGTTCCAGTTTTCTTTTTCTGAGGGTTTTATTTAAACTCTTTGTGGTTTCTGGTATGGCGAAGTCACACTCCCAAAGAGTCTCACTTCTCTCAAAGCCAATCTGACATGACAGAAGTGAAACATTTAACTATATTCTTTAGACCCTCAAGTCACATTAGCAGAAACTTTTCTCTAGCAAGCAGCTGAAACCCACACAAAGCGTATTCGGAAGCAGCATCAACATCTGTCATGCAGGTTAGAGGTTTAGCAGAAGGCTCCCTGCAGAAGGCACAGTCACCTGCTTCAGCTAAGAACTGGCCTCAGACTCGACAGGTGGATTAAAAACCAGCCCAGTCCAAGGAAAGGACGGCTCCATTGACCCCCTTTTCTCTTCAAACTCAGAGGTACTTCAAGGTAAAAATGACTTAAGCCATGATTGCCTCTTTAAAAAGCCTTTGTTGATTTTTGCCTTTTGAGTGTAACAATGGATCATGCTGCTAATGAGAAACTCAGTGTTTACTCATGTGAGGCCAAACTCAGAGACAATGACTTTTAGAAACTTAAATGTGGAGCATTAACTTCACATGGGCTGACTTTAAGTCCCTCTATAATCTCACTCTTCTACAATCAGCTCTAATAAAGTACTTTTTTAATAATTACTGAGTGGTGTGATTACTTAGATGAGCTTTCTACTATGTTTCCAGGTCGACTTAAAGTTTGACTTTGAACCTGGTCACATTATTAGGTTACAAGAGACTTTGGTAACTTAAAATTATTACCAGAACTGTAAATCAGTGCTAAATAACCTGGTATAATCCTATCTTTTCAGAATTGTCCCGGTGTTGACCAGTTGATCTATTTTTAGATCCCCACCAGGGCTTCAGTGTCAAAGGTGGCTCTGTCATTAGACAGTATGAGTCATGGCTACATTTGTTACTGGCACAAATATGGCTCACCATGAATTATTTGTCAGAAAGAGGGTTCACAAAATACGATATATTCAGAAGGCCTACTATATATCCTACTGTACTTGCATTTGGTTATTGGTTATGTGGAGATAGCTGAACATACATTCTTTTGCAGCTGTAAAATAAAGTAAATACAGTCTCTTTCACTTAGATTATGAGCAAGATTTAGATATCATTGACTTTTATTGGGTAGGCTATGTTCCCCGAAGTTTTGAAATATTCATTTCAGTATTTCAAAACATTTTATCAAAAATTAGAGTTGACAGTGTCTGTATCTGATCAGCTAATCCATTTATTGGCCTGCATCCTCCTGTATCTTTATTTGTATGTCTAAATACCACTAATGGATATCTATTAATGCAAAGCAAGGGACAGGTTTTAGAAAGGCAGTTCAAAGTGATTTACATCACATATATTGATAGTGTTTAAATAATCGTGGAAAATATACAAGTAAACCATAAAACTACATTTAAGGAAGTTAAAAATCGACACATAGGAGAACAACTCATTTATTGCAAAACTGCAAAACCATAATATCGAATCAAACAGTTATAAGTTTCTCTTATGTTGACTTTGACTTCAGACTTTGTCTATTTAATGCAAATGTCTGTTTTTATGTATTTATTTTTTAGTTTATTCGCGGTGTTTACGGTTGGGTTAGCCTATAGAAAGTGACGTTTCCTCTTTAAATCCACCCAGCTGAGCGCAGACCGGAAGTGACGCGCAGGGCTGTGCGGCAGCCGTCATCAACACACACTGTCACGCTTGTTTATGTTTATGTCTCTGCTCTGAGTTAGATCAGTGCCGCTGCGTTCATGTCGGTCTAATTTAAAGGTGCTCAGTTTGACTTGGTGACATTTGAAGATCATGGCGGACGGTCCAGAGGCTGATGTCGACGAGCCGCCCAGTATCAACTTCCCACCGCTCATCACTGTGTCTGATCTGCCCAGCGCCACTGCTGCAGGTAACAGCAATGATTCATCACACCTGTGTAGGAGAGCGTGCAGCTTCCATGTGAAGTGTGTCAGGCCAGAGGACAGTGTGGGAAAAACACGCTGAGTTCATGCGCATGTCAACAATAATAGATGTGCTATTGAAGCTGATTCATGGAATAAGGTGTGGCACAATATATTTAATATCAGTTTATTGAGATCTGCCTGGACTCATGCCTATTCAGTGGCCTAAACTGCATTACTTATTGTTGGCACAGCCCGGGCATTCATTACATTTTGGTTTGGTGTGTTAAATGCCTTGTTAGACTGTGTCAGAGGGCCTGTGATAAGCTGTTGGGTGTTCTTGTATTCATTGAACTCCTGTTCGTTTGTGGGTTTCATACGCTCACCAGAAACAGAAGAAGTATATATAGAACAGTTTCACAGTTTCCTCCCACAATCCATGACCCTTGTAGGCATGTAACTTAAGGAGATGCAGTGAGTGAAGCCTCTCTCAAAGGCAGAATTCTCATGTTTCATATTAAATTATGAAAACACTGAGGCAGTAACAACAAATATGCATAAAGTAGCTTATAGTATCAGCTCCTTCTACATGGTTTCATTGTTCTAATAACTCCAGTTTGGAGTTATCTCTCAGTAGCACAGCTAGCCATGTTCTGACAGTCAAGTATCTGCGTGTCCTCATTAGGTCGTAATCTGAAGGAATGGCTTCAGGAGCAGTTTTGCGACAAACCCCTGGAGCAGGACGACATGCGGCTCCACAACGCAGCCTACGTCGGCGATCTGGACACCCTGAGGAACCTGCTGCAGGAGGACAGCTTCAGACGGTGGGAGGGAGTAAATGATGATCCTTGTGATAAGGTTTTATTTGCATAACACTTTGGTTAACCAATGGATCCTTCCAGATACGTACTGTATAGCCTCGCTCACATCTGCCTCTCTGGATCTGGATCACTATAACAGCTTCCATATCGGTAGTTCCCTGTGTAAAACTGACTTCTGTTTTGGTTTAAAAAATGTTAATTTCAGTCAGGTATATTAACAAGTGTGTGTCAGACAAAAGGTATTGATTTTACTATTTTTGTTGTTATTGCAGAATTATATTCTTTGTAGTCTATTGGTCACTTTATACATCATCTAACTGCAGAACCAGAGGCCTGTGTCCACCGTGCTCTTGTGTGGCAGTAAGTGGTCTGTGGTTTCAGTGTCGAGTGGGTTTGTGCGGTGGGTTTGCTGAGTGACAGCCTGAGAGAGAGAGACGTGCTGTAGAGAATGCCTCCTTCCACTTCGCTACCACGAACAGCATCTGTACCGCGTAACACACTCCATATGCTGGGTACTTTGTCATTAAGAACGTACAGTGCTATAACCACCGTACTTCTTTGTAGTGTCTGCCCTGTTCAGTGTTACTTGAGACAGTGATAGTGCAACAGTGCACTGACATCTGGTTGTTTGCATACTGTCCATACAGTATGCAAACAACTGTCCATACAGTATACTGTCCATACAGTATACTGTCCATACAGTATGCAAACAAGTACAGTGAATTATCGTCTGCCATTTTAAATAAATTAATATTTTTTTAATGCTAATTAATCACTCCCTGTTAAGTGCTGAGGCGAGCTCCTAAACTCAATAGATGGCCAAATGGAGCAGCAAGAAATTCAGCCAATCTCTATAGATGACTGAAGTCGATCCTGAAGTATACCAAATTAAAAAAATGCACTTGGAATCATGAATCAAGACTCGTTTTGATTCCAACTCATAATGCACCCGTGTGTCATAGCCTGACAGGAGCTTGGAAGAGAAGTCAGCACTAGGGTTGTTCAGTATGCACCTCACAATCTCTACACCCAGCCAAACCAGTGTGGTTACCACAGTTATTCATGTAAACTACTACTTCAATAGGTTTAACCTTCCCTGTGTATTTCAACTGGGCTTGGTCACTTGGTCACTCAAAGCAGTTTATTTAATCTGTGTGGATATTTAAATTGCAATGACCGTATTGTTATGCGATATCTAGATGTGAGGTAACAGCTACTAACCCCTCCCTTCTATCCCTTCCAGACGGATCAATGAGAAGTCTGTGTGGTGTTGCGGCTGTCTGCCCTGTACCCCTCTGCGGATCGCAGCCACAGCGGGACACCCCGCCTGTGTGGCCTTTCTGATCGCACAGGGAGCCGAAGTGGACCTGGTTGATGTGAAAGGTCAAACGGCTCTGTATGTCGCTGTGGTTAATGGTCACCTGGACTGTGTCAGGATCCTCCTCGAAGCTGGAGCTGATCCCAATGGAAGTCGCCACCACCGCAGCACCCCACTGTATCATGCAGCACGGGTGGGACGGCTGGACATACTGCAGGAGCTCATCAGGTGAGGGTCACTTTCAAACCTTGTGGTACCTGAATGTCCATCTGTGATAGGAGCACAAAAACAGACTCTCTTATATTTCTATGGATTTTCATGTTTTCAAGGTGATTGTTTATCGTTCATTGACTGTAAAGAAAGTTATTATTAGAGGATATAGGCCGACTGGATTTCTACTATATTTACAGTATGTTTAAAATGTTGCACATTTAGCCTTTAAAACTTCTCTGTAATATGAAGGCTCAGACATAAATCATCATAAGAACAAATTATAATGACAGAAACTGTGTTTGTGTTTTCATTTAATGGTCTGTCTCATGTTGCATCTGTAGACGTCAAAGAGGCCGGTTATATTTCATGTACTGCAGCCAGTCAGTAGGGGGAGCTCCAAAAGTTGTGATTTTCCTTTTTGGTCATGTTGTCGACACCTCGTTTTTTTAATACAACTTTATTTGTATTGTTTGTTTACGGCGTAACAGCGTTAGTCTCTCCTCAGTCACTCCCAGAAAACAAAAACAAATGATTCCATTAAATCAGCAGCTCATGATCAAGGATTTTGCTGGAAAAAAATGTGGAAAGATCAAGTTTTTATTTTTTAATTTTTAAGGTTAAACAAAAACTTAGATGTTTGTTTCTGTCCAGGTTCCGTGCTGATGTAGACATGGACCACCAGCTGGGACCCCGGCTCCTCTTAAGCGCCCGCACACTCAACACCCTGGTGGTGTGTCCACTTTACATCAGCGCTGCGTACCACCACCTCTCCTGTTTCCAGCTGCTGCTGCAGGCTGGAGCTCAGCCTGATTTCAACTACACAGGGCCCGTCTGCCATGAGGCTCTGACCCGCGGCCTGGCTTCCTGCCTGCTCGATGCTGTGCTGAGACACGGATGTGAGGTGGCCTTCATCCACCTGCTGCTGGACCACGGGGCCAACCCGGCCCTCGTGCCCTGGGAAGAGGTGGAGCTGGAGGCTCCTAATCGGAGGAAGGTAGATCCAGAGGCACTGAAGGTCTTCTTGGAGGCAAGGAGTGAGTACAACCTGTGAATGTAGAGGCACTGATGAAAATCTTCTTTTTAAAAGGGTCTCTGTAGTGAAATGGTGTTTACAGTAGAAATTGAAGTAGAGGGAAGCTGGTAACCGAGTGGTCAGCACATGTCAGAGACCTTTTGCTCCTTTCCCATATGTCCCCCCCCCCAAAAAAAAAAAAAAATGTTTTAATAAAATTCAATCTGCCAATCACCACTTCACCATGATGCTTGGCCAGTGATTTGATAACATTTCAATTTGCTGTCATGTTGCTGGAAAACAAACTTTACTTCTGTCCAGTATGCAGCTTTTTTATACAAACAATTTTGGCTCTGTCATGCCAAAGTGCTATCTGCACAAGTTTCAAATTAAAAGTCATCTAAACAGGATGTTGGAACTAAATATCTACCTAACCTTGCAGCTTGTCACTACATCACACATTTCATCACTTTCACTGATTATTGTTAACAGATGCCTTTAGGTCGCCCCTCTGTATAATGTCTGCAACTGTACCTGGCTAATCATCTATTTGAGCATAGTGGTAGGTAACATTCATATCTGGAAACTGCCTGTTGTTTTTTTCAATAAGTAGCTTGTTATTGAACTGTTTTTTAAATTGTCATTGCACAGAAATGTGTTTTTATTTATTTTTGGGCTGAAATTATGCAATCATTGACCCGGGTAAAAACTGAATTATTCCTTCTTAGGTTCAAACATAACTGAATTTACAATATTACAATGATGGAATAATGGTCTGTACATGCTTCTACATCATTTCTTTTCAGTTTAGACCATAACAGTGATGGGACCAACATCATGAAATAAACAGCTGGCAGGGAGCAAAGATGCTTGGACTGTACCATGTTATGATCACAGGAAACCTGACCCTCCAGTAAGCTTCTTCTTCTAATAGAATCAACTTTTGCTATTTTCCTTCTCAGAAAGCCCGCGTAGGCTCACGCACCTGTGTCGCATCAGGATCCGCAGAACGCTGGGCAAAAGTCGTTTAAACCAGATAACCTTGTTACCACTACCACAGCCCATCAAGAACTTCCTTCTTCACCAGAACTGAGAACCGCCCGCCTCCTTCGACAAAGCCCTCCACTCCAAACCTTCAGAAACACCAGAGGATAGAGCACTTCTATTAGTTTATCAAAGTTGTTATTGTGAAGAGTGATGTAACAGCTCAATATTGATGGTTTTGAACCAATTGGAGAAGCCTTAGAAGAAAGCCTTAGAAAGTGATGTGTGATCTGATCATCCATGTAGCACTTTTCAGCTAAAAAGCCATATTGTGAATGACGTTCATTTTTAAAGCAATGACTTAAACGGGACATGTTCTGAAACAGAGAAACAACACGTCAAATGTGGGTCTTTGAAGTGCTTTGTTTTCTGCTTTATTGAACTTTGATTTTAGACATTTTACCCTGCCAGCTCCCAGCTGGACTAAATGTTAGATCAGACAAGAAAACGTTATTAATCCTCGGCGTGGAAACTCATTTGTCACCTGTTTGCAAAATGTTATCAAGTTTACAGAAAAACTTCAGATTTAATTAGATCTGTTATGTGGCCATGCTTCTTCGGATGCATGGACCTCTTTAGATGGACCGGTAATGAAAATGCTGAAAGGTGGGTTAGTAAACGCTGGCATTCTGTGTTCACATTTGTGCTGGGTGGTAGTAGATCATTTTTTAGCCGTATGCCTTAACAGTGAGATTTGAAAATGGCCTCAAAGATTGGTTCAACTTGAAATGACTCGTAAAGGTCTGAATGTATTGAAGCAGAACAAACACAAAAGAGCTTTTAAGAGAAGTTCACATGGTTGTAATAATGCATGTCGACCTATGAAGGAGACTTGGTAGAAAACGTGTACCGCCGATGTGTATGTAAGACAACTTCTTGTTCTTGAAACCTATTTAAGAAGATAACACTATGATGTATTTATGATCTGTTTAGAGTATATTGCACCAAAGTCTTCTGTGCATGTCTGTTGCCGAGCTTTGTTCTTTGTTGTATTTACCTACATTTTGTTGGGTTTGGCCTTGTATATCTCATTTCCTTTGCAAGCAGTAAATGTGCAATAATTCTACAAACTCTGCTGCTTTTTTTCTTCTTTAAATCATCTCATATGACACGGGAATGCTTTCACACCAGCAAAAAGCAAAGTGAGTCCTCTCCATGCTTCCTGTTCATGTGAGTGACCAGAGGATGATTTCTTTTTCTCTCCTTGCATCCTCATTTAAGATCATTCTCAGTCCAGATCATCGGAGCCCATATCTGACAGAATTTATGAAAGAAAATCATCTGCAGGATGTGATGCAGAGTCCGTTTCTGAGGCTGTATCTGAACTCTGCTGAGCTGGAGTGGAGGTGACTGGGGCGGAGGAGGGTCACAGGGATCACACTGACATGAAAAACTGACTGCGGAAGAGGGAGGACAGAAAGTAAAATTTGACAGCAGCCAGATGATGAGGTTGTGGCACAGTCAGCAGATCAACAGAACAGGGATACGAAGCAGGTGAGAGTGGCTAAATGGAATGAAAACAGTTGAATGCTTTACCTGGAGCTGAACTCCATTGAACTAAGTAAAGAGACACTAAGCTAAAGAACTCTAAAGAACATTGTTTAAAGAGGACTACTGTCTGTTAAATGTCAGAATTTCTAAAAAATGCTGAAGAGGCATTGTCCAATATGGTTCAGTTTTTTCCAGCCAGTTGATACAAAAGCTTGTGGACAGTCGTAATAACTGATCTCTGAACTTAATAATCTCTCTCTCTCTCTCTCTCTCTCTCTCTCTCTCTCTCTCTCTCTCTCTCTCTCTCTCTCTCTCTCTCTCTCACTCACTCACTCACTCATATGATGCTTTATTTTATTACTTTCTCGATGTTTAGCTTCCCTCGTTGTCTTGTAACTTTTAATATCCTAGAAAACAAAATGTTACTGTTTAATACAATAGGGATCAAGGCTTTTGATGGGGTCATATATTAATGTTAGGATGTTGATAAATGAGTCAAGATGTCATGAGATCGAAGAAAGCCACAGTTTGGTAATAAGCTAACTAGCCCCCATGGATAAAGGAGGGCATGGGAACCCGAGTTGAAGCAGCAGGGAGCACGAGGGCCGAGGGAGAGGAGGGCTCTCACTCCAAGAAGGTCTGGCAAAGCCTCCACAACATAGACCATGTTGGTCATGGTAAAAGTCATGGCTGTATTTCCAGAATTCTTCTCCTGTAAGAATAGAAAAGCCTTTGAACACGATTCGGGCTCTCATGGAGCAAACTGAAATCGTATTATTCATTTATCTAAAATGTGTTACCACTACTTGACAGTGACAAGTCTGTGTGCACGCTTGAGCACTGAAATGCACAGCTGTCACACCAGGTCCCTAGATGGCACTGTCTTCCTTCCAAGCATAGCAGACACCCCAGTGTCTTCCAATATTTCTCCTTTCCTTCCTCTCTCTTTCTCTTTCACTTCTTCACAATAATTGCCTTTGTCTCTCATTCATTCCCCCCCCCCCCCCCCCCCCCCCCCCCCATGTCCCTGCATTTCTCTTCTGTCGGCCCCTTTTCTAAGTTTACCACTGAGGTTTCAGCTGTAGGCCTCAGCATGTGTCCTCGAGAGCCTCATCCTTTCAGAACTCATTAAAGCGAGCCTTTCATTAACAGATCTCACACACAGTCACAGAACGGGCCCATTTGCATCAGTGCAGAGGGAAGCAGGGCTTGGACAGCTTGGTAAACCACTATCTTCCTGTGGGGAGTTTCCATTGCGAAAGACTTGCTCTTTTAAGTCAAACTTATTTTATTTGACAATTTATTAAAGAAGTAACCCCCCTATGTTCACCATTAAAAAGTTATATTTCAATGAACAAGTTGTATTATTAGACAAGATCCCACTGCTGAGAGGAATTATTATAATGAGGACACATTACACGCACTCCTCTTTTAAATGCTCCACAGGAAATTCTGTTTTAATGGTCAAAGCTTTGTCCATTAAACTTTAAATCATGATCAGCATTAGCAGTATTTGAATGTGGGTTTTCTTTAAAAACAAAAAAGAAACAGAAACGGTAAAAGGTTTATTCCTTCACTGGAAGTCTGGAAAAGCTGAATGGTGTTGTTCATTCCAGAGTTTATTTGCACCACAAACTGCAATCAAATCTCAGCTGTTTTTGCTAATATTACCGCAGTGTTCCGCTTCAATCGGGGACAAGCGTGCAAAGGGATGTAAAGTGCAGTGCAGCTCGTTTCATGAGGCGACCACAGCTTTCAGGCGAGGATTTAAAGGTTGTTTCCATGGATTTGGTGTTTCTTTCAATAAAACACTGCGGGAGTGTGCGTGCTTACGAATACGTTAGAAGACTCTGTTTGTGTAAGAATGAGTCGAATTTATGTTTGTTTATGTGAAGAGTCACCTGTAAGTTGTTAAGTAGTTCCACCACGTTCACTTTGTGTCTGACTCTTTATCAGGCGGCCTGCTCTCCCACACTTGCACCATTTGGTAATTGCCACGCACTTTAATTCAAATGATCTCACTCCTCAGGCGTTCCGGAACTCTGCATTTTCTCCAATGACCACATCAGACAAACGCACACATAAACACACACACACACACACACACACACAAACACACAAACACACACAATCTCTCACACACATTCACACAAACACACATAAACACACACACAATCGCACAATCACAGACATGAACACACACAATCACACAAATGCACACAATCACATAAACACACACACACACACACACAATCACATAATCACACAAACACACACATAAGCACAGGCAATCACACAAACACACAATCTCTCACAAACACACACACAAACATAATCACACACATGAACACAAACATAATCACACAAACACATAATCACACACACGCACACACACACACAGAGAGAGAGAATCAGGTATTTTGACACATTAATTCCACATTAATCACTATCATACTTCTTTTATTTATTTTTGTACTACACAGCTCGATCAAAGGATTTTTAAAACAAAATTGAATTCAATGTGACTCATTGAACTCGTGTTTTGGTAATTAACCGTCAAAGAAAAGCCGCCTTTTCCGTTGGAGTTCATGTCAGATCAGTTGAACAGGAAATCCTGGATGTAGTAGAAGGTGTTTAAAAAATACTGATCATTTTTCATCTTTGTGTCATACTCATACCCGGCACATGTGGATCGCAACTACATGTCTGGAAGCCTCCATTAAGGTCGTCTTGCTCTATAAACCCCTGAATCAGTTTTCAGTACAACACCCACAAAGGGACTTCCTCCATGCTTAGGTGGTATATGGTTGGAAATATTTCACTTTTAAAAGTGTGTTTTAATTAAAAACCTCAGAGGGGCTTAATGAGACTTAATTTGGCTGTTTTCCAAAGGAGCCGGTAGTTGTGAAATGTGGCGAAGGAGCAGGAAGGATGTGAAGTGATTGCTTCTGTAATTACTGTCACAGTCTGTAACTTGGCTCTCACAACATGCTTAATTAGTTCCCTCTCATTTGAGATATGTTTCGTTATTGCGTGTGTGCAACTTTTCCTGCAAGGTCTGACTTTCGAGAACAACGAGGCTGTTGAAACCAGGAGAAGAATTTGTAGTCAGAAAAACACTCCACTTATAAGCATGATGATGGTAAATGGAAGTCAGCCCTATTTTCTCTCTGCCCGGTTATAATGATTGACTGTAGGTGCTAACTAAGCTTTCTGAAGCATCATCGGCTCATTATCAGCAGAGAAATATTCCCTGTAATGAGAAATGGATGAAAAATGTAGTTATTCAGCACCTTATCACACCGCTTGTATATTTGTAACATGACCCTCAGATATTTGCTGTTTGAAAAGACTGCGCTTCTGAAGCTTAGCCATATAACTGTATGGCTCAAGGAGGGTTGTCTGCTCTGATGAAGGTGTAGACTGACAACTGCAGGCTTGAGAGCTGTGAAAATAAAAGCAGCTATCCTTGTTACCTTGGAAAAACATCTCATTTAAGTGATCCCCTGACTTTTCATTCAGCTTTCGTAAAAATATTGTTTTGTTTTAAAACTTTGCTTTGGCTTAAAAACCTGCAAAAGTAATGGGAATCTTCTCTGCAATACTGATTTGGATTTATTGCTATTTAATGCTATAGCAGCAAGAGGTGAAACTTAGAGACTCATCCTTCAAAAGACCTACACCTTTTAGACCTGATAATTCTTAATCCTTAAAGTAGCTCTGCTCTTTAAGGTACATCCGCACGGAACTGCTCAAAGTGTTGAAGACCCGCACACTTTGTGCACAGTGTCTTGGCGCTCAGTCCAGGTGTCTTTTCTCTATTTCTCCTGAAACAGTTGTCAACTATACCCGGAGCAAACGTCATCAGGACTCCAGTGTTGCCCCCCTCTCTTACCTGACAACGAGAGAGGGTTCAGAGGAGACCAGTGAACAATGAATGCACCTCAAGTATGTTGCACAGTATGCTCCTGCTATTTAAATGACATGTTAGAACAATGGACATAGAATTACTGTTTGAGTACATATTGGATTCCCACTGTTGAAGTGAATTGAATCACAGCAGTGCTCCTATTACTCAGTTAATATTTGCATTTTCTGCATGTTCAAAGGGACTTTTTCATCCTCAGAGGCTTTAGTCCTCAGAGTGGACGGCCGGGTTCCAATCCAACTTGTAGCTTCTTTCTTGAATGTCATTCCCTACACTCTCTCTCTCCCCAATTCCTTACTCTACCTACTGTCCTCATTCTCCAAAGGCACAAAAATCCCCCCCTTTAAGATCTCAAATAAATAAACAGAAAAAGGTTTCATTGTGACAAAGGACTGGGAGACGAAAAGCTTTTTACTAGATTGTCATCTTTTTATTCCTTTGGACTTGAGGCTTGTTTGTTTTAATAAGAATATATTTACCTGGTATAGTTGAGGACAACAAATGTGTACGATTACTCATAGACAGGAGTTGGAGGTGTACATCTGGACGAGAGGGGAGGCTTCAGTATGGCACGGGTGTTGACTAACAGTTGTCTGTTTTGGTTTAATGCTGGTGCTCAAGGGCGACATCTACTGGATCAGAAAGCCGCTAATTCTTCCTTCAAAGAGTGAGCTTCCAGAAATTGGCTCTTAAAGGGAATGATAGGTGACTAGTTTGATTCATGTTGCACCCAAAACACACATATGTATAATAAAGGGACTTGATCCAATCTCTCTGCACCTTTGCACTTTGCTTAGCGCCCACATCATGTGCTAACTACACCAAAATATGGTTGGACATGCCCAAAAACACTTTGCACCACATGTTTGGACAATGTGCCTAGATTGTCAAAATAATGCGCCTGTTAAACAAAATATGTGTGTCAAAATATGCAATTATTTAGTGTGTGCCAGACTTCACTATTTTTACCTGCATGAAAACGTTGCTTCTTGACAAGAAAATATTGTAGTTAACCTGCGAACAAGCTCTGTGTTTAGGTTAAATGAACACATACAGTATCAACTGCTGGTCAAAAACAGGCATTTATTAACAGGCAGTCTCATTTTCCTAATCAGTACTGTCTTTTTGTTGTGTATCTAAGTTTGTGAGCCTGGGGATCAGTTAATGGCAGCATGACAATGTCCATTACACCAAACTACCCATGTTTAATTACTTCCTCAGAGCTGAACTGCTCATGGGAAGGATTTTCCGCCACAGAGAGGATCCCGTGGTTGAGGGTGGGAGGGGGTGTCTTGGATGGGGAACAAAGCTGTGGAGCTGTCGTGGATGTTGGGGTTGGAGGGATTGCGGGTCCCCCCTCCTTCTTTTTCTACTTCTCATAGCCCTCACAGAACGGACTAGGAACCGTCGGGCAGCTTCCCAAACCGCTGCCTGACAAACAACATGGGCAGAAAAGAAACCCCAGTCAAAGAGAAGAGGGGAAAAGAGGAAAAGAGCCATTCAGTGGCCACCACTGTGGGAATGTTATAAACTGTGCTTTCTTGAGGCCTTGGGAATCCCACACCAGAGCTGGAACCTGCGGGCATGGAAAACAGGCCTGGCCTGACTCCCCCAAGAGAGGAGATGTCAGATGCAGAACAACATCACTTGATCACTTGGTGTGGGGGAAACTGGCAGTGACGCACTCTCTTCTTTGCAACAGGGGGCCAGTCGGTCTGAAAAACATCAAAATATTACACTAAATAGGCTTGATGTATGAGCTCTAGAGGTACAGTAAGCAGGGCCAGAAATAGTGCTGCATTTTACACCAGGAACAGAGGAAGTCGTTTTTTTAATCAGTATGGTTGTAACTTGATAAGCCATTTCATTGGAATACTGTCATTTTCCTAGAATACACGACACGGATGAGGATCTATTTATTGACAGGCAAATGTCTAACTGAGCTACAGAAGATATGTATGTACAATATGCCACCTTTCAGCAAGTTACTACTGGACCTTCTTCTGGTTGACCTTGCTATCAAGTTAGCAAGGTAACTGCTAAACAACTGTATATATATGATGATTACAGAAGGAAGATTTTAATGTGACTTCGACTATGCTATGCCCTTATGCAGAGTTACTTGCGTTTCAACACCTGATGCGTGGACTTAGTAGCATGCAAAGATTGTTTTGTCCAGTTTGGGTCTGATTAAGGTGAATGCATTCAAGATTATCCCCATCTAATCCCCATCTGCATGTGTGTAAGTCCAACTTCAAGAAGTTCAGTTCGGTACCATTTCAGCCAGACTGACATGTTTACATGCATTTTAAAAGTCCAGTTTTAATCAGACAAACATGGGCTTTTTTCTATAACTGCATGTTCATTGAACATGAAATGAAAGTCTTACTAGTCATAAAAAGTTGTGTTTTCACCTTAATGAATGAATTTAAAAGCCTTCCTTCACAGCCACTTTGTGGCTCATCCCCACCGCCTACTCAACCTCCCTCCAAGAACTGTTTGTTCTTTGTGATCTCAAGGTGATGAGTCATTCACTGAGGATAGTGGCAAGCTCTCTCAGTCAGTCTTTTCTCTGAAGACTATTCATGTTTCGTTTGGTTGTACCCATTGTGTGACGGCCCCGATAGGCCATGTAACAAATATACGGCAAGATATGCTGTATGTTTTATCTGTGTCTGGCTGAATGAAATGCCTTTAGATTGAAGGATGTCCAATAGTGATGAATTGATAGCACAAATCTTTCTGTATTCGTTCAGTATATGTACACTCTGAAGAAGTGATCTTGATGTCAGCAGACTGCAATCTATGCTGAGTACCTATGACCATACTTGAAGAGACGTATATCATATGTAATGTCTCTGAAGCAAAAGGTACTGACTCAACTAGCAGTGTAATGAGAGATTGTTCTAAATAGATGCTTGACATTCAAAGAGTGAAGGTAATATGATTCTCCACACCATGTATAGAGGAATCTAAAGCTGGAAGGAATTTATGACGCATGCTGTGAACGGTATTTAACGGATGTAAACTCTGTCCCAAACTTGTCTGTCTTACAACTTGCATTAAGTCTCAGTGTGTATCTCAGATCCCCGTGGGTTATACCGTCTTCTATCATCCAGTCTGTTTTATAGATTCAGCATTAGGGACATTTAGTTAAACCCCTTACATGAATCAACGCTGAATCTTAAATTTATAACAGCTAAACCACACCAATGATCGCCATTGACAATTTTCTTTTATTGGGCAGTTTTCCACCTAATTTGTAGAAACTGCAAGGTTTACCAATGTTTCACTGGATAGTTTGATGTTGTCAGACTTTTGAGATTTCATTCCTTAATTTTGGAAATATTCCGAATTTTGTCTTTGCTCATGAGAACTCCAGACCGACTGACACAACACACCCTTTAGACCAGGGGTGTCAAACTCCAGTCCTGGAGGGCCGGCTTCCTCAGACTGTTAGATGTCTCCCTGCTTGGATGCAGCTGAATCCAATGAGTGACTCGTTATCAGGCTTCTGCAGAGCTTGATGACAACACATTGTTTTAAAGCAGGTGTGTTAGAGCAGGGAGACGTCTAAAAGTCTGAGGAGGACTGGAGTTTGACACCTGTGCTTTAGACGAACGCCTGTCACTTTGTTTGATTCAATTAATTTCACTGCCCTGGTGGTGGAATCAGATAGGAGCTGTATATACATGTAGATGTGTTTAAATGCCATTTAAAAAAAAGAGAGATCTATGATCTGAAAAGAATGTTTGACATGTTGATGCCTGAGAAGCCTGCTTCATGCATGTCGACTGTTCTGCACAGGTTCAAGCTGCGAGACCGCGGTGGAACACCAAATCAAATTGACCATTTCCTCCACAGATAAGCAGCTTCCCAGATCTGCCAGAGCGAGCAAGAGGAGTTAAAAAAGACATTCAGGGAAAAGGTTTTGGCAACAGAAAAGCTGAGCTCTATGCAGAAAATAAAAAAAATGTTGTTCTGTTGCTGAAACATGAAATCTGGTTTTACTCAAACAAGTGAAACATTCTTCATATGGTGTGAGACATACTCACTTGTTTCCAGCACATGAATCAGTGTTTTGCAAACTGTCCTCAGACAACTCAAAGACTGTCAAGAAATAGAACTGACATTTCAGAGCACCTTCAACAATTACATTTACAATTACATTTTAAGAGGGTTTCTTTCTTTTGAATTAACTGAAAGAGTGGTATGGTGTATAGCTGCTTGGTTTGTGTATGCATATGTGCTTGGGCATGTTGTAAAATTGTGTGTGTGTGTGTGTGTGTGTGTGTGGTGCGTGCGTGCGTGCGTGTGTAAAATCAAACCTGCAAAACAATGAGTAGAACACGTGTACAAAAACCGGACATATGATTGCAGGACATCTCAGAGGCATCTCATTGCATTTACAAAGTGCAATAAGATATATGTAAAATTGTTTTGAACAGACTACAATTCTGCAAATCTACCAATCTCATCCGTTCTTATGATGCAGAGTGCAATAACAGTCAAGGGCCTTTCTGGCACTTAATACATATACATGCTGATATAATGCGCAGTGGGGAAAAAAGCGTGTAGGCCGGGGTGAGCATTGCGTGACCGTGAAGCCAACATCCTGTCCTCACTGAATTCCATGGAGGAGTGTGCGGCTCCTTTGGTTTCCGATGCTTTTTCTAGAGTCCCAGTAAATGGGGGAATGTGTGTGTGTGTGTTTATGTGTGTGTAGAGAGGAGAGTAACTTGATTTAGGTTTCTAAAAGTCATCTTTTGCACTGTGACAGTCCACTGAGACTTAAGTGAGAGGATATTTCTTTCAGTGTTTGACGTTAAAAAGAAGGCATTGGCAGCTTTTTTATTGATACACATAAACGGATACAATTCTTCCCGCTGCATTTCAACCAGGATTTGTCTTTATCGATGTTTGATTGTTAACATATAGCAGTGTGGACATCTGCCAGAGAATAAGAGCCCTTTACCCCCAGCAGATATTTTTGAAATGGTTCCCTCGTGAAGAAGTGCAGGTGTAAATAATTTTGTATCAAAGGCTCAATTCCATTTACCTGCTGCAGTTTTAAGGTTATTTTCACAGAAACATTCACGAATGAAAAATATATTATGACATACCATGACCATCCTATTCTGTTCTATCCAGCACTTGGGAAAGCCTCTCCATAGCATGCACAAGATCAACATACTGTTAATGTGAGGGGAACAGTATGTTTTTTCTGTCTCTGTATGTTAGTCCTGGGATTGACAGGCAGTTCAGGGTGTACCCTGCTTCTTGCCCAATGACAGCTGGGATCAGATCTCGGCCCCAAAGCCATGAACGGGTTTAGTGGTATAGAAAATATATGGATGGATTTGCAGGTTGGGAGGTTTACCCTAAAATTAAAAAAGTCTAATACTCAGCGAACTTTATAGTCATTAATCCGAAAAAACCAAGCTTACCGCCTTGTAAAGTTTTGATCCAGTTTTTAGCTCAAAGGGGAGCACAGACGGCAGAAGAGGGGGACAATGTTGTCCTAAATATCACTGTCAAAGGCAGGCTTGTGTGCACTCAGACTACGTTTGACACAAAAAAGCAAGTTTTTATTAATCCAAAATAATCACAAAGGCAATTACAATGTGATTAGGATTAGCACGGCACGTATTTCTGATTATGACTTTTGGAACAGCTACTATTTTTTACTACTCATTTACTGAGACAAAAAAACTACATTCTTTATTTTATTACAATTGGTGCTCGGTGTGTGTGTGTGTGTGTGTGTGTGTGTGTGTGTGTGTGTGTTTTCTCTCTAACAGGTTACTCTGCAGGTTGGTACTCTCCCTACTGTAGCTGGTGATTGAGCTCACCTGATACAAATTGCAATCAAAGGTCCTCAGCATAAGAAACAGGAGAGTGGAGAGCAGAGGCCAGAGTGGATCATGCATTGATCATGTGGAAGCTGAGCTGGTCTTACTGAACATCATTAGTAGACGAAGGGTGTTGCAGGACAGGAGCCCACAGGCTATAGTTTCTCTTATTATCAGAGTTTTGTTTTGCACTACAATAAATTGGTTGTTTCATGGTTGCATTTATAATTAAAAGCACATTGTAATTAAGGCTTAATGTGATATATAGAATAAAGTCTAGTTTTAATAGAATATGTTTTTAGTTTTTATTGAATGAACATGCATCTGTCTGGACTCATTAGGCCTTAAAGATGTCTGCCGCTCTGTGGGCCGTATTATCTGTTCTGCGTCCTCTCCTGCGGTCTGAAGTCATGCAGTGATTAGCACAACCCATCTCTTTAATCAGGCCACTGTAGGAGGCACAGAAGGACGCTCTGTTGACCGCAGTATGCCTCCTCTCTTATTTTCTCACCCACCGGCACGCCCGCTCTGTGGTCGAGTCCTGAGGTTAGTTGAAGCCTGAGGGAGTCAGTGACAGGTGGACAGGTGGTCGTTTGACAGCATAAGACTGAGCCTTTGGGCCTCATGGCTGCAGTGCAACTAAAAATATGTGAGGAGCCACCCCCATAAAGCAAACTAAAAAGCACTTATTGAAGCAAACAGTCAGAGGATACACATTTAAACGTGCTGCAACCATGGGACTAAAAAGCACTTGTAAACATGATCTAAACTGTGCAACCATTTTCTTTTAACAATGTTTCACACTTTTTTTTCACATTCCTGGTGTCAGTCTTTTTCAGATTATAAACTGTTGTTACAGATTAAAATACGATGCTCTACAAGAACAACAGCAAATCTGACAAAAACAAAAGAAAGAAAAAATGCACAACATCACAACCTTTCCACAATAAGCCTGCTGTATCCCCACATCATGTTGGAGATGTTTTCATTGTTTCCAAGCTACCCTGCAGCCTTAAATTAGAGACAATAGTCAGTTTCAGAAGATATTCAAATCATATGTTGTTGCATGTTTAGATGAAGAAAAGTATTTGAAAATTACTTTTTCCACAGACATTTGTCTGTTGTAGCCTTTTCCTTGAACAAACAAAAACAGGAGGACACTGAGGTTATAATGAAGTCTCACTCCCAGACATTTATGCACCATATACTCCAACATATCACAACATTAACCATATGTTTTAGTCGGAGAGATTTTGAATGTGTAGACTAAAATTTTGATTTGATTGTTAGTTTTTTTTGTACGTCAGCATGTCAGCGAAGACAGAACTTGAGTTCCATTGATCAACTTTATATGAACAAATGCTCATGGTCTCTGTGACGTCACCCATCGTTTATTGAACAGGGCTTTGAAGCCTGTCAATGGCAGTCCTTTGGAATATGCTGTCTCAGTCTAACTTTCAGTCAATCATACATCTACAGGCAAAGAGTTGGAGCTGAGGAGGGTCTTAAGCCTCCTGACAAACAGGTACACCATGCCCACCCATCATCCAGGTCAGCTATGAATGTGCATAGTTCAAGAGGTCAAAATGTAAAACGGACGATCCCCCGTACAATTTGTGCTGTTAATTAGTTATTCAGATCAAATGTGTTTCTTGAACCAGATTATAAACAAGGAATTTACTGAATGGGTGTGTAAGTGACTTCCTCATGAAGCCATCCTCAAGTGAACACTCAAGGATCTGCAGGTTTTTACACATCAGTATTGGCTTCAAAGTTCAACAGTGTATGTTGACTCTTGGTTCCATTGCGAGACGAGATACTTGGAAAAGGTTTGAAACCACAATTAAAAATAAGTTCATTTAAAAAAATAAATAAATCAAAGCTCAGTTTAAACGGATGCAGCAAAAGCAATAGAACTACAAAAGTTATTGAACATGCTACCCAAATCTATGGTCTATACAGTCCACAATTAGGCTATGTGAAAAAGAAAACAAAATGATCCAGGCGGTGTTTAAATTGCAGTGGTCAGCAGGTTAAAGTCCAACTCTCTAACCTGTGATTTTAAAAGCTGCCCTTCATCATAAAGTTTAGAAAACAAGAGCGGGACCAGATTTAGCTCAGACAAACGTATTTAACCAAGGGACTACTTTTGTATGGATTTAACACTTTGTAAGGGATTTATCTACTCAGAACATTTTTTCTAATTTATGGGTCTGCTGCAGGTGTTCAGATGTCTGTTTATGTGTGTGGGTCTGTGATTGCGTGCATGTCCAATAATCAGCCCCACAAGTTGCTGCTTATTTTTGTGTATTTCATTTGGTCTTTGTTGGAAGAGGGAGGTAGGAAACAGGCCTGCTCTGGTTTCTCTTTTGCAACACCCCACATAAACATTTCAGATTGTGATCCTGTTTTATTTATCACAGCTCACTTCCACATCCTATGTTAATGGTCGCCACATTTCTGAGATGAAAGAGTATGATGTATTTGCATGTGCCAGGAAGTTTCTGATAGGCTGAATGTGTGTATGTCTATAGACGAAAATACATTTAAAGTGGTTCAGTTGGAGTGTGAGTTTAGTACCCCTACATGAGTGGGCCTATATAGAATGTAGAAGACTGAGTGTGATTTGTGTTTTTGTCTGTGTGTGGGATTCAATGCAGTGACAGTGTGTTTGATGGACAGTAGCCCTGCCAAGCATGTGCATGTGTGTGTGTTTACTCTGTTAAATGTGTCCCATATGTGGGCGCAGGTTTAAATCCATACACACTTCCCCTTTCTTTCAATAATCTCTGCAACAACCACACTGGTGTAAATAATGTTTCTCATATTCATTTGTCGATGATTAGAGTTCACAGGTGCACACAGTACAATACAATATGTAACGAAAAGAAACAATACAATACGTTACAGTTTAATATGATGCAGTATATCTTTTTTTAATAATACATTCTGACAACTAAACCTAAGTAAAATAGTGTTTGCAAAAATGATTTCCAAGATGACTGGACTTCATGTGTGTAATGAGATATAATTACAATATAACATGATAAGACACAACACGATTTAACATGAGTCATGTGACAGGACAAGATCAAATCAGAAAAGATTGGATTAGATACAATACAACTTCCAGCAACCACCCCCTGCCACCAAACATATTTTTGGGTTCTATTGGTATTGATTCAAAGTGTCTTTATGCTTTTAAAAAAAATTTCTGAACCAAAATCTCTACACTATCATTTAAATCCAGCAGGACATTTTTGTTCAGAGCTGGTGAGATCTACAGTTTTTCACGTGTTTATCTTTCCAAAAACACACTCATATGCTTATTTAAAGTTGGAATTGTATTTTGTATGTTTAATATTGTTTATTACACAAGCAAGCAACCTAAGCAAGTATTTTTTTCCAACATCTTCTACAAGAACACACCCAAAGGCCTTGTTTCTGTGCAAGTTTGACGTCACATACTCTCTTTTAAGGTCAATGTAAATCCCTCTGCCTGAACCAAAACCCTGCATGGTCCAGTGCTCTTCACAGTGTCGTAAAGCATAGCCTCATGAAAAGCTCAACGCACAGCAGGAGACCTTCAAGGGGGACAGTGTGTCCTGTAAATGTGTCATATTACATCAATGTCTTCAACTTTATTTGATGAGGATGTCTACAACCACATTTAATTCAATATCTATAAAAATGTGTTTGGTGATAATATAATCAATTGTATCACAATTAAAATAAAAAAAGAATGCATTCACATGCATGAAGTGATACCATATACCACAACCGCAATAAACTCACAGAAAAAGTTCCTGCAGTCCGAAAAAGTTGTTGTCGTCAGAAGCCATATTTATTTCTCTTTCAGTTTAAATAGTATTTAAATATAATTCAGTTCAGCAGTAATACTCCTGAATCACTTCATTATAACGTTTTTTTGTGAAGTTGAAGCTGCTCTGGTCGAGTTTCCATTTTTCAGTCAGTCTTGGCGACTCTTGTGGACTAAGAACTGGTGCCCATCTTTTTGTTGATTTTGTTTTATTCCCCCTGAAATTGTTTTCTGTAGACTACCCAAAGAAATCCTCCACGTCTCTTATTAAGAGTCAAACATGCTGTGAAGCTTTCCCATATAAAACACAAACGACGACAGCTCCTGACCAAATATAAATCTTTTTGTTGACCTGGTAGCAGCTGTAACAGAAAATACTGAAGATGTCATGATGAAGACTTAGTCACTCTTCATGCTTATGGTGTGGTGAGCTCCTGACTGAAGCGTCAGAGATCATTTCATGCTGTTGTGTTAGCAATTAAAAACTCATCAAAGAAATTCAATTGTAATGAAATGAATTGAAAATGTAGTTAAACTTGATGAAACACTGACATCTAACAGGCAGAACGTTATTTAGAGTGTTTGAGGTCAAGTCAAATCGTCTCCATTCCAAGTCAAAGAAGGACCGTCAGGTCTCATCCTTAGGACTTAATATGAACATCACTTACCCCTTCTTCCCTCTCCTCTCTTACCATCCCATCCTCCAGTTTAATTCAAAGCATCTTGTGAGCTGACTTCAGTAAGAGAGAAAGATGTGGCTGAGGCAAAAGAAAGAATCATAACAATAGGATCAAAGCAGTCCATCCAAATCTATTCCTTCTGGTTGTGGCGGCTTTTTTCATGAAACAAAGAACGTCAAGACAAGACAGACAGCGCAATGAGAAAAGAAAGGGATGAAAGGGGAGAGAAGGAAAGGAAAGGTAAGAGTCATAAAACTCTGTATCTCATGAAGATGGTCATCTTGATTGATGCCCTCCATTCTTTGGATCTCTCACTCTTCTGTGTGTTCATCACAAATACAAGGGCTTTCTGCACTTATGATCAGAGAGTCAGGACTTATTGAGTACTCTGAATATTCATGCTGGCTTTTAGAATCTGATCTCAAAGGTCTATTTATTGTTTTGTGGCAGATGAGGTGAAATTAAGAGCTCCGAACAAATGTTTAGCTACAATTGGCAGAGGGTCTGTACGTCTACTATTCACATACTATTCACGTACTAGTCATGACATTTTCACATTCACTAAATCTGCTTTCTGCGCGAGTTTAGATCCACTCATAATCCATCATCATTTTACAGATATATAAATTTGTCAGGGACTATGTACAAAATATACAGTAATTTCAACTAATGAGAGGAGATGCATTGCACCAGATTTATCTGACTAGCTTGTTTCCATCTGCAGTCCCTGGATTTAGGCTTTGTGAAAATGTGTCTGAAATGTTTGTGTGTACTCGCAATACATTATAAAACACTCTTAGTACACAATTAAATTGCATTGTAGAAATCTACTGCATAGTTACATTATCTTCTAGGCATTGACATGATATTGTGTTTTTTTTATTGTTTATCGCACTTTAAACTATCCTTGTTTTTCCTGCACAAACCAAGCTACAAGTCTAATTTGACTCATTTTATTTCTTAAGTAAATTATAAAGATGCTAAACCCTAATCCTGAAAAGTTTTGCAAATGTTTGGTGATAATCAATAGTGTGAACATTTCAACATTTCACTAACATTTCAAGGTTATAATAAGAAGAACTAAAACTCTGATACATTCAATTATAGTAAAGTGTTGTTCTATTGGTCTGAGTATTTTAAGCATGTGCACAGAATGGTTTGGAATAAATGGCTTTGTTTGACCGTAAACTTTGAACTGTTGTTAGTTCTTCAGATTTGATCACATAAAGCTTAAAAAACATTTTTACTACTTTCCTGTGGTAACTATTTTTGGCCTGTTGTACAAATGTACATCTTTCTGTGTGAAGCAAGACTATCAAGTGGCAAGAGGATTCACCTTCCATACTGACACTTTTAACATATTGTGTCTTTGGGAGTTTTATTTCACATGTTTTTGCTCTCTGTCAGTAGGAGCCTTTGGGCTTACTGAAATCCTTAAATAAGATTCATATTTAAAAACTCACCCGGAAAAATTCTGTAAATGATCAGTCTATTAGTAAAAATCTCAAATGTTATGGTAAATGACCTCAGCACAGCTATTCTTTCCCTGTACTCCTCCCGTTTTCATGGAAGAAGAAAAATGTCTGCTTAAAACAAGCAGAACAGAATCAATCTGCACTCTGCACGAACTGCATATTTAGATCATGATGCATCGATCCTCATGATTCACATGGTTCAGTCATTTTACACTCAATTTACAATATGTTACAGCTTGGGAATCCACAACACATTTTCTCAGACATAAAAAGAGTAAGTCAATTATGAAAAGACAAAATCAAACCAGTAAAGCTATTCAGAGCGGGTACTGACACTTGGATTGTGCACTCGGTTTCGAAACACATCAAAGAAAACCCGGATTTTGCCCAAAAAACCACAACATGACTCCCCCTGCCCTCCCAGCCTCTTGGTTCCCAGGAGGAATGGAAAATGTGGATTCTCGGAAGCCATATTCCAAAGAAATATACAAACTATGAACCAGAGTGAGAAATACATACTCCAGATCCACCAGCAAAACCCAAACGTTTAGATCCAAGCCTTTTTGTTTGACCCTGATGAGATGCCAGGGGGTCCACAGGGATTGGCAGGTTTACAGTTGGGGGAGGTAAATGGGGCTGTTGGGAGATCGGGGTGTTTGCTTTGTCAAGAGCCACCTCCTGAAAGTCTTTCTGAAACAAAGAAGTCGCTGTGTGACAGTTTAGTGGAGGCTTCCCAGTCACTGTATGGGCCATTGTAATCACCACAAAAGACCATACCAACAGAGTAAGTTCATAACTCATCCGCACAAACAAGCTGTGATGTTGGTAAATGAGGCCGAACCCCAACCCCAGAAGGGTGAGACTTGGCGTTTGCGGTGCAGCTTGATGAAGGCAAACAACGCAGCTGTTTGCTGACGAGAGGACTGAGCAGGAGACTGGAAAGTTACAAAACGTTCCATCCAAGCTGAAGCTTACCATTAACTGTCCAAAGATGACAACGGTCTTCATGAATATGTTTTATAGTAAATTTTACTGGTCCATATCCTTTTGTTCTGCTGGGGATTTGTGAGGTCACTTTGGTGAAATTCATCGGTGATGACAAAAGTTTGGGAAGACTGTTTTATTTTTATACATTGAATTGTATGTCTTTATTACAGAGAAAAGCCGAGTCTGAAATCAGGGAGGAAGAGTGTGGGGGATGACATGCAGTATATTAGGCACGGGTCAAATTCAAACCCGGATTTCTCCTTTTGCCTCAGCCCGTACAGGGCACACAAACTAACCACTTTTCGATCTACATTTTTGATTGCTTTGCATCCTTTTAAAGGTGCCATAGGAACAATTCTATTCATTTCAAAACTGGCATGGGAAACTTACAGTATCATTTCAGTCTAAGCAGCCTACAAAGGCTGGGACCTCCAAAGGATGCAACCCCTGAACTGGGACAGCGCGAGTCAGGAGAAGGAAGTGGAAGCCCAGCTATCTGAAAATTCATTTCATTTTCTCACAAAATTGTGATTTCATTGATTTGCTTTGCTTCACTTCTCACATGCTTAGTTAGCACTTAGCATGTGTTTGCTAAGTGCTAACTAAATGTCAGCTACATATCTAATATAACAAAGTGAGAAGGCTATCATAGTTTAGGATTTCCAGTGACTTTAATAACCACCATATATAATCTCAAAAGAAAAATAATTAGGTGTTCAAACATCAGAAAGTAATTAATAAACATGAGTTGTTAGCACAATAACAACAAGTCCATAATCCTTGTGTCTACAGTATGTGACGTATATGCTTTAAATACGTACGTTTTCTCAGTGACTCACACCGAACTTACTCACAACAGTGCTTGGGTGGTCGACATCAGGCCTCAGATGAATCTTTATGCTGAAGTTGTGAAAATCCCTCAGTGGGGAGACCCCCGTTTTTCGGTCTAAACTTATCAGTGGAGAGTTTGACGTTGCTGCCAGAGACCTCACAGACTGCACTTGTTACAACAGAGAAACACAGAGGTCTGAGGAAAAACCTCGGCCAAGGCCATCCATGACAGCTGGCACACCACACGGCCTAAAACAATACACAATGTGTCCCTCCTGACGGCCATCAGTACACACTCGTAGAGTCACGGCATGGGGAAGAACACATGCTTGCCCTGACATCTCCAGACAGCGAAAAATAAACGGACTGATGGAAAGAAAGAAGATGCATAATGAAAGCCAGTGGTCTGGGAGAAAGGAAAACTGATCTTCTTCTCCATCATACAGACCGATGTCTACACAACGGGTGTCACTGTCCATAAAGGTCTTTCAAGCCCCTTTTCATTCGAGACCCTTCCACATGCAGGCTCCCTGAGTGTCATTGGAGAGTAAACGCTGGGACCATGAAAGCACTAGCTGCAGGTCATTAAAATACCTTTGAGAATATGGGATGCTTATCAAATAATATGAACCACATTGCTCCACTTTCCCTCTGTGTAAACGTGGTTGTGAGTTTGGGGTAGATATCTCTACCTTTTCAAGTCGTCTTTGAAGTCCGGGCTCTAAAAAACAAGCGCCTGGGAAAGTTGAAAACGTAATACACTAAGTACAGCAGAGAGCGAGCTTCTGTAAAGGTCACGACCTGACTGTGACTTCAAGTATCCCAACCCCAGTAATGTGGTGATTCAACTTATGTGAGTATTTTCATAGTCTGGTAGAAATCAGAAGTAAAATATTTAGCAGTTTTATCCGAATGAAAGAGTTCTGTCATCCTTCATAGTTTAGTTTTAGGCCCAGATGATACCAATGAAATAAAAAACACCATCAAATGGCCTATAAAAAAAATACCAATCATCGCGTCTTCTGAAAATAAAGGAGTGGACACTCAAAGGGAGGAGGATTTTCCATCATGGTCGTTTTTTTCCGAGCTTCAAATGTCCAGCTGATTTAACAAGAGGAGAGGGCCAAAACAGCCCATCTCTGTGGAATCTGTCAAAGCGACTTAGTCTAATTGTTGCCATGGTGTAGTCAAGATGTAAAAAACACACTGAACTGTAATTTGGATATTTTCCTATAGAGTTATATGACATGTATTCCTTTGAAACCTATGGAAAATAGAGACACAGTGCCGGATTACATATTGTTTAAAACAATCAACAGCCCCAAATCAGCTTTCTGAATGTATCCAGCTGGGATAATAGTGGTGGCACAAAGAAGGGGGATATCTTTTTGTGGGGTTACACTATTTGTTGTATTCATGCCTTGACTAGTTGATGACTGAATCTTTGAGGGATTACATTTCAGACATTTAAATGGAAAATCAATACAAAGGGTTCTTGTTTTGCGAACATGGATTACTGTTTTTATTTCTTAAGGTTTACTTCAAGCATATTAGATAGATAGATAGATAGATAGATAGATAGATAGATAGATAGATAGATAGATAGATAGATAGATAGATAGATAGATAGATAGATAGATAGATAGATAGATAGATAGATAGATAGATAGATAGATAGATACTTTATTGATCCCGAGGGAAATTCAGTGGATGATGACACTGGCTCCTTTTTCTCTCCTGGCAGCGCTTCATTTATCAAGGCCATTATTACACATCTATGGGGATGTTTCAAACCCTTCACCTCATGGTGTCTCTGAATATTCTTGATATCAAAACAGCAGCATATACATTAAGGCATAATGCGGTTTTAAATGAAAAATAACATAAGTTGAAATTTAGTGTAAATGGGACCCATGGTGCTGAATAAAGAAATTATAAAACTAATTTTGTAAGTGATGGACCAGTTCACCAGGAAAAATTCTCAATACTACTTTCTCAATCTGGTCAGCAGTAACTCTGTGTTGTCATTATGTCTTTCAAATTGTCAAATTCTTGTAAAAGGTTTCTCAATACAAAAAAAAGAGTTGACATTTAATTCAGGATTATCAGGGAGGTCAATAATATCTCACGATAGCTAAGCTTAATATTTCACATTCTGGATATCAAGTTCTTTTTTTTATATCCCTAAAAATAGTGAATTTCCCTAAAAAGTCTTCCCTTGAAGAGCAGTGAGTATACCATAAACTTATTTTACTTCAGTGGTCAAATAGAAAAACATCGATAAAAGGGCGGTTCAAAATTCTTCCACTTGACACTTCTGCACTGCTCATTACTGACCTAATGCCTGCTGTCTGATTCTCGCTCTACTCTACAGATCAAGTATCGAGTAAACAGGTCTGGGGTGCAGCAGCCTGACGCCGATGTCTGTCTTTGACATTTCCACCTCTGATGCTCTCATTCACCCCGCCTCGGAATTCTTCCTGCATGGCTCACACTCCTCAGCTTTGGACCCAGCTGGATCCCCCGAGGCCCATCTCTAGGAGGAAATTATTTTTCATTGCCCACAAAACACTGCGACTCTCTTCCAGTTTGGCCCGGTCCCAGTCTCTCTGGCCTCCAGGTTGTAAGACTGAGCTTCCTCCTGCCCATAAGGGGGCAGCTGTGAGGTCAAACCTTCAAGAAAAGCAGGTCACAACCCTGATGCTTCAGTCCTCCGCCACCCTGTGGCTCCTGCGCCTTTGTTCTCTCCATAGAGTAAGTCCAGGTTGTATATTATCTGTAAATGTACTAACCTGGCTTCTCTAAAACAGCAGGAGCATCTCATCCATCTTCACTGGGTCCCTGTAGGAGCTCTTGTCAGACGTCTTACTTTCGTTACATTTTAAGCAGGACTCACAGTGGTTTTATTGTCAAACCAGGGTTTCATGTTGTATTATAAAACTTTGTGTTCCCAGTGTTTAACTTTTGGGACTGGGAAAGCCTTACCAACAAATATTTCACTTCAAATTGTCTGAAGTGACTGAAAATACACATTTTGTTCCTGTGGTTTCCCTCATGAGCCACACAGAACATTCAAAACTTCGGTGTTTGACCATTTTTGCTTCAGCTGAATTATCATCTGTCTGATGTAAATCCAATAATTGGGAGGTTTTGGTATCCACTTTAATTCATCGTGTGACATGTCATGACTTTTGCTTCATGAATGCAGTGACTCACACCTTGGCTAGATGGCTCCAGTGTTTCAGGTGAGTCAGCAGGAAATCCACTGACAGCATGATCACAGTGGCGTTGTTTTATTCCAAAATGTTTTCTTCAATTCAGAACGACATTTCTCCCACAAGACAGAAGCTCAGGAAAGAGACGAATAAAGGAGGAGAGGGAAGGAGGAGACAAGGGGCTGAAAGGAGCGTCTGTAACTGCTGTAATACATGAAGCGTGTTTGAATCTTTTATTAGCAAGACGGATTGTAGTAGAAAGATTCAGTCCAATCCAATATCTCTCTAGGGTTGTCACAACACCAGAATCATAAACTTAAACACTATACAAGTTTAATTCGAAACAAAATCAATTCCTGTGTCAGTAGCACAACAACCAGAAGTCTTACAGACCCAATATTGGGTAATTTCTTGTTTTTGATTATTAAAAAATTGCAATCAAACTCCTGCACCATATTGAAATGTCAATGTAAAAAACATGCGGAGGGTCTTGGTGTTTTAACACATGTTGAAGACCTGTTGTGCAGGAATCGTAAGAGAGATGAAGCAGTGGTGGTAACTCAGAGAATGAAAAGAAAAGATGGCGTTGCGGCCAAGACAGAAGCTCCTGCGGTATCTGGCAGATCAGGGAAGAAACCTTGTCTTTCATGATCATTGTTTCTTAAATGTATGTTTGATTCCTTCTTGTGTCTTTGTATTTGTTCACTTCTTTATTCATGTTTTCCTCTTTCTTCCCACTCGTCTATTCCTCATCCAACTGTGGCAGGAAAAACACAATGAATCATTGGTACTCATTTTTCTCTCATGGATGCATTTTCTAGCTCCTGGGAATCTAATTTCCTGTTTCTGCTCCTGTCAACTGATTGGTGTTTATGTTTAGCAGTCTGTTTCTTATAACCTGTCTGTTTTCCCATCTTTACTCCTTCTCCTCTACACGCTGCCTCTCTTCGTGTCTTCTCTGCTATTGTCGATGAAATGTTCCAAGATTAGGCCTAGTTAAAGATAAGCAGTTTAAGACCTTGGCAGCAGTTAAACCGATTTAAAGATGGGAACACCTACAGCATGAGCCTTTTAATGCAATCCAAACAACATATTGAGGATAGGGTGTGCATGTTTCTGGGGTGTGGTTCTCTCAAAGGAAAGGGGACATTACTCCTGGATGAAGTCAACCACTTCTCAAACTGTATATTGTAAGGTGAAGATGACCTGATGTTCATTTAGATTAGACAAAATCCCAGCTCATTGTTATCCCAACCTGAGGCTGGAACAAAGGTGTAAAAACATGGAACAGGAATCTTCTTTGAAAACAACAACGAGGCATAAAGCAGTAAAATCTTCAGCTCATGAGTCATGGCGTTCTGCAGTTTAAAATATGAGCATCGTGCCACAAGCAATTAAAGTTTGATTATGATTATGAAACATTCTCTTTGGGAGGTTTTCCCTTGTTCTGCTTACTGAGATGAGGCTGTCAGGGACAGAAACCATAAAGACAGAAAAAATATGGATCTGTACCATAGTCCAATTAAACCATTACAAGGGCAAAACTGGCTTTATGTTGATTAAGAGCAGATGTGTTGACAGACTGGTTTGCTCATTTTCAGTAATGTTTCATATTTTAAATCTTAACCCATTTAATCCCATCTGAATGTGCAACTTTTCAATCCAGTAGATTTTGTCTTTGAGTCCCAGCATGAAACCAAAACAACTGGAGCTGCATTGTTGGATTTCTGGATTTCTGCTATATTTCGGTGTAAAATGTCACAGTTGACACTTTAAGATGTTCACACCTGGGAATAGTATTACTAGTATTACAGCTGTCTGCTATCAGCTCCACTTAAGAAACTGTTACGGTTAGAGTTTACTCAGCTGACCCCTGAAGTTGGTTGTTATGGAAAATAGGATGTGAATGTGTTCAATTGTAAACAACAGATTTTAAATACACTGGGACAGAGCCACAAAATAATCTTCAAAACCTGAAGCCCAAGGTTTTCAAAATTTTAAATGAACTGTATCCACTAAATGATGTGGATATATCATTGACAGCTTCAAAAGCAGCTTTTTTTAAAAAGAGATATTAAATTAAAACATTTTCGGAAAGCATCATCAGCATCAATAGGCTAATGTACAGAGGGTACAGCCTGCTCCATCCAGACTAAAACAATCTACTAATTGCCACTTGCTGTTTCACTGACTATATTTACCAGCAGCCAGCTGTTGGTTCATATTTATCTTATGGATATTTCATTGGTAATGAGGTTTATCAGGTTTATCAAGAGAGTCAACAAATGTATTTCCATTGTCAAATTACTTCATTGTACATTAACTAAAGAAAAGAATGGACACTGCATTTCAAAATGCAGCATCAAAGTACAAACATCTAAGATCGTACCATTTGTCAAAATGTCATTCTTATTCATTTGGAATGAACATGGGGTCTTTGAGGAGGCAACAAGGGAGGACAGGGGAGTGAGAGGCTTAACAGCTTGAAGCCTTTCACATCTGCAAACGGACTGTAACATTTGCAGTGTTGCTGTTTTTATGTTCACTGTTGTTTTCTCCGATTTTCTGATGCACAATGGCTCATTTCTAATGTGTGTTGTCTGGTGGGATGATTCAGTACAGGCAGCAGGGCAACCCGGGTGGAGAGGGCGGAGAGCTCTCCTCCCCCTGTATCTGTCAACTTGCAAATCAGCCTCTCATGGAAACCAGACATTTAATTGTTCTCAGATGTTGAAGCTTTTGGTGTTACTTTGCTCTGTTCTAAGGTTGGATTAATTCTCTGACATTGATTAAACATGCTTGCGTGCCTCACAGGCTTGAAGTTCGACTGAATGAAGGGGCAGACCGGGCCAAGGTCAAATATTCCGAACAAAGATAGGAAAGAATTACTCAGGATTGTTTGTAACTATGAGAAGCAAACAGATGCGTTGGTCTCAGTGTTTGATAAGTTGTCAATCATACAAAAATAAACTTAATGGACTGTCCAATATTTGCATGCTATTGTGAGGCAAATTCAAACTCATTTGCTCATCTGGATAAAAGAAACTTTCTTCAGAACTTGGAAAAGTCTGCGGCCCATTCTCAGTTATATTTTGCGTGTCTCTGAAGGACAGGCAGTAAATCCAGAATTTTATTCCAATTTGTAAAATCCCCAGCCTTAAAATAACAAATATAAAGACATCCAAACCACAAGCTAGTTTTTATTTTTTTAAGGTTTGTTTGTCACACTGAATCCCCAATAGTAAGTTAGAAACACAGACCATAGAACAGCTGCATAGATGAAGATAACCACGACTAATTGCTGTTCAGTTCATATGTAACGGCTCTAGGTTTGGCCTCTCTACTTTTTTGCACTTCCATTTTGCTGGCTTTGTTTTCCTTGTTGCAGGTAAATGTGGGTAGAGTTTGAGAGGACTGTAATGCAGCATGCCTGAGCTGGTTTAAGGAGGCTATAAAGCTGCTCTGTCTTCCTACTCTCTTCCCTGACATGCAGACTCATAATCAATTATGCACACGCACACAAAAATATATATATATATAAAATGCATTGCATGTCTTTGTTGACAATGTGTGCTCTCCCTCTTTTGTTTCATACAGGTTGTGACATTGAGAAAAGGACACTTTTAACTTTTGGTTTGTGATGATGTTGGTACTCCCCTTAGACAAAGTGGTACCTCTGATTTCTTTGCTGATTTTCAAATGTAACACTCATTGAAAATCTGTGCATAGAAAAACAAAGGCTGTTTCTGCAGTGGGCTATCAACCACTTCCTCAGAAACCCACCCTGCTCGAGGGATTGTCGGCATCAGAAATAACTAAATGGAAGTAATGAATCTTTATGTTGATTGTCTCTTTGGTTTTGTAGCTCATAAAAAAGAATCAATATTTCAGTCTTTCTTAGAAAAATAAATTTAAAAAAACCCTTACATGGCACAGATGGCCTAGCAGTTGGGGTGTGCCCCATGTACAGATGTGTAGTCCTTAAAGTGGATGGCCTGGGGTTCAGGTCCGACCTGCTGCTCTTTTCCCACATATCATTTCCCACTCCCAATTTCCTGCTCTATCCACTTTAAAAGTTTGTGTCAAATCCGACTTTGTTCAGGCCACCACGGTTTACCCTCTAATTAAGACTGAGACAAACGTAGTAGCTTAAAACCAAAGCGAGGATTTTAGGCCACTTTGTTGGCAAGGTTTTGGTGCATTTAACTTTAGACGGGAAGCTACAAAACGGAGATGTGTCTTTTTGTCACAGTAAAGCAGAAATCCGATTCGAGCTACAGGTGACTGCATGCTCTGTTTGTGTTCATTTAAGGTTTAAATTTGACACTTATACGGCCCTAAACTTATTGATATTCATGGGGATTTAAATGTTCTTTACATTTTAATACAGTTTGTGTCTTTAAATCAGGCTGAAATAATGGCCGAAACTTAACAAGGGCTTTAACATTTCTTTTTGCATTAATTTTCCAAGTAAAGGTGTGATTATATGAAATGTCTATAAATCTCTATAAAACACCCTTTAATATTGAAAGTCAATGCACATCGTATGAGCTTTAGTGAAGTATGAAACAACACTTTGACAGCTGATGGATAAGAATCAATCATGAGCATTATATCAGGAAACCCCATCAGCCCTCTTTCTTTCCAGCATTTGGTGGATGACTCAAAAAGTTAGTCAATCATTTCTTGATTGTTCCCAAGTCAGCTTCTAGTTTTACGTCTGAGCTCGTCCAATCAGATCAACCTACTGCTGCATCTAATGTTTCAAGATCTGACAATTGAACAACCAGCTTCGGTCTCCAGAGGTTCAGTAGTGATTCCTCTCTTTTTGCAGCTTTTGGAAGAATATTAGAGTCATCATTATTCTATCAGATGGGACCTGTTTGAAATAGCTCTCTATATGTTTAACAGCCTAACCTTCCTCCTGAGCACACCCACTCTCTTCCTCTCCCCATACTCCTTTCAGTAGAGTTACGTATAATATAACCATATGCCTCTAAAGGTAATGAAGCGACATTCCCTGCCTTTATATATCTTATTGCCATATTTCTGAAATATTTGTTATGATGTAAATATTAAATGGTAAACAACACGTTATACATATTGCTGTCCAACACATGGGAACATAGAGTATTATATTGGAGGAGTCTAAGTGTTCTGTCATTTATCAGTAAATTCATGAGGTTAATAAGAACCTTTTTCTATGGTCTGATATTAATTCATACGTGGCTTCAACTCAGCACACTGGTACAGCACATACAGGCAACCCAAAGAAAATATACATGGGCTAAAATGTGGGCATACAATTTAGACAGTGACCTCGGCTACATTTTAACTGTGATCCTCGATGGACCCCTTCAAGGGCCCGATGTACCCATATATAGGCTAACCCTTCAGGGGCCTCCATGACAACTGACAGATTTGGCTTAGCCCCTGTTGGGTATCCCATTTGGGCCCTACATGGATGATCTTTCATGGTTAATGCAGTCCCACATTTTGCAATTTTTGTGGCTTTGAAATGATATACCTTTGGTTGGGAAATGTCAACACAGAGGGTTTAGGATCTCGTGAATTGGAAGCTTGGCTATATTAACTTATACAGCGTTTCATGTGTTGGTGTCCTTCAGTCTTCACTCATTGTTGATTGTAAACCATTTAAATGTGGCGCTGCGTTCCTCAGCAGTCAGGCAACTTAAACCAAAGCGTTGGCAAAAATGTGGAAATTTTACAATGACAGTAGGAAACCTCACGATGGGGGCCCCATCTGACAGCACTCACTTTGATGCCCTGCTAAGCGTTGCATGCATTATCTCCAGGAAAAGTGAGCCTTCAACGACCTTTAAAATGAAGCCCAGAAATAAAGAAGTCCCTGCACCTGGCTGAAAGTAGTCCTGCATACAATTTGCTTTTAAACTACTAAAACTTCAAATGCGTGACATAAACAAATAGGTCAGAAGGCTTAGAGCTTTAGTGAGGCTCATATGTGGGTTGTTAGCTTTGAACAGATCCATACAACCTTTTTGCCCTGGTTTCAAGTCTAACTGTCACTGTCAAAATACTTTCTAAAAGCTGTTCATACAGATGCCAAAGTCTGATTTGATATTTCCAAGTAAAATTAAAGACCTGTAAAATTGATAGAATGGCAAATTCAGATTATTTGTTGTGTGGAGAGATTGTGTTCCAATACCCTTCTAGGGTACTATTACCAAGATGTAATTATTTTTGCATCAAATCCTCATTTAGTACACATTCAAAGTAGAAATGTACTTTTTATCGGTCTCGTTGATCAAGATTTTAAAAAAAAGGTAAACAGTGAAGGCAGGCTTTACTTTCTTCTTTAATGAGGAGAAGGATCGGTCCGTTTATACACATAGAGCATCTGTCCCCAGAGGAAAACGTTCATGTGAACAGAAGAAAAAAAGACATAACTGGATTAACAGACAGTCACCCAGTTTACTAAAGGATGACATTAGAGATGCTCCCTGTTTGCATTTGTTTTGTCTCTCTGGTCTCTGAGCATTCAACAGGATATTCAACCTCTTTGTCTGATGTGCTCTATCCCCTGTTTAGCAATGGCTATTCTTTGCTTTGGACACCATTTCCCAATTTCCCCACTCAACGAGTGAAAACAGAAGATTGTCCCAAGTGTGAATGTCCTGATGAGTGGCACGTTTCTTTCCAGCTCTAATCAAAATCCAGCGCCAGAGTCCGCTCAAACTCTGAAGAAAATAAAAGCCTCTTTCATTTCGTCTTAATCAAAATGGGAAAACATGCAGCACCTCGCTGACCTGGACAACAGGGTCAAGACAAAAGAGACAACTGAGGCACAACAAAGCTAGCAGCTGGTCTTTAGGGGCAGAGTGTCCACAGGCATGTCTCTGCAGTGACCTAAGACGCCCTCGTGCCTGTTAAGACTATCTCCTGAGAATCAAGCCTGTGTGTTATGTGTGTCTGCGTGAGTGTCTGTCCCAATAGACCTGATAGTGTTTTGTTCCAAGGAAGTGGAGTTGCAGAAGGAGCATTTTCACATCTGGTTTCAGCGAGAGTGTCCTGATAAATGATACCTTCACGTTACACAACCAAATCATCACAGATAAACATCATCCATATGTCACTTTCTTCCTGTCAGAGTTACAGATTCATAAATATATTTTTAAAGGTCAAGCAGCTCAACTGGACAAATAACTATCATACAAACAGCTGCTGCAGGCACAGCTTTATACTGTAGCTCATATATGGGATGGCCTGTTGCAGCATCACCATTAGTTTAGTTGTTTTCCCTTTGTTATGTTTTGATTGATTTAACTTATTTAGGTAATTCAGTTATTTAACAAGTTTGTGTTTTGAAAGTCTATTTATTTTATAGCATTAGCATTACGGGTAACAAAGTTTCTGACAAACAAACAAACAAACAAACAGCAGGCATTTTAAAAACATAATATAAGACACATGGGCAAATATTTGTCAAGATGGTCTACAAGCATATCTACATTATCAGACAGAACATCTGTGCCTAGTTGATGCAAGTGTAACGTTTAAAGTTACAAAGTGTAACCTGTTCTATCACTTATCTGACATTTCTGCTATGCTAAGTGTCTGCAATGTTGCTCTGCCAGCATCATTTATGGACCACATGTACCATTATTGTGTATCACACTACCTCTAACTCAGTCCTCAGTCCTTGCTCTCCACAAACAGAAATCTGTCAAACCCGAACCCTTCGCCTTTTGTTATCATCAGCTGACTGATCTTCCTGGCTCTGGTTCGCTTCACATTGTACAACAGATGTAATAACATAAAGGTATGAGTTGAAAAAATGAGTTGACCACACTCACATATTCAAGAGTAACACAAACACATACATTCATACCAGCAACAAGAACACAGCTTTACCAACTTTAGTGTGAATTGTATATTCTGCAGACAAAAACCTCCTATGTACAATAGTCAACCTTTTCTTCTTTCCTATGCCAGTAAATTGTTGCTGTAATGGGTAAAAACATCTCTTTTTTTCTCATTGCACCTTAAAGTCAAAGTTACCTTTTTATGGGTTTGAGTGAGTTAAAAGTCCTTGAGTTCAGGAAATACATCAACACATTAAGCAGAATGCTCTGGTTTAACAAAATGAGAATCCTATTTAACATGAACTCTGCCTTTTGCAGTCAGATGACATCTGGTATTCTGCAGGCGTCACCACTGATGATTGCTGTGCACACATCCCCACAGATCAGTCTTCTCTCTTAGGCTCTGTGGCCTTCAACACATCCCACACAGACACACAAAGTCTCAAAATGACTGCACTAATTGTGATTTTGTGAATGAAACACTAGAGTAAAGGGGAGGCTTATGATGTGTTGTGCACATGCACATAAAGCAGTATTATCTGAATACCACCTGTTGTCATTCAGTATACACACCCATACTGCAAAACTGATTTTTTTTTTTTTTTTTTTATCAAGCTAGGGGCTTATGTCTAGTTTCAGGCTCTTTCTGGTCCACGGAGAGGGGTGGCGCCCCTGGAGGAGTGTTTGCTTAAGGCCCATTTTATGACCATGATGTGTTTTCCAGACCAGAAGTGGGACTGAAATGCAGACTGAGTGGGCGCTGAGCCAGTATGCTGCTACTTAACTTTAAGGATCAGAATCAGATTCAATTCTGAGGTGAATGTTGGAGACCTGAGCTTGTCCGATACATTGTTTTAGTGTCACACGTCACTCAGATAACTGCACATCAACCATTTGCTGTAGCCACAAAGTTGCAATATCAGTTCAGACAAAGTGAGCGTAAGCCCCAGTTCCACACATACTTGAAATGCAGGAGAAATCTGCATGCACTCAGGCATTTACTGCATTATTTTCATTCAGCTGTCTGTAGTGCCCTTTGAAGCAGGGCACATATTACTGTAATGTTGATTGTACCCTACCGTTAAAGGTAAGGGCCTTAGGCTATCTGGATCCTTAATCTGCAGTCAGGGCTAACTTCTGCTGTGAGCTATCTCTTCAATGTGCCGTGACAGTCTAATGGCCAAGTCCCAGCGCGGATCAAAGAGCTGTTTGTGGCCAACGCTGAAGATTACACTTGGCTGCAATGCCATTCTCTCATAGCAGCCAAGACTGATCCCAGAGGCTCTCAGAACCGAGATGTTTATCAGCGCTGTACCCAAACAAACAAGATGTGCGTCACTGTGCAGAACCCTGAGATATTCATTGTTATGGTTCTCTTTCATGTTGTATTCATGGTTTTTAAACTGTCTCCTGCCTGCTTCTATTCTTTGTGTGTGTGTGTGTGTGTGTGTGTGAGAGAGAGAGAGAGAGAAATAGAGAAAGGGGAGATAAAGGGAAAAAGAGGTGGGAGTGGGAAAGAGAGGCTATAGAAAGAGAAAGGAACGTTCAGAGAGAGAGAGAGAGAGAGAGAGAGAGAGAGAGAGAGAGAGAGAGAGAGAGAGAGCGAGAGCAAAAACAAACAAAGGAATATAAAAGAGGAAAACTGCATTTGGCTCTAATTCTGACGTTTTTAACACAGCTTTATTGTTTTTAGGAAATGACACAAGCCCTGTGTGAGCTAACATTGTCCACTCCAATCCCCTAAATGTGTCCCTGATTAAGAATCACAATATTATGTCACGATATAAAGGACATGAAAGAGCAGGTGGGGATCAAATCTGATTTGATTTTGATTCGCAGCTTCATTAATTTCCTTGTTTTCCACGTCCTAATACCCACGTGCAGGTGGACAACAGCTTCAAACTACAGTCTTAATTATGAACATGTGGCCGCGTGCAGCGTCCAAGGCGCACTTTACGCACGGTTCGGTTCCCATGGCTTGATTGTACAGCACGCGCCTCTGTTGAACATAAATAAATCACCACACACAATGACTCAAGGTTTAAATTTGTGCGTGTAATAAAAAATAAATCGACGATGTGTGGTCTTAATCAGAAGATAAAAAGGCCAAACTCTCCGATGTTTAGCAACAAACCAAACGGCTGAGTGTTGTTGGTCCGCGTTACTTTTTAAAAATGATTTATTTCACATTTTCTGAAGGGTGGCTCTTGGTTGTTTATTTCAAGCACTTCAGTCCTCCTTGAATTGTTGTGAAAACAATAAGGCAGCTCTGAATCTGACAGGCGCGTCTCTTCAGTCCGGCTCAAACCAAACCGAGACCGTCAGCTGGAGGAGAGATGGGGCTGACAGGCTAGCAGAAGGTCCTGGCACCTCTCAACACAAGCTGTCTGCTCTTCCACTGTCTTTGAGAGGCCTATATAACAAACAGCGTGCTGGGCCGATCAGAATGTGTTTCGTGATGAGTTGAAAACTTGTCTGAACTAACAAAAGGAGATCCTGGTCTTAAAGCTGTTTTTTTCTTAAAATACATATAATTAGATTTGTTCCTTAGCATGAAAGAATATAAAATAGTTTTATGGCAGGTGCGTATATTCCACAACTGGACACGGTATGACTAAAAAGTATTTATTTTACGCAGAGCCTTTACTTAGAAAGCGTGATTTGGATTTGAAAAACGTGTTTTTTTATCACAATTTCATTTTTGGCCAGAGTCTTTGTTCTCTTTTTAAAATAAACACTTTAAACAGACGCCCTAGACTTGTTTTAAAGTGGTCAATGCATCAACTACAAGAGGCAACCCGGTGAGACTGAGTTCATAAGAGGACATGCGGGGTGAGAACTGTAACGAAACTTGATGACGAGTTAGTGCGTATTATTTCTTCATCCTGCTCAAAACACAAAACTGATTTGTTGGCTTTGATTTGAAAAAAGAAAAAGAAAAAAAGGGTCGTTAAAAATAGCGCAATTATTTTGTTATTTCATATTTTACCATTGTTGGGTTAATGGAACCGAAAGATGTTTGGCCCACCAACTTCATTAGCTTAACTATTTTCAAGAGAACAGCAGCATCTTTGATGTGTTTCCTAAAACTTATTAGGTCCCTGCAGGGAAATCAACCTCACTGAAGAAGGGTGCAGACAGCGTTGTTGCCTTTTGTATTTCACATTCAGAGTATGCAAACAACTTGTATTTGATCCTACTTCAGCTTTTTAAAAACATCGATAGACAATCACATCTGCAATAATGCAGGCTGAATAATTCATTCAAATGTATTTTTACATTTGTCCAGGAAAGGGAGCATGCATTGCAAGGATACGTGTGCCTTGTGGGACTTTTTTTTATTACCATCCTTGTGATCGACAAAGTATTTTTTTTTGACTGAGCACAGAGTAATTTTCCAGAATTAATTAAATAAGATTATCCCAAACACCTGTGAGGTTAAGAGTTTTGTCTCTGTCTGTTAGTCCCAAGCTTCACCTGCCTCAGTGTTAGTCCTCTGGATCATTCTGGTTAAATCAGCTGCTGCAGCGAAGGGCCTCCTTCCAGTCTGTGTTTACTGCAACAAACAGATTCCCTTAAAATTAACATCCTGGAGGACTTTGACAAATCGAAAGCACGTGTTAGCAAACATACAGCCTTGTTGAATTAAAGTTCATCCCCGAGCTGCCCTTCATCCAACCTCCAAGAAAGAGAGCGCGCTTATTTGATTAACCCCAGAGTAATTACAGCGTGCGTCCTCTCAATGGTTTTCCAGTTAGTCGGTCATATCATTTGCAAATTAGGATCGTATTAATGTGGCTGCTATACCCAAATTATGTGGGGCAATTGTGGTGACGCTGCTGGAATATGCTGCATCTTGTTTGGTATCTGACTTGAGTGTGTAAAAATATGACCAGAATAGATCAGAATAAACCCAAAGGCAAGCCATAAAAATGCCTGTTTTCTATAAACACGTTTTGTTTTGACAAAGAGCTTTCATGTGTTTCTGACAGTGTTTGTTATCAGTTGTGCTTAAACAGATAAAACAATGCCATTCAGAGGCCATCGAGTGTACACGGCCTGCTGTGTCATAATGCTGAGCCTGAGCCCTCCAATGATTGCTGAATCTTGAGTGTTTTTTTGTCAATATTAGCTCGACTCCTTGTGGGGAAGTTTCTAATTGGACACGTGTTTCTGTCGCCTTTTGTCGTCTGGGATCAACTGATTTCTTTGTAATGCGTTTTTAAAGCACTGAGCCTTCCATAAGGAGAGGTAAAGTGTTCTTAAGAGCTCCCTTTCAGCCTTTAGAAAAGGCCGTGGCAACCCGTCGAGAAACATGGAGGCCCTGGAAGTATTTAATCCAGGAGATGTGCATGTTAGGCTGCCACATAGCAGAGAGATTCAGGCACATGTAGTTGGGGAGTCACAGGTTATTAACGGGAACCAGCCATCCGTTATGCCCCGAAAAACCCTTGGCTCATCTCATTTTAAACTTAAATATTCCTGCCTGAAACTAAACACGTTTGTTTTCATTGCACCTGGAAATTTATCTTTTTTTAAAAGACAATAACAACAAAAAGCAACACAATAATTTTGCTTTTCAAAATATGGAGGACATGCTGTTTGACTTCGACCAGGATGGCACCACTGATTTTGCATTTTGGGGGCAGATGGACCAAAACATCCAGTTTCAAACCCAGATGGACACCTTCCTGCTGGACTACAACGCAGCATCGGGCCAGCTCTCGCCCTGGTCCTCTTTCGGGAGCCAGTCCATGTTCTCGGACGCACAGCTGACCTTCACAGACCTAGACGAGGGCTCCCCGGGATTGGGCATCTGCGCTGAGGGCGAAGGTTCCTCTGTGGATGAACCCCTGGAGATGGCCAAGCGCAGGGCGCGGCGGATGGTAACGCATCCGCCCTACAAGGTGCAGCGACACGCCGCCAACATCCGGGAGAGGAAGAGGATGCTGAGCATCAATTCTGCCTTCGAGGAGCTACGCTGCCACGTGCCAACGTTTCCCTACGAGAAGCGGCTTTCCAAGATAGACACGCTGAGGCTGGCCATAGCGTACATTGCCCTGCTGAGAGAGATCCTCATGTCAGGCTGCGACCCCAAATCCTACGTGGATGAGTGCATGAAGAGCGGTTACAAGAACCGGACCAACGCCATCTGGAACACAAGTGGTGAGTTGAACCAACAAAACTGTTAAGCAGTGGTCAATTATAATTCACCTGTATTTCTTCAATTAACTTCATTCAGGCTTTTGCAAATATATCCGGTATTTTTTAAGAAATTGGATGTTAAAATATATTGTTTTGTAACATATATCATTGTGACTCACATGTCTTTTCTCATGTTCTCTACGAGAAACAAATAAACTAAATAAAAAAACTCTCTAGTCAAAAGAAAAACGAAATGTGAAAAATAAAAAGTTTGATTAATGACTTTCCTTTATTTATTAACACAGTAACAATTCACAACTAAGGTTATGTTATTAAACTAAGAGCAGTTGAAGACGCTGCAAGATTGTTCCATCCAACAGTCCAACATGAGCAAGCGCTAGACATCAGTGGTGAGGAAAAACATCCTTTCACAGATAGAAACAGACTCAGACCATCTGCTTTAACCAGGGGCAGAGCAAACCTACCATGAACACAGAGTCCACTGTTATTCTGATCTTTGTTACAATGTGAACACATAAAGAAAAGCTTTGAATGTTTCATTCAAATTAAACAGGAATCATTGATGTCGTTAAAATGAATCTCTGATACTCAAAACAAATGTAATCTTAAACAGCCTTTTGTGTGTTCCCTACACACTTTAATCCCATTCTTGTTTTCCCTCTGCATATACTCTGAAATGAGCCTCATATAACCAAAACAAAAGTACCCGTGTTCTTTCTGCATCCTTGAATTCTGTGGGAATCTGCTGAAGCCTCGTTCTTTTCGGCATTGAATGTGCCCTCGTTCTGCAGCCCCAGACTTGAACTTGTTAAACAGTCATTAAAATGTATTAAAAATTGTGTGTTTGTCCTGCTTTTGTCTCCATCTGCGCCCCCTCCCCAGATCTGACAGCTCGTCTCTCTTGGATAAAGTGGGATTAAGTGAGGATCATGGGGCACCTCAATTGTGGAGGCAGTTCGGGCTTTTCCTCAAAGAGGGCAAAGAGGGAGGCATGACAGATCCGAGCGATCGACATCTGCAGACTTCTCACCGGGTCACACACCTCAGGCTTTCTCAATCCCTCCACTCCTGCATCCTCCCTGGCTTTTAATATTCTAATTTATTGTTGACTGGTAATGGAGAGCCATTGTTTTTAGGGCCAGGGAGGGAGAGAGGGTTGGCATTGTTTGCCCACATGGATGGCACTTGTCACAGAGAGAGAGGGGCACATTGGCACAGGACTGAATGGACTTTCAAAGGGCTCATACTTCTGCATGCAGCACTGAAGTGTTTTCTGGACTGGCGCTCATTAGCCTGCGAGTCGATGTGTTAAAAAGAGCCTTAATCATGTAAATGAGACAGTGGGTGCACTAATACATGCAGTGTCTTTAAACATGTCAGCTGCTGCTGCCAAACATGGGAATACAGCTTTAAGTGTAAACTGCTGTTAGTTTCATGTGCAGCCTCTATCATCTGCAGTATAATTTATCTATTTATTCATTTATTTATCTTAATTATTTCTTATTTATGAAAACATGGTTTCTTGGAAATGTATTTGTACAAACTGATTATTTAATTGTCTTAAATGTTACCGCCATGTTTGTGTTTTATTTTGATCGATTGCACATGTAATCATTTGACTCATCACCACAGAGAAGCTCACACAGCAAATATCTGTAGTAATTTGTTTATAGTCTTTATACTCAAGATCATAAAAATACACATTTCGTTCATCCTGCATATTGGTTTAGTTCTTGATTCTGTCATGTCTGTTTGTAGGTTTTCAATCTTTTACATGGCTCATTCAAAAACATAAATACGTTTTATTTAGACCCATCCTCTGTAAGCTCTGCAGAAGACTCAAAGTCAGACTTTATTTGGTCACTGAAGATCATTTTAAATGATACAAAAATAAACGTGAAATATAATTTTGGAGTGAATTTTAGTAAAATAACTAAAATATAAATAATATTTATCTAGTCTTCTGTGTTCTCAAAGAGCTTTTACACCACAGGCACACTCCAACCTACTAAAGGTTACTATGGAAAGTGTCTAACAGTATATGAACGAATCCAGTAATTCACATTTACACAGCACCCCCAAAGAAGTGGTTGACAAGTTGGCTATGGACACATTGGACATGTAGCTGCAGGAGCTGGGATCGAACCTCTTACCTTCCTGTTGAGAGATGTCCAACTCTTGTTAGTTTTAGCAGCAGATCTGACAATATGGAATATACACATCTTTAAGTTTGAGTGCAGAAGACTCAAAGTCGGACTTTATTTGGCTGCTAAGCAACACCACGTTGCTTAGCTGGAAAAAACAGATAGGATCAAGTTAAAGTTGTTAAAGTTACATCTTTGTCCCCTAAATAAATGAATCTAAATAAATGAATCAAGTTGTGACACAATTATTAACTCAATAACAATTGACTGTATTAATTCATAACATAAACATTAATCAAAGAATGCAGATTCATGTATTAATCTATGTTGATGATTGATGCAGGCTTAGACCTTCATGAGTCGTACACTAGCTCGTGATTATCTGGGCATTAATTCATCATAAGTACATAAGGAATATTTCCCTATTTATCATGGAGCAGCATGGATCAACTTTTTATGGCCACCTACACGAGCTCAGGACCCATCAGCTCCATCAAAAGCTGCTCCGAATACCATACAGATGACATATGGTTCAGCTGAGGGGAAATTTTGGGGCCAGAATGAGTAAGATCCTCCTGGTCTGTGGGCTGCATCAGGCTCCTTGTGTTGGGGTAGTTTATTGATTTAACATCCAACAGACTCACTGACAAACACTGTGAGGCTGTTTAGCCATCGGCCGGCAGGTGTGTTTATCATGTTAGGGTAACTTTGGAGTCTGGGCCATGCACTTGTAAATATCATTAGTGCATCACATCCTGTCGAAACAATGTAGTTGTGTGGACGGAGATCTAAACAGAACCAGATTAAGGGGGGAAAATTGTCAAGTCCAAAAAGTTAAAAAGTTACTAAAATTAACATTATCAGTCCTCTTAATTTCAATATCATTATATTTGTTCATATACATATTAAAAAAGCTGAGTCCACTCTCCTTCTTTGTTACTTATATGACACATACTCTTATTACTGGCAAAAAGAGACAAGCCGTTCTCATTCATGAGTGTTTTTTGTTGCTGTCGGTTTTTTTGTTTGTCTTGTTCTGTGTTTCTCTCTGCAAAGCCAACACAGTTGCAGCAGATGACTGTTCAACATGAGTCTGCTGGAAGGTTCTGCCTGTTAAAATGTTGTTTTTGTTTTCATTGTATCTTTGCTAGTTGGTCCTTAGTGCTGTGCTCATGGTGGAGTCACGTTCGGTCTTTGTAATGATATAACAAAGAGGAGAGTCTGGACCTGCTTTTTGTGTCTTAAGATACTTTAATCAATCGTTTGTTATGAATTGGAGCTTCATAAATAACATTGATTTATTGACTGCCTGATTGATGGTTTCAGTGTCATACATACTGACTTATATGTACAGTGTGAGACGTATTCTGTGTCTTTCAGGCACAGTTGCAAATCTGTGTTTTCTCTGGGAACCACCAGGGCCACCATTTAATGTACTTGATGTATAAAAGACTTAAGCTCATTAAGTCCTTTCTATTAACGGCAAAATAACATCTCGAAAACATACACAGGTTGTTATGGATATATTTGACAGTTTGACGGCAAACTCATATATATAGCTCCATTATTAAAATAAAAGTTCTCTTCTGTTTTATGAATTAATGCATGAATATGCATTTAATCTTTTGAGTCAGACAAGTGAAGAACAGCACTTTAGGTATAGATGCCTGTCCTCAGGTAGTTGTAGAATACTGCTTGAAACAATGTGTAATAAAGGCAATGACAGTTTTGGTAATCCACAAAACGCAAGTTTACCAAAATGACTAATATAAACTTCAATCCACCACCACCACCAAAAAAAAAAAAAAAGCTGACTCCTCAGAAGTCTCACACCCTGCACTCATCACCATGGTAACCGGGTGTGTTGGCACTTTAATAGCTGTGAAAGTCTTGTTAAATAGCTCACCTGTTTTTCTCATCACAGCTCCTCTTCAGAGGACAGAGCTGTTAGCGTCGGTGCTAATAACTCAGATCAGAGTGTGTGTGAGGGAGAAAAGCAGTGTCCTCTTTACAATGTGTCCCAGGGGGGTCGGCCCTTATAGGGTCCTGAACAGTGGGGGATGCCAAGCTTTTGAAGACTTCTCAGATCAGCACAGGAACATTCAATAACTTCCTTCTTGGATTAGAGGTACAGCCCTCCTGGTGACCAGAGCAAACACGCCAAACAGAGTCATCTTTCCAGTGGCTGAAGGTGTTAGCAGTGTTAGCTAAGAGATGGAGCAGAGTTGGCATTGAAACATAAGAATAAAAAAAACCCATCAAAATTGCAAAACCAAGGCAGATTTTTCAAATGTATGTTTATTAAACATTTGTAGACAGAGTCTGTATTATCTGCAGCTACCTGACGATGTGTATATTTTATACTAATGTTAAATAACATTAAAGACTTTGGAAAGGCAGTCAGAGCTATACAGAGTGAATAGTCTGTGTGCATTGTGCAGTCGTTAAAGTGAGTTAGCTTTCCACTTTTGGACATCAAGGTCACTATTTTTTCGAGCTGTTTCTATCGTTTCTAAGCATAAATCTGGCTTTGACCATAATGAAAAAACCAAGGACAAAAGGTGGCAACATAAAATAATATATAACATAATATATATCTTGTTCAAGATAGCCTAATACGTTTATCATGATTTATATTTTAGCATAATGTTACAACTCAGCCTCAAAGAGCGGGACAAACAGGGAAACCAAACAGTATCAATGTAATTTTAACAATAATACGTTCAAAAATAACTCGGAATAAAAGTATGTGTCGTCTTTAGATCACTGGTGATTGCAATTGTGAATGTGTGTGAGAGAGAGAGAGAGAGAGAGAGAGAGAGAGAGAGAGAGAGAGAGAGAGAGAGACAGAGAGAGAGAGAGAGAGAGAGAGAGAGAGAGAGAGAGAGAGAGAGAGAGAGAGAGAGAGAGAGAGAGAGAGAGAGAGAGAGAGAGAGAGAGAGAGAGAGAGAGATTGGGAAGCCAGTTTAAATAGCCAGGCCCGGCATACCCAGGTGCAGGACATCAAATTAGCGAGCTCCACCCCTCTCTGCCTGAAGGTGGAACAGGGATTAAAAAAAGGCAGGAGAAACAGGAGAAGCTCAGACAAAGACATGCATTAAAAATAATCCTATAAAATACAGTCTTATTTTTGATTGTCTTGTTTGCTTTAATGGGTCATATAGAAGAATTCTTATTGATATCGGTCTCTTTCCTAATCTGTGAAAAAAACGGCATACAGTTGTTTTAACAGACAAAATTACTTGTTGTTGTTTCCTTAATAATTTAGATTTTCCAGTGTTCATAGACTTTCACAATCTTTTGTACTGACCATCAGATTGACTGTTTTGGTTCAGCTAGTTTCAAACTTTTCCAACAAGTTTTTTTTTGTATTTAATTTTTTATCTATGGTCCATAGGAGCAAAGGAATAATTAATTAGTTTTATAGAACAAGAAAAGATAATAGATGTGATTTAATCTGACCTGGAGGTTCTTTTTGAAGGACTTATGTCCTATATGGACTATATGTTTTAATTCTTTACATTATACATCATGTTTCCTGACATTGATTTTAAAGGGATGCTTGCTTATGATACACAGCTTCATGTAAATGGGTGAAGTATCCCTTTAAGGCTTTGCATTACCCTTCCCCACATCGTAAATTTAAGTCTTCTCAGGTCCTTTGCCAGACGCAGGATATACATCTCATATAAATGTCCCCCTTCAATGTGTGTCTGTGTATTTTCCTGAACATATCCTGCTGCTTTCTCACACAGCTTTTTCAGGAGTTTTCATGAGCAAGTGGGAAGAACCAATAATTAACTGATTATTAAAGCAATGAACTCCTGGGAGAAACATTATAATTCTTCTAGAAACCAGCGAATCATCGTTCTGCTTAAAGACCAAACTAACAGTCCCGTCTGTGGCAGGACTCAGGGTGCTGTTAGTGACACAGGTGACATTGAGGGGAGTGACAGTGGACTGTAAATGCCACCCCTCTGTTGACATCCGTTGATCTTCACCCCACTGGTCTCTGTCCAATTAGCAGAACAAACAGCAGCACTGTTTGCCCAGCCTCCCTGCACTGCCCCCTTCATTCTGCATGAGCCCAGTCTAACCTCACTGTAGCCCTGCCTTCGTCGGGCCACCTGGCTGACACCACGCACTGTGAACCTGGGCTTGCCGTCATGCTAACCTTGGCACTAGGGTCACAAGTGCAGCACTAATTACTCTTTGTTGTTTGTGCAGGAGGCTGTCCTATCAGCACCCGTGTGCACAGTCTCTCTGTCATTTGTTCAGCAAATTTACTCTGACCCTATCAACAAGACCAGCCCCCTCCCCCTCTCCTCCCCTGCCCCTCCCCCTCTTGTTAGGCCTGGTTAAAGTTCAGATTCTGGAAGTAGTACATGCATAATGAATATAATTGTGTTATAGCCAACATAATTGGTCTGGAAACGCTGTTTTTTGTAACTGTCAAGTCAACGAAGTGCGTTTGAGTTGAGCGCAGGTTAGTTCGAGCTTTGTTACTCGAGCTGAGAGATGCTTACTGGACAAAACGGATAAAATAAACATCACACCAATCTGCACCCTTCACAACTAATCAGTGTGTGTATACATGTGTAAGTATGTAGCTCAGGTGGTAGCGCACAAAGGATATTAATCAAAGTGGTTCATGGTTTGATTCAAGCGCTATATAAATAAAGATGATTGATTGATTGATCGATTGAAATAAACCATCCTGTGTTTGGAAGCTTGAGTACGAATGCTGTGTTTCTACTGAGAGTTGTTGGTATGTGTTCATGTATTAAATGTTGTTATAATTTTGAACTTTTAATTGTAGCTTAAATGCATTGTTAAATAGTGATTATTTTTATTGTACATGACTGAGCACTGCAGAACCAGCGCATCCTGGATTGTCATCATCAAGACAGATTTCATCCTAAATAGACACGGCAAAGGAAAAGATCTTTTTTTACATAATCATGCATTTCATGAGGACAGAGACATCATGTCATCAAAGAAACATCAAGAAATAAAAGTGGGACACTCAGCCACAAGAGGAAAAAGTGTTCTGTGATTTACTGACAGGGAGAAGGTGTTGTCACCTGGAGGAAAAAGGTGAAGGGATGCAAGTCATTCTGCATGTGAGTGATTTGTAAATGTGAGAAGTTCTCATTTTTAGATTAATTCCTTTTTTGTACAAAAGTGTCCCTTACATTAGTTAGGTGTAGTAAAAGAGAAACAGCTTGTTGAAATGTTGTCCAGAGGGCGTCAGCAAAGAGGACAAATCAGTACTCTCCCTTTTATACAGAAGTATAATTAGACTGAAGTGTACTAGAATGAGTGTACTTTTGCCACCTCCTCTGTATATGTTTTGTAATTTGCAGACTAGACCTCAAATGCTTCTAGTTTCAGAGCAAAGAGGAGAAAACCTGTAAGCCACTTTCTTCAAAGGCTTGTTTGAAGTTCATCTATTTTACAGTGATATATATCTTTTCAAATTATCTTTTTTATGTATTCATATTTTCAGCTTTATTATGGTGAAAAGTTAAGTGTTTTGGAACCAAGTCGCCTTACCTAACAGATACAACATGTGTCTCAAAAGGACTGAGTACTGTATATCAAGATTTCTTTTCTCCAAGCACTTCTCCCAAAGCCTCAGAGAGCTTCACTTCAAAAGCCCGCCTGGTTCACTGCATGACCATAACTCTAGTGGACAGCAGGTACTGAGCGTACAGGTTTGGGATGGGGATGGGGATGAGGATGTATGTTATTTTGGGGGGGCTTATTCTGCCCTATTTCCCCCTCCACCTCCCGATATCAAAGCCGACTCTGACAGTGGGGGTCTCTGGCATCCCGGGCCCCATGCTACACAGGAGACAAAGCATGGAGCAGTGAGTCTGCATCGTATTAAACAAAACCTAAATGCTTCAAGCTGTTACACACTCCCCAATGAAACCTTTATGAAAGGGCCCCTAATGCGATTTCAGAAACACCTTGTCATCAGCCCTGGAGCTGCAGAATGGAGAAGTGTGGATGTATGAATGAATGGGCTCTTGGCGTTACTCATAGTTACTGAAGAATGACTCTATGAGTGGAGGTGCTTATGGTTTTATGGCTCAATATGTAGCTGTCACTGATTTTGCCTTTTGTTTTATTCAATGTAGAGGCCTCTGCTCTTCACATGCTCTTATTAGAAACACTGTCCGATAATGGATAAGGCTTGTTTTGCTAATGCATAAAATATGTCTGTATCTGACTTTCGAGAGACTGGAGCAGCTGAAGAAGAACTCAAACAAAATAAACTATTTTAAGGAAGAAAGAAAACAAAGTTTAATATGTTTTGATTGATTCCATTGTTCTTTTGAAGTCATGAATCTGTGTCTTTTTCACGCAGGGGCTGTAATGTTTTTCATGCATATCTTTTATTAATTCCAAGCTAAATTCATGTCGCCATTGGGTCTGACGTGGAAATTCTTCTTCAAGGACCGACATGTGAGTCACATTTTTTAACAACTTACTGGAAAAGAATGGCGCAATAAAACAGACATAGCTTTTGTTTTCCTCAAACAGAGAACAAACCTATTTTCTCGGAAAGAGACCAAGCTTTCAGAGCGACAAAACATTTATATTCTTTCTTCTTTTTTACACTTTTATAATACCAAGAAACATAAAAAGGTTAAAAAAAAAGAAACTTCAAAAAGGTCCAATCATATTCAGGGTTTTATTTGGGTCTATTTTTGCTTGTTTTTCTACTTTTTAAAGGTTGAGATGACTTTTGATTATAGGTTCACCCCAAAAGGAACCTATGTGTCATTCTTGTCATATATGCCTTTTGCTGTATTTTTAATGGATACAAAAAAAGTGTTAAGTACATGTCAACAGATGTTAATTTTGTCAGAATTCATGATACTTCATTAACAAATTCGAACTCTACAAATCCGTTAAAAGAAAGAACAGATCTTAAGTCATTTTTTTAACATTCGCTGCTGCGAGCAGTCTTTTGATAACAAAACTTTGCCAACCTATTTGTGCAATTTAGACAGTGTGCAGGAGTTTGTCTGCAACATTTTAGAGACTAAGAAATAATAAATCACCAAATATTGGGGGCCTGGGACCCTCAGAGCTACAAGAAGAACCCACTTGGATTTTAGCTGGTGCCCCTTGAATTGCAACCAATTAAACCACCAATCACGTTGTTCATTCATTTAAAGAAAACAGACAGCTTTCTGTTTGGCAGATTTTTGTTTTATTTAAACCTGATATTTATCAATATGATCGGTGTCACTCACTTCCCCCTGCCTGGGACTGGTACTGAAACTACTGTACCAGTCACTGAAACTGTATCAATATAGTTTGACTTCAGCTATTTTCATATTGAACATTAAGACTGGTAATGTTACAACCCTATCAGGTGTTCTTTGGCAAAGTGTTGTACTGCAGAGCTAGTCACAGTGCAGATATGTACTGTAAATGGTCGCTCTAATGGAAACACTGGGCCTGTAAGTGGCTTTGAAAGCGATAGCATTGCTGCTAACATATAATGTGTTCTGAGCAATGAGAACCATGTGGGTCTTTCCTCTGCAGAACAACTTAGGTTCATCACTTTTTCACACACACACACATACAGCTGCATAGGTAGAAGGACAGATAAGCTGCACAGATGCACACAATGATCAGGTGATAATGCATACAGTACATGGAGAAACACACGTGCACAAGCAGACATGCATATGCTCACACGCAGGCTGTTTCTTTAGATCCTCTTGCCAAGATCATTTGGGGTGAGCTTCACAAGTTTGGGGGGGTTCAAGTCAAAGGTAACCGATCCTGGCAGGCACATGGACAGTAAAATTCCACTCATCGCAGCCTCTTACAAATCATCTCTCCATAACTTCCCTCACACATCCACAGGCCTCTGTGTCAGATCAAAGACTCGTGAATCATCACACATCCATACAATTGACCGCGCTCCTCTGATGTCCTCTGTCTTCCTTTCTTTTTCTCTCTCATCTGTGCTTTCTCTCTCATCACCTTTCCATCTCACTTCTTGCCCTGCAATCAATTGTTTTTTTATTCACTAGTTGGATGTAAAAGCAGAAGGACATGCACACGACAAGGATGTTTTTTCACTGGTGTGACGGCAGACAGGATGAGGGCTCAGGAAGGCCGCGCCCTCCACCCATGTGGAGCTGGTTTTAAAGGTGTCAGACAAGACAGAGGTACGTCATTCTGCTCCGCTGAGTTACGACCTGAGCTCGTCTTTGATCTGAAACGTAGGTCATCCCTCTCTCCCTGCTCTGTCTCTCCGCTTTCACTTCATTTTACTGTCATTGCCTCTCTTTTATTCTATCTCAGGGGGTTCTTCAGCGAGCCACATTGACCCAAAAAATCCTCTTTACTTCATGGGGAGGTTAGGTGTGATTTACATGAATCACTTGTTGACATCCACCAGGGACTGAAGAGCAAATGAGCAAGTAACTTCTTCTCGTTCAATATGAGCGTCTATATTTCACAGACCTTGTGATCCATTTTGGATTTTAAAAAATCACCAAATTCTACTTCAAATAGGAAACTTATATTCTCACAGTTGCCATATTTGATAAAGAATAAATAATATTTTTTTTTCTTTTAAAATGTTTGTTTAATAAATAGATTTTTTTCCTCATATTTCAACATTTTTCAGACATAATATGTAGCGGAATTTGAACAAGACTTTATTTAAACCGTGTGGCTCTTTGGCAAGCTGTCATCTTCATTATTTGCCGCATGTTTACATGTTTTTATATTTTGCTGGCTTATCATTGCCCAGAGTGTACACAGAGGATAGAAAAGTGCCGGCCAGGTGCCCCTCTGTTCCTCTTTTTCGTCTCGTGAAGTGTGTATATGAGGAGCCTGTAGCTCACAAATGCTGTGCAGGATCAGCCTCCCACTCTGCAAGTCAGAACCTTCTCCCCTGGGTGCAGAGGCCTCCTGCAGCTGAGCTGGAGAGCATGAGGTCAGAGGTCATAATCAGGGAGCGTGTTTGAGTTTGTGTGTGTGTGCTCCTGCATGTGCCTGTTCTCCCTTTACGGCAATGCAAACACACTCATATTGTGCGTTACTTTCATATTTGGATGTGTGAAACATTACCTTCTTTACATGAGAGAGAGTGTATGAATGAGACCAGTAAAATATAACCACATTAGACCTGTGCTGAAGCCTGCCAGGGTCTGAGTTAAGAGCTCTGACGAGGAGGAAAAGTAGTGTGACAGTCACTATTACTAAAGGAGCCCAAACACAAAGCAGAGCAGGGTTTCCTGTGGGCCAGGGGGCTTGCAAGGGAAAACCAGGATATGTCCCAGTACCAACTAAGTGCCCTTGGGTTTAAACAATGTTGTGCAACTTTCAGGAGGTTCTGCCCCATTTACAGCGGCTAGTCTCCCAGGATGTGTAGAACATTGAAAACATGGGCATATGCACCAGTGATTCTGCTGTGTGATTATTTTCTCAGTCAACTAAGGTGTATGCTATGGTGTAAATGTGCAAAATTGCCTCCTAATAAGAGGCAATTATTCAGAACAATTTGATTAATGACAGACTCACATTAACAGTTGAAGCCTTGTTTCAGTAATAATTTCATTAAATGTTATGTCATTTGGTGGTAAGTTAGCCAACCAAAGGCCTCTTTCATGAAAATAATCAAAAGTCATGTCTTACATGATTATTTAAATATTGTTAGTTAAGCCTCATTTCCTTTAAATAAGACACAATTAAGAAGATCACTTATATATTGTCAGGAAATGTTTAATTATCAATAAACTGAGGCAATAGGCTATTTTGCTCTGGTTAAATAACTTTAAATTAAAACTGAAATAGTATGTGAAATATTATTTCGGCATTTTATGGGAGTAATAAAAACAACGCTGATTATTCTGCCAAAGACAAATGTTCAACAGTAAAGAACCACAGACATCAGAGATCAGTCAGCTGACTTGGACAAACTGTGCATTCTGGCAGAGGATACATTCAGCTCTATAATGTGAGCCACCTGTGCGCCTCTACATGCAGGAAAACATGACATGACAGATGAAGAGGTGGACCGCTGACAAAACGCATGGAGGACCCGTCCACTGTCCGCAGAAACCGGAGAGCTCCTCGGTTAGTTTAAGCCTCCTTCCTGTTTGACTTCCACATTATAGGAGCTGTGAGAGTGTACACACTTGATTCGATTAAAGATCAAGAGCAAAGAGTTCCTCAAGGCCGATGAATCTGTGCGTCAATCGGCCTCCTCTGCAGCTTCTTCACTGTAGAGCTACATAATGTATTTGTTGTTTATTATTGTTGGTTGACTAAAAAGGCCCTGCAGAGAGTGAGAGGGAGTTTTGCTCTAGAATCCCACAATAAATGAACAATTATTTTAGTGCACTTCATTCAGCAGTATTATTCTCAGACTCAGTTTTGTTTAGATGCATCTCCCTGAACAAAAATGTTTTTTTAATTTAATTATTATTGTAAAGAAATAACTTTATGTCGAAAATGTGTGCCCACAATTAAAAGATACACATTATAGATTGCCATCATTATTTTAAGATAAATAAACACAAGAAAAGCCGAACAAACTTTTAATTAGTAGACTATCATAATTGTCAACCTTAATTCATGAACTGAACAGATTGATGTGGTTCAGATACAGCGTTTGCGTGTCAGAAAAAAAAGAGTGAATTCGTTGAGTGCGTAAATAAGAAACATTATAGACATTCCCATCAATTTAGACAGTAAATAGGCCTACAAGTGCCTTGTGATAGTCATATTCCGACACATGAAACCATGACTGGTCCCTCCTGCATATTAACGGACCAGAGCGCACACTAGCTCCCCCTCCACTCTCCAAACCCCTCCCCTTCTACTCTCAAAACTATTTAGCATCTGCAACTGGGATAAAGTTTCCAACAAAAGTTAAGCAAAAAACTTCCTGCGTGAGGAGAAGCGTGCCAACCTCCAGTTTTGAACCCAGTTTGACTCGCAGAGAGCGAGACATCTTCAAATAATTCTCCTCATCTTAAGGATATCTACACATTTTGGTAACCACGGCTTCAAAGGTGGACAACGTTTTCTCCGCTCTATCCCTGCATTTCTTCAAGAAAGAAATGGAAGAGGGCTCTAGTTCTCCAGCCTCCCCTGTGGATAGTCTGGTGACCAGCGAGGAGGAGCTGGACAGGCAGCAGAAGAGCTTCGCGAGGAAGAGGAGACACAGTAAAAAGTCCTGTGAGGACAGCAGCGGCAGCAGCCCGGGTCCGGTGAAACGGGGGAAGAAACCGAGCCCGAGCAGCACTCAGTCTTACGAGGAGCTGCAGAACCAGCGCGTCCTGGCTAACGTCCGGGAGAGGCAACGGACTCAGTCTCTGAATGAGGCCTTCGCGTCTTTACGCAAAATTATCCCCACGCTGCCATCGGACAAACTGAGTAAGATACAGACGCTGAAGCTCGCCTCCAGATACATTGACTTTCTCTGTCAGGTGCTGCAGAGCGACGAGATGGACAACAAGATGTCCAGCTGCAGCTACGTCGCGCACGAAAGACTCAGTTATGCGTTCTCCGTGTGGAGGATGGAGGGTGCCTGGTCTATGTCAGCATCTCACTAGCACCAGGAGAGCTTCACTTAAAATGCCAAAGCGGTGGGTATCACATTCTGAAGCTTACATTATAACTGGCGCTGCGATTATGGATTCAAAATAGCAGAACTAGATGAAAGTGCAGGTTTGTTTATGACTGGATGAATTGGAAATAGCCTACATGCGTTCATTGGAAATTACAAACATTTTTAAGCCATTTATCTAGTGCAAGCTGACATCGATTTGTAAAGAAGAACAATAGTTTTTATTTCTAATTCATCATCCCATTGCTCGCTTTTACTCTGCAGAAGTATGGTGGTGTTTTGGTCACGTCTTTGACATGAAGGAGGAAACTCAGCCCCACATTTAGACACTCATAATGCACTGTAAATAACCTTTAATTAAGCTTTGACCACATGAGGAACATTTGAACAAAAAGTCCATGTGCCGAGCGCGCTGTTTACTGTAGGTGTGTGTGTGTGTGTGTGTGTGTGTGTGTGTGTGTGTGTGTGTGTGTGTGTGTGTGTGTCAGATTTCACACCGAGGCCGCAGCATCTCTCCATCTCCGGACTGTGAGTCTGCATCTGGACACAGCTGTGCGCGAGCAAGGCCTTGCTGGTCATCAATTTGATTTTAGAAACGTAGTGAATAATCCAGTCAAAAGCAAAGGCCTGAATTCAGCTCATAATGTGGAAAAAGAAACATTGTCTTTATTTTAAGAGAAAGGGATCAGGCGCAGGAAAGGAGGCGGATTAACACAATAATAGTTTTGGAACGTTTTCACACGTCAGGCCTTAAAAGAATATGGCTCGTTAACCAAAACTCATAAGTCTGTTCTATTTTTGATCAAGAAAACACTTGTGACTCTCACAGTTAGTGTTTTATTCAGTCGCTTTAACAACACTTCTTAACGAGTGGGGTAAGAAAAAAAACAGTACAGGGCTGCCGCTAAAACGCAGCTGTAATGCCACCATGGGTAATTTATATCCACAATAGAGAGCTTTCCTGTGCGCAGACCGCAGGAATGGGCAGCTCGGCTGGACATGAAAAAGTTGAAGCAAGCCCAAGACAATAAAAATGGAGGCCCATATTAACGAGCGGACAGGATTTGGTCACGTTATTTTTTAGATTCGTAGCACTTGGTTTGTTCGGGCTTTTGAGAGGAAATCAAGTGAGAGGTTCGCTCAGAGAGGTTTTGAATGCTGACAGCTGAAACACTCGTCCTTGGAGCTGTTGTTTTATGTCTTCCAGTGGCAATTTTAGATAACTAAAATCACGATTTGGCAAAATGGATGAAAAACAAAGTTTAACTTTGAAACCATGACCAAATAATTATTCTCGGAGTATCACACGTCATATTGAAGCCAATTTGATCGGCTTTTATGCATTTGGCACATTCTCATATGTCTTAGAATATCAAAATGTCCTACACCGATAATAATACAAATACAAACAAATTTCCTAAGAGACTTTAATATGATAGACTAAACAAAGTTACCAGTTCAAGAAGACAAATAAGCAGAGGAAAGGTTTTTCAGTTCTCGTGGGCCTGACTTGCATGTAGCCAAACGCGCTTTAGTGGGGCTTTAGTTGTTTACAATAAACCTTTGGGAGAGAAATAAGCTTCATTACAGCGACTTGTGTGAGCACAATTAAGTTGATGTTGTTGTTTCTCTCTTAATAATTCAGTATACTTGACCTCCACAAAATGTAGACCTAAGACTAACAAAGTTTTAAGTGCAGCTTTTTAAAACTGCATAGACGGTAATGAAACACGTCTTTCCTAATTACAAACAATAGTTATTAGAATTAATGAAAACACAAGCAACAAAAGCAATGACACAGGTGCTGTTCTTCATACGGCACAGGACTGTAACATTTTCTTTCTAAATTGTAACCTAAGTGACTCCATACTTTAATAATGAGTCTGGGCTTAATGCTGCTCTGAGGAATTAGATTGTTATTGTTTTAGGACCATATCCCCAGCCAAATGAAAACGCGTGAATTTACTCAGGTGCTCCAAAACGAAAGCTCAAGAAACTGTTTTTTTTTTTTTTAAGGATTTCACTGCAGCAGCTGCAGAATTACATTCACATAGGCTACACAATGTTCGTGCATTTTTTTCTCTCCATATGGTTTCACTCAACTCAGTGGCTAATAATTGATTCATTAATGACTTCCCACATGCTAAGTGAGCCAGTGAATGTTTAAAAAACATCTCATGTACCGACACAGATCTATATGCGTCATGCGTAAATCAATATCCGTCATGTATAATCTGTTTATCTGCTTGTGCCCACATTTTCTATAACGATGTTTATGTGCATCTCTCTCTCTCTCTCTCTCTCTCTCTCTCTCTCTCTCTCTCTCTCTCTCTCCATTACAGACTGTTTACTTCTACAAAGTATGAAGACCAAAGGAATTATTGGAGAACCCATCGACCTCAAAGGCATGGCGAAGAGACGTAATGTGACCCACAGCTACAAACTCTTAGGAAGTGTGGATGCAGATTATCTGCATCTGGCTGTCTGTGGCAGAGAGAAAGGGGGACAAGACACAGACCTGTAATGTACAAGGTGAACAGCTCGGCCAAAGCCAAACTTAAACAGAAGGAAATATATTTTGTTTTTTGGAAAATACTTTTAGCCAAAGTATAAATAAATATATATATTGAATGCATATTGTACAGACCTGTGTAAGTGCGCCTATAGCCTGTAAAGGGACCAATGCAATTTACAGACTTTTGCTGCATGGATCTATTTCACCGACCTTCTTTAGCAAGTCTCCGAACTCCGTCCAATGTACATTTTTGTTTATTTATTAAAGCACATATTTTTGAACGAAATTTTGTTGCCTTTTTAATTTTGCTAAGCAGTAGATTAAAGCCAGTAAAGCATGCACATCAACTGAGGTTTAATCAAATTAATTTAATAAGATCCACTGCAATCATGCAAGTTCCAATTCCATTCCAATCTAATAAGATGTTAATGAAAAGGCAATTATTTAGTCAGGTTTAAGAACAATATGGTTCTCTTGTTCTGGTTCCCTAGGTGCCTTAAAAGAAATACCCACAGCATTTTTTTCTTCTGGGTGTGAGAATTTGCCCCCCTTGTTTCCCCTCCTCTTGTTATGTATGGGATACAAAAAAACGATCATAAAAAATTACAGCTTCATTAACAGTGCAGGAAACTCGAGCCAGTTTCAAGCTCAGCCATGTAAAATTCTTGTCCACCTAAACGACGAGTAATCATTTCAAATGGCGATGCCTTCAGGCTCTTTAACGAGGAGGGAGCCTCAACAGACGCAGATAGGCTACGGGCTGTATCCCTCCGCCTGCAGCTATATAAAAAATAAAAAATCTAGGCCACTGAAGAAAAGCTTTTGAAGCTTTCCCTCTCACTCTTTAAACATTAAAAATGTTTACATCTCGTTTTCCCAGACGTGGTTAGATGCAATCTAAACACTGAATGGGGCACTTTGTTAAGGAGGGGCTACTGACTCCCTCTGTGCAGGTCTGTTGTTTGAATCGGCATGCTCAAGCTACACTTATGAACAGCTTTATCATCTCACCATCAGAAAAACAAACAGCACGCTTTTGCTTTCTTTGCAAAAAAAGAAAAAAAAAGTGTGGGACAATTTAGTTGGATGGAGACCAGAAAATGTCACACTTAAAAGACATTGAGACTTTCCTGGGAGGAACACTTAACAAAAAAAAAGCACAGATACACAGTTTTACACTTTGGTAGAACTCTTACTGTTTTACAATATTCATAGTGTTGCCTTATTTTCTCAAGGTCAGCTTGGTTAGAAACACCTGCGAGCTTCTTGTGGCTGTGGCTGTATTCATTGCATAGAGTCCAGGCTTTGTAATGCAGAATGCCTTAGTCATAGTAACATATTCTCATCTAGTTTTAAAGTGAAGCTAACAACAGGTATTGACTTGTTATTTCAATGTTATGTTCAGCAATCTCACTGCACAAGAAGACACTAAAGCCGAATAACATTTTTATTCAGAATATTTAAATTGAGTGATTTATCTGCCATCTAACTGTGCAACATGATCTCTGTGACTAATTTTGATACGCTGCTTAAGGAATGATGAAGCCCAACAGGGACAAATCAGGAGGTTAGAGTGAATTTACACAGGTGTGTGTTGGATACACACTGATTTACTCACAGCCCTGTTACTGTGCAGACAAATGAATAGACATACCATTTCTGTAATAAGACATAAAAATCTTTCATAAAAATATGTGAGAGGAGAGAAGTCTTGACTTTTGCCATGGTGGTCTCAGATGCCGCTGGACACAACTTCCTCCCCACACCGGTTTATCCATAGGAGCCCGTTTGATACCTGCTCATTATCCCGGGCCCTCACAGCTGAGCAGAGCACAATCACCCGGGGGCCACTTCTCCAGCGGTGCGAGAGATCCAGATGTTTCCCGTAAAATCAGACGGAAAAAGCTACAAAACTTTAATTTGCAGTAAAAAGGGAATAAAGTAAAGGTTTACACTCTGTGCGCCTCAAACGGTATTCTGTGTTTGTCTGGGTCAGTAAATCTGAAGGTTAGCTTGTATCACTTTGAAGGCTTGATGTCGGCATAACTGAACTTCCCTCCGTGTGTGTGTGCGTGTGTGTTTGCGTGTATGTGCGTGTGTGTGTGTGTGTGTGTGTGTGTGTGTGTGTGTGTGTGTGTGTGTGTGTGTGTGTGTGTGTGTGTGTGTGTGTGTGTGTGTGAAATAGAGAGAGAGATTGTGTTGGCAAAGCTAAAAGTCAGCTGTGCTCCTTCAATGAAGACAATAGAGCATTACTCAGACTTCAAAAAGACACATCAAGAAGGGATTCCTCTCAGGTCTGGTGAAACACTTTGTGAAAACTCTTGCATTCAGAGTTCATATTTTTCAATACCTCAATAGTTATTGACATTTGATGAAATAACAAATTCAAGCAGTGGACATCACATTTGTTAATATTTAAAAAAACAGGAAACAGTTTTTAAAAAATATATAAATTGCTATAACCTGTTTTGAAATTGAGTGAATAATCATCTTTATTCAACTATATAATTTTTTTAATTATTGTAACAGCTCGAAGTTGAACCTTTTGGACATTTCGCTAAACTAGGAGCTAAAGGACTAAAGGATGAACATAGTAAAAAAAATAGAGGATACTGTGATGCACCCAAAGTGCTTGAGTACCCTCTTTACTGCATTATCTATTAAGCTTTAAATCAACCGTGGAGTTTGGTTGTGCAGACATTTTGGTACTGACAGCTAAACTATAAACCAACAACCTCATGCATAACTAAACCACGCATTGAAGAAATATTGAAATTACTTTTGTAGGTGAGAGGAACCTGGCAGAGACTTCGTGGAGGTTTTGGTCTTCTTCGTCTTTATTCCGTCATTTCATCAGAGTTCAAAAGACTTTGATCCTGCACAGGAGGCCTCCGCCACATTCTCATCAGGCCTCAGGGCTGGTGCTTTGTTTCTCTGGAGAGGATGAGGACGAACATATAGAGAGCATTAGTCGCACAGAATAAATCAACCTGGTCGGATGATTCTAATCTATCCATCCAAGTTATAAACATCTTTACTTAGTCTAAAATGATTTCTCCAAAAGATATTGGCAAATAAAACCATGCAGCCTTTGAGAGGTACAGTATTTACATATCATGCCGACAATGTGATATTTTCTTTTGATGAGCACTGAGAGGCTGTCAAACTGAGCAGGAGGACAGCTTATCTTCCACACACCTGTTCAAGAATCCATATGAGAGCACAGCTTGACCTCTCTCTGATAACACTTAGAAACTCTACACGTGAGGAAGTGGGAAGTTGTGATACCACGCTGTGGAGGGCTTTAAAAAAAAAACTGTCTGCCTATGGAAGGACACAATCTGCTGTTCTCTCATAACCTGCAGCCTTCTGATGTCTCTGATGAGCCCTGCTTCATTAAATAACTGAATGCTACTGTAGAAGTAAAATTCCCCTTCTTCTCGAATGGCTCATCGGGGGTTTCTGCTGAAGCTGTGGGAGTAAAACTGGACAGGAAAATAGTTGTAAAAGTAGTCCTGCAAGGATTATGTGGGATGCTGACATACTCTTCCCGAGTGAAGCAGATAACTCATTCAGAAAAACAAACAAAAAAATACTTTTGTTTTATTGTGTTGTTTTATGTCTTCAAGCGGATGTTGCAAAGTGAACAGAGTCATGGTTGCCATGGTGTTTTTATATCTCTCTGTATGAGATCAGTGTCGTAAATCCATGAAGGACAATCATTCAAGCTGCTGGCATGCAGAGAGATTGAGCCAGTGAAATATGTGCAGATCCTGTAAATCCTCTGCAGAAATATGGAATGTAAATTCGGTGCATTTCATCACCGAATGTCAAAACATGAAAGTGTTTCTTTAAGTTTCAATTGATACTGGGTATGTGTTCGAACCATGAGGGAAAACTAAACCTAATAGGAGAAAAGAATAAATGCAAAGCTTAATTAGTACTGCAACTCAAACATAGGCAGTAAATTAGCAGGTTTAGGAGAAATGAACAACATTGTGTCTGTGCTGCATAAATCTAAAAAGTGTTTGTGAGGAACTTGGCCTTGCGCTCTGATTCTTATAGCATAGCTTCGCTTCTGGCATTGTCTGATGTCCATCTGGTCTCATCTTACACACACACACACACGAACACACACACACACGCACACACGCACACACGCACACACACACACACCTCTGGTTTTAACAAAACTATATGAAACCCTTCATTCTCTAGTCTATTTTTCAGGCCTCACCAGATGATGGGTCTTCGTCTGCTGGCATTATTTGGGAAGTTTAAATAGGACGTCGACTGGAAAGATGTTAGCAGCGATTATTACATCTCAGTGTCCACAGAGTTGGAAAATATCTAACTTTAGCCTTGGTGATGTTCGCCAAATTATAATTACAGCTTTCCTTTCTGGTTCAGTTGAAGGGCACGCTGGAAGATGTCATTGAAAATGTTCAAGGCATCACTGTTTACCATATCTATACACAAACAAAATACAGTCACACTAATTATATGTTGCTTCATCTCTCAAATACATGCTTCATCTATTGCTTCCGAAAAACTAAAAGTGGGTCAAGCCAGTTAAATAAAAAAAACATCTTCCTCAAAATTTCTTCCCTGAACCACCGAGAGAGCAGAGTTTTATGATAAAAATAAAAAGTGACCTCATCATGGCAGTGAGCCAATCATAGGCCAGGATTATGTTTTTCTTTCTTATTTACATCCCAGAGTCAGAAACAAGCTCGGTGTCCTTCTCACCTTCAGCTGTGAAACCTGATCAGTCTGCAGTGAGCCGAGCAGACGGGTGGGGGGCTCCTGGGTATGTTTGTGGGGTGACATGCCAGCCTTTCCCATCCTGCTTTGCTCTTCATTAGCAGCAGTGATGACCGCAGGGTCAGCAAAGATCAGGAGGTCACTCCAGTTCAGGAGCACAACTCTTACTTACTCACCCTTGTTTTCACTCTTACACTTCTGGGGAAAGAACTTGTTAGGCTGAACGAATGACTCTTGAACGAATGAACTTTTGTTACTTCCTTTCACTGAGAAAACAACAAAGATTGTCTTTTTGTTTAAAAAAAAAGAAAAAGAAAAGGTTTACCCAATCACGTTTAGAAAGAACATAACATAATAAGAACTCATAATAATCCTCCCAGAGATTGAAAGAATCATGTAGTGGACATCAGCAGACACAGTGTGCATCATTGTACCTGGACAGTTTGAGTGGATGTGCATCTTTTTAACAGTAGTTCTGCATGTTTGATGAATCCCCCTCGAGACAGGTTTACAAACAAAAGCCATGTCCAAACAACTGCAGGGATTTCATCCCAGATCGAAACATTCACTGGTGTTGCAACATGATGGAGAGCACAAAATCAAAGGACACAGAAGTTCCATCTATTCAATTCTATGTACTTTGATTGCTTGTTTAACCACTGTAGTTCTTTAAAATGTGGATCAGTTGGTTAAGTTGGTCGTCTCAAACCGAAAAAGGTTCGATTAATCAACCTGTGGTGTAAAAGCGCTTTGAGTAGGCAGAAACTAGAAGTGTAAAACAGACTCAAGCGCATTTCTTTCTTTTTGGACATACACTTTTAAATTAAAAAATACTTTTTAAACTTTTCTTGTAGAGCTCTATGGAATTAAGCCTCATCACATTTGAGAAACCACGTCCTCACATGAGGACCACATGATGGATTCATTTCATTTATATGCGTTGGGGTGTGAAGATCAGGAAAAAAAAAACCTTTGCAAGAAAAACTTTTATAAAAGACAGATGCATATAAAGAGAATACATTTCAATAAATCTATGATATGTATGGTTAAGCTCTACAAATAAATGTTATTATGAAAACTTTGGGTAAGATGGAAATTTAGTGCCAATGTCTCCCTTATCTTTAAGTTAAGCATCATTATGATTTAAGGCAACTGTTTAAAATCAATGATCTATCAATCTGTCTTTGTATATCACCAATTTAACCCAGATATTCTCTCAAGGCACTAAACAAAGGTCCAGACCGTCTTCTCTACTATACCCAACATGAATCCACCATGAGCAGAATATTTGGCGACACACGCTCGAGCAGAACCAGAATCATGTTGATCAACCATCTGCTGCGACTGTGTTGGGCAATCAAAGCGCCGTTTTTCATTTTATCTTGTCTTTCATTTTGAAGACAAAGCAAAAGATAAGTTGGTCGTTAATGAATTGGACCAAGCTGACAGTGACCCAGTGTCATTGTTATTTTTGCAACAGCTCTTCATACGACCTTTTATGGTCCAAGCACACTGCACACCAGACTAAACACATACAGTAGCAAGGCAAGCAAACGCTGCACAGCTTTTTAAATACACAACGAAAATCCAAAATCCAAACTCGCCTTGTGCAGGAGCTTCAGATGGAAAGAACAGCAAACGTTCACAGAGTCTCTCCAGTGTCTCTCCTTTGTTGTAAAGATGGGCCTAGAATAAAATAAATTAAAGGAAACCAAGGATTCAATACTGAATGAAATCAAAATGTTGTCACATACAGAAGAACCAGCTCATGTCAAGACCTAGCCAAACAATTTCTAAGTCCTACAAGTGGCATGAATTTGACATTTCAGAATCACCTCTATGACCCCCTCGATGTGTTTGATGCAGATATTTTACAAACCACGTTTCTAAGCTGATGATCTAAAACTGATTCTAATGACTCTCATCTGTAATTAGGTTCCTGTTTGTCATCTTAGCAGCTGGCCAAAGCCTCATTGCCATTTTGAGTCAGTCAAACCTGCAATTAAAAAGTGTGGTGATGAGCACGCAGCTGGAAGGATGAGGCCTCTTTTTACGTATAGCGGTGGCCGGGTAATGACAGAGCAAACTGACAACGGCCGACTCTGCAAGAGGATGAGCGCGGCAAGAGAGCCGCCACACACCAGAATGTCACTGCGGGGAAAATATAAAAGGGGTTTTCCCAGATTGCCATCCTTGCTGTCATTTCAGTCCTTTGTTGTGGAGAAGAGGCAGCCATCTTGTTGGCTGAGGGGGGGGGGAAGTTCAACAAGCAGGGCTCCACCCCTCTTCTGACCCGACCTCACTGAGGGGTCACAGGGGTTGTGTGTCACTATACACAGCAGAGATGACAAACGTGTCGACACCTTTGGTGAGCTAAAGGTGAGACGGGCAGTCTGCGTGTCAGGAGCGCGGTCGTTAGAGTGTCCCCAGCCACTGAGGAACCATGAAGGGGTCGCATTCCCAGCTTTAACGTCATTCTTTTTCTTCTTCTGGGAGCCTTCACAGCTCTTTTCAGCATCTGCGTGATGGTAAATATTGTCCCTGATGTCAGTGTTTAACTTTATACCAGAGATGTTCTCCTATGTTTGGCTTTGTCGCTGCATAGTGTCTCAAACCTCCATGATTTACAGAGATTGTGACGTGCCTACAAAACCGAAGGCCAACGTCAGTATTTACACTGTTACTCTCTAAATTGAGAGTTTGACAGGAAAGCAAAGGAATGTGTTTATTTGAGGGGAGGTGAGGCAGGATTGGCTTTGTTTGCCTTTGGTCTGTTGTCTTAGCGTTAGTTCCACCACCAACAGGGATTCACTGCTATTTATTTGGACACTGGCTCAGACCTTTGACATCTCCAAATGGGTGGCTAATCCCAGTCACAGCTACTGTGGGGCCCTTGACTCCATTCCAGCAATGCTGCCTCCCTCTGGACTTAATGGAGAACTCCTACAATTAAACACATCAAGTCTAAAGAAGTATTTCTGCACAGAGAGGCATTTTGTAGATCCAGAGGCTGCATCCCAGTGTGAGGAAACGTCCTGAAGTTGTGGCTAAAGACATAACATCTGGTGTTAGAATGGCGTTAGCTTACCAGAACTTCAAAGCCAGCTCATAAATGCACACATTTTTTTCTGTTTTTATGAAGTTACAGTATATTATTTTTTATTATTTTATTATTCTTATTATTATTTTATTATTTATTATTATTTTATTTTTTCCAACTGGATTTGGATGTTCAATCAAAGTCTCCTGTTTCAATTTGAAGTGCACAACACACACTTGTACGTTTTCCATATGCAGACCTTCTGAACAATTCAAATCACGTCCCTATTATTTTTAAGAATGCATAATAAAGTTTACACCCATGTATTCAGGTCAGTGTTACGTTTTGCAACAGAAAAACAAGTAGCAGTCAAGAATAGGGGACCTGAAAGTGACTGATTTGTTGCTTCTACATTCAGTGTTTAAAACACTTGTAATGAGTGGTTTGGAGGAGACGGATCCCTTAACAGTAATTTAGCTCCCAGTAAAACCCATTTGAATGAAAAATAAATAAATCTTTAGCTTAAACAACTCATCCATTATCTACTGTTCTTCCTGTTCGGGGTTGCAGGGGCGCTGAGAGGCGGGGTACACACAGGACTGGTCACCAGTTAATCACAGGGCTGACAACCAGCCACTCTCGCATTCACACCTCTAAGCAATTTAGAGTCACTAAATAACTTAATGAGAAATGTCTTTAGACTCTTTAGGAAGCTGGAGTACCGGGGGAGAACCCACACATGCACAGGGGAGAAACTCCACAAAGAGTCTCCTGTCCAATGAACCTGGATGTCCTTTCTGCGAGATAACAGCGCTAACCACTGCATCACTACCAAACGTTTTATCCACAGCCCCCAATTCAAAACCAGCAACTAACATTCTCAACATAATGAACAGACACTGAAGTTTTCCAAAACAATACTTTATATTGTAGATGTCAAAGACAACATGTTAGAGCAACGGTTCCCCAGAAAAATGAACTATTTCTGTAACAATGGTGGAACAAGTCAAAAACATAACCAAGAATAATAATAAAAAAAAAAGAATATGCATTTTATACATATATGTAAACCTAGAACTGTTTGATTTGAACCACAGTGGTCATAGCATTAACTGGCTTTTTTTAAAAAGTGGAATGGACAACTGTAGCAACGACCGGGCGTCTGGATGGAGCCCTTTGATAAGTCCAGATGTGACAGTGAAGAAAAACGTCTTCCAAACAGTCCACGAGGTCACATCTTGCCTGGTCTAAAGAGAAAAGTTTGTCCATTCTGTTGTCGCAGTTTACGAAGCATCCACCTAAAACAACCTTTCTACCGAAATACATAAAATATATTGTCTGTGTTACAAGCGCTAGATAGGTTTTTCACATCACTGTAAAAATGGAACCTACAGGTCGAAGAACAACATAAAAGCCCCCAGCAGAGACAAAAAAAGCAGAAAAAGAGTGAAGACAGTTTGGATAGATTAAAAATAAGTAATTTCCTTCAGTGCTTGATCCCTTGTGCTGTTTGTGGTATGGGACAGACAGACAGATAGACAGACAGGTAGGCAGGACATGCGGACACACGGTACATGCAGAAAGAAAAGAGGAATGGAGTTGAGTCAGACCAGGCCACCTACATAAACAGACAACTCTCGGACCTGGCTCAAACAAAGAGATATGCCCTCTGCTAATAAATGGAAATTATAACTTAATGGAATTTTTTTTTTGTTACTGGACATTGTATTAAGACTAACAGTGAAGACAGACAGCCAGAGGATTCAGACAGTGCTATTGTTGGCTGCTCTTGAGAAACCAAAGCAGTCAGAAGTTGAAACCCCATGACTGGCACGGCTGTGCAAAGGGTTCTGGGAATGTTCTGGGCTCGGTTACTGAAAAGCATCTCATTTAGTGTGTTTACATGCACAGAAAATGTCAGCATATCCAAGTAAAGGTAAGAGTCAGGATAGCCTGACTGTACAGCATACACGTTCATATTCCAACCGCAAATGCTTTTGTATGCCTGGAAACAAATCTTTTGAAAAGCACAGAACATACAGGAGAACATGCCCATTCTGTAGGTGTGTGATAAAATGGGAATGTGGGGAAAAATACCAAATGACCACATAGCTGACCAAATTCAATAAGACCAAATATTTTATGCTAAACATTGCCCTTTTATCAAAAGTTAGACCTTCACTATCTCTCTAACGCTAATGTTATATCTTTTACTGCACCAAATTCACCCCTCCATTCTTCCTGTGAATCTGTAATGTGGCAGGTGATCCAAGCATGAACTCTCTGGTCATGAGTAAAAACAATCTAAAATAATGTAAAGAAAGATCCAGGGACATGTGAGCTTCAGCAGTATCACTCTGCAAGAGACTGCCAGATAATACAGTATAACTCCAGGAATTTGGGCTTTGTGTTGATTTTGGCGCCCCCTGTGGACAAAGTGGTCCCTTTTATAAATGGAAATTGTTGATCAGTGGTCATTTTTTTTAAACAATAAGTCTGTTCCTGGTCTTGCTGACACCTACCCTGCGACAGCAGTTTCAGGCATTAAAAAAACAACTATAAAGAAAGTTGTTGATGACAGATGAGGTCCGTTTCAAAAGCACCTAGAAACTCCTCACAGGAGCTGTAGGTCAAAAATAAATAAAGCAGTTTAAAAATTTGATTGAGATTGTCAGCGTATGACACTGTAATCTTTTTTTTCTTTTCACATGAAATAGAAATGCCCTTAATGTCACTCATGCCAGATAAGTGTTAATGACCCTGTGTGTTGATACCCGTGTCCTCCTGGATACACGGCAGTCTCTCTAAAAACAGGCCACCACGCTTAGTTGATGACGGATATTACAAATGTGAGCTGGATTTATTTGAAGGAATGTTGATTTTAATTAAAACTAAGAACATTTGGCTAGATAAGGAAATAAGTGATGATCCTGTGAAATCACGAGCAGGGCCAATAAGAGTGATTTAATATAGGGCAATGGTTCTATTCAAATCTACCCCTCCCCTTTTAGTTGTTTTAGGAGAATGAACTTGCAAACCCTGTAAGGAAAAACAATGGGTCTTCTGCTTTGGTTGTGTCTGCAATTTGTGATATCCAGTCTTTGAATTTGACCCTTACATCTCTTAAAGTTTTAAATGTGTTTGCCTAAATCATTTTTTTTTCTCAAAAAAATACAAACTCTGGAATGTAAAAAATGCACACATGAATAAATGATTCTGAGCGGAGGACAATGGCACACCTACAGTAACAGTGTTATGACACTAACAGGGATAAAATCCTAAAGCCAGCCATCAGTGTTGAAGATAAAAAGACAGTCATTGAAATGCTACTCTACACGTAACAATCTCGAACCAAGAACAGCGTAGGGTGCCTTCAGTGACACCCTGACAAGTGACGACTGTATGTAAGACCGATGAAAAGTATCAATATCAACTTCAAAAGCAAGACCATATTTCATTATGTATAGATATATATATATATATATAATATAATATACTTATTTCTTTTCATATATAAATCTACTATGAACATACAGTAAATACACAATTGTCCATCAATATACAAAGTAAAAACATTTTCATCCCAACCCTGCGACAATAACTTTGAACCCAGAAATCAAAGGGACGTATTGTTGACTAAAAACTGAATTAGAGCCCTCACTGGTGTGAAGTATGTCAGCTCTACAATGTAACAGAAGAGGGAATGTGAAGAAAACAACACATTTTAAATGTACAAATAGAAGTCCCCGGAGTCCACAGACACAGCGACAGAATGAGAGAAAAAAGGAATGAACAAGAGTTTTCATTGACAAATGTGTGGCAGGAATACTCTGGAGACTGTCCTATATACAGTAAACGACAGTAAACATCCTCACACTCTGCTTGCTGTTTACTGATAAAACACACAATACATTTTAAGATGGACAAAATGCGGGAGAAGGTAGTTGCCCAGGGGCAAATCTCAAGTTTGAAGGATGGTCTCAGACAGGAGGTGAAAATCAGCATATCGTGACTGTTCTGACATGTGTGCTCATATCCAAATAAAAAAAACAAAAAAACAACTCGGCTGGTAGTTAGTGTATTGTTTGTGAGTAAATGTAACAAAACAAATGTTACTTTACGTTAAGTCCTCTTAAATATCACAATTTTTATGACTGATTTGAAGAGGATTCAGACTCGTAATGTCGGTACAATATCTGAGCTACATATGCTATTAAAGCTTGCAAGGATAATCAGACACGTCGTTATTCCAACAACAGCATGACTTTGTGAGGAACACATTATGATTAAAAATGAACAATAACTATAAAGATATGAGTATACTCTTGAACATTTATAAAGGGCAGCTTGTGCTCCACTGTTTGTGCAACAGATGTGCGCACACCTGCCCCGCAGCACCTTACATTTGGGCAGCAGATGTGCTTAACAAGAGGCTAAAGATGTTAAAACAGCTGCGAGTGGCTGTGCGGCCTTGGAACACCCCTCTGGAAAATCCCAGGTGGTATGGTCATCGTTACCACAGAGACACAGTTGTCCTTAAGAGAGGGCTGGTTCAACAAATTGGCCCATATGTGGTTAATTTCTGTCTATGCCTCGTTACTCTGCAAAACAAGATACTGATTCACAGAGAGAAATTCAGAGGTTGGACTGAAACTTTTTACTGATTCAATTACAATACATAGTGACAACAGGAGTCTATTTATCAGAAGTCCTGTCGTTTTTGTAAAACGTGTACTTCTTCACTCAGCACCTTTGGAAAGCTGATGACTATTTAATCAGGCCTTTGGATGCAATGCTTGCAACCTCTGGCACTCCTTGTCAGCTGTGTTACCTTTTGTTTGAAATACTGAGGTGCATTGGTTTCCATATTACTTTTAAACAATATTTCATCTAGTGCACTGTAGTTATTTGTGTCGATCTTTAACGGCAGGAAGTTTTGGAGTGGGTTCACACAGACTCTTTTCGACAAAAAAATAAAATAATCCAAACTGAAGCAATGCTCAAAAATCTGGTTGTGCTGTTTGCATCCAGCCTCTGTTGTTAGTGTAGTTTGTAGTCAGTATGCCGATGAAAGCACATTTTCTAAACCCTGCTGTTATGATAAAGATACATATGTGTTTTACAACCAAATGTTCAAGTTTACTGTAAAGACTTGATTCACAAAGTTGCACTGTCAAAATGAAGAATTTTGCATAAAATTGCAAAACTGTCCAACTCTTAGCTTCCTTTTAAAATGAACCCCCTCGAGCTTGTGTCAGAGCACTACCTTCTACCTTCTAAAGTGAGACTATTAAAAATGAGTGGGAAAAGGAAAGATGGAGGTACAGGGAGAGACAGAGAGTTCTAGGTAAACATGCCAAGGTCCTCCAGTGTATGTGCCAACAACATGCAGGCATTGGATGTCTTGCCAGGGGAGAAATGTTTTAGGGGTCGGGAAGAAGAGGCCTCGGTCCCAAACCTGTTCTTTTTTTTTTTTTTTGTTAAGGCAAAGCTCTTTAAAGAGTTCAATAGAATCCACCAGGTTTTGAAAACAAAAGGCACAAACACTCAGTCTTTCACTGTCAATCATTTTTGGATCTGACAACCTGTCTCCTCGCTTGTCACAACGCTTGAAAGCTGCAAAATATACAATCCCTTAGTCCCGTTCATCAGGATGTCTCAAAAGAGCAAAAGAAAAGTCATCCATAGTGCAGACTCACAATAACATTACCTCTAGTGCTTTTTGATGAAAGTGAAAGCACAGACAATCCAGGCTAACAAGAAATAAATGAGAATACAGATAGTCTGTGTATCATTCCGACTGGCTTTGAAAAACTACATCTCGTCTAGTGTTTGAAAAGCACTAGCATTCAAGGTCAAGTCAATTCCACTTCTAAGGAAGTTGTCAAAGAAACACATTGAACTTGATCAGTCTGTGCACTGCTGATCAGTGAATGTATCTTCAGTGTTCCATTTCCATTGTGCGTCACTTTTGTCTGCTTGATGCAGACTGATCTCATCCCACAGCAAGATGCCGGCTTGGTTTGGCAGGGTGAGACTTTCTGCAAGGGTGTCTTTAAAATTGACACTAACTGGAAGAGGACACTGTCAGAATGAAGACGCGTCTGAGAGGTCAAAGGCTCGGGGATGTTTCTTTACATGGTAGCATCCTCTTCCATTGGTTCCTCTTCAGCCCTAGAGAAAAGATCATACCTATGTTGTTATATTATTCATTTACAGTACCATGAGTCTATCTTTTGGATACTGTACTGTGCTTATACAAAGAAAAAAATACCATACAAGTTAGGCACAGAAAACTGGAAATATCAAAGCCTTCTGGGACTAGAGAGGGTATACATTTTATTTCTAAAAAGTCTCATGAGAAGTTCTTGGTTTGTTTTCAATTCAAAGTTTGACATTCAACACATAAACTAAATGTGTCTGAGGAATTACACCCAGAAACATCTCTTCAGTTTGTGTTGGAATTTGAAAGAAGCCACATTTTCAACCAATCAGAATGTTTCTCCATCTGCAGTTGCTTGGTGTAAAAGTTAGCTATAATTCAACAAGAATAAAGTTGATCAATCACGTCTTCCCTATAATGGGTGTGGCTTTGTTATCACCAACTTTGTTAGTTCACTACGGAAGACCGAAGCTTACAGTTTGTCAGACTGGGAAGCCAGCGAGCCTTTTCCTGATGATAGAAGCTGAATGTAACATTACAGTCGAGGGGCCAAAGTTTAAGAGTCAGTTTCAGCTTTTCTTGAAAGATACCACACACAGACAAAACCCTGTACCTCTTTCCAATGTGCTTGTTGGCAACAGACAGTGAGGCCATAGCGGAGACGGTCTCAGCTTCCTCTGCGTCACGCCGCAGGGCTTCACTCAACGAGCAACCAAGTGTGGAGGCGGAGCGTTGCAGTGAGCGCCAATATTTACCTACAAAAGAAAAAAACAGAACTAAGTCGAATCTTAATAGAACGTTTCTATGCGGATTAGGCCAGTGGCCAGCATTGCTGAGAGATCGGCTGTTTTGGAGTTTTTATTCATCACATAGATGTTGAAGCATGCTGTGTTTGAGTGTGTCTAAACTTTTTACCTTGGACTTCAATTACTTTCTCCATCGAGTGGACAGCGTTGGCATTCGGTCTCTGCTGCAGCACCTCATCAGGTATGGGGTCCAACTGGAGCAAAGAGAGAAAATAACATCACAACACTTTTCCTGCTTAACTTTTCTACCCAAAGAGAAAAGAAAAGGTAACACTGCATCTTTCACATTCTTTAAGACACTTGTGCCCCATGCCTGCTGTTTGGCAGGCATGGGGCACAAGTGGCACAGGACCTATGCCTACTGAGAGCATCAGCTAAGTGCATTAACTGTTGCATGCCGTTTTATAATTAAGTGGGTTGGAATGGATATTTATTTGAATTTATGTGACAGACAGGTGTTCAAAACGCAGCTTTAAAACATGGCAGAAAGACCACTTGAACTAATGTGGTTCCCTCCTGGTTTAAAAGATCACTTTTGAATGTGGACCACGTCCCAGTGTTGAATCATTCCAAGAGGTGGGGAACAAGCTGGAGCTGCTGACACAAAAGAAAATAATTCTGCAGATGCAAACCTCCTCCCACTCACAGAGAGCTTTGCTACTCTTTGACACAAAATACAATATGCGCTTTGTACTGGGACATATAGTAGTATACACAGATGCACATGAAAACTGCTTGCTAACACAAACCCACATATATACACACACACACACACACACACACACACACACACACACACACACACACACACACACACACACACACACACACACACACACACACACACACACACACACACACACACACACACACACACACACACACACACACACACACACACACGCACACACACGCACACACACACACACACACACACACACACACACACACACACACGCACACACACACACTCCAAAACATCGCCATACACACAAACACACACACCTTCCTCAGGGAGCTCAGCTAAGCCTATGAAACTGTCCAAGCCACAACTCAGAGGAAACAGGGCTATTCCCTGACGAGCCTTCCCAACCCGGAATGATTCAATTTCCCCCTTGGCCGACTGCACATAGGACACTTTCTCATCCCATTTTGTCAAACACACTCATTCAGCTCTGCATTCCTACACAGAAGACATGCATCCCTTTGCTGCAAATTCAAAACCCCAGTGGAATAACGTACCAACTGAGAAACATGTAAAGACAAACGGAGAGAAAAAAGAAAAAAGGTTTGGCTGGAGATTTAACGCTGAGGATGCCAGAGCAAAAGGGGAAAAAAAAAAAATTGTCGGTCAGCCTTGCAAAGCCAAGGCTAGAAGTTTTCTTTTAATTAAAACAAATAGAGTGTGGGAGGGGTCCACGGAGGCCGAGGGAAGAGGCAGTCTAGGGAGAGGGATACTTTAATCCTGCTGTGGCACGACAGGCTACATCATGCACACTGGGATGGACAGAGGTGTGTTTGCATGTAGACATATACACACAGAGAGTTTCTGTCCATGAATAATTAACATTGGGTTATTTTCTGTTTGGCTGACATTCTCATCCAGAGTAATTTACACAGGAGATGAGCCTTAATTCCCTTACTTGATGGAAATACATGCCAGGCAACTTGCAGATTCTGTTATTAACTTTGCTTCAATACTTCAAGAGTCCAAAAGACTATTCATGTAATCACCCAAACCAAACCTTTTGGTATTCATAGTGCAACAGCATAGAACACAACTGCTCTTCTTTGGACATTGCAGATAAACACTGCTCCCACCAAAAAATGTCTGCCTTGCTAAAAACCTGGAAAAACAAGATGTCAGATCAGTTAATGTTGAATGACATTCAACATGGTTTTCAGAAGACTCCCTCTGCTTGTCTTATTCTGTTATTCTAAGTCTGAAATATGACAAAGTACTTGCTTTAAAGAGTGAGGTTAGTTATTTAATAAAAGTTTCAAAAAGCTCAGAAGCCTCTGACAAAAAGAGGCAGGGTCTGTGTTGGTTTGCTATCCAAAAGTGTTTCCTTTGAATCCAAAAGTTTTCCTTGCTGTTGAGCTGAAGGACGTAGGCGGGATGTGTCCTTAAAGATCACAGAACTCTAAAGGCCAATTTCAATCAGAGTGAGTCAAAAGCAAATCTTGCAGAATGTTGGATCGTCATTAACATTTAATTGCATTGTGGAAATTCTTTCTTTGACCTATTCTGTTTGATGGCCTAATAAAGACACAAGTAACATCATACAACACACCCACACAAACACAGCCCCTTGAGTCTTATAATGCTAGACCTCAACTGTGGGGGAGACAGAAGTACTTATTTATCCCTCCCATCCCAAAAATGTCACTCTAGGGACTCCTAACTATTATTTTTACTTCTCCATCCTTCTGGCTACAGCTGCCAAGTCTTTTGCCATAACCATAGCCAATCCCAGCTCAGCCCTGCAGCCTGCCTTTCAAATGCAGCTCCCTGTCAGAGAAGGGTCAGGGGTTCTCTGGGGTTTCCTGGGGTTCACCTCAGAGCAGGGTTGGACAGGGGCAGCCTGTCAACTTGACTGACAGCAGGGCCTCACGCTTATAAACTTTAATGGCTCTTGTCAGGGAGCTCCAGAGGCCCCCACCTGGCAGGTATGGCAAACAGAAACGCACACACTGGAAGGCTTGCAAGCACAAGCGCACATCCATTGCGATATTTCTGTTGATGAAGGTTTGTGGTCCTGGCTGTGCCTGAACTTCTGCGTCTTTGGACCATCAGATGTGCTTCAGTCTTAAAGAGAGAACATCTGTAAGGCAAGGATGGTCTGTTGATTTGCTTTGACCATGTGGATGGATTTTTGATTTTCTATGTGACACAGCCGTCTAATTCACTCGGTCCTGGCCCAAAAACACTGACACACCATGAAAAGCTATGATCCGAGAGTGAGGAATGTGCCCCGGTAAAAACATTCCTGAGGGAGCCTGAAACCAAAACAGTGGAAAGACGAGGAAATCCACTTGTTCAGCAAAAAAAAGGAAAGGCACAAGGCATCCATTGTTTACTGTTGTGTCCATGTGCAGATGCTGGCGGTCACTAAAACCGACTGATTATGTTATGCTAACTGAACGAGGTAATGATGTTCACTGTGCAAAGCATGCAACCTTTTGGGAAAAGGGTGTAAGTTTGCCTTGTAGTTGGAGGTGGTTGCAAACAGACAGACCCGAGGGGGGACAGGTGAAGTCGAGCGTCTTACTGTAACTGGAGTATAAACACACCAAATAACCTCATTTACAGCTGCTAACAATTAGCATATTAGCCTGTTGTTTATCATATAATTGCTGACAACCATGGTCTGAAGTGGGCCAACATCTGTTTGAGCGCAATCATCAATTAGTCCCGAGTTCAGAGTTGACCAGTGTAGTCACAAATGCATCATTCATGAGCTATTTTACCAAAAAAACTCCACCATTATGTTCTACACTGGTGGGGGTGAATTAAAGAGACTGAAAAATCTCTTCTGCAATTGGCCTCCCTTTCTTTCCCAGCTAATCTTACCTGCTTTCAAAAGAAACTTATAGTAAAGCTCGTCTTAACCTGCCAATACAAAAACAGACACACTTCTCACATTAGCGAGCAGTTAAATACTGGAAGTGAACGCTGGACAGGAGGTGAAGAGGATAAGGGAACACCTTTAGGATGGGTTGTCTCCCAATTCAACACACAAGCAGAAACACACACTAAACAAAAGCAGGTACATGAGATTTCTTTAAAATGTACATTTTATATTTACAAAATATAAGATTATAACTCGGTTGGTCCTAACAGTAAGACTTATTTCCATATGCAATCATAGGACATACTGTATTGTTAAATTTACAGTGTGCTATTGTTGGACAGTTTTGGTGACGTCTTGGGATTTGGATACTTCCAGACAATACAAAGCTTCAGGCAGTTTGAAGCTTCATAAACAAAAGCACAGCTGACCAGCTAATCCAGCTGTGGTCCCTTGTCTGAGCCTACTCACTCGCTCCATTCACATTCAGCCAAAACACATGCATAACCAAAATAATTCCTCCAGAAATAACCCACTCAGTGGTCAAGTTTTAACCATTGCAAAATTAATCTGACAATGGACTTCTCTCTGTTCAGATTTTCCTTGTTGCCGAACCAAACTGGGGAAGTTACAGAGCATTCGATTTTAATGTTATTAAGTCTTCAACATGAGAAGCTGTTGCTGGACTTCCCTCACAACCCTCAAATAATGCAAAAGGCCAGGCCTTTTATCTAGCTCTCAATCCCTCACTGACGTTCTCCAGCCACATTCCAGGTCCATTACAGAGTCCTTCGCTGACATTATGATAAAAACACTTGCTTCCTGACGTTCTGATCTGATAGGGACATTTTTTGACTTTCTTTTTTCTTTGCTATCAGTTATCAAAGCTCAGCACAACTGAATAATCTCTCTTTCTTCAAACAGCTGACATCACTTGATGCCAAAAAGGAAATTGTTGAAAGTCATGAGAACTTTACGTTTATACTTAGCAATTAAGAGCATCTACATTTGTGTTGTTCATGGTTTTATCAAGGATATCTTTTGCTAATGAGGCCTCCTGTTTACCTCATGCTCCTATCATGTTGCTTTTCAATGTTTTTTTGCAGGGTGTTCAGAGTAAAAGCAAAAGATTAGAAGAAACAATATGAGAGTCTGGGATTCTGTATAAAAAAAAAAGAAGAAGAATCCTGGTAATTAGTTGCCTTTCGAGACTTTGTAAAGCTCTTTCAAAATAACAGTTTATCCGCTCGACTTCAAATGATTTCTGCATTTCCTTTTATTATCTGATCCCTAGGCACAGCCTAACCCTGCTGGAAGAGGTGTGAGGGTAACCATTCTCAGATGTTAGACAGCAATGGGCCCCCGAGCGAGAGGCTGTGAAGGGTATCCTGCAGGGTTGAGGCAATTGACGCTACCTGCCTCCTGCCTATTTTCAAATTTTCAGCTCCCACTGGCACCCATCCACTGACCTCCTCCAAACCCCTGCTGAGGCCGGTGCTCTGAAGGCTGCTGAAACCGAAGAAGCAAACCCCCTGATCCAATTTAGTATTTTTGCAGCAGGGTGGTGTTGTTGTGAGTAACGAGAGCGTCCTTCAAACTAAGAGTCCTGGGTCCAAACTGTCTGATAGCCAAGAGCATCCGCCCTGCTGAAGTGTCCTTGGATTCCTGAATTCTTACCAGCTGTATTGGCGGTTACAGAAGACATCTTTGAGTCATGGGCACAGTGCAGCCTAGCAAAGTTATGTTATTAAGCTATGCCTGTTTTCCACTTTTGAAGAACTTTGATACAATGGATCTGTTGTTTCCTGATCTGTGGATACATAGAAGTGCTTTCCTCTGAAGAAGACACATTAACACATTTGTCAGTGCTTCAACTAATCATCTGTGTATTCATTATCTTGTTCCTGTCTGTGTTGTTCATGGTCTACACATTCCACCAGACGATGGGCTCGTTGGTCGCTGTGACAGAGTTTTATGAATGTGAGCCTGTGTTATTGTTCTGTTTGTTCTGCTGGTTCTCCAAGATCCAAATGGAACGAGGCCATGTGGGTTTTTTTATGGTTTCTAAGAACTCATTTATGGCTCGAGCTGTCTGCAGGGCCGGAACAAGAGGATGAGCTGTTACAACCTTCAACAAAGCTCATAAAAAATCAGTGATCAACAAAGAAGCACCAATCTTCTCAGTAATTCTTTTCAAAACAAGACAGATTGTAATTATGATAGTTCACTGGTTACAATTGATGGATCATAAGATTTTTTTTTTAATCCTAATAACATTGTTTAAGCTGTGTAACATTTTGAACAATGATACTTGCTGTACTTAAATGAAAATAATGGCAACACAAAAACTAACCTTCCCATGTTGTATGTCAGTCCCAACATTGTTACACTGTTATGATGATTGCAACAGCTAGTCTCCCCATATGCCCTGTATCACATGCTGACTGTGAACACATTTATTCCAAGAACAGTCTCATCAGGGGCCTGAAAATAATGGCTTTAGCAGGTCAAGTAGCCATTCATTCAAATGGCAAACACCACCTTGGGTTGCCTTGTGGCTACTTCTGCAGCAACACTTGAGGCTGATGATCTTTTTTTAGATAAACCAGTCTGAGTGTCAGTCTGGATATTTACTCACATCATGTGCTTACTTACTGCCTACTGTCCTGGACTCCCTTCATTGGCTCCCTGTCAGTTTTAGGATCCATTCTAAGATCTTGCTGTTTACTGACAAAGCATTAAACGGGCTGGCTCCATCCTACCTCTCTGACCTTTTACATCACGGTCATAGAGATCTGCTGATCAGTCACTTCTCTTTGTGTCACTCTGATGAACGCTCAACAGTCACAGAGTGTCAGAAGTGTAGCTGTGAAATACCCTCGTGCTAACCTGTCACTGTGAATGTACATACTGTATGTTATTTAATTTAAATGATCAACTAAGCACACTTTTTAATGTAAATACTGTAAAGATAACTACCTTATGTTTACTTCATCATCTTTTTGCACTACTTATCACTGCACTTTTATCTTATTTAGTCTTGTTCACAGTCTTGTGTAGTCTTTGTTTACTTATTCATGTCATCTTGAATTGGCCATTTTCTTTTCTATTGTTATGCTTTTTACATATTTGCTGTAAAGCACTACGGTCAACTCTGATATTTTTAAAGTGCTCTATAATAAAGATGGATTGGACTTACTTGGTATATTTGGTTTTAATAATGTTTTTATTTTGCTTGTAATGCTAAGATAAGTGACAGTTGGTAAAACTTCCACAATGCTCACTCTTGTCTGTTCGATTTGCATTTATCAATTGCATTGAAATAGAGTAATTTTACTAAATATAAACATGTATCTCCCTCCATGTGTGCACATTTCTGGGACACAAAAATGCATCTGTCCAATCAGAAGTAGACGGATATGGTTGTGAATTTGGACAACACAAACAGAGGATACAAACAAATCCAGCATCTCAAGCTGCAGAAAGACATCACAACTTGTAAAACATACAGGATAATAACAGTACCTAACCCCAATGTGAGAAACCAAACATCAACAACAACCATCTCAGTGCACTCGATTAAATAGGGTGTGAACACTACAGCACAAGATTAGTTCACTTATGAGACACACTCCAGACATGACCTTCGATCTGTTTGAGTTGGCTCGATATACAGCCCGGAGAAACAGGATCTGGATGAAACCATCCTGAGCAACGGTCACACAAGTTTACTTTTACTCATTTTCCTACAAAAACACAACAGTCACACCCTGTTCTTTTCCCGTAAAGCTTGACAATCTCAGTTCTCTATCAAAATTCAGTAGTCCCTTCAAATATAAAAGCCCTAAGATATCTTGGATGCATAATCTGGGAGGAGAAAATAAGACTGAGCAGCAAGTCCAAAAAAGCACTCCATGCTCTCCATTAGTTGGAAGAAACGAGTGGGCGGCTGTTGAAGAGTTGCTATTCTGTTGTGCGCCATGAATCACAGAGCACTGATGTTTGTTCAGTCCCACGACCCAACCTACACACTCCCACAATTAACCTTCTGCCTGGAAATCCTCTGCCTCTGACGTGCTTGTGCGTGTGAGTGTGAGTGAGTGTGAAGCTGACCACCTCTCTGAACGGGAGAAAGCAATGGAAGAAAAAAAACACAAATAAAATAGTACTGTCCAAGGTGTAAGACTTTCCTGTTTTCTCAATATAATGTATGTAACAGGACTACGGGGCTCACTGTTCTGCAGCTCTACTGTGTTTTTAACCACTTACAGTTGAGTGCTCCCTGCTGAAAATGTTTGATGAAACATCATTCAGGTGAGTGACATAATCATGGACCAGGAAGTTAAAAAGGCCTGACACATAATCAAAAAGCCAAGGCAAAAGGTATCCAGGCTTAAGCTTAAGCTTCAGGGCGAATCAGACAAAGTTGTTGAAATTTAAATTAAGGAAAACTCTGCATTTAATTGAGGAATTAAAATGCAAAAGCAAGTGAAGTTCGACTGCAGTCAGAACATTTCATGCAGACAACCCAAACAACTAAGAGAGTCCTCAGCTGCTAAAAGTCTGAAATGTTCATGTCTACGCAATTAAGCAAGAATTCTGTTGTTACGAGGCTTTTAAAGGATGGTTTTCACAACCTCTTTGCACACTATATTGCGGACATTAACTAAAAAGACAATGAAAAATGTAAGTACACAACAGTAATATAGAAAGTTTTACAGCTTGGATAAACTGGATTGAATTTTCTAAATGGGGAATTTGTGATCTCTGCTGTGTGCATATTTCACCCCAAGCTATACAATGTTAAATAGTTAAATCCACGATTCAAAAAGGATCGTCCTGATCAAAGTTATTTACGAGGATATTTTGGCGGTTAATCCCTCCTCCTCTAGACTCTCATCTTACCTCATTGCCGAGCAGAGCTGAGACACAGGCTTCAGAGGCATCGCATATGGCAGTGAGGTCGTGACCCCCCTCCAGGGCAAGCACCAACCGACCGCCTGCCAAACCCATCAGCTGCCGAGTCAGGTAGCCAAAGCCTGGACACACAGGAAATGACAGCAAAGAGAAAAAGAATGAGATTGGAGGAAGTATGGTGTTCAAGTTCTAACTTCCTTTTTGGATATTGATGAAAGAAAAAGAGGGAGAAAAAGGGGGTTTGAGCACGCATTAGAGAGGGGATGACTGCATCAGAGAGAGAGAGAGAAAGAGAGGAAGAGAGTGCACTCTGGATTTACTTGGAGCTAAAAAATAAGCCCTAATATGAGCCAGGTTTAATTTCAATAAATGCAGCTTTGCATTTAGGCTTGGTCACAGTCTTTGATCTTTTTCTGTCAGAAGAGGGAAATTTGAATGCACACGGTTCAGCTATGCTTTTTCCCCCTAAATTCTAACCATACCCGCTTATCCTGCAATCATCTCCAAACCACCCATAGCACCCCCTGTTACAAGCAGGACCCCTACTCTTATTTGAGATCAGCGGGCTGGTTTAAGAAAAGCTCTTTGCTGGCACGCCAAGGTCTTGATCTGAATACACAAGTCAGAGGCACAAAGTATACACAAAATGTCTGTTTGGTGTGTCTGCGTGCCGGCCAGTCTTTCCTGCTCTCAGAAATGGTATTTCAATGCATAGGATAAAACATATACTGTAAATGAGTTGAGTGCACTGTGAGAAGCATGTACGAAGAGTGCTTTATTCAAACTTCTTATTTCTGGTTTTAAACAAAAGTTGGTAGCTGTGATCTGCACTTACATTTAGCTGTTAGTTTGTATCCTCCCAGGGGTGGAGCATGACCGTCAACTGCATCAAAGCCTGAAGATACCAGAACAATTTCTGGGGCAAACTCATTGGCAATAGGCATGACCACCGTCCTAGAGGAACCAGAGGGAGAAAATACAAACAACAAAATAATGTATGAATGGTTAAGTTTGAAGTTAAAGAAGCAACCTCTCTCTGAAAGAAGAAGTGTGACATTACACAGGAGAAAAGGTCAAAACTAAAATATCGATTCAGCAAAATAAACTCTTGTTGATAGCGAGGTGAAAGTTGATCCTCATCTTGCACTGTTGAGTCAAATCTTTTTTCTTGTATCTTTAAGTGTCCATCAAAAACTTAAAAGATAAACTCCTGCACACTGTCTAAATTGCAAACACACATTTGTTGGCAACATGTTGGTACTCGACCTTCATCAGGCAAAAAGTTTGTTAAAAATAGGCATGACATCCTGAATAGGAAGTGGCTATGAGCCTGCAAACCAATCATCATTATTGGTCTGAAAGGCAAACATCTCCCTAATGTGTTTGTGTATACATTCTGTGTGCGGCAGAGGAAATGTCCACACACACTGTTAAAGGGAAGTTTGAAAATTCGGAGGAAGCACCACACTACAACATCCTTAAATCAAAAGGGGAAACAACGTATATCTGCATGTGTGTATGTTTTTGAAATATGCAGGATCATTGAACTTGAATCAACTTTGAATGGGTGTGGTGAATGAGGGCTGTTTGTTTACAACCTCCATCTAACACACAGCTGGCAGGGAGGGAGTTCTTGTGCACATTGTGTCATACATCCATAAATCTAATCAACAGCAGGGTACTGTGCTATGATTCACTGCAAGTTGTGGCTGGAAAATCCAGCCTGGTTTTATATGGTGACCCTGTTTGATAAAAACAACGTAAACTCTATGCATGCGGCACCTAGGGAGTTTGGCACAAGAACATTGGTCCACATTAAACTGGACTACTCTAAATGTATAAGCTTCAACTGTGTATTCAAGTACTGGACTCATTTAAACAAAATAATCAAGTCATAAAAAATGGAATTTATGTATTGCTTCAAAACACGATAAGTCAACAGTTAATTAATCAACTCTACATTTACTTTCTTCTCTGTATTGTTAAGGATATCTGTAAATAAGGCATTAGAGATTACCAGGGTTTTTTATACTTGCGTTGGCACACTAGAGGCTCAGCTGTATTAAAGTGTTGAGGTTTGCTGGTTAATATGATTTAGGATGGGACTTCCCAGATAGCAAAACAATGGTTTCATCTGACTAGCTCAGTTTCTTTAGGGAGGTCTTGGATATATGGGCAAGCAAGGTTTTTGTGAGGTCTGCAAGTGACGAAGTACCACAGGGTCCTGTCATAGGTCCTCTGTACTTTGCTGACCTCAGGAACACAGTGCTGGTTTGCCGGCTGCGGGCGAGCAGCGTGCCCTGAACTCCGGAGGCCAACAGTTTTTCCATCTTATGTTCACCACCAAATTACAACCCTTAACTTTGTACACCACACCCCCCGCCACAACACAACACTCATACGTACACACAGCTGTCTGAGGGAGAGGCGCTAGGTAGTATTAGGAACGTTTGGGAGTCCCAGACAGCAAGGATGCACTGATTGTGTGCGTCACTGTGTGCTAGCATGCATCTGGCAACATTTCAAAGGAAAACGTCATGTAAGAAGGCTACGGAGAAGGATGGAAAAACAACTTAAGTTAGACAGATAAAAACACTGAGGAAATTCAAGAGGGCAAGACCTTTGCTTTGGTGAGAAAAAATTAGATGCTTTTTATGAAATGTCATTCAACAACACAAAAAACGTTTTAGGAAATCAATAGAGATTTTGTACATATATGGTAAATGGATCTGTCATTTCTTTGTATTTTTTAGGCTTTGTTTCCCACTTTTCAGCCCAATCACTAATGTTCACGCACAGGTTTGGTTCATGAACATTTTGGCCATATAAAACCCAACATTAAATGGTGTGGACCAAAGGCTTGCATGTGGTATGACACAGTGCAGTGAGCATGATTGACGGCTGAGCAACCTATTGAGGGGTCCCATGCCCCCCTTCTCAAGCCCTTGAGACTGCCTCAGCTATGGTCATTATGATAAAGACGCTCATCCCATCCCCTTCAATTTTATCCAGAGATTTAAGGGATAAAACCCCACAGCAATCAATTAGCAGACTGGCACAAAGGGAAACCAGTGGTTGGGGATGACCAATTATCCCTGAATCAGAGGCTTCATATGTGGAGATGAAAAAGCCTTTCTGTTAATTGATGGAGGGTAGAGTTTACGACGCTGTGAGCTACAGGATATCCTGCATGAAGAAGTAGCAGTCTAAACCACGTCTGCCTGTCTCACGGCTACATTTAAGCATGAGGGCAATCATTGGGGCAAACACAAGTTGAAGCTTTGTTTAGCAATATTTAATTTTCCTACAGGTGCACAAGTACAAAGTTTCAGAAAAAATACCTTAGCCAAGGAATGCTGGGTGTGGGCCTGTGATTGTTTACTTGGAAAAGTGGGAATCGAGTGTGATTGTTAAAATCCATTTATTTAGTTCTGCCATTTTGAAAGTTGCAGATTTGAAAAAGTGCTTATAATGATAACAGTAAAAGGTAAATTTAAAAATCATTGCCTTGCATTTATAGAATGTATGATAAAACATTACTAAATAAATGATAATTACTGAGACTTGTCACATTTTCATAAATGCTGATGGTTAGTAAAAACAAACAAACAAACATCTTCGGCACTGGATGGGAGTGTTGTTTGTATAAAACAAAGGAATACAATATTGTGAATGAAACAATGACACGAAAAAACGACAACCTCAGGAGTTGAAAAATAAAGACCATGCATAAGTGCACTTGATGCTGACCGCAAAAGCCAGAGACTCCCGATTAGATCTTATTTAAAAAATAAACAAAAACAACAACATTTTTACAAAAAACAAATATGTTTATAGCCTGAGTAGTTTGGTATCATAAGCTTATTACTTTATTGGCAGTAGGAGCATTTGTAGAACCCATTTGTATTTATCCTATTAAGCCTAAGAGTTATTCCTGGGTTTGCATACAAAGGAGGATGGCTGAGTTGTACCTGTTTCCTTAGCTTGTTTTTGGCCTTCAGAAAGCCTGTTCCGAAACCAATGGCTGATGTCACTGAAATTACTTCAATGTTTTATACAGTCTATGGACATGGTACATGAAGAATTGTTCTCCCTGATGAATCACAACATATCCTCCTTTGCTCATTAAACCTTCCACACATCTATAGACTTCAATCCTCACATGACTAAACCTCACAAAAAGGCCTTTTCCTCCCCTTTTTTAAACTGACTAATTACCCCTCTTTTGATCCTGATGAGCACATTGCATGTTTGGCAATTATCTTTCAACATGATTTCAAGAGTACACAAATGTACTCAGGTTAATTCAGTAGTAGATCTTGGCATCGCAGGGATTTTCTGAGCCAAGGAAAACTTCCTCTCTGGGGACTACTCATCTTTGTGTAATTACTCTGGCCCATAATTTTGGCTTTTCCACATCTTGATTATGCCTTCTAATCCAGTGTACTCAAGGTTTCAAACATGGAGGGAAGAAATGTGGCATTGGTGGTGGACCACAGGCTGTATATATATGGGATTAAATATTGCAAAGTAAAAATAACATCTAAAATGTAAGTTCCAAAAGTGTGTTTTGTCTATATGTAATACATTAAATTAGGGATCTTTGTAAAAATGGTTTATTTTTATAAAACAGATATCATTGATACGGTCTTTGAAAGTCATGTGTAAATACAGAAAATTAAACCTGCAGATATTGAGATTTAATTTATAATTCTTGATAGGCAAGAATAGTTACCATTCAGCATCACCTGAGCAGGTTGGTGACTAAGGTAAGGCCCCTTAAAGAAGAAAAGACAGACTCTGTCCTGAGCAGGGAGCAGTGTTTATCAAACCAGTCAACAAAGGGTTAAACTGCAGAGCTCAAGGCTTTCCTCTGTTCATAAAAAAAGAAGGGGAGAGAGCTGGAGAGGAGAGAGAGAGTAAGAGCGAAAAACTCACACACGCACACTTACACTTCAAAGCCCTGTCATCTGGCACTGCGGAAAGCTGGTTTGAATTAAGTTTAATTTCTCCTCCTCTCTCGTCTTTCCAAGTTCACGGCAGAAGAGGGAGTGAAAGAAGGAGGGGAGAGAGAGCGAGAGAGCTAGAGAAAGAGAGAGAGAGAGAGAGAGGGAGAAACGGTGCCTCTGGTTTTCATTAGGGCCAATTTTCTTATCTTTTTTCTCAGTGCTTTCTAGAGACTAAGATTTGATCCCCTGCAAATGCAACGTGGCACAGGCCAGCAGAGGAATGGGAAGGTGCCGACTGCAAGGCACGCATCCCTTCCAAAAGACTGAACAGAAAGGACCACAACACACAGATAAAGGATGGTGCTGAATGCCAGAGAGAGAGAAAGGTGTTGTGTGTATCAGGTGTCTATGCACATGAATCTGGAGGTTGATAATGGTAGGCAAGCTGATGTAAAAGATGCAGGTGTAAGCCATTTTTCTGGGTATTCATGCACCATCATGTACGTTTCAGCAAAGTTATTTTGCACCTCTGTGTGTATACGTGTGCTAAATGAATAGGTGTGAGTGTAGTTCATCTGTGAGCTGGGAGGCACGTCTGCTGTTGTCCTGTGGGACCTATGAATTTTGCAATGCTGCTACAGCCTCGGGGGATTAATGGCGCCAAGGTCTGAGGTGATACCCATCCAAAACTTTGGTTTGCCTTCACCTTTAATCTTTAGATCTGTTCCATAATGCCAAGAAGTCTGATTTAATAGCCTACAATTACACATAGAGAACACACAAACACACTACAAGCCTCTCCACATGCATGTTCACTCATATGGAGGCACGTTCCCCTGAACAAACACACGCACACCCAAACTACTGTATAATAAAGTGGTTTCTTCTTTTTGAACAGCGTCACCAGTATTTGCTGGTTTAACTGAAGCGTGGTGCATTACTGATTAGTTTAAATGTGTACTGATCAGCTTTATTACAGAACAACTATCTCATCTGATTCTCTTCTGTGTTTTGGTCTTTTTTTGTATCCCTCAGTCAAACCGCAAAAGAAACCCCTGAATTAAAGCATGTAAGAGCTTGACCACAAATGGATTTTAGCAGGGGGGAAAAAGTGAGAAAGCTTGGAGCTCTTTACTTCTTTCTTATGTTATTATAACAGAGAAAAGTATTATACCAAATGAGTGTTAGGCTTACTGTGCTAATTTATTGAGGCTTTACAAAAATAGTCTGTAGGATGATATGCATGCATACACATACAGTGGTTTTCAGCAGTGCATGAACATAAAAGCATAGAAAGAGGAGGATAAAACAGGAAAAAGACACTCCAGAGAAGTACAGTTTAAATGCAGGGGTCTGGCGTGCATTAATGGGGAAAGGTGTGCTTCCGAGAGTTTGCGTGCCAGAGGACAGTGGCCTGTCAGTTTGATGAGTTTGGCTCAGGCCAGATGGACGCATGGACTCAAACGTGAGTTTATCTTCAAAGAGCACTGGAACGAACTCAGACCTGCTCCTCACCAGCTGTATGATCCAAAGATGTGTGTGAGGACATGAACATGTCTGTGGTGAGTCCATGCCTATACACTTGTAGGTCTTTCAAGCTTTGTGTGTCTGAGTGAAACGTTAAAAATAGCCAGAGAAAGTGCACCTAATTGGAATCAGGCATGGCATGAGGAGTAGCTGCTCCCTACCTGAACGGCCCCTAATATCTATTGTCAAACTATGCACTGCCCTTCCTCCAAAACACTTCCCAATGAAATCTACAGCACAGCCATTCGGCCATAAATGAACTATGAAGAAGCAGGTGTTATCACTGTCTTACCTAAATGCAGCCAGGTACTCTGCATCACCCATGGGTGGCTCCAGTCCTCCAGTAAAGGCCATGTTCACATTGAATCCTACGCCTGCTCCAGTGCCCACCTAAAACACGCACAACGACACACACCTAGGTGACTTCATCTGCAGACATTTAGAAGGATAGGTCGGCATGTAGGAAGAGAGACAGACTACTGCCAACCTCATCAGGAGCTCCACTGCCAGGAAAGAAGTTCCCATCGTCATAGCGATGCAGTGACAGGTAGAGGACATTGGGGTCGGTGTAGAAGGCCTGCTGGGTGCCATTTCCGTGGTGAACATCCTGGATACATGACAAAGGAAAGGTTAGGGAGACCGAACATTACACACACAGTGTAACAAATGTCTAGACAAGTCAACCAAAGGACATCAGATGATTTGGGAAATGAAAGACCAGCTGAATGACAATGAAAAACAGTAATGCTTCTAGACACTCAGATCTGTCTCTCAGCTGTACTCTGGGTATGATGACTAAAAAGGATGGTTAGCAGGATTCAATAAAGCATTGAACTTCAATTGTTGCTCACATTTGTCAACAACACGGCATCAATTAAATGACCTCATTGTCTGTATCCCAAGAATGCTTTAATACACTCATCCTAAAAATGTCCCTGTCGGCTGGAGGCTGAGTGGCATGACAATGAGCTCGCTGGCTGCACTAAATGTCCCTCTGTGACAGACAGAGAGGAAATGAAAAGGCCCTTCAAAGGCTTTGAGGAATGGCCATGACCAGTCCAGTGCTCCTAGACATGGACCAGGCTTTGTCATACCTTCTTATGAATTACTCTGTCTCGCTTTTGAAAAAGGACAGTGTCTGACCTGAGCCAATATTTTAGGCCCTATAATTCATCTCCAAACAGAGCGGCGTACAGGTCGAGTCTGTTGCTTCATTTTTAATAGTCTGAACTTGTGTGACCTCACGGAAAGATACATGTATTTTGGGTTTGAATCTGCTTTCTTTTACACATTACCCTTCCTATCCTGTTCTTCACTCCTCACGCGAAACCAAAGAGCAGGAAGGACTACACACGGTTGATTTCTATATTCTCATAGCGTGTCTATCTTGTTTGTCTTTTTCTCCTGACCGTCTGAAAATGTAAAGGGCCCTAATGTCTTCTGCAAAATTGACCTTTTTGTGAAAAAGAAGAGAAAAGCTTGCTGAGTTGCCTACGATGTTACTTTAAGAGATATTGGCTACATTATTTTTTTGTAATGTAACTGGTTTGAGACTTCACAAGAGGCAACAGAGTTGTATGAGTTATTTATTATTTGCAGCAGCCATTTCCATGTGTACAATACCTGAATAGAGAATGACATTCCTGGAGTCCCTGTGGGGTCGTTTGTATTTGCACTACCTCGAATTTGTATTCTGGATCTTTCAAATAAAATAATGTGTATAATATAGATTCATTAATAGTCAAGGTAACATCTTCATTTTGAAGATATTTTAAGTCTGTTTGTGAGACAACAGCTGTCCTCTCTTCAGATTCTTCTGATAAAATCTATTTTTAAACCATCCACAGGCGATCCCTCTTCAATGGTTCATCAATACCTCTCGCCCCGTGTTTTCATATGAGGTTGTAATCTATCTTTTTTGTATCACGCCAATACGTAACAAATTCTACCTCAAGACCCTTCAGCTCAGGTCAAGGCTGTACTCTTTGTTTTATTTACAAAGACCCATCATTGGTTCATCATGAGCACAACACTTGGCAACATAAGGCAAAGAAATAGATGCTAGGTACAACTTCTTTTTAACAGGCAGAAACCTGCAGCAGGACCAGACTCACATTAAACAGCCATCTGCCTTGACGGTTTGATAATCTATTGTGGTAATGACTCTCTAAAACCTTTATAACCTTAGAGAAAGACCGTGTTGCACACCTACATTTAAGTGTGAATTCATGCAGCCTCTGGGTGTAAGAGGAACTTACCCAGTCCACTATGAGGATTTTGCTGACGTTGAGTCTCTGCTGCAGCAGCTTGACAGCTATGGCGACTGAGTTGAAGTAACAGAATCCCCTGAAAATGTTCAGAGAGAGGTAAAATGAGACAAAGAATACGGTGAAGAAAAACTGCAGAAGAAAATGAAGACATTGAGAGACTTCTGATGAATAGGCTTTTTACTTACATGGGCGTGCTCTCCTCAGCATGGTGTCCTGGTGGTCGAACTACAGCGAAACCATTCTGACAGGAAAAAACACAAACTTGATATACAGCATGATTCAAACAGTCATTCATAAACAAAGACCTAAACCCTCAACTGGTGATATGTTTCTCTTATCTCTAAAAAGACTGATGTGTTGGAAAATGCGGCGATATCGCTTTTTTCTTGTCATTCTCTTAGTTGTCTTAGTGTCAGGACGGTGTGGATACAAAAAGCAAAACAACATAAATACATAATGTAAAGCTTAATTAATTTAACACCAAACCTGTTTCTCTCACAAAAGTTTGAAAAATAAAAAGTTCAGTTAAATATCTGTTTCTCCGTGGCAGAGTAATGCCAGAATGTGCATGTACACACAGAGGAACAGATGCTAACATCAGGTCAGCTCAGGGAAGCTTTCTTAAGGCAGAGACCAGCGGGACTCCCAGCAACTGTTTTGTGGGTCTCCAACAACTACGTGGGGACATTAGATAGATGTTCAGGCTGATGTAGAGCGATGCAGGCCGGGCTAATGATGTTGAGTCAGCTGCTGAGGATTAGCAGCCGGCTGGGAGTTTATTGTCAAGACAACTGCCTCAGCTGGTTTGAAGACACTCCGTTAAGGCTGGCTGCATGTTACAGTGTGTAAGTAGGTGTATGAGAGACAAAGGGAAAGCATACTTCTTTCTCTATGCAGAGGAAAAATAACAACGGATCAAAATAAATGTGTGGAGGGAGAGAGAGAGAGAGAAGCAGATGGAGTAACAGACGTGTGTGAGTGTGGAGTAGATTTATGGCATTCTGTAGAGTTCAGAGAGTTGCTGGTGCAGGTGGAATTTGGTCATTTGGCTGTGGAGGATCCTCAAAGGACCATCTGTATGTGTAAGCATGTGCAGGACCATGTGTGTGTCTGCAGGAGTGTGTGTAAAAATGTGTAGATAAAGTTTGTAAGGGTTACAATCTGGTTAAGCTAAGGGCAAGTCCATATCTCTAAACTTTAACCTAACCAGGAAGTTTCTAGTGTTTTCCCTCCTGTGTGTTTGAGCCATTATAGTTTCCTATTAATTTCAGATATTCCTTATCACACATTCTGTATCAAACAAAAGATGAGACCGTTTCAACGTCATAGTCACAATTCAAACACGTAGAAGAAGTTATAAACCCTGGAACACAAATCTAAATTCCATGTGTGTATTCCATTTATGTGGTACTGTCACGCAGAGTAACGTCATTAGTCTGTGGCGTGTTGGTGCTAAGCTAACGCAAAGTGCGACTGCTGCTCTGCAGGTGGTTGTGGTGTAATGCCAATAAAGCAGGCCTGTTAGCGAGGTCTGTTGGCGTTTGCGGTGCCCGTGCGCCGGGCCTCCCTGCTGGGTTCAAACAGTAAGCTGCTTTTGCCACAGACACAGGAAGGCTGGCTGGTGGGCAAGGCATGACGGGGGAGGGGACCTGTGTCTGGAAGGTGCTAACGAGACTTTGGTATGGACGTTTCTGGAAGGAAGGTAACTTCTTTCTTGAGATTTTTTTGGGGAGAGGACGGGATAGTTCAGCACTTTAGGATAGTGCTTCCATTTACTAGTGTTTGGTATATAGTTAATGCATTTTGAATATTTGGATTAACAGAACCGAACATGGATACAATACTAAGACAAGACTTTGTGTTGGAATTTATCAAGATTCATAGCTGTTTGGATCCATTTAAAATAAATCTGCGACTAGTTTCTTTTTTTTTTTTTTTTTTTTATCAATCTGAGTTTTTTCATGTTGGCTCCTCCTTAAAGTTTGTTAAACACAGAAAAGGCAAATAAAAGGTTGAAACAAAAAAAACATCCTTTTGTTATTTCAATACCAAACAAACAAACAGCCAGGACTTTGGTGCTCATTGGCCTGCACAGAGAGTCCTTACTTACCTTCAGTTCTCCAGATGCTACTTTGAAGACCAGTTCCACCACGGAGCCGACGGCCAGTCGAGCTGCACTGGATGAATGGACCTCATTCCAAATAGTGTCACTGTCCACCTGCGAACACAAACACACATTCTTTATGTCATAACATTTTAAACAGCAGATAGCGTCTGTTACTTTGGACTGTTTTCCATTTTTTTAAGGATGTTTAATGATTTGGTTCATGCGAGTGTGACAGCAATTGTGTCATTTCACTGAGTCACAGGAAGTCTTTGAAAGTGGCAATTCAGAGACCGCTGGAACATGTTTTCCCTGACATAAACAGAAAACAATTGAAAGAGAATCTGTGAGGCAGTAACACATATTTAGAAGCTTACTCATACAGACAAATGGTTAAAACTGAATGTACTGTACCAGACCAAAAGGCAGGAAATCTGAAGAACAGAGACTCTGCCGATATAAGGGCCCTCTACTTATCGGGCTGTTATTATTACTAATGGTTAATACTTTTAGATTGTAAAAGAGATGCGCTGGAAATCCAAGATAAAAAATTAAACTACAGAGTCTGACATTCCTAATGACAGTTTCTCGTTTGAAATTAATGCTACATGTTATTGGACGTAGCCGCAAGAGTCAACTGAAAAGTGGAGAGGAAGATATCGACCAAAAAAAAGTATGAACCAGTTTCATCAGCCATGTACTAGTTGTGTGACATTGTCCTCTTCACCTCTGCCCACATGTCCCAGAGAATTCCAGCTACGTTCTCTATAAGTTCACCCCGAGTCATGTGAAAATTATTCGAGGGGTGCAGGAAAAGATTTGGGTAAAGTCGGGGTTGAAGAACTTCACACAGGAAGCTCACCCAAAACATTTCAGGAAACTTTATGAAGATGTTTGATCACACATGAAGTAATAGGATTTAAAAGAAACACATTGTAAATTGTATGGATTAAATAATAAGTAACAATGCCTAAACATCAAGTAAACTAGCAAAAATAGATGAAGGAAATGTAATCATTGTTTGTCATAAATATATGATTTTAGAACTGACTGAATGTATTTAAGTTTGTTTTGAGTAAGCCCTACATTTACTGGTCATGCCTGATTAATGCTGAGTCATGCTTGGCCCTCTGCCCCAAACACAACAGTACTCACACGTGTGTATGTACACACACATGCATACAAACTGAAGGAACCAAAAAATTCTATGGGATTGATTTTCAGCAGGGGCATGCACAGGATAATATACACACCCTCTGTCAGGCATGTCAGTTACTGCAAGGCAGATGGAAGATATGATAAACACTGAGAGAAGACGCTGGCAGAGGAAAAGAGGAAAAGGAAGGTCTGTGTGTCACTGTGTTTGAACTGTACACACATGTGTGGAGTGGCTGATTCCAAAGATTGAGAGAAAACACTGGACTTCTTCTACTGTGAATATATTCACTTTAAGCTGTCAGACAGCCGGCCTTTACATTGACACCGGCCGCCTTTTGGACATGCCGTGCACTAACCAAGTTAGTCTCCCATTCCTTCAACCTGGGAAGCTTGTTAAGTGACTTCACAGCTTTTCAGTCATCTTGCCTCCAGTGACAGGAGTGATCAAGGCTGGAGGAGGACTTCTTAATAACATCAACAGGGTAGAAATAAAGTCTCTTTTTAAGCTCAGCCAAGAAGGATTTTGTCATGAAATGAAACTGTGCCGAATTTCCCATAGACTTCAAGCTAAAAAGGAGGCAGAGAGTGTGCTTGTTGAGTGACAGATGGTGCTGAGTGCAGCGAGAGAAACCGAGGATAGGAAGACACCACGTAGAAGTCCAGTCAGTGATTGAGTGAGGAAACAAATAAAGAGCCAAGTGAGTGAGTGAGTGAATTGGGAAACTGAATCACTGAGTGGTTTATTATTTCCCATGTTAATGCATTTTGCCTTAAGCCAGAAGTAGCAAAAAAAGCAAGTCAAGAAAAGTGAAAGGGAAGAATCGTGCGTCTTTGTTTGTGCGTGTGAATTTGTGTGTCAGAGGTAAGAAAAGAGCGGGAAAGTGCTGGTATGACGGAATGACTGTTCTCTGCAGGCTGACAGCCTAATTTCAGCCCCCTTCCTCTGTAAATGTGTGTGGGTGACTTGTGAATGTGTGGATGACAGGAAGACAACAATTTAGCCCTATTTGCTGTTATAAAGAGCAGGACAGAGCAGCAAGGAGCCCCAGAGTCTTCTTGTTCCCACCACAGCAGAAGCAGTGGGAGGGTGAAACAAGAGAAAAACAAAGAAAAAGAGCTGCGAGGTATGGATGGCATGTAATGAAGTTAGAGATGCAGAAAGAGCAAGTAAAAGGTGAAGAAGGTGAAGGTGGGTGGGTGGGAGGCTTGGAGCTGCACCAGCCTGCACAAGCAACAACAAAACACAGACACAAACAGGCAGGTGTGAGACATATCCGTTTCAAAAGGCATCGCTTCCAACTCTGACTAAGCATCGAAATGATTGCATTCGCACACAAACATCCGAAAACACTGAGCTTTGCAAACAAACAAAAACATACCCCCCACCAAATCAAATGCACACACACGCACGGGCACACACACAAATACACAGCTCGTATGCCTGAAAACATCTGGATATAATTACAAACGCGGCGGAAAGGCGAGCAACAGATTTTGTTGCCTCTGGTCGTCGAAGGGCGGTGTTTGTGTGTGCGAGCTCGTGTGTATGCTAGTGTGTTACGTCTGTGTGTGTGTGTGTGTTTGATTGGTGAAACAAGAAAAAAGGGGGATCATTATTTAGGGGGCAGAGAGTGAGTGAGCAAAGGGACATACAGTTATTGTAACAGTACTTGATGATTCTGAAACTATGCCTATTTGTTTTGCAGAGATAGATGGAGCAATGCCAGAAGGGTATTGATTAGATTAGCACAACGCTGTAAAAAGTTAATAGTCTATTACAACAATTTTCCACTGAATAAACAATCGTGACTAATAGAGGCGATTTCCAAGTAAAATATCAGAAACACAAATTACGAATACCTCATTACAGAGAGAATATTTGTGAGATGACTAGAGCGTGACTTTGTGAATGGAAAACAAGAGACTTACCCCAATTCCTCCGCATGGTAACCTCACAAACATTGGATTCACTGAACCTAGGACATAAAGAATATTGAGAATTAGAGCAACTGATTGGGAAATACAGAGAGAAAGAAAGAGAGAAAGAAAGAGAGAGAGAGAGAGAGAGAGAGAGAGAGAGAGAGAGAGAGAGAGAGAGAGAGAGAAGAAAGAAAGAAAGAAAGAAAGAAAGAAAAAAGAAAGAAAGAGAAAGAAAAAAAGAAAGAAAGAAAGAAAGAAAGAAAGAAAGAGAGAAAGAAAGTTAACCAGGTGAAGAGGTAATATTCTGAACTCAGAGCCAAAATCAGGGGCATGACCCCCAAAACTGCACATTTGACTTTCTGACCTAATTGAACAGCAATAGTACACAGGGGCATGCTTTAATTGGACAAGGTGAAGAAGAAAAAAGTATCCCATTTCCCTGATATTCAAACTCTCTCCTCTCTAAAGGGAGATTCCAGATTTCAGGTTGAAGTGATCTGCTTCTTACAAAGAAATGAATGGACTTGACTTTTCTTTCAGGTGAGCAAATAAATCCAGCTCATCTGGAAATAACAGTCACCTTTTATTTTTATTAACCTTTATTTATTTATTTTTTTTAGCGGCAAGCTAAACTTTTATGTCAAACTTTCTATCTACACAGATGTTGAAATCTGAGGCTTTAGCCATTCTATGTGTTTTTCAAGAAACAAGCAACCAAGTAAAAAGTTCAAATCCAGTGTTGACAAGAAGATTAGTGTAAAGTTTCATAAGCACAACAGCAAAGTGTGAACTAAACAGAGCATGGTGCTCTTAATGCAAAGGTTAGGCATCCAAGTCTCCTTCAGCCACCTGCTAACGTCCTAAATATACATGTGCTGCAGAAAAAGAAACAAATTCTAACCAGACATTTAATACCCTGTCTATGATTATGTTAATCCTTGACTAGTTACCACCTTATTGGGTTTCTTATATTTTTTCATTTCACCTGCTTTCCACTTGTACACTGTACCTAACACAGGAGTATCTGCTAATCCTTCAGTGGGAGCAGTAAAATAAGAGGAATTTATGTCTGCACTGGAATGAAAGCTAAGATGACCACTGGGGTTTGCCCCTTAGGTTTTGGCACATACGCACACGCACACTCACACTCACGCTTAGAGAGAGACTGTGTTGGCTACACCTGCACTTTAAGCCACAAAGCTCAAAGCTAAGTGACTAAGCAGCCTGTGTGACTTCAAGTTAACAAGCGTCAACAGGTCCTCACCTTATCGTAACACCTCCAGGGCTTTATTAGACCTTTTGTCACGACGCGGTTTAAACATTAGAACAGATTCTTTAAACAGATGCTCCTCATTCAGTTTGCAATGCTGTCTGCTCATTACTTTAGAAATGAATGCATGCAAGTCAGTTGAAATGTAAAGTGTACTATTCTTTTTGAAGTAATACTGTGTGCTGAATTTGAGATAGATAGGCAGATACTTGATTAATCCCAAGGGACATTCAAAGCTTGATGTTTACTGTAAATCCTGGGAGACATCTCAGTTCTGTCATTTATCTCAACACACCTGTTGAAATGTGACTTTTTAAAGGAATAAGGAGAGCCAGGAATACAACTGCATGACTTGCATCAACACTTTGGCGGCTATGTTGGATAAAATACTGCACGAGACTACGTTTGTGAAATCATGTGCGTCTCCATCAATGGATGCTTACAATCTAGTTTTTGCCTCAGAGGGTTGGTTCCATACTGCAGGACATGAGCTTCAGAGTGGACCGTCTGCAACTCCTCCAGAGAGGCCTTCCTCCCTCGGATACACTGGTCACAGAGCAGGACCAAGGGGAAGACATGGACAGAAAAGGACAGGATGGAGAGACAAATTATGTATTTAGGTTAAATCTTCACTTTCACCTTTCAGTTGCCAGAGACACAAAAATATGGCAAAATCCTGCATAGAAAGAGAAAAGCATAGTGGAAACACTCATAGAAAATATACGTTTAGAAGTTTAACCTACAATTAATGTTTTTAAATGGTAAAACGAAGCTTAAAAAAATGGCCACACACTGCCCCCCTCTGGTCATCAGTAAAAATACACTTTAGAGTTTAACAATTTGGCTTTTTATTTGGCTGTATTTTATTTTTACAGACATCCCTTTTTGCTTTTAATTGATTGCATATATTTGATATCAATTTTCTTTTCTTTGTCTACAAGGTTGTTCAAGTGAGTGATTCTTTGACTTTATGGTTGTTTTAATGCCGTCTATGAAAGCATTTTGTGATCTTAGCTTGAAAAAGGATTGTAAAGCCACTGACGTCAACATAAGATTGCTCTCCATGCAATTAAAAGACCAAATTATTTTATATTGTGTCATTGACCACAAAACCTACGACAGCATGTGCTGCATCCACATGAGTATGCTGTGTGTTTTTACATCAATCAACAAATCTTTATTTGTATATGACATGTTCGACTTTACGAACAAATCGAACATGTCCTTTATTATATTTTTTTTTACAAAGACCCAACATGTATCCACCATGTGCACCAAACAACATTTGATAAAGTTACATCGGTCTTCTCACAGGCAGAAAGCTTGAGCAGAACCAGACCCACAACTGTTTTTTTCTCTCAATATGTTTTCGAAGAAGGAATAGTAAATAAATGTATCTTTCACTTTTGGTTATCTAGTAGTTTGTCTGCGTCTGATTACTTTCATTAAATGATTCATGGGACATGAATCATTCCATCACACTGTCCAGCTCCATGTTTGAAGTCATTGCTCCACACTCATCTGTGTACAGGGGTGACGGTGGCCTTACCTCACAATGAGCCCTGAGGCCTGTTTCCTGCAGTCTCGACCAGATACTCTGGATACGTCCAGCGTGTTCTGGGTGGCTGGTGGTGTTGCCACACATACACTGGTGCTTCTGCATCAATGAGTCATACACCAGACCTGAAAAATACACAGACGGCATCACACATAAACACATTTAGTTTCAGAGTTATTGTGGACTTTTGACATCAAGAGAATAAACATTTGTCAAAACAAGATCCCTATAATCTCAAAGTAATCTCATGGTTGATTGTTGGTTGTAAAGGGGATCCGTCTCATTATAAAGTAAAGGTCATATGAAGAGCTTCTTAAGAGATGAGATGATTCAGTGCACTTACATTGTTCTATATTGTCAAGGGGCACAGAATACCTAGCAACAGCCCTGTGCATACACACAACCTCTGTATGCTGGCTCCTCATGCTGTGCAGTTCTAGGAAATGGTTTCCTCTAACCTGCAATCAGCAGGATGAAAGTGTGTGTCTAGATTGCTGTTTACTACTCTACTTTATGACAGATCTCTGTGGGAGAGCAGTGCAAACAGCAATAAAAAGTACCATATTCAACAGTGTGTAAGCAGAAGGCCTATCTTTTTTTTCTTCTTCTCTGCTAACCTGTGGTAAATCGAGGCTTGGCAGGCGGATCCTGAACTACCAGAGGGAAGGAGGCGGAGGCTGGAGACGACTGAGCCCGGGAGAGAGGGCGGTGTCCTGCAAAGCTGACTGACAACCCGGCTGCTTCCATAGACGCTTGGTAGTTCCTCAACTGGTGGATCCGCTGCTGTTCTAAAAGGAGGGCCTGCTTCTCACACACAAACACAAAGAGAGGGGAATTAATTGTGCTGGACTGCAGTTACAATCTCCTGCCAGTAGGTGGCATTAGATTCTCGAAAATACAAAGCAGCTGAGCTTACCCTCATTCTTCAAAGTTGATATTGTGTTACACGGTCATTCAACACTTTTCTGTACCTAAGTGTTCACATGACAACTGTAGATAATTAAAGCAGTAAGGTAAGGTGTTCTGTCTAACAGATTAATAACCTAAAGATCATAGGTGGATTTTTTTAGCAAGTCTTCCATTAGAAAAACTAAAACAAAAGCTGTATTTTGACAAGGATAATGGATGCTATTAATTTAAAACTACTGCGTGACTTCACAACCATGATTACTCTTTTCTGTTTCAAAGATGAAGCCCTAAACACCAGAAAAACAAAAATCAATCAAATTGATGTTAAAACGGCAAGTAAGGAGAACAATTTATTTTGGAAGTGTAATTCATTTTTTCTATTTGAAAGTATTGTATACAGGTGCTTTTAAACTCCACCAATACATCTTTTTGTACTTGAGTAAAAAGATTTAGCGCCATCTTTCAGAGTCTCACAGAGAAATCCTGTTGTTCAATTCCGATGGGCGTGTCTGCTTACACTACGGGCGCCATGGCGACAGTGAGAGGAGTGCCTGATTGAATTTGGCTGAGCGGACAGAAGGGATGGGCTTGACAGATGAGGACATGGTGTCCTGACTCTTTACTGTTGAGTAAAGAGTGTGTGAGATGAGTGTGTGTTTTTGGCCACAGATAGAGTGCAAAATGCAGATACAGAATGTAGGCTGTACGTGTCCATGGACAAGGATTGCATAACTGGATACTGAGTGTTCAACAGAGGGGTTTTGTGTGGGTGTACAGTGAGTTTTTTAAAAGCAGGAGGATGTGATGGTCCATATGGAGTTGTGCTAGGTAGTAGTGTGGAGGAGGAACACATGCCCTAAGCCATTCATAGAAAACTCAACACTCTGCTTTAGTAGAACATGTGTAACATGTGTTTATACCTTTTGCATGACTCGGGGAAAACATGTGAGTGCATCTTTAAGTTATTCTGGAGAGTGGGCTGCCCAGATAGTCAGGAGGAAAGGCAGATCGAATGTAGAGTGTCGTATTACAGTCAATCACTACAAACTCCATCTGTCACTGCTGTCGGATATTTCTCATTCTTTTTCATTTGAAAAGATTCAACAGAACTATCAGGTGATCATTCACTGGCTGTATTGTAAAGTAGGCATAGTGTCTTGTTTTAGCCACTATAAACCCAATACCATACAGATGAAGAAATAATTAAGACTTTCAAGCGAACCAGTTAAATCTTTTTGTCTTTGTGTCGTTTGTATCTTTACTTCTGATGGGCACTTTGATTGTGTAGATTCTGAATTTCAACAGACTGGATTTCATACCCAGTAAATCTTGAGTTGTCCTTCTAATGTTTAATCTTGATATGACTCTTCCTTTTCTTAATTTTATCTCCAACTATACCCATCATTCTCATCGTCCTAATACCGCCTGCTTACCTGTCCGAACAGAAAGTCCTGCTCAGCCTGTCTGTCCCTCTGCTCCAGATCTTCATGCTCTTGGGGGTCTGGGGGCTCCTGCTTGATGACCAGCCCCCGCAGAGGACCCGTCTCAGGCACAGACGTAGAGGACGACGACGAAGACGAGGTGGAGAGCCCCTGGTGCTCCCTGAGTTCCTCTTCTGTCTCCTCGGGGTGACTCTGGTGCTGCCTGGCGGGTCCTGAGGGGCCGGAGGTTGCAGCTGAGACCTGATCACCAGGCTTGGACATAATCTAGGAGGGAATAGAGACGTTCAGGGGAAATGTTCTGTTCTGTACAGAGCATTGCTTCCATTTGAACAGACTGTGGGCCATGCATGCTTAAAATTAACCTTAGGACTCGATCGACCAGAAAAAATAAAGTAATGAGATATTTCAGCCCAGACTTTTGTCTGCAGCCATCACATGAGGCTGCATACAACTACCTGCATCAGAAACTTCACCAAACAACGCTGCGCTGTGATAGGCTAACAGTAATGTACTGTCATTGGGCAGGAAAGCCAAGAAGTCAAACAGGGCTTTTCGTAAAGGCGACGCCCTTCACATGAAACCAACATTAAAGTTACTATTGTTATTTTTTCATATTCGCTGTTGAGACAGCTAGCACATTGGGCTTACCTGTAATGAAACGTGTTTTATAAATACTCTTCTTTTCTATTCTATTGTACGTTTTAGAAAAAGTTAGAAAACAAGGAGCCAGAATCCATCAGGACTAAAAGGGAACATTTGTTTGAAAAAAGAGGGCAGAGAAGACGAAGAGGATCAAGGCGAACATCAGGGACAAAAATATTTTATAAAACGTGCTCAACATAAACAAGTGTTAATCTGGTGCATATCTGTATGAGTCCAAAAATAGCTGACTGATCTATTTAGCACAAAGTTCAATGTAAAAGACCAAAAGTTTAACCAAACAAAAGCTAACATTAGCCTGGCATCTGTATTATTGTACACATGGAGACAAACTGGAGCTGTACTCTGAACTCTAAATACTCTAGGGTATTTGTTTAGTTAAGAAGATCTCAACGAATCACAGTAATTATCTATTAAATAAAGGTTTGCCACGGTCTGACCAAGGGGAGAAAACTGTTAAAAAAACCTGAGGGAGACAGAGAGGAAGAATTGCAGAGGGGCGATTGTGGGAAATCTTGTAATGGCAGCTGTCCCTGTCGTCAAAGACTTTAACCTTGATGTGTAGGTCACGATTGGAGTGGACCACTGTTTGTGCACAGAATACAAGCACACACGCGCACGCGCACACACACACACACACACACACACACACACACACACACACACACACACACACACACACACACACACACACACACACACACACACACACACACACACACACACACACACACACACACACACACACACACGGCTGGCAAATTGCCCAGGGAACAGTCCATTGACGTCAGAGAGCGAGCTCTTGCCTCATCCCTGTCCCTCTTCTCCAAACAAACTCAAAACATTCATCCACTCTCTCTTTTTTCTCCCTCCTTCCAGCCCTCCTTTTTAACAGAGGAAATAGTTGCTGGGATGTGAACCATGAGGTGGTGGGGGGGGGGGGGGGGGAGTCTGCAACTGAAGTCTGCTGAACCAGTTGACGGATAGCGAGCAGGGGCTGGAGACGAGAGGGTGATAGTATATACTACACTTGACAATCATTGATTCTTGTCACTATTTGTTTTTGTTTTAATCACTTTAACAAAAACTTCATGTTAAGGAAGTTGATGACCTTATTGTCTAAGCTGTCTCTGGTAACTACGCTTGGAACGGTTTCAAGATTCTGTCATTCCTTTCTTTACTACCAACATTTCCAACTGTTGAAGGTAGCCGAAGGCCTGTTTTCAAATGCTGACTTCTAAACATATGAAAATGTCAACAAGGAAAGAATGAAGGGATGTGGATGATTCATTTATTACAAAGTGGTGACTGTCCTATGGTGAATAACGCAGATCAATTAAAACTTACAAACAAAGGGCACATTTGTCAAGCTGGTTTGTGACAATTTTCTTCAACTTATATTTTTTTAACCTTTGTTCAAGCTCCTGTGAGGAGTTTATTATTTTTTTTCACGGGTTCGGAAACGGACTGAAACTGATACCAATGTCTCTGATGAGCTAAAAAAGCGAACAAGAACGTCAGTGTGAGGATTGATTATTTCTGTGTTGTTTCTAATACCTTTAACTGCAGCTGCGAGGTAATTGGCGGGCAGAATGCTGCAGAAACAGCCTGTTTGTGTCGCGCTGTTAAAAGGAATCCGGATGAGACTGTTTTCACAATAAAAGACAAAATCTGCAAGACATGTGCCTTTTCTCCACAGGGGGCAAAAAACCAAGATTTCTTAAATAGGACTGACTGTTTGAAGGTAGAGGTCTCTTTAAAATAAATGGAGACCTGGGCAAGAATGACAGAAACAAATAATAACAACAATAACAAGTGAAAACTACATACTGCAGATAAAAGTAACATTGTTATTGTTAAAGATAAAACAAAGACAGCCCAGCCTCGAAACAGTTCACCAAATACAAATTCTTGCAGGGAAACTAAGTTTTGATGTATTTACATTTTATTTCATTATTTTCCTGTTCGTGTCATTTATAAATGGATTTAATTGATTTGCCTCGCCTCATGTTAAATAGCGCTCCAAATGTTTTCCACCTTAGAACTTGATTTTATTATGCAGCAATCAAATATGTTTGTTGGGGGTAGTTCATCATTTCCCATCATGCTTTGTTGTTCAAGAAGAATTAGAGAGCTAAAACAAAGCAGAGCAAAGATTAGCTTTGGACATGTCATTTACTTATATAACCCTAACGTTACAGTGTGTTAATGCAGCCTTAATGATTGAGGAGTGCAATCATTTTAGGAAAACACACAATACGTGTAAAAGAAACTTTCGCTTCAGCAGAAGATAAACTGACACATATATGAGACAGCTGCATTCGGGTGACTGACAGAACCTGTTTAGCACATGTTGCTCTTTTTACTGTAAGTGCCACAAATAGCAGCTTTAATTGGAGTTTGGCAAGTTACGGCACAAACTCTTTGGGTGTGCATCATCTGTGCCACTATGATGCAACACAACCACTAGAACTTATACTTAAATAATCACATTTTTGTGCTTTACACAGAAGGAGGTTAAACTGCCTACATGATCTGTTATCGCTTAGAGAGTTTCTCTGCCACTCTAGGTGGAATGTAAAGTAGGTAATGTATAGTAAAGACAGTCCTATTTTAAACAACACTGTGAAATGATGCTGCTCATTTAAAATAAACAACCTTTTCAAGCTTGTCAGACATTTGCAACAATCACAATCCTTTCTGTCTCTTCACAGCTTCAACATGTTAGTGATGATAAGTGAACATTTACAACTTTTCAAAAGCAGGATTGCTGCCTTTAATTAAAAAAGAGAGACTCTGCGATAATGAGACAAACTGGTGCATCAAGGTAAAAGCTCTATATGTGCCTCAAAGCAGTTATAAATGTATTCAACAAAAGACAGAGCATACTCTGAACAGGCAGAGGCAAAGCCTTACACACTTATTGTATAGGAAAACAAACCTATAGGCATTGACACCTATAGGTATTGTGAGAGGAATCAAAGCAGGAGCAGGAGGAACGCACACTAAGACAGAAGCAATGCACACAGCACACAGACAGACAGACTCAAACCTGTCCATTTTTTAAAGGACAAAGACTATGTCACACAGAACATACTCCTAAAGATGACTAATAATAATAAGCAACACCTTCAATTCATAGAAAAAGAGCAGTCATGATGCAACTTGTGAACTTTGCAGATTTCCAGGGTAATGTCAGAATGCAGGTGAGAGTCTTTTGTTGTTGGTAACACATGAGGCTTGTATCATATTTTCATACTCACTGATTCAACAACAGCTCGCAGCATGTGCTTTTAAAACAGATTGTAGGAGCTCAAAGTGGTATTAATGTGCTTTGTATATAAAGACATTAGCAACCTTTGATGCATTCCAGTGATATTTAATTACTAATTGTTTGAGAGAAGTGCCAAAGTTTTGCCCCTTGTTATCTGTGAACACTTCTTTTGCCCGTGAAATATTGGCCTTGCTGTCACTGTCTCGAAGCTACTCTCCCTTTGCCCAGATTTTATTGGATGAATTTCTTATTTGAAAGGAAATACACTTTAAGCAGGCAGCAGGCAAACATTACTTGTAATTTATAAGCAAATTTAACATGCGTGGAACCTCTGCATTTCATTTCTCCAGACTTGTGTCGTACATTGATGTATTCAGTGGCTGTTAGCCAACTACAATGTCCGCCAGAAAATAATTAATGAACATGGATTCATGCTGAGCGGTTTGCAGTATGATGTGGTACACTGAATTGAATGGGGATCCCTGTTTTATATGCAGAAATATTATTCATACAATAACTGGAGGTGTAATTGATGAATTTAACGTCCTTGATGGTTAACATTGCTTACTGCATTGTCACTTAGGCTGCAAGATGTTGGTTTTATGCATCTAAAAAGTCACGCAAAGAAAAATACTACAGTAACATTCCTTTCTTTAATATTATGTTCTAAAAATAGTCTTAGTAGTTTTGGTTGTAGCACAGTTTCTGTTTTTAATATGTGATGCAAACACATTGTTCTGATGTTGAGCAGCCTGCTAAAGAGAACCTGTTATTACACCTAAGCTTAACTTAATAAGCTGAAGTCATAAGAACAAGGAGTCACTTACAACCTGACCACACAAAGTAATGGAGCTACATCCTACAGGAATTTCAGCAACAAACGCAAACTGTACAGAGATGCACAACACACAAACAACACAAACACCCTTCTCCCTCACAACAATGACCTTATAATGCTGCAAATCCCTGCATCACCTGGTACACGCGCACACACACACTTTCACACACACTAGTAATGATGCAGTGAGTCACATTTCCTGTGTGACCATATATGGAGGCAGCTTCCTCTTGAGCACAGTTGCCAGGGTGACAGGGAGAAGTAGGCAACACGCACAAGAAAGACTTGCTAGAAGACTTGCTGATTGCAGGCTGATTCATCCAGCTTTTGGTGCAAAGACAGGATTCACAGACATTAAGCAAATCAGTGTTGTGTCGATGGACAAATACTCCTACACACATACGCACACACACACACACACACACAAATGTATTCAGCTGTGTGCGTGTATGTATACGTACAGTATGTGAGCTCCTCTAGCTCACTAAATTACGAGCAGTAAATGACACATGCACACAAACGCACCTGTACTTAAGGCACATGCACACACACACTTGGAGCTACCTTGTTGATGATGTGTTGCTGTTGCTGCTGTTGGAACTGTTGTTTGTGTTTCTCCAGGAACTGTTGGTGCTGCTGCTGAACAACCAGCTGCTGCAGGGCCTGGGCTTGCCCACACTGCTGCTGGGGCAGGGGGGCCGACTGGGTTCTTCCCAGGGGACGGTGGCCCCGCACAAGTTTGGAGACAGCAGGTGATGGAATAGGAAGGCCACCCAAACCAACTAGGGTAAGACGGCACAACGGAGAGCAATATTTACATTTTAAATAAGTTAGGCATTGATTCCTTAGTTTTTAATCTCTTTAGCACTTAAATCAAATCAACAAGGAGTCTAATACTGACCAGGGTGCATTATTCTTTAACCGAAAGAAGTTCTTCAAAAACCTAGAGATTTTAAAATGTTTGCAGATGTTTTCAGTGCTATTATACAGAAAGCCATTCAAGCAAAATCATACTGCTATCTAACCAAGATTAATTTCATAACATGCATTTATTATGTCTAATTAAGGAAATGTGGATTTCCCATGGTCCCGCTGAGAGCAGAAACACAAAGTACTCTGTATTAAAACAGCATGAAATTGCTTTTGAGATCTGCATGTCCGCGAGCATTAAATCAGACACCAGCTAATGACAGCGTGAAGTAAATGGTAAATGGACTTGAGCTTGTGTACTGTGGCACTTTCCTAATATTGTGACTACTCAAAGTGCTTTTACATCGCAGATCTACCCATTTGCACCCTGACGGCAAAGTGTCCATCAGTACTAGCTAATTCCCCACACACACTGCCGACTGGAGAAACTTTGGTTTAAGGTTCTTGGACATGTGGCTGCAGGAGTGTGGCTGTAGGATCAAACCTACATCCTGACTCAACCACTGCATACTGACCCATTGGATTGTGGCCCTGCTCCAGCAGCACCATGTGTTGGAGGAGTGGGTTGTGACTAGCCGTGCCCCCTCCTGCCCCCTCCCTATCCAGAGCTGCGGATGCCAAGTAGGGGGGCAGGTGGGCAGTGGGCAGGAACGGACTGGTCAGAGGAATGCCCTGCTGTAACGCAGACAATGCCAGGCGACCCTCGCCATCTTGGTGCCCTGAGACCAACTAGGAGAAGAAAACAAGATATTAAGACAAAAAGAAAGAAAAATAAGACAAAATGGCAGCTAGACGAAAGAGAGGATAAAAAGAGAAGTTAAAACAATTCACCAGACCTTTTTCTTTTCTTTTGTTTTAAGTTAAAATCCTGGATCTTAAGATAAATACTCTGCAATTGTAGTATGTAATAGAGCTTTATCACTCTACAGAAAACAAACCAACCAATACTGATCATGTATTCCTTTAGACTTTCACTACATTTTGAACATTTCACTTGCATTTCTCAAACAGAACATTTTTTGATGTGATTATTGATGCTATGCCATATCATTGGAATAAAATGGATTGAGTGTACTCACAGTGCTAGCAGGGCCTGTGGCTGGCAGTCCCAGGGTGATGTTGGGCAGAGAAGGGGAGGTGTAGAGTGAGAGATGGCTGAGGGAGCCTTCCCTTGCAGCCAACCTGTGAAGCAGCGACGCCTGAAAACACAAACCAGAGCAGTTGTACAGTAAACACTGACTGAGTTCAGACACAAAGCAGAAACAGAGACACACAGAAAACACATCACAATTAAAATGCAGTGAATAGACATTTCCAATATCCTTCTGAAGTACCCTGGTAATCTGCTTGATAGACACATGTGCTTGTTCATATCCTGTCATACACATGCTGACACTCGCTCTAATGTTGGTTACCTCTCCTGGGCTGCTGGAGATGGTGATTCCATTCTCACAGGGGATGTTACTGGAGCTGTTGTTTGGGGAGCTGGGACCTGAGCCCGGTGCACTGTTGCATGCTGACTCTATAACACGCACAACACAGAAATAAGATTTTAATTAGAACACAGTGTCCTGGGCCAATCAACTTTCTGAAATGAAATATGACTCTGTAAGCCTTGTCCTCGTTCCGTTATAATCCTTCTCCAGTAAATCTCCACCGCAGTAAATGGATGAGACTTTGTTTGGATTCAAACCCTTCCTTAAGTCGATGATGACAGCATTTTACTACCTATTTGACTTTTTAAAATATATTAAACATCAAAAATAATGTAGCGTTACGAATTTCCTTCTTTGGGACTTAAAATATTGGAAACAACAAATATATTAAAACACTTCTGACTTGTCTACCATACTTAAAAACACAAGAAATCCAGTGACAAGGGTGCTCACCAGCCACATCTAAGGAACGCTTCTTGGCAGTAGTGATGGGACCGTCTTTTCTCCGGAGCAGAGGGCTGCTCCGGCGCTCTGTCACCTTTTGCTTTAGGCGGGAACGTAGCTTCAGGTTGGGCTCAGAGGCTGAAGAGGCAGAGAGAGAAACAGGAACATGATGGAAGATGAACAAAAAAGTTGATGAAGTTTCACACATGGCCCAGAACACATGTAAACAACTATGGTAGCTTAGATGTAGAAATTAAAAAATATATATATATAAAAATAAAAGGGCTGTCATTTTTTTTTTTTTTTTTTTTTACTTCAAATGAAGCTTATCTGAGCCCATTTAACAAATATCCAGCAGATAAAGCAAAACAAATGGCAAAGTTAATACATGTGATTTCCTAATGGGCCACCCTTTAAACACATGTGAACGTGTTATACTGTACACAAACTTAGCCACATTACTTTGATAATAACAGATTCTATCTGATCTGTCAGCTTTCTAGTAGATTGCTGAGCCGCACAAGTGGGAGCTTGTTCACGGACATGTAGTGGGGCTAATGAGCTTGTCCCTATAGGCTACACTGTATGTGTTGGCCGACAGATCGAGGAGCTGAGGTTTGCCATCGCTGTGTGACAGTGGGAAGCGCTGCAGCGAACGGTGAAGCGGCCAACTGGCAGCTTTCTTGACCTTGTGCTTAATGATGCTGCCTCCACCACACTACTAATTATTAGCAGACACTTTCATTTGCAACAAAAAACAAGCCAGCTTGCTGTCATGTGTGTACATGTGAGTTTGATGTAGATATGTTGTATTGTTTCTCACCGTAGGGCTCTGCTTTGACATACATGCTCCCGTATTGGATTTGCAAAGCTGACAAAGCTCTTGACAACGAGCGGGGTGAAGAGGCGAGCATTCAATGTGTTCTAGGAATCTCATCAGGTCAGGGATAGGACCTGACCTTCTCTGGCCCATCATGCTTTGGTGTCTCATTGCCAGACACAGGCAGCTTTATTCCCTCCTCCACTCGCTTCCTTCCGTTCAATTACTGAGCTGGATGTTTGACCAATGGTTGACCCTTTGCTCATACCACGACCTACTAAACAGACCATGCTAGCTTCTTAAGCCTCAGCGACTATTTCCACTTTGTGTACTGAAGGACTTTATTGTAAGAAGTGTTCTTCGTAAAATAAGAATAAACTTAGAATATAATGGACGTATTCATAAGACATTGCAGCCTGACATTTCCTCTTTCGTTTCACCTCCTGAATGAGAAATACAAAGTGAATAATGACTATTCATATCGCTGGTCTGTTGTCTCTCCCTTAAATGTACAACTTTTATGGATATTGTAGATTGACAGGAAGATTGCTGAGCTGTAAATGTTCACTCATTTGATTATCAAAGCGACATAGGTTGATTTGGTTTATGGGTTATATTTTGTGTCTCTTGTTTGTTTTTTAATGCATTGTGAGGCTTTTTTTCCTTTGTTTTGTGTAATTTGGAGGAAAAAATAGAAATACTGGATCTTTCAATCTTGTATGCTGCATTATAAACTTCCACCAATAAAGACCACATAAAAGAGAATGTCAATACAAAACCACAGGGCTTTGCTTCCTTTAGCCTTGACTGCAAATCATTGTGATACTTTACTGCACATACCTACTGATCCTGTCTTTATGTCTGAGCACTTCAAATGCAATTTCAACAATAATCATAATAATATGGGAAACATGCTGCTTATCTGAAACTTAATTATTTAAAAAGGAGCTTCTTCTAAATGGAGGGCACTGCTTCAAAGTGTACGTAAAGAAGATGGGATGGATGGGTCAGGATAAGAAATGCATTAGCTGAATATGAGAAGACAGGAAGACAATGAAGGCCTTTTTGAGAAGGAACAAAAGCCATTCAAGTTCTATTTGAGTCCATTGCACTGGGGAGTATAATAGTTCTATTGAGGCAATTAGTGACAAAAAAAAAAAGTATCATTAAATTATAGCACTTCTGTGTCTCCAGTGTATTAATGACTGAGTGATGAAGAACAGAATGAAACGGAGATTGTTTATGTCCTGACCTGCTAACTTGTGGCAAGTCTTCCTGAAAATGACCTGCTGTGATCACGTATCAGTTCAGACTTCACACAAAGTTTCACTTGCGGGCTGGCAAGAACAATCCTGGACAAGGTTGTGGTGAAAAATGGGATATTTTCAGGAGTTTTGTGAGTGTGTAAAAGCACCACTTGATTGATTGCACCTCAATCCTCCTTTAGTTAAACCAATCACTTTGCTTGTGATAGGAACAGTTAATAAAGCAGAGAACTGGCTGATGTTAAATGACATACCAACAATGGTCAACAATGTTAAAATAGTTAACGTCAAGTTTGAAAAGACTTATTTCTTGCCGTGCATGCTTTGTTAAGATTTAAAAACATTTTTAAGTGTCACAGGAAACATTCCACTTTTTTTTCATGATGTATGAGAGTGGGCTGCAGCCTTTGGACTAATCTGATGGGTTGCATGTGGAGGAGAGACAAGGCACACAGTGATGGAATGAAGGAGGGGGCGGTCAAGGTTGTTTTTGCGGCATCCTCAGTCATTACGAAATGGACAGATCAACAGCTCAAAGGAGAAGATGGCAGGATGAACAGAAGGTTACATCGAGGCGAGGAGAACAGGGTAGGAGACGGAGAAGGCGGCTGAAGTAGGAGTGTGTGTTTGTGGGCACAGGCCACCACGGGGGTGTTCACCTCCGGACGCAGTGACTTTGAAGGGTGTTAATGCCGACTGGGCAAAAGCACACCAGTGTGCACACGTGCGAACACACTCACTGCAGAGGGCCCAGACTGGCTTAACTGCTGAGGCTGGCATTTCACTAGAGCCCTCTCTCCCTCCTTCACCTCAAACCATCCCCTCCTCGCTCTCTCTTTCTCTTATTATTGCACATTCTGCTTTGCTTTAAACAGCAATGTCCTCCTTTTGCATGTCGCTGTGGCACCAAAACAAATCAGAGTTTTTCTTTAATACTTTGTGATCAATTTTTAAGCTTAATTCATGGCAGATGAAGAAAGTGACCTGGGTCTTTACAAGTCACAGTCCTGTAATAATAAAAGCAACATTAAAAAAAGACATTTCCACATAAACCCTGAGGGGCTGGAAAAGCTTTTAAACAATGAAGTGAAAACCCCCCACAAGACCCTAAATCAACGCTGTTGTGATCCTCTCACACACTTCAAAGAAGCCACTAGAAGCGTAGAATGGTCCTCACATATTCTGATATATCAATATCATATTAAACGTCTTTTAAGCGGGGCTTAATCTCGCTCCAGGTGGTGGAGGAGGAGGAGGAGGAAACTGGTTCTCTGATACAAAACATATTGATCAGTATCATCTGTGCTGGCTGATGGGTGTCCTGAGCTCCCTGCTGGAGGGATGCCGGACCGCTCTTTCTGAGTAAGCGCAAAGACGGAGGAAGATTTACGGAAATGGACAGAGTAGTTTTCTGAAACACATCAGGGAAGCTTCCCAGAAATATCACATCTGATAATACATTAGAGTGGCAGGTTGGAAGGACACACTGTGAGATGGTAAGAGACACACTTGTCTCATTAACATATTTAGATGTCAGAGCAAATAAAAGAAATCCTCCTCTCAAGTCACTCTCTTTTCTGCGAGGTTATTGATAAAGCATGGTGTTTTAAAGCATTCTACATCTATTTCCTAATAGCACTATACCAGAAATAACTAAGTAAGGAAAATCAGGAATACACCTTAGTAGGATATTTTTCCATGTAAAATTACAATTCAACAAAAATCCTACAGTGTGCCTTGGATCATGCTTTTTAAGGACAGCTGTGGATTGAATTTTTTTGTAATGACCCGCGCACACAAGATGAATTATAAAATCATTTTAAAGTACTGATTACCATTTTTCTAATAATTGACTTTCAGCTTTTCATACACGTAGTTGTTTAAGAAATGGAATAATTCTAAGTATTTAATAGGGCTGCACAAAAAAAAATAAAAAATCAAAGCAGGGCCAAATGGAGACAACCATAGAAGGAGCCGAGTGTGAGTGTTTTTGACATTAATGTGCATCCCCAGACACTGTCCTCTTAGCAGAATATGAGGACTAAAATGTAACGCAAGAACAAAGAAGTGCTATGCTGTATGTGGAAAGTGTGTAGGATTTCAATGTTCATAGAGAGCAGAATGAGAAAGTAGGTGTATGTGCTAGTCATTGAAAGAGAGGTCAGAACGACAAGTCTGAGACTGTCATGAAGGCCCGACAGACTTCCTGCCGCACCATTCAAAGTGACCCTCTGTGTTCTCAGAGTCATTATCACAAAGTTTCTCAGACTTGGACAATGAGCCCCTGTTGTTATAAACTGTGAGCTTGGTCTGGGAAGACAGAAAAAGAATTATTTTGGTACATTTATAATTTACACACATACATTACTGAAATGGGTCATAACAGGCAAAAACGTCAGTCTGACGCCCTCCAGTCGTCAGAGCTGCGCACAACTGAGGAGACGACTGTCACTCACTTCCTTCAGAGAACAGTTGATCTCCCTGTCTGACAGTCTGATCTGATCTCTGCCTGTTCGCTGTTGACACAAGAGCTCCTCAGCAGGCCTGCCTTGTGTGTGCACATCAGTGTTTCCTCTGGCTCTCCTCAATAGCAGGCGGACAAAAACTGTCATCAAATGTCAAACTCAATAGTTCTTGAAATGTTCTTTAAATATGTTCAAGGATGTGTCCATGCTATAGCGCCTGTACTTTTTGTGAGTATGAAATGTGAAGCTGTAAGTTGCAAACATTTCTCAGCCCAACTGGCACACCAAGAAATATCTGAATTACATTTGAGTGTCTGTGAAAGTTGAAACTGGTTGTCTGAGGTTGTTTGCCAGGATAAATCGTTCCTGCCTCCAGCTCACAGCAGGTGGGCAGGAGTGCACAGTACACAGAGCTCGGTCTCCAGCTGTGAAAGCAGGCAGCGATACTGCCAAAGCAGCTGCTGACACTAAGTGAACAATCACAGCTTAGATGGACTCGACATGGACAGAAGGATGGAAAAAAAGCAGTCGAATGCAGCCAAACGGCAGGAACTGTGATTTTTCTAAGCTTTCTAGGTTGCTTCTCAGAGCAGATGAGAGTTGTTTGCTTTAAGTGCGTAATCTATGACATCTATAAAGGACAATTACTGCATGAAGTGGTTAATGTCTGTAAGAATTGGCCTCCAACGGGAGAATAGGCAACTACTTTTTTTTTCAAACGCACATTATGATAGTGATGCGAGAGGCTTAAATTAAGTAAGAAAGTAATTTCAGGCTTCAAATGATGCTAATTTCACTAACTGATACTCCTCGAAATCACGAGAAATTGACTTTCTACACTATACACTTGCTCAACATCAAACTCATTTAAAGCTATTTCAATATAGCAGACAGATTCCCCGTTTCATCAACTATGGGTATGAGGCAAACTCCAATCCTCTAAATCCATTGATTTGAGGTGGTCCAAAAATCACAGAGAATTTCTTTTATTGGATGTTTGAGGTCTAGGCTTATATAAATAAAGACTCAATGACAAGAACATTGTCAACAAGCAATAGCGAGCTCTTCAAGCAACAGCAAACAGGAAGTACAACACCGATTAGATCTTTAGCAAAGAGGGGACTCAGGGTATCTGCAGAAGTTGTGTTCTTGTAAAGATTACAAAAACAGGATATCAAATGTAAGTAGTAAGCTCAAAAGTTCCTGTTTTTAGAATTTAAGAAAAAAACAAACAAACACATCGCTCGCTTTTGTCTTATATTTCTGGTTTAAACTTCCCTAAGCAAACAGCCAGATGACGTAAGCTATATTTACACCACAGATGTGACAGCTCTATTAATATTCTGACTAAACATCGGCATAGAGCTAAGAGAGCTAACACACACATTCCCTAAATGACTGTTCCTTCCAGATTTATTCAGATTTTTTGGTTTTTAATTGAGAGTAGTTCCACTCTCCATCCATCTGCTCTCATTTGCATAATAACAGTTAAAAAAAAAAACGACAGGCTTTAAATAACCTTTGAAATCTCAGTTTTAATATATTTTAGGGGCTCCTTCTAATCCTCCAGTGGCTGACTCTCGGTTCATGTGCCAGATTTGGAAACCCCATGAGCCACTTCAGTTGCTAATGCAGGGAAAAGGAAGACTAGGGCTCCCTTCAAGACATGAAAGGGTTGACTTCTAAGGTGGAAGGATGAGGACTTTAAAAAGTAACAGTTCCTCAGCAAAAATCTTTTTACCTGTTTTCCGAAGAGGAAAGTCGTCTTTTGAGTCATATTGGCCCAGCATTGGATGGTTGTACGCAGACAAAGCTGTTTGAGGAGGAGAGCTCTGGTCCAAAGAACTGTGCTGGGTTTTTCTGCAAAGAATAGGGATCAATAGTCACTGAAAGAATATTAATCTCAAGTCAGTTTGGGCTCAATGAGCTTCCTTCCCTACATACTTTTAATAGACACAAGTGCAGACAGAAAAGGTTTGAAGATTAAGAACACTTCCAGCGCCCATCCCAAGGTCATAACTGAAAGACGGAGAAAGTGTACAACAGTGTGGATAGAATGAAGAAAGAGAATTCGGATATAGACACAATATCTGACAGCCTCCTCTGCTTGTCTTTAATACACCATGACAGCAAAGAAGCTGAGGTCTGTTCCCTCCTTAACGTGGGTAAAGAAGGCACAGACAGAGATGGAGAAGCTGCGAGACACAGAATCAATGAAGGAATAAGACCAAAGGAGGGAAAAATAAGTATTGAAGATCTGAGGAGAAAGCAAACAGGTGGAAGAGGTTTTTTTAATGGAAGAGTGATGGTAATGATGCTGATAGAGAACCATTGTTTCCTCTCTGTTTGGATTCTTCTTTCATCTCAAGCTTTGGCAGAAATATTTGGCTGCTTTAAGCCTCTTCAAATATTTAAAGCGCAGGAGGGATGCCATTGTTTTTTTTCCTTCCTCTGCCCACTTCAAACACATCACACACACACACACACACACACACACACACACACACACACACACACACACACACACACAGACACACACACACACACACACACACACACACACACACACACACACACACACACACACACACACACACACACACACACCTCAAAGACAACCAGCTGTCAATCAAAGACTACAAACATTGACTAAAAATGCTTCATTCCTTCAACATTTTCTCTTTAGTTTCCCTCAGAGGAAACTGGTGAGGACTTCCACAGAGGCTGACGTCTTAACTCTAGCAGAGACAACCAAACAGCAAGAGCTAAAAATGACACGTTTTCAACTTCCCGTCACTTGTCCTTTAAGAATAACATGCTCCATGTCTGTTTAGGTAAGAGGCAACAATGAAAAGGTTGATGAATATACACAACACACAAGCTAATATGTGATAGTTAAGAAATGAGCTACAGTAAATCCTTTCCAGTTGCCCCAACAAGTTAAAGGTATTAATTGAGGTTCCTTAAAGGATAGCTTAAAAAATGCAGGATGCTGTCTGCTTTATTTCTAAGGCAGTTTTTTTAAAAGATTGTATAAAGATGTAAATGTTCTTTAACACACCATGAACATGTCATACTCTTTTACCTTGATATAGAAATGATTCATAATTTAAAGCAGTTAAGGGAGCAAAACATGTGAGTGGAATGTGTACTGCAGGAAAGCCCTGCTCTCACTGTGCTTGTCCCATTCTTCCTAATCACATACATCCTATTTGAACTGAAACATTATTTCTCACAAAGAAGATGCAAGTTCATGTACTTTCTTTTTTAACATGGTAGAAAACCCTCATTGGTGTTCAAACGGTCACATCCCAAGCAGTAGGTTGTTCTGTCGTGGTGGGCTGAGACACTCACCCATACCAGTAGCGTGGGTCGCTGGGCAGACAGTGGTTTAGATTTCGATGAGCCAGCGCTTTCTTCTTGTTCAGGACAAACTCCTGCAGTCGCATCTTAACCTCTGTGCTGGCGACGGCACCTGACAGAAACAGAGACACACAGGCAGGTCAGAAAAAAAGGTTGTATATTATTCCATGTAACTGTCACCTGTTTAAAACACTTCACATTAAAACCCGCTCTTCATAAAAATGTCAGTGCTTTAGTTTCTCGACTGTACTACCTGACAAATCGTCATCCATTTCTTTTGTTAGATAATGATTTTTTTCCCCCTAAAGGCAGAGCGCACATTTCACCTCAGAGTTGCACTAAATTTCCCCAGAGACAGAAGCAGAGCTATTTGACTCTCATCTTTAGCGAGTGTTTCTCTCATATCAGCGTCTTCCGAATCAGCGCCCTGATCACCCAGGGAGAGAGAGAGAGAGAGAGAGAGACAGGGATTGGTGGCTGGGTGAGAGGGAAAAAAAGGGTTTTAAAGATGCACAGGGAAAAAAAACCCATCTGAGGTGTGTTTTTTGAAAATGTGACTGAACAGGTAATGTGTCAAGTATGAGAAACAAAGTGATAAGAACAGTATGAGAAAGTGAAACGAGCTAATATGTGCTCTCTAAATCATGCTGCAACTGGAATTGCTGACATCCCAATATGTCTGCTTTGCTACTGGAGCAAATTGGCTTTTATGAGCCTGCCTTCCATGCAATTTATAGCTATGCTTTAACAAAGCTTCTTCTGTTTACGACGACCCAATGGACTTTCCGCAGACGTCAAACTGTAAGCTCATGTTGCCCAGCAGATGACTTTTGAGGAATGAGATTTAATGAGTATAAAACCATGATTTCCAATGTGTGTCCATCATCAACCAAAAGAATTTGGGCTGAAAAACCACGTTGTTGTTAAAATAGCTAACGTCAACAATGGAATAAATAGAAAGTACATTGTGCAATTTCACCTGATAAACTAAACAAGGTTAGCCAACTCCTTCATGCTGTCTGTTTTACACCCATAAATACAATTACATCAACAAAAAGTTGCAGTATGAGAAAGTGAAACGAGCTAAACGAGCAATGGCAATACTCATTTTACTCATGCTACTTTTTTAAACCACAACTGAACAGTTCACCTGTGTCAAAGCTCATGTCAGCAATTAACAAGATGTGAAAAGATGTCAGTCCCAGCAAAGATTATTTTCAATGAATCTGAGTGACCCCCCAGACATGAATATGTAAGAAAGACTTTAGTTTTGACAATCTGCTGTCAGTGATGGTTACTTACACACAGAAGAAATAGGCTGGAATACAATGTTAGATTTAAAAAGCACAAAGTAAAAAAAAAACATATAAAGTCGACTTCAAGGGAAATATTACCACTCCAACTTTAAGCTCTGAGTCTACATTAGTTTCCACATTGACATCCTATCAGTCCGTTACTTTCCTTAAGTTGTGCATAGATCATTGTCCATTACAATAAGGGATGAACACCAACATTTAAAGCACACCTTTGTGCCACATAATGTTTATAAATATATAGTTTGAAATGCACTTGATGAAAAGCACACTTACAACCTACCTGATTTTCTGATATATTGGTGAGTATGTTATCTTGAAGGTACAACACAATTGGCCAAAGCAAAAATCCCACATGGACCAGTAGATTTAAAAGGGTCTTTCAAACTACTGCGAGGAACTTTTGGTTTGTGTCTATTTTGGCTCTCCCAGCGGAAAAAGTCCCTTTGTCCTATCATGGGGGTGTTGTGTTTTCTGATGAAAAGTGTCATTCTGCTTACTTTTAACAGTCAGCTGCATCACTCACAGATACTCTTTGCCATGAAATAACATTCACAAAAGCTGACTCTGCAATAAGCTGTAACACCAATTATCTGACACCGATGCAACCATAGTGGTGATACATTTTACAACATTTGTATACAGATGTGATCCATCTTGTTGCTAATGGTCCGGTTTGCTTTGGTAGGTAATGTAGAGTCAGAATGTTTTTCAGTCTGTTTCATAAGCAGCTAAAAACTCCTCACAGGCCTTTTAAGAGGAAAAAAATGTGTTTAAGTGGAAGGAGACTGTGAGTTCATTGCTGGCATTTAACTTCTCCAACAAAATGACACATTGAATCAAGACCACGTTAAAAAAAGGGCCATGTTTTCCAGTAGAACATCCCCCCCCCTTATAGCCTTAGTCCTTGAGATCGAGGTATAAGGTCAGGCTGTTCTGACTGATGGGTCACAACAATGGGTGCTGTGACAGAGGGTCTGCAGGGGCCACGTCTCTCTGACACCAGCTGAAATAATGAGGCTCAACAGATTGTTGGGGACAGTTGTGACAGATGTTGGCAGCACAGAAGGGGATGTGAGGTGAAGCGATGTGAGGTCAAACCTGACAGCTCACTTAGAGCCAGTTTACGTCACCCTTGAAATGCCGACCCAATCCTGTTTAGAGATTACAACTGATCATTCAATTTGCTCCGGAGGGTATACTAATGTGCTTTTTGCAAATCACTACGATTTCATTGCATCTTTCAAAAATAGTTAGATGTGATTTAAAATGATGCCATTACATTATTGTCAGGTATTGAATTGTGTGTTTTGTGTAACAAACATCCCATCCTGTATTTATTTTTACATAACACTGAAAAATTAATCACTCAAAAAGCTGAGCCTTGATGATGTCTTTGAATTCCCATATGTACCATTAGCCTACAAGATTACTGTCCATAATCTTTTTTTAAATTGATGTAAATTAAAAACCACAGAACCTGGAGCTTTAAGAATTCCCTTACCAATAGAAAACTAAGGCCTCTATCTTTTTGGACGTTCATACATGACGTCAATATGTTATATTATGTATAAAGTCAGACCAGATGAGGAGGGGGCAGGGGATCAGCCACTAATTTGGATGCAGGAAATTGGTGCAGCATAATAGTGTTCAAACATCTGACTCCATGGGATTGCATGACAGCGTCTACTTCATCTTAAAATGCAATGACATCACTAAGCGTCTTTTTGAAATGAAATGAAATTAACTCAACTTCATTTATATAGAATTTTACACACAATCCCCTTGATCCCAAGTCATGCTGAATAATGAACATAAATGTGATCATGTAAAAATAGGTCACATTATGTATAGCATTTGGGGACGCCGGTAGCCTAATGGTCAGTGATGGGCCACATGATCAGAGGCTGTAGTTCTGGAGTTCAAATTCGACCCCTCTTTCCTGCATCTCAACCCCCACACTTGTTTCTCGATTTGAATAAGATAATTACAGGTTTTAGTGATCTAGTGGCATTTTATGATACCCCAAGAAATTAAATATAAAAATAATTAGTGGAGGCACTTGATGATTTTTTTTTTTTATTTACAGCTCCTCATCATCATCATCATAGTACTGCAGGTTTTGGTTATTTCCTCAAAAAAAGAAAAAAAAAGTGCAGTAGCAATGTCTACTCACTTTCCTGTCCCCTGTCCTTGTTTTTCAGCTGTTGAAGTTTGAATTCCCGCTGCTGCTTCTCCAGTTCCTGCTCATGATGCTGCTGCTCCATCTTCCTCTGGTGCTCCAACAGCTCCTGTTGGTGTTTGAGCGCCAGTAAATCCTGTTGGTGCTGGTTGACATAGAGAAAAGCAATACAATGTTTTCACAATATGCATCAAAGGGTTAGTTTTACATATTGATGATCTGTATTATGTATGTAAGTCCTAAAGATCTGGTGAGGAGAGGAGAGGACAGGAGAGCAAAGCTCACCTGGATATGTTCCTGCAGCTGGACTTCGTGTTGTCTGGACAGCTGTTCATGCTGCCTCTGAAACTCAGCGATCAGGATCTGCCTCTGGAGCTGTTGCTTGTGTTTGAGAACCACCAGCTCCTGCTGCAGCTTCTGCTGCTGGTGGTCTAAATGACATTTATATGACTTTGTCATAAACAATGACGCACATTTCACATTCATTTACAGTATATGGCTTCTGGCTTCTAATCCCAATGCATGACAATTTCATTTCATGACTATCTGAAAACTTACTTATGACTGGCCCGCGGCCTGGCTCTGAGGATGCGTTACAAGGTGTGGAGGTGGGAGGTGTAGGATGGGGTTGGGGAACCAGGCCAAAAGGCGGCTGCTGGTGGTGGTGATGGTGGTCAACTACGCTCAGGTCCATGGGAAGGATAGTTGTGGTTGTTGGGGGCACCTGCATGGGCAGTGCTGCCGAGCTCACGTCCACTGAAGGAGGACAGGGCCAGTGATGGAGCGGGGAGAGAGAGAGGAGGGATAGGATAGAAGAGAGGAGGAAACAAAAACATAAAGAGTTTGTTTAGGACGTAAGTATTTACAGTGGAGACTTCAAGAACCAAATATCAAATAACAGGCAAAACATTCACTGCAAAAGGAAGCACACACAAACTCCATCAGCTGAAACCATGAACATGCACATCTTATTTATTCTGCAAATCATTTTGTATAATGAATGTATAACTTCTGCTCTGTCAAAGATGGAACAAACTGTGCCTCTATGAATAACTGATTTCTAAGATCCCAAAAGCCAAACCCTCTGTGAGGGATTGGAAACAAAAATTCGATGGAAAAATTTGGAATTCAAACTCCATTGTTGAGCTGAACATCATTAAACCTGCTAAAAAAATGTAGGGCTTTTTATTGATTAAAAAACACACAAACTCAAAACAATTAACTCCTTCATTTTCACAGGTGTTATATAATATTGGTATTTCAAGGACATACTTATTTAATTTCCTTTGATAAAAATGTAAATGCCCTTTCTCTGGTCGAAATGAGACACGTACTGTAACTATTCAGAGTTAGGTTGGTAAACAAGGGACTTGAGCTTTTTTTTATAGTTGAACCCTGTATGGGATATGGCAAAACACTTATATATGAATATACAAAATATAAATGTGTGTATAATTTTAAGGCCCAGTGACATTTTCTGCCTGATGACTTCAAGCATAAAGATGGTCTCTTAAACTGTTTACACACAAGAAATAGCCTGTGCATAGTACTTTACACAGTTTCTGTACACAAATATGAAGATAGAAAAGCACCCCCACACACACACACACACACACACACACACACACACACACACACACGCACGCACAAGCGGGTAGAATGATGAAACATGGCAGTGGAGAGCAAAAACAATCCCCTGAAACATGAGTTTTGCAGCAGGGATTTGCTGACACGCATAAAGACTTACCGTGTGTGTGTGTGTGTGTGTGTGTGTGTGTGTGTGTGTGTGTGTGTGTGTGTGTGTTTTCACTGTGACTGTCTCTATAGAAGAACAGTAACACTACGTTTTGCTTATTGTTAGTGTACTGAACACTACCACAGTCAAGTAGTGTCTGATGATGAACGGGAGGGATTTGCAAAGTCAACACAGATGTGAGAAAAATACATACACATATGAGCACTGAAATCTAAAAAACAATACACAACAGTTTATGTGACACTTCAATGATATCCTGTATTGTGTAAAATGTATTCTGCTTCATCTGATAATCCTGAGAAGTGGAGGCCTGTAGTGCAGTTGTAGCATGGACACTAAGTGCAAACACAGGAAAAGTAATATCCTGACCTCAGCATGGTTGACATGCAAAAACCAGAGTATTAGTGAAATCAGATTATTTCTCCAAAACAAGCAAACAACACAGCAGCTTATCCACAAAGTGCAGTAGAACACAACTTCACAACATTGACACAGGAAGAAAAAAGAAAGCAAACTAAATCTTTGCCAACTTGAAGGCAGTGATGTAACTGGAAAATGGCATGCTGGGATCAAACATCTTAGTTTTTTTTTTTTTTTCTCATTTCAAATACTGACAGGCTTACATTTTAGGTTTCAAATGGGTTGGTGTAATACGAGCTGGTATGCAGCATGAGCTTAATAGTTTAATTCAAGCTATTTTAAGATAAACCAGATCAAATCGAATTCATGCAACCAGATAATATTTCAATTTGTGCTTGTGATCTAAAACCTCCAGTGCGTCGTTCAGTCTATCTGGTCGATTTCTGCTCCGTAGAGACCCACCTTGCACCATGCCAGGCCCTCTGCCAGTTACCAATACTCTCAAACCAGTGGAGAGCATCTCGGACCTATCAGGGCTGTGCTGTCCCTCTCCAGTGACCAATGAGGTTTGTGATGGAGTTGGAGTTGCTTGCTGAGATAGCCAATGACATCTTTGGTACCGGGCAGGTTTTCAGTGCAGGAGGAAACTTAACACCACCCAACGGGACAGCAGGGAGGAGAGAAAGGGTGTGGTCGGACCAGACATGCTGGTGCTCTGATGCTTGTGTGTGTGTGTGTGTGTGTGTGTGTGTGTGTGCGTGTTACGTGAATCACCACACTTGTGAGGACCTGTCTGACAGCTGGACACTAGAAATGACTACCTTTTCTTTAAAGGCTTAGTTTTGAGAAGATAAAAGAACAAGATTAAAAACTCATTTATGTTATTAACATTATCAAAGTATCTCCTTTAAATTGACCTGTTTAGCTTTAATTATGTATTTTAATCAGTGTTATATTTGATACTCCTGCATGTTCATATGATGTCTCTGTGTGTACATGTGCGTGTTTAAATGATTCCGGGACCTCTGACCAACAAACTTGTTTGTTTCTCACTTCCACATAAACAAGCACATAGAAAGACGGTCACATTAGAGGATGTCAATGTTTGCCATTCTCACTCTGAACCGTGTGCCAATCATCCCTCTTATCCAAACAAAGCCACTGAACCATGGTAAACTCTCCCAACACCAGTCTCTCACATTCGCTGTACATATAGACACACACACACGCACACATGCCTGTCAACTGTTTACTCACATATTTAATGAGCAGTTAACATCAAGGTCACACAAACAAAACCTTTTGTTCAGAGGAACCCTGGCTTCAGCTATTCCAGCACCACGATGCCAAAACATGAATGACGCATCCCTTCAATTAATGCCCTTTTTCCACTGCACACTTTCCCATGTAGATGGGTTCACAGACTCGCCATCCCCGTTTATTCTTAATAGGGCTCCGACTGGCCCCAGTGTTAGCCTATAGGACCCCTCTCACACTATTTATATAAGCATGCCACAGGCTGCACAAAGGCTGTTTGTTTGCACAGACTAATGGAGCTCCAACACACAAATATAGAAAATTAAGAAATGCACACATTCTGTATCATTGCTTTCCCATTCAGCTGGAAGAAATCATACAGCACTTGTGGAAAAACCAGTAAGAATTCTATAGCATCTCACAAATGTATTTCCAATATATTTTTGACCTTTTTTTATAAAAAGAATAAATGATTTCATCAGCTTAAAGAAATGTATCAAACAAAGACATTACACAATATCCTTACGCAAAAGACAAGAAGGTCAAAACTACCCTGATGCTCTATCGTGTCTGTGGCAAGTTGTTCCCTGAAATGTGGTTCTGAAATGAGGGACAGAACCACAAAGCCAAAACGCTTACCAAAACTGTGTCGCCTAATCTGAAAAATGTTTCAACAACTGCTCCAAGCTGTTCGGCTGGAGCCATGCATACAACAGTCAAACACGACAACACGCACGAGAAGAAGGCTTGCACTAACAATCAGCATCTTTGTTTGAACTATTTTGTGTTGTGTCATTTTTGTTTCAACGTGCAGTAGGTTGTGTCTTATTATGTAATCTGGGTGTAAGAATGTAACTGATGTAAGAGGTTATAGCAACTGGGCCAAACAAGTTTCTCCTTGAACAACAATAAAGTTAAATCAAGTTTTTGTTTTTTTTGTTCCCTGCAAACACTGCCGGTCCCTCACAGACCAGTGATCAATGGCCAAACTGCCGGGCTAAAGCAGGGTGACTAATTACAGCCACTTATCCTCAAGCTGAGGGGCTGCAAGTACAGGTGGCACAGAGAGAGAGAGATGGAGAGGAAGAGAGAGGTGAAGTAATCACTCTCCACACCAGCTCCTCAGAGGCTAACCACACATGCTGGCACTTTAACATTCAGCAGAGTGCCCATAAGCATCTGCAGGTTGAGATGTTGGCCCAACTCAAAGGTCTTTATGAACCGGAAATTCATTTGTTTATTTTTGAACGCTATTTGTGATCTGTTGTAGTATTCTCCAGAGGGGGCATTATTTCATGAAAATCTATCATCAATGAGCTTACAGAATTTAAATCATAGTCACAGTAATTTAACTCAAGACACCATTTTACGTTACAAAAATAATAAGTCAGTGTATAAGTGTATAATGTGGCAGTTCTGGCCTATGTGCTGAAAGGATTAGCCCACGAGATCGGCAAATCAAGGGCCTGCCATGACACGATGCTACAGGTTGGCTGTAACATATATCTCCTGTTTTTCTTGTAACTATTAGGCTTAGTTTCATTTTTCCAGGTTAAACCAATATTTTTAAAATAATGATTACAAGTTTGAACAATAATTAATAAGAAAGGGAGGAGAACTGAGCCCTGCTTGAAGAAATAAATCAGCTGTTCCTGTGTCAGTGTATTTGATTGTTACAAGACTGTAACTTTTTTTTTCCCTGCTCTGGATTGTTTGAGGGATTTTTTGTTTTTAAATTGCAGTTGAATGCTTTCGTAGCAAATAGGAAACACATCTGTGTCATGTCAGACTGACAGGTCCTATGCAGCTCCATAGAGTAATATACTGATTCAGTTAAATCCATGAAAGGAACAGCCGAAGCTCTCTGCGTAACATCCCCTCTGAAGCATGTTTACAGTAAACACAGCTTTGTGAGCGTCAGCAGGTAAACAGGGCGACGTGCAGCACCCAGCAGGCTGAAGGCAGTGTGAAGTCATGAGCGCAGCTTACAACGATAGAATGCTTTAAATGAGGCGTGGGACAACGATGCTGAGCCAACTGGAGGAGACGCTGAAAGCTTAGAAAAGTCACTTCTACTCAAGTACAATATCGAAAGGGAAAATCAGTTAAAAACACATCTTATATATCATTTTATATATTTTAAAACAACTAATTGTCATATTAAACTAATGGTGAATCATATTGACGAATTGCTGTGGGAGGACAATGGTTCTAGGACCATTACAGCTTCGATAAACTAAAGTAATAAAAACTGAAATGGTGTTTACTTTGTGAAAACCCCTTCAGAGACAGAAGGGGTTTCTTATAGGGGCCACGATGCAGTGAAATCTGGCTGAATAATTAAAAACTAAAACACAAATTCAGCTGGTGAAATGTCTCCTCTCTTGTCCCTCATCTATTCATCCATCATCCTCTCGCTCCCTCCTCTCATCCCCCTCTGCTCCCTGCTCAGCCTAAGATCATGGATCAGACGGGAGAGGCAGTTATTTATAGACCAGGATTCCCAAGGGAGCTCCTAGCCCCTCTGGGCGTCAATGCACTCAGCCAAAACCCCTGTGCATGTTTAAATCATAGTTCAAGAGGATCTGAGGGAGCACGCTCGTTTAACATTCACAAATAATCAGCAAATGTCATCTCAGAGTGCGATCAAAGCAGAGCTATGCACAGAAAACAGTGAAAGCAGTGTAATGCTAAGAGATTAAGAATATAATGTAATCGCAACACACACATATACAGGCACACACACACACACATTCCAGGTACTGGAAGAGAAGGGAGGCAAACGCCATGGCGACTGGTGGGATAGTGGCCAGTGGTTCGTCGGACAGGGGAGCAGGGGCGGGTCTACAGATGAAGGATGGACCAATCATGTTCTGGGGCTAATTCAGCACATGGCCTGCAAGTGCACTCAGCTCAAGGCTTTACTGTCAGGTCTGGGATGGGTTTGTTCCCATGTTTATGTATACCATCGCTTGTCCCTGGAGCATGCTAGCTGGTTGTTTGGTGTGTCACCACCTCTTTGTTTCTTCATCCCTCCTTTTGTCTTTCTCTGAGGGCAGCTTGTCAATATTCAAAGACTGAACTCACTGGGTTAAATCACTCTAAAGCAACTCACCATCTCATTGAAACCATTTATGTAGAATGTGTTTTAAGGAGCTGATGTGGAGATAAAAACCTGCATATCTGGCATTTTTCACATTTGCTTTTCTACTGGATTCATCACAGCTGTGTGATTTTTTTAGTTAGTTAGTGCTTAAGAGAACTGGGATGCACAGATACAGCTCAGACACACCAGCTAAGCAGACACAGAGAGCCATGCATGGAGCCACATGGTCACACTGCACCTAATACCTAATAATTAAATTATGCAAAAGTACAAAATACAGTGTAAGCAAACTAAAAACACTGGAGATAAAATAAGAAAGAACTCACATGGCACATTTTATCAGGGTCAATCCCTGCAACTGATTAGCTTATTTTCAGTTATGGATTGACTCATCATGCCCAGTGTTTCTGAAAGTTAATGGACTAACCATGCAGTCTTCCTGAGCTCTTTTATGTGTATTCAGGCTTTTGGCGGGTTAAACTCAGTTAAAATCAATTATTTGTCATCAACAGAAGGATAAACATTAACCAAAGCATACATTCAGAAAAGAAGATTCTGCAAATGCTGATCACTGATTGAACATTCATAGACAGTTTAAATGAATTAACAGAGTATTGGGCTCCCAATTCCTTTAATTACTTGAGTAACTGCAGATTCTTATACAACAGTTTTTCATGTCACAGTATTCAGTCTACTACTACAGTGAACGATCAGCTGTTCACATTTCTTTCAAAAATGTATTCTTTTGAAGAGATCTATCACTGTGTGTAAAACTTTTATACTTCTAACACACACACACAGACACACACACACACACACACACACACACACACACACACACACACGGAGGGGGAAAAAAACACACTCAACACACATGTACACAAAAGGCTGTGGGGAGGAACAGACGCAGCCAACTGCCATCTGCTCCATTCAGTTAAAGGCTGCTGAGCGGTGCTGAGCAAGACTCTCCATACATCAGTACCATTCAATAAACACTGCCACTACTCGAAGCTGCACACCCACACAGCACCGACGCACACACACACACCGTCTTTTCTCCAGTGGACGCACACACAGGAAACGGTAACCATAGGCAATATGAGTTCATGTAAACAAATGCATGCATCGAGATCACACATAAACATGCTTACTAAACGTGAAACAACACAGAGAAGCACTACATGACAGAATACACTAACAGATCAAAGTGATTGACAACAAATGGTGAACCGTGAAAGAACAACAAGAGCTCTTACCCATCAGTTGTGCCGAGTTGACTGCTTGTACAGTGCGTTTGTTTATGTGTGTGTCCACGTCTGTTTGTAATGTGCAGGATCTGGGAGAAAGTGTGTGTCTGTAGCCAAAAGTGCTGCTCAAGTGGAACTGAGCTGAAAAGTCCACTGTGGTGGGAAAAACACAGCAGACCAACCTGGCTGTTCTGTGCTGAGCAACGATCTGTGTCCCTCCCTGCCTTTCACACTCTCCGTCTCTCACTCCACGTACGGCTTCTCTCTGTTTCTCTCACTGACGTGCTTCGCTCTGCCCTCCGGCTGCCACTCTCTCTCCCTCCCTCTGTTCTTCTGGTCCCCTCCCACTCTCTCTCTCTCTCTCTCTCTCTCCCTCTGTGACATCAGAGGGCAGTCTCAGGCATGTTGAGCATTTTATGGGAGTCTCTCTCTCTCTGCACGTAACACGCCGACCAGCAGAGAGGCGGAGGGCGTCAGGTTGTAGCCAGCTGATTCTCATTTGACTAGACCGGGTTTTTATGAGACACATCTGCATTGTTTTATGTGTTTTTACTTGTTGCACACACATTTGTGGATCCACTGCATCTAAAACTTCCTACACACCAACAGAGCACACAATTTTTATGAACTTGTCTTGATTGTTATTATCAATGCTTTCTCTGGAAACTGCAAAGCTTTATACAAAAAGGGATAATTACAGATTTGTATGCAACCTATTTTTAGTGCTTTATGTTTGTGAGCAAATTCTGCTTGGAAGCTATATCAAGTATTGTGCACACTTTCAAAAAGAGAAATCAATTTTAGGCTTTAACTTTGAAATTCTGTTTCTTGAGAAAACTAATGGAAAGTTGAAATTGGGTGACATGAAGGATACAGCACTTGAAACATCTGAAGCACAACATGAAGAAAACAGAAGTGAAAAAAGTGACCTTTTGAAAGAAAATTAGAAAAAAAACAAGAAAAAAAAAACCCCAACAACAACACAGACACTGAAACAGCCCAGAGATGCAGGTTTACAGAGTGAGGATGAAAAATGACTTAGTGATGGGGTTTTACTTGAACAATTAAGAGGAGCGATTAGAGTGTTTGCAGGACTCGTCTGTCGAGTGGCATCAGAGTCCACGGATGCGCTCCTCGGAAAAATGACAACGGACATATTTCTGACACTTCAGTGTGAAGTTGGATTCACAGCCAGCAGGAGAGTGAAGTCGGCTTGATGGGACAGACTGCAGCATGTTTACCAGATTAGGTTGAGATGTTTTAAGGGTGGTATTGAGGCCAGTCCTCACAAAAGTAATGTTTCAAAGACTGGAAGACTTGTAAATTAAATCTGACTGTGACAGGAAAAAAGATTCAAAAGATGCTCCACAGCTGTCAATGACATACACAATATGAAAGACACCATACCATATGATATGCATTATTTAACCTGTAGGAATTGTGTCTTGGACTTGAACATGCAGACTACCTCCACAGCACTAAAAAACAATATAAAAGATGTGATCTGCAGTCTAAACAGAAGTTACATAAACAGAAGACAGAAGTGCAAAGTTGTTTCTTTTCTTTTAAAGGTTTCCTGACTCAACTGTAAAACCCCCCTATTGGAAGGATATACAGTCCAAGTTGTTTGGAAAATGTAACTTTAAAGTCGAAGAGGGGAAACAATAAACAGAGGAGGGCAGCACTACTTTCTCTAACTAAGTGAAAGGTGCAAGTCATTAGTTGTAAAGATACATTTTGTTTAGTTAAATCTACAACATCACAGGCTGTACACTTTGAGGAACAAGCTTTACGTTGACTCTGTGACATCACTGAAAAGACTTTATAGACTTACAGCTTAAGATCCTAAAGTCCATTAACTTTCTTCCATGAGTCTCATACATGTTGGTATTTTAGTTTTTCTGTGCCAGAGTGAAAACAAAACTGACAAAACCTTTAGTTGGGTAAACAAAGAAGCAGAGTACCTAGAGTTTAAGAGTTAAAAAGGTGAACAACAGGAGAACTGTATGTCCTGAGACCAGCTTTGGACAACATAAAGTGGGCATCCTTTCACAAATGAACTTCTTTAGTACACTGATCAACACCCTGAAATTATCCAGTGCAGTTTCCTTTTTGACTTATCCTGACTAATTACACCCATGCTTCTGTTACAGATGGGTGTACTATACCTGTTATTAGGTGACGTCAAACAAACCTTCGAAAGAATGAGGTGCAATTAGACCCACCCTACCAGGTAGAACAAAACCAGCGAGTGAGAGAGATGTCAGTAAAGTCAATACACACCTACGCAGTTGAGAAGTTAAATCAGTGACGACACGTGAGAACACCTGAGGGTGTGTGCGAGTCTGAAAGGTGAGCTAAATGGTTATTTATATGTTTTTAAAGGTGCACTATGGAGTTTTGCTAGAGAAAAATAAAAGTTGGAGAAGTGTACAGATTATGTTTTATGTTATATAATAAACAAATACACAGACTTTCCACAGAGAAAAATGTGGTCCTAGGAACACTATGTGAAGATAAAACGTCATATGTAAGTTTTGGTGGGGGGGCCTAAAACAGTGAAAGTGGAACTCTCCTGATAGCCTGTTGGCTCTAAACAATATTGCAGGGACCCATTTATTTTTTCTTCGAGTAAAGTTTGTGTATTCAGTTCCAAAAATATCCCACAGAATTGTTTCACTTCTTCAACTTTTACATTTCACTACCAAATCTCCATATTGCACCTTTAAACCAGCTGGAGTTAGACTTGTTTTGCATAATATGAGGCACAGTCTGATCACACAGCTGTCACTCTGTTCTCTATGACGCATTCATTTACTCTGTTTATTGTAACAAATGTATACATATCAGGTCTTTGTTTGTAGTTTGTGGAAGAAAAAGAAACACTAGCCACATCATCTAAGTTCATGTGTGTACACTGATTTTTTTTTTTTTGCACACATCTCTTTATGTAACTTTTTGTGAGTGTATGGGTCGTCTCTATCTGTGTGTGTTTGCCAGTACTATTTTTGAAGTTCACCATAGAATCCAGGAAGCCAAGTTTTGTTTGATGAGACAACGCACCCACACACCTGGCTGCGATAACAAGCTGTGTTATCAGCTGGCTGTATGGTGTTGACGTCAAAGGCTTAGCAGAGCTTCACACAGCCATGACACTGATAACAATGAATGCTACTGAGCAAAAAACCACGATTACAAACACCCACGCACACAAACACCTCTTTCCTCTTTAGACGCAGAGTAGCACCGATCAGACAGCTGTGACCAGACTGTCAAGCCTGAGCAGAAGAGAACCTCATGAACTTTGAGGTCAAAGTATGTGCCTCCGGTTAGTTGGTTAGTAAAAGGGTCAAAGATCAGTAGGTGGGGAGAAAAAAAATCCTGTACAGGCCTCTGATAGACAGGCAGTAAATTAAATGTTTCTGGCGACAACACAACCTACTTTTTTTTTTTTTTTACTTCCTAAAAACGTACTTACTCTATCAACAGACGTAAAACACACACGGACCACTGACCATAAAATCAGAGACACACTTCAGCATGAAAGATCCATGAAAGCAAGTCAGTGTGTTCACATGGCCTTAAAAAAGTGGATTTGTTGACTGGGTCCACCCAAAACTGGACTTTTTAAAAATGCATGTAAACATGTAAGTCCAGATGAAGTCGTACTACGATGAACTTGTCGAAGTGGAACTCACGCTCAGCAGCTTGTATATATATACATGTCTCAGTAAAGAGAGGAAGAAAACAAGCCCAAGGATACAACATGTCGAGTGCTATGGAACGATTTGTTTTGTGTCAGCTGTTTAGAGTTAAACATGCTATAGTACATAGAAGGCAGGGAAACAACGAGACCATTCAACACCCTGCATGTTAAACGACGATTCAACCTTTGGAACTGTGCCACGATCGTCAATAAACTCTTCTGATTAGCATTTTTAAAGCACTTCTTTAAAACAAAGAAAAAAATGTATGAAGTCATTAAGCAACCATAAAAAAGGTCATGTAAGTGAAGCATTTGCGACGAACTCCTTCCCTCCGGCAGGCTCTACGGATCACTGTACGCCAAAACAACCCGTCATAACAACAGTTTCTTCCCCCAGGCTGTCACTCTGATGAACGCAAAACAGTCACAGAGTGTCAGACCTGCTGCTGTAAAATAACTCTGGAACTAAACTGTCACTGTGAATGTACAGTACATATATCATTTCATTTAAATGATCATATATTCACACTCTATTATGTAAATACTGTAAAAGATAACTCCCTCATGTTTACTTCATCATGCTTTTGCACTACTCACCACTATTATCTTATTTACTCTTGTACAAATCAGTCTTTAATTACCTGTTTATATTCTAAGCTAATTATTATTATTTAATGTTTACATTGTACAGAGTCTACCGAAGTTAAATTCCTTGTGCATTAAACATACCTGGCCAATAAAGCTGATTCTGATAGGTAGGTCTATGGAGAAGCCAGTTGTTAGAGTGTGGTTTTTGGCCTTTTAGAGTGATTATTTTACTGTGTTGAATCAGAGTTGATTTGTGTGATGACTTCCCTGAATGTGATCTGATGCATTGCATGTTATAAATGGTGACATACCGTGAATCATTAAAAGCCTTTTTGATGGTGTTTTGGTTGTTTTGTGCATTTCTATTCGGTCTTTACACTCGGGACTTTCTGCCAACACGCATTGGAAGAGAGAAGTGATGTTGTATTGACACGTTGTTTTGTTTGATGAAAGTGAGGGTGCTACAGTAGAGAGAGAGAGGGGTTGTAAATGTGCCAAAGATAAGACAGTGAACTTCTATTGTGGCAGAGGGCTCGTGCAGGTTATTTGCTATAACCAATGAGAGAGCCAGACGAGGCGATAAGTGAGCATATCCGAGATAAATAGCTCATGTAGCTATCTGCATCAGACTCAGCGTGCACTTGTGCCTTAAATAATGCATGTGGCATAATGATTGCAAGGCATGCTGAAATACAGAGTGTGGCAGCCAGGCAGACAGGCCTGATGAATAAGTAATGGACGGCATCCGCCTCTCAATGTACACACGTGCACACAGACACACACACACACACACAGAGCATCCATGCAAACCATAACCACAGGCTGGTTCACGCTTATTTTTGTACCTTCTTATGCTCTTGTCCCCCCCTCCTCCCCCTCCTCAAAGTGACAGGGGGAGTTGAAGGGGGTGGAGGGATGCTTTTTTCATCCGTCTCCCCTGGGGACCCCAGACCTGACTCCAAATATGTGAGGTACTGGGTCCTTTATTATTGATTTGGGTTATTTATAATACACACACTCACTGCAACCCCTCTCTACATCTCTGAATCCCTCCCTCCCTTTCTCTCACACTCTCTTTCTTCCCAATGATTACTATCTCTGGAAATCTGAACATACACAGAGTGAATTTACTCTCAGTACTATTCCGAGCAATCATTAGACTTTTTATAATGAAGCTTTTCTATTACTACTTTTCTCTGTTGAACTATAAAAACAGATTCTGTTTTGAGTTTCTTATACAAATCACAACATTCAGTTAATGCGGAATATGAAAACCCGACCGCACAGTACACTGATGATTTCATACTGCAATAACAACACAGCTGAAGTGTAGAGAACGTATTCTTTTGTGCCTAAATCGTGTACTTTCTCCCTTGAATATAAAGCCAGTAATACTTAGCAAATACAAGGAAGAAGGATTGAAGTTATCAAATCATATTTCTTCTTTTTTTGCAGATCAGCACAAGAGAATCAATCTGCAGTGTTATAGGTCAGTGTTTTCAGCTTTCAGGTTTGCTCTTAAATTATTTCAGTATGCAAGTTGAAATAAAAGCAAGGCAGAGTGCACTCCTTCTTAAAGAGAAGAACTGACTTAGAAGATGAACACTCCTTTTATACATCGCTCCATTTCAAAGATTCAGCAACATGGCCTCAGGACTCAAAGCAGAAGATTCTTTGACCTAAGTTGCTCCATTCAGAAGAAGAAGGTGTTTACAGTGATTAGTGTTTTGTTGTGTTTGTGTTCGTCTGCTCTGCTCTGCTTTGTGCGTCATGTTTCTATGAAAAAGTGGATAGGAATCAGTGTTGCAGCCACACAGACAAAGACATTTGGCTGAGTGACAATAAACTTGATTGTTGTGAAGCAGCTACGGTAAATCATCTTTGGAACCAAGCGCCTGTCCCACAGGGCTGTGGACCATTTGTTTATGAGAAGAGTTGAAGAAAATACATGGTTATAAACAGTGGATTGATCTGTCAACTTATAGAGGCCAAACTGTTTAGTTATAAAATATGAGGAAATCAGAGACAAAAGAAAGGCAGATTTAAATCAGGAACATTTGTTTTTATGCTTTTACGGTCACATGAAACTTCCAGACTGTCCGTGGCCATTTGGGGAATTCCATTGATTTTATCGCTGCTAATAATATAAAAGAAGTCTAATTTTTTCTGTCTGAAGTAGTTTGTATTTTTATTAAACCTCACAATAATGTGTTTAATATCGAATGCAGTGCAAGAAGATTAAAAAACAGCACAAACAGGAAAAAGCAGGAAGTAATGTCCAGTCCTGCAGTTCCTTGAGTGTCCACTTGAGACTTGCTGCAAAAACCAAGGAATCCAGAAAGAACCAATATTAAAATGCTCTTTCTGTATAGGGGATTTTGTTTTTTTTACAGAATGTTACAATATTTGATGATTTAAACATGAGGGGTAAGTTTTAAGTGGATATTGTAAGAAGAATGGTTGATTTGACTGATGTGTATGTATGTTGTAATTGTCTGCCTGAAATTTATCTAAAGTTGGGTGATGATAGCTTTTCCAATGTGGTGACCGCCATCCATTGGCTTCCAAACGCATTTTTAGAAACCATTGCGGGACATCGCTGAGACTACCTCTATGTTGTATAAGGTCTATCAGGAAAAGCTAATGTGTTACAGACCAGCGGACACTAATATGGTTAAAGCTATATTTCTTCTGATGTGATCAAACCAAAATTTACGGTTATTAATTATTCTAGAAGATTGGCAGAAAATGAATCGAGGTCTGATCTTGACTTCTTGGGATTTTAGCAGTACTGCTTGTTCCTCCGGACCCTATTCCTAAATTTACTCTCTCCAGTCACAAAAACCATCAAACCAACAAGCAAATAAAAGGTTCTATGGCTTTTTGTGACACTTTTTGATTTGCTAAAAGATAGAAGCCCATAAAACTCATCCACAAATTCAGAAAACACAGGTTTGAAAGGCTTTCTATTGTTATACTATAAGTATTATTTAGCTAAATGTGTGCTCATATGTAAAAATGTTCATAGGCAAGAATGATCTGTTTGTAGAATCCTGCCAAAAAAGGTACATGTGCAAATTCAATACCACAAAAAAAAAGAGACGGTTCTCAGATCCTCGGACTGTTTGGGTAAAACAAGCTCTCCAAAAATACCCAAAACAAGAATCAACTCCAGACTGTTCTAGGAAAAACCTCAAAGCATCAAAAGCTTAGAAACCAGCTTCCTAAAAAACCCAGACGAGGTAAGACAAAGAGTTGTTTTAAGGGAGCATGCTTCTGTGGGGAGCTCCATTCATTCATATTTTACGCCCTCTCCTTCCGTCTCAATGGTAATGCTTTCACAGTCTGCTCTGAGTTTGCAGCAGACAGAGAGCCATTAGCTGTCGGCGATGCTAAACTGAAGTTATGAGAGATGTCAGCTAACCACAGTGATCCAAATGCACTTCAAATCTCATGGGTCACGGGAATGCCCCAGTGCTCTAAACCAGACTCAACAGATTCTTATGTACAGCGAGGATTACACTGGGCTAAAATGGGCTCCACCAATAAATCCTGGAGATGTACACAACTATAGAGGTATAAATGATATAACTGGAAGCCACAACATAATAAAGAAAGAAGAGTTCAAGTACAAACTGTAAGGAATTAAAGGAGTCATAGAGCGAGTGAAAACAGCTAATCTGAGAAACGATTTGGAGATTTCTTTAGAGATTGGCAGAGTTTTCTTACATGTGAACAGGTCTCTTTGGTTGTTTTATGGTGCACTAGCGAGGCATGTTTATTCTGTCATTCAGTAATTAAAAAAGACACAGTCTATTGTTGAGCTGACTTTTCCACTGTGCCAAAGTGTAATCTCAATGACTTCTTGCAACATCAATCTCCTCAGAAAACTGGTATAAATGACTGAAGACAAATATGTATAGTGTATGTCTTCTCTGTCAGGAGTGTGTGGGTAAATGCAGTCTATTACTGCTGTCCATCTTGTAGCTATTATGGCTGTGGGCTTGGCTCTAATGAACTCCTCTTCCCGGATGAGGAAAAGGCCGGCCTCTGGTCATGGTGGCGTTGTTGGCCAGGAGCGAGCAGAGCCCCTTGTGAGTGTAAAGCAAAGGTCTAAACCCTGGAGTGGTCATCCATAATAGATAGCTTCTAGAGAACTCCTCTGGAATCATATGGTCTTGCCTGGGCTTTTAAAAAGCCTTTACAAAACACACCTCTGCATTAAGTAGGTGTAAGAGGAAGTGAAAAGCCAAAGTGAGATATACATACAGTATATCTAGCTGTTTAACTTCAGCACATAAACAAGACAGAGGTAAAATCGATATATTAGGAATACCTAACTTTGTCTCACACATCAGCCTTGACTTGTAGAAGGAGCAGCCAATGGAAACCATAGTATGTTAACATCCAGCAATAATGATCAGGAGCACTTACTTTCTCAAATAAAGGGAATTTAAGAGCTGGTCTCTTACATTTCAATTTCAGTCTCTTTCAAAAATTCAGAACCATTTACGGACAGTTTTCAGATTTTTATATCCTCACATTTTGCAGAACAGCTCATGACCGACAAAGTGGGAGATTTCCATAGCTGAAGGTGCTGTAGTACTCCCACAGTAGGTTATTGTTTCAGGGTTATTGTCACTGCAACATGTGAAAGGGCATTAAAAAGAAAAACTTGAGAGTTGAATATACAAGAAACAGAGTTCCCTCATAACTGTTCCAGGCTTTTACCTGCTGCCGTTACACATTCATCCATTCATACTATTTGATAAGAGTGCAGGCTGCTTAGAGTGCAGGTCAACTGATTCTGACATTGGGTTTAATGTGCAGCCAACCTGGACATTGTCGAGCAATTTTCAGGAGTGCGAAAGAGGCTTTAAACTCTTTAAAAGAGCTAAAGCTTTGATACAAAAGAAGTAACTTCACAGAGTAAAACTTAACAAAAACACTTTGTTAATTCATTTGAAGACAGAACACAGATTTGATTTATATTTGAAAAAAAGCATCCCAATCCAATCAGTGCTGCAATTTGATTGTGTTTCAGGTACTTCTGTAACTCACTGTCAATCTGTACTGAACACAATTTACAATCATTTCAATTTCCAAATCTAAAGAGTGTGTATTCATGCAAGCACATTACAACAAATATAACTCCACACTCCAGACAACTAGGTCTGAGCCAGCCAGCCAGCCAGCCAGCCCGGCAAAACTCACCAGGCCATATATAAAATTCATGACAGGGTAACATGGTAAAACCATTTTCTCCAAACCACAAAAGCTCAAACCTTATTCTACCACACACAGTCTGGGTGATGTGGCTGTCAGGGAAATGGCACTGAGGCAGACAAAGTAGGTTAAGGCATTGCCTGTTCTGCTGGAAGACAAAAACAAGTCTGGCTCTTCTTAAGGCCAAATGGGAAAAGTGGGCATGTGAGTGTGTTTGTGTGTGTGTCTAGTGTTGACATGAAGGCCACAACCTTAGGGTATGTCTGCAGATATAATCAGACACTAGTAAACTGTATTTTTTTTTTCCTTTCATAACTCAATCAAACCTGATTTCACCCCTGCTCCTTGACGTCTTTCGGTTTTGATTTGGCACAGAATAAAAAAAAAGGTCAGCACATGAGTTAACTGACTGATTGTCTTTTTGGACCTCACTTATACAGATTCAAAGCATGTTAAGACCACTTGTCATATTCACCTTTTTACACTAATTCAACACACTTCAACATGCAGACAGTAGAAAAGATTGAAACGCCAACCGTGTGATTGAGACCCCTAAAATATTCTGCAGTGTCTTCAAAGCTTGGCAAATAAAATCCACTTCACTAAAGTAGTCAATTGGCTAATTTTTTCAGTTGTAAATGCAATTTAAAGAAAATATCGATACGTTTAGGTGCAGTTCAGGACAGACGTTTGGAAACAATCCTTAGGCAATGACTTTGACAGGGTTTTTATTGTGTGTGTGTGTGTGTGTGTGTGTGTGTGTGTGTTTTTCTTAAGTGTGTCTTAGCCTGATGGTGGCAAAGAAGAAAAGAAGCAGCTGCCCACTGACTCCTGCCTGCACCAAACTGGCACCAGTCTGCTGCACACATGCCAGGTCAGGGAGTGTGTGGGGGCGGTAGGGGGCTTTGGGTTCCCATCTGGGGAATTGGCACAAAGGCTTGAGGGGCATGTGCGCTCCCTGGTGAGAGTGTGTGTGTGTGTGTACACAAAACAGGTAATCTTCAATTAGGAATAAGTGACAAGTCAAGCAGGTGTTGATTATTTCTGTTAGTCTTAGGGTTTAGGAAGGAAAAAATCAATACAATCTATTGGTTGGTATTTGTAACACAAAAGTGAAAATATGCTGAAAAGTAAAATGTGTTATCATATCAGCATTGCACAGGATATTGGTCATTTTTTTTTCTTCTATGATTAAAAATAAAATGTTTTGACTCACCATAGATACTACTTTTCCTCAGGGAAGTCTCTCTTCCCCTTGAGATTTTAAACATCAACTGCAGCAAAGGCAAGCAAAAAAAGAGAGTGTGGTTGAGAGAACGGGTACGGAAGTGGACCCAATGAATTTTCCTGCCAAGTTCCCCAAATCTCTGCTCTGTACATGTAAAGGGACATGTCCTACACAAGCACAAACACACATATTTCAGTGTCAGGATTAAGGTCAAGCACACACACACACACACACACACACACACACACACACACACACACACACACACACACACACACACACACACACACACACACACACACACACACACACACACACACACACACACACACACACACACACACACACACACACACACACACACACACACACACACACACACACACACACACACACACACACACACTAGTGGGGAGGGAGGCAGCGGGGGTCTGGCTGTCGCACAAGTGTCTACGCACGGTCATAGTGACCTACAGACAGTGTCCTCTGGAACACACCTCACTCTTCATCTCTGGCATTTCAACACTAATCCTTTCTTTAAACTGATTTTCCAATTGCTTCTCTTCATGTAGTGGGTCTGTTATTAACAATATAATACACAGCAAATCACCCACATGAGGAACATTCAGAGAGATTCAAAGCAAGGAGGAAAAAATTGTGAGTGAATAGGGTGTAATCCCAGATTTCACAAAAAGTGTTGACGTTTTCAGTAATTGCAAGATGAAGATTTCCCTCTATGTCAATATTTAAATAGGTAGGAAACAAGATGATAGTATGAATAATGAAAATGAAATTTAGATTGAGAAGGACATTTCGACTCTCGTCTTAAAAAAAGTTATCTGGATGTTATTTTGGGCCAGAGATTGTCCAATGTCATCGCAACATGATTTCTAAAAGCTTACAATTGGTCAAAATGTCAGGCCAACCACCACAAAACATTGCATTGGTGTAAGTGACTTTGACAAAAGCCGTCAATGCTGATTAAATATTGTGTTTAAGTTGTAATGCAGCCATTGGCCACTTGCCAGGGCTTTAGCTCCAGCAAATGGCCCGATATCAACCAGCAGGAGCAGCAGAGTTTTGCAGTGTATTGATCCATAAAAAGTCAGAAAAGTTGTGTACGTTTTTTCAGGTTATGGCTTTTAAAGCTGAGAATTGCATAGCCACATTCAGCACAGGTACAAAGATTACCAGTAAGGAGGACTCAAAGGCTGGTGGAGCCAGCACTGATAACGTTAGCCACACCCGGCAGACCACCTTAACATTATTTATTTGTTGACATTTTTGATCCCGCTCATTCTGTAATGTTATCACACTTCATGACAATTATAACACAAGACATATTTCTTCTCAACTTAATTCAATGTTCTATGTTTTCTTGACTATGGACAAGTTAACTCATCTCACTTTACATTTCCATTTAACCAACTGGGGAATTAGTCATCTCCACTAAAACTAGTGATATGAGTTTTGGTTTACATGGAACCCCTGTCTATAGTCCTGTGCTGATCATTCAACCGAAGCAGACTTTATCAATCATTAACTGCGGTTGCTCTGTGACTGTAATATTGGAGCTGATGGATGAGACGCCCAGAGCCATGACAAAGTGTTTGTGTTAGCCCTCTTTGGAATGAGAATACATAAATGCATGAAAACATGGCTATATGCTGCTGTTTCAGTGGTTAAAACTGGGTGTAGTGGTGTAACGAGTGGAACAAATCTTCTTGAAATATAACTGGAATGACTCTGCTGAACAGTACTGATCTTATCAAAAAAGAAAGAAAAAGAAGATTTCTACCCTGTATTTAAAAGTTTTACCATATAAAGCAGCTACCCAGTATATCAGCTAAATGTGCAGACCTAGCATGTAAAATAAGAGGCCAAGTGAGCACAGAAATAGCATCTCATACTGAGAAATACAAGTGGAGTTGAGTGCAAAAGCAAGCGGGAGGGCTGGTAATGTGTGAGTGAGGGAGCGAGAAGAAGATTTAAGAGAAATAAAGAGAGAGCGAGAATGAATTTGGCATAACCCAAAAGTATGCTTCTCTCCACTTTTCGTAATTTCCTTCCCAGAGTTTTGAAATGGTAATGAGCCTGCTGATATTTGCATAATGTGCCTTTCCTCATCCCTCTTTTTCTGCTCATCCACCTCTGCTCCTGCTCTCCTCCCAGGTCGCTGTCTCGCAAATCCTAATTCAACGAGGCTTCATTGGCTTGACCGCATCAAAATGCGGTACTGCCAAAGCCCATTTAAAAGGCAGAGACAAATGTGTCTCATTGTTTTCACACTTTCCTTCATTCATTGGACTAATTTTACCTTTTGCTCACTCCCTCTCCTTCTATCTTGGCTGCGCCGATATAATTAACAAGTTTTAATAAGGATGAGCAGTTCATTCAGAAAATAACAGAAGCTGACTACCAGGGTCTGCTTCTTTCTGTGGGAACAGCTCTCCATCCTCGTCTCCCAGCTTGCACCCTGCCTCATTTTCTGCTAAGCTTTAATATCAGCTCAGTGCAGACTGAAAACGGACATGTGCACAAAGCATTATTACTAAAAAAAAAAAAAAAAACCCACAACTGTCACGTTTTTGATGATCACCAACCTAGCTCACCGTTCTGTGATGAAAGAAGCCAGAAAAAGACCTCTGACAATCTCAACAACACTTCTGGTCTACATTATCCTTCTTTCTCTCCTCTTTTTCTCTTATCCTACTTTCTCAATTTGCCTCCCCCTCCCCTCTTCCTCATCACTTCTCTCACCTTCTCCTCACTCCTCCTCACTCCCTACAGTGTCTGTGCTTTGACAGTCATGTGTGAGTGGAGCGTGGGCTGCTGCTAATTTGTGCAGAGTGGGAGAAAGCTGTTTTGGCTTGGGGAGAAAAGAGCTTAGTTTAGGCTGTACGGCGGGATGGATGGAGAAACGTGCTTCGCAAACACACACAAACACACACATCTATCAAAACATGTTTATCTGCGCTTTACATTGGGCTCATTCTCCTCGTGTCACATGTACATTAAGGGATACAAGCAGATGCTCAAACCCACATTGCCGTGTATGTGTGGAAGTGATTCTGAGAGGTGCTGACTTCTGTTCCTCTTACCGTACCTCCTCCTGTGTATCATTTAGTCATCCTGCTTAATATGCACCCAAATCTGTCTCCATCACCCAGCCGTCGTCCTCGTCATCATCCTCCTTCACCTCACTCTTCCTCTTTATCAATTTGTTCGAAATTGCCGTTTTCTCTGACTGACATGTATTCTACTTTTATGAGGGGGAACTTCTCTTAATAAAGAATGCACGAAAACACACAAAGAACCAAGGATTTTAGGGTCACCAGCGTCGGCTCCAGCTGTTGCCTTCTTATTCAGTCCTGTTTTGTAATAGACTAATAAACCAATAAAGGACACACACACACACACACACACACACACACACACACACACACACACACACACACACACACACACACACACACACAGGAAGTGTTACTGAGGCTCTTGGCACCCACTTAATTAATTCTAACACGTCCCATGATTGTGTTCACACAGCATTGTAGTGTACGTATTCCAATAAAATGTTGTTGTCTTTTTTTGGCAGGCATTTAAACATTTTGTTATTATTAGGGCTGTAACAAATTCTGAATTTCTAAGTGTCATTTGATTGACAGGCTGGGTCTGATGGGCTATAGAGGTACACAGTAACAGTTCTGATCTAGATGCCTTTGCTGTAGCTTTATTTTCTAGTTATAAGTCTGCAGTTTCTAAATTTAAGAGCAAGTGATGCATTCATTTTAACATTAACTCTATACCCTTAGTATAAATAAAGAAATGTAATGAACATTTGGACTTATGAAAACTCTTTAAAGAGAGCAAAAGTACGAAAAATAGATTTGAAAACTTAAAGGATGATTTTGAAACTTTTGTTAACCAGTCAATGTCGCCCTTGAACACAGCCATGAAACCAAAACAAACTGCTGTTTGTCATCACCTATGCCACACTGAATCCTCGGCTCTCCTCCAGTGACACACCACACGTGTTTGAACTAAGGAGTTATCAAACTGGAACGCACCATAAGGAAGCACGGAGCGCAAGCGGTGGACAAAATTGTCGTTTTCTTGAGCTGCATTGTTGTGCAAGCAGGCTAATGCTAAAGCACTCTTTGGTTTACTCGAAGCTTCACACTGTGTGTACATTTACACAGAATGACTGTGATCTAAAAATGTTCCATGCCGTTCCTTTAAAGCAGTGAGTACAGTATGTTATTCTTCTCTTCTATAGTCCGTCACTTAAGCAGATTTTAAACGTAAGGAGAGGAGCTGACCAGATGTTTCATGTAAACACAGCTCAGACAACATCACAGACAGTGAGACTCGTGCGTCACACTCATTGTAGACAGTCATGACTCGGAGAGATATTTTAAGGAGGATAACCTGGATTTCTGCTGTATTTATGTGTAAAATATCACACATTCCTCCTTTACATTAGAACTGAATGAAACAGATGAATAGCATTTCTACATTTGCATCCTCCAACAGCCACTTGTCATAATGTGTTAAAAAGAGGAGCTTTTGTAAAGTTCAAATATCCTACTTTAAACACAATGCAGCACAGTGTAGGATTTGTCTGTCTTGGTATCAGAGGTTTTTGGGAGGACTTTTAAAGTCAGGACTTTTCTTTTCACGTCCAAGTCCAAGAAATTACACTTTCAATTATAAGCCCAAGTGTTCAGTTCAAGCAACCATTCTTTCTATATTTCTGAAAAGCTGTCAAAAAGACTCCTACCGAGGATGAAGTAGCTTTAAAGGAGGGTGAATATGTGCATAACTTGTCTGCGAGCACAGAAACATGCTATTAACAGACGAAGGCTTCAGGTCTTGGCAAGCGATCTCTGTGACATCATCGCTGCATCAGCATTTCCTCCTGCCACATGGGACCAACATACCGCTTGTGGGTTGATGACATGCTGATGTGGCGTGATCATCCCACGTTCCTGTCAACAAGAGCGTGAAGTTCCAACAAACTGTCTCCTCTCACTTGTACTTAGGCCCATGTGCAGTGTGACTTCTAAAAGGAGACTTTCTCTGAATAATACATTGCCATTTACTAAAAACAAAGTGCAACGTCAGTGGGTGGAAATGATTACATACTCAAGAGTAAATGATAAGTTTCCTCGTACTGACGGTGTGTGTTTTCTGAGCCGTGCATTAGCAAGCTAAGGCCAACCACGTTATCGCCAAATCACAAACCACACTGATGTTCTGCATCACCTGTGGTGCATTACACAGCAGTTAACCAGAGGACATGACTGCATCCATCACTCAGCTCAGAGAGAGAGCATCCCAACAGGCTAAGAGCAGGGAAGCACCTATAAATAAATGAATATCTGGTGCTTATGTGCTCTGGGTTTTCCAGAGGTCACTTATAAAGAAGTTTCAGAATGGCCAGCATGGCTGTGGATTTTAGGGATATGACATTATAAGATGTCGTACTGGTCGCCCTGTATGCTCAGCCACATCAGCCTCACTAACGTGTATTTTTCCCAGTCAGTTTGCTTAAAAGAGATTTTTTTTCCCATCTTATTTAATATCAAATAAACCCAGTCAAAGTGTAGTTGTATTAAAGAAGATACAGTGTGGTCTTACTGGTCTGTGTTTTTTTTCGCATTTGATTTGATTAAATAAAAGCTCTCAACTGTACATCCTTCAGTCTACAGCAGGGTGCCTGAACATAGCCATGGTGCTTTCCTTCTTCCTCCCCTTTTTTAGTTAGACCAGAGCATCCTTTCCTTACTGATTGTGTTTTCTTCAATTTATCTACCACAATTTACAGTAAGTCCCACAGTCAGCATTCACTGCTTTGAAAATCATGGCGGTTTGCATTTGAGAAATATTGATTTTTCGAGGTGATGGAAGGTAATCATTTCTGCCGTGACTTCCAACAATTTCAACTCCATCCATCAGTTGTTCAGCTCACAAACAGCATGTCTCCAACAAGCAGACATGTAAATGTAAACTTACCGAAATGGTTGTTTGCAGGCGGTTTAAGAAGTTCCAACGGATGATCCTTGCTGGTCAAGCTACCTGTTAGAGACGAGAAAAAAAAATGTTTTAATGTGGTGTTCAGTATCAAAACCAGCAGCTGATTTATGCAAAGCCAGCTATGGCCAACTACGTTATCTACAACATATGTGTTCAATGCACAAGAAAAAGGAGCTATGGAGGAGCAGACCAGAATATGGAGAAACTAAAAGGCTGAAAAAGGGAAATAAGTATTTTAAAGTGACAAGAAAAAGACTGAAGTTGATGATAGCTTTCCAGTAAAGTCGGAGACAGAGAAAGATGATATTCAAACCAGGTTAAGCAAAGAGATCACTGTGAATTACTGTTTCAGAAATGCACACAGACAAATCTTCTATTTCCCCGAATCCCTATTATCTCCAAAAACTGCAGCAACAATTTAAGACCAAACTACTGCAAGTCTTCACAATTAAGTTGAACGGACTAAACGTGTCTGAAGCTGGAGGAAACACAATTTCCCTCCCTACACAATGTTGAACACAATGTAGAGGCCTGATTGACAGGTGGTGTGATGTTGAGAGCTGAACTGGATTTGGATCCGTATAGAAACACTTTTTGTTTGGAAATGAAACCACGACAAATATTTGAATATATTCATTTACATGTATTACACATAAGTCATACATTCAAGGCACAATTTGTCTATGAGATAGAGCAGTAGATGCTGTGTTCTGCAAACATCAGTTTATCCTAAAGAGTGGCAGCTGGTTGGGATGGTGGGGTCAGTATACTCCTGCATATTTCTAACTTGCCTGTACTCGGTGGATGTCAGGCAGTGCAGACACAGTGGGAAGTATTCAGAGTGCAGTTAAGAATCTTTACGAAGAAAGGTTAAAAAAAACAGACAACTTTTTAAAAAAGACAGCAACACTACAAAACTGGCAGAATATCTGTGTCCATCACCACCAGCATGTAAACAGTGGACACAGACAGACGTGAAGAAAGGCAGCTAAGTGTGTAGAAAAGGGAAAATGTGAGCGGAGGCCATGTGCTGTGTCACACATGAACAAGCACAAGCACACGACATACCCACCACTACTATGGATTTTATTTTTCTGGGTTGCTAGGCGCTATTTTCAGCCTTAGCAGACTGCTCCATGATTAATACATGATGGAGGGAGGGGCTGAATTAAATATTCATATCGAACACACAAACACACACTGAATGCATTCAATATTAAACTCCGGGCAAAGCTTTCTTTGTTTCTCTTACTAAAAGTAGAAAACAAAAACCGAGAGCAGGAAAGCAGACAAACTCACCAAAGTCACATCCTTGTCTGCAGAAAGAGAAGAAGAGACCTTACAGAGACTTTCCCCAGAAGAGGACATAAAGAATAAAATAGACTAAACAAGTGTAGCGATTAGAGTTTTACAGTATATGAAGGCTGAATGTGTGTGTGTGTGTCTCTGTGTGTGCACATCAGTAGGGTGGCAGTGGCAGATGGAGGAAAGATGACACCAGAGTTTGATAGGCGAGAGACAGGCCAAGCAATCACACACACACACACACACACACACACACACACACACACACACACACACACACACACACACACACACACACACACACACACACACACACACACACACACACACACACACACACACACACACACACACACACACACACACACACACACACACACACACACACACACACACACACACACACACACACACACACACATACCTCCCATTAGTTGCATATACTGATTGCCACCTTTATTTTTCGTTTGAAGCACATACTCACATCCAGTTAAACGGTTGTTGGCACAGAAGGTATACAGAAACAGAAGGAAGAATGTATGGATGTGTGTAATTATCTGTGTGTGTACAGGAAACATTTTTCATGGAAAGCAGGCAGGTTTATTGGCGGTCCAGCCATGACCGAGCTCAGCAGATGATGACCTCCAGCGCCTGGAGAGGAAGACAGGTCAAGTGCTTTCTGCCTTAGCACACAGTGATGAGAGAACATCGCCATGGTTACCACAACAAACAAATATCCAGAGTGAGGTAGGGGACACGCTTGTACGAGGAAGGAACCATGTTCTTTTAAGTGGAGATGCATTACAAGTAAAATGCCTTATAAACTAATAAAAGCTCTCTTTCAAAAAATCTCTTCAGAGGTTTAGGTAAGAAAACTTTTTAATAAGAAATGTTCATATAAATCAGTACACTTTAGTAGGTCACTTTTAGGATGAATGATAATGGGGTTGGGAGGAAAGCAGGAGGAGCAACCATTCCTCCTCCCTCTTTATGCATTTCAGCCTTTTTGTTTTTGGACATCGTGATGATAGCCTGACTTCCATGATATCCCCTCCACACAAAACTGAATATGAATTTAGAAACTGAAGCTGTCCCACTCTCAAAGAGCTGTGAGTATAACCTTAAAAGATAATTTATTAACATTATTAACTTGTCATTCACCACCCTCTCTCCCTGGTTTCCAACCATATCCACTTTCATCCACAAAAAACCCTTATTGTGTTATTAGAATTCATGCAAACTGAGCATTTAGTTTAGTTTCTTCTTTCCATTATTTAAAAATCTTTAACAGTAAAAAAAAAAAAAAAAGAGTAAGAAACACACAATTCACAAATTTAAAAAATGAAAATGACCAATAAAATCTGCACCTTATATGTCATATATTGTTTGTTAATCTGTAGGTTTGGTGTTTCCTTTATGAGTTCCAGTCATTTAATTATCCAAGCAATCTCCTACTCCAACCTTTACCTCTTTGCAGCTAGTGCTTGGAGAAAAGTCTATATAACAAGTGTTAGGGGTTATCATCTGGGAACAATGAGTGTTAGTGCAAATTAATGGCAGTTAGATCTGTATTTTGTTTCCATATTTTAGTTTGGGCTGATAACACCGCTATTCAACTAACCATGCTTCCAGCACGTCTAAATAAATACCTTTCAAATTGGTCAATGGTATAAATGTGTAATCCAACACAATCCCAAACTACTGCTCATCTTTACATTATCTAGCTCCTGGTTTAATATACTCTAAGTCATAGTGGTTAGTAGGCCCTATGATTGGTTCTCTGTAGTTGATACTGTGTGTACAGCCACTCATTTCCCTACAAAGCACCCTTGTTCGCTCTAAACAAGGTACTCATCCATCCTGTCCAAACTGCGTCACTGTCTCAGAGTCTGATTGAATCCTTTTCCTCTCGACAGTACAACTATTATCTTCTGTACAAGTGGAAACAGCGATAAAGTTCAAGAGAGATGAGACAGAGAGGTTCACCACCTCTCACAGCTCACTCCGCTTCTTCTGTTCTAGACCATTTCTATGGAAATACGTGCAAGGACGGACTCTTTGTTATCGTAATATATGTTTTCATATGTTATTAAATATGTAATGTCCTTCTGGGGGTTATTGCTGTTCATAGTTACAATGCAGGCTCTCTGAGAGACTCTGGACACTGATGCATACTCTAATGTGTTGACCTTTGTGACCTGACCATATGTACACCCCTCAGCAACAGTTATTCTATCTCTCCAGTGACACGAAGGAATAAGGCCTGTAGAAACGCATACAAAGAAAAGTACATGCATAGCTCAAAGTGTTTTTAAATGTGTCATCTTGTCGTTGCAATGATACCACAATTCTAATCTTTAATACAACAGTAGTCAAACAAATGATTTCTAAACCTGTTTTAAGTCCATGGCAACAGAAAAGAAAAGAGCGACGCACCCAATATTGGCCCGATATTTCATGTTCTTCATTTAGAAAACTCCTGCACGCTATCTTAATTAGTACTGGTACTGAAATGTTGTGTATTGGTGCAATTTTAGACACTGCTCTGTCTCTGTCTCTTAAAATTGAACATTTTGACAGAGTAAGTCATCATATCCTACTTGCAACAGCCCAAGTGTGTTGACAGACTTTCTCCTGGACGGACATACGTGATCACCACATGGAAAAGGAAGAGACAGAGTGCCAAGTTACCAACGTCTGGCAAAAGGACAATTTGGCTCAGACGCAAACAGGAAGCAGGAGTGGCTGCTTCAGTGGATACACACCCGGTAGGACGGTGAGGAGAACCCTTTCATGATGTAAGAGAAGCTATCAGACATGAGCATTCATAAAAAGGTACTGAAAGAGACAAAGTTGAATGTATACATCCTGTGGATTGAGATGATTAACGTGGCAAGTCACCACGTTCTGGTAGACCTTCTCCTCCACCTGTCATCCAATGACCACACCAAACCCAGAAATGCCAACCTGTCTAGTCCACTCCATCGCAGTCTGGTGTATTCTCAGCCCTCCATATCTGCCTCAGAGTTCTGTCATACTCTGCTTTGCCAACTATGCCATCCTGTCTATCGAGGCTCCACCAAAATTGCCCTTCTGCTGCAACCAAACTCAGAGCCAGTGTGAGAGTGTGCCAGCAACTCCAACCTGTCACTACCACTCCAAACCAGAAGATGACCTGCTGGGAAGCCTATATATGAGAAGATTCAGTCCAAAATGAGATCTCCATCCTGTGATTGGAAACCAAGTTAACTACTTCTAACAAGTCAATACACTCTGCCACTCCTCAGTTACCAAAGGACTTTGGTCGGATTGGAAGGATGATTTCTCTCTTTAAGATTTTTAACTGGAATCGAAGTTTAATTTGCTCTATTTTTCAGAAGAAACTGATTGGAACAATTTTGGTCATTCACAAGCCTCTTAAGACTCATGAGCCTGAGAGGGAGTAACTCTAACCAGGTTGTAGTGGAGGGAAAAGGAGAATTTATGTGTGTCCTTGAACCTGCAAACCACACTTGTAGGTGCCAGGCTGTGAAACATGTTCTGCTGTCCTGTTAATAGCTATAAAAAAAAAAAAAAAAAAAGCTGCCACAAGCATGGCCAAATCACCACACCAAGTCAAGACAAGAGTCATCAGTAGAACTTAAGAAAAGGTTTACCTTCAGTTTCAAACATCTTTCAATCAAGTCTATGTCCTGTGTCTCATAACTTTCAAAGGCTTGATGCATACGTGTATTCAATCACAGAGTACTTATCACAACACTGGTATACAAGAGAGTGATTTGCCTTAAGACTGAGTCTGACTAGTTTTACATTTAGTGGACAATGCTGTACCAAATTTAGATGACAGGATTTCCAAATTTAGATTACCGGATTACCGCTGCGAGCTGTCAGAGAGTCTCTCACCCCGAGAGGTCACAAACCGGGCGGATCAAATCCTTTGGAGTGTGTAGTTTGACTGAAATCAAAACGATTGTGTCTAGACATAAAACGTTATTTATAAGGTTACAGTCATTAAAGGGGCAACAACAAAAACACAAAGCTAGTTGGGTTGGTTAACTCATGAAAAAAATCTTGAAAGAACAAAAATATACAGGTAGCGAAACCTGCAACACATACAATGTTATTAAATGCAAGTGGCTGCAGCCAAACAATTGGGGGCCATTTGTGGGGTTTTGTTTTTTTTTCTGTGTATTGTATATAAGGATATTTAACTTCTGATTCATAATGTGAATAAAAATTCGAGCACAGAAGTAAATCTGTTTTGTTAACTTTTTTCAGCAATTAGAAGTTCTGAGTGTGTGTGCAGGATTTAACTGATGTAACCACTGCAACACCACTTCCTTGTTAATATTCCCTTGTTGGTATTGTGGTCATGTTGACCCCCCGCACAGCGCTTCCTCTGGATGTTTTTACCTAAGAGTTCAACCAACGCCTTTCATTAACATTTCACTCTGATTCTTCAAAGTTGGTGCAGATTATCATATACATATTTAATCTAGGTTTCATCTATGCACATTTATAAAACCTAGATATATATGTATAAAATACACACGCACAATAACTGCTACAGATAGACCATGTGGTCTGGCAGCAGGCAGGCAACACGAGGTATGTCCATGGGGAGACAGGAGATCCCTGTGATACCTTATACCAACCTGCTGTGTGTATGTGTGTGTGTGTGTGTGTGTGTGTGTGTGTGTGTGTGTGTGTGTGCACATTTTACTGTTAACTTACTTACTTCTTGTGTCTCCTAAACCATTTCTTTGAACCTTGTTGATTTTGTGTCCAGATAAATCAGCAAACTTTCAAACTTGTAATGTTCCTTTGTTTCTTGTGACCTCTAATTGTAGACAGCATTAGATGTGTGGCTATCTTTTACACTATATTTGGGCACTTTTGAAAGATCGTACGAGCCCGCTGACAAACTAAAAGCCACAAACAGATTCAGAATATGCAACACTTCGACAAAGGTTTTAAACTGCTTCCACGGATGGATGGATGGATGGATAGATAGATAGTATTACTCTCACAAAGTTTGACTAAAGAGAGAGTGAGACAAATAGAAAACTGGACACAACAGGCTGTAAACCACTGGAGGTAATTACACCTTTTGTGTATGTGTTTTGACAAGAACTGCGCTCACTTTGTGCTGGTGCCTGGAATATGGGTGTGATTCTCGACAGGTCCAGTCATGTTGAATCATGTTAAATGTGTGTTGTAGCCACCAGCTTCCCTCGAGGCCTGTGATTACTTTGTGACTCTCTGTAGTGTGTACATACATGTACAGGCTGGACCAACAGGGTTACGTCTATAAATAGAAGTTTAAGGTTTCTCTCAATTCGTTTTTTAAATCCACAAGTTTCCAATTTCCCTGCATGTAATTAAAGCTGCAGTGATTTATTTAGACCATTAGGGCAAAAGAAAAACATGATTCTCTCTGAAGTGGTTATGATTATGTTTTCTAACATTAGCCTGGTCACCACAGAGTTCTATAATACATTAGGTTTACCAGAGACAGTTCCCCAATTATCTGTAGCCACAAGCAATCCCTTTGACATGATAGGACTTTTGATTGATTTTGTCACCACACCTCTGAACATCCAATGTCAATGTTTACATGCACGGAGAGTCCAGACACTAAAAGTGGACATGGTCAACTAAACTTCATTAAAGGAGGCATTCCACAGCAAAGTAATCAAAACATACACACTGTTATATCTCATTTTGGTATTTCTCTGGAAAGAAAGGTAAATGGACTTTCACACTGATGGCAATGTAAAGTGGTGACCATCAGAAGTATCCAGTCATATATCGCGAACAAAGCAAGACATGTTGCTGCAGGAGCTGGGGATCGAACCCCCAATTTTCTGGCTGAGAGGGGACCGACTCCACCACTAATCTACAGTTGACTTGGGCAGTTGAGTGATTTGGGCAGGAGAGGAAGGAGAGGGAGGATTTTAAGAGCAAAAGCAAGAATATTTTGTATTTGTTTTGCATCCATCTATTAGTCCTCTCCTGATATCAATTCAGAGGAAAAACATATTTCACGAATTGGTCTAATGTAATATATGAGACGAGCATCATTGTTTGGAGTTTTCTGAACGTCTTGTTGTTGTTGTCAACCAAATCAAGATTAACTTTATCTGGAAAGCGAACCACTGGGTCTGTTCAACATTCAGGTTTCAGAAATATTTTTAGCACAGCAGCTTATATTTTTCTCTCAATCACTGTTTATTCCAACTAGCGCTGGAGCAGGAGTCGATTAATGAGGATAGAAAGTAAGCTGCTACATCATAATATTTCGAAAGCCGCTGTCCTCCTCATTTGCCAACTCTTAAAATACACTCAGAGGGTGCTTTTACACTTGCACAAAACTCATGAAAACATCCAGAAATGTGGGTGAGAATGGACGAGCTGCATGTAACATGATTTTCACTGCCACTTTACCTCTAATTTTTCCTGCAAGACCCCAAGTAAATCCTCAGCTTGAACTCGGGGTGAGCTGCTGGAAATATTTAGGAAAACTCAGAGGAAGGGATGATGAAGTTTATATCCTATGACTGTCACACCACCATTGGCTGTACACACAACTGGAGCGATCTTCATGCAGGTCATGAAAATTCTTCATTATGTTTTATATTCATCAGTATGTTTTTCTCTACTCTTTTGTTGATGTGTGTTCTTTTTCTCTGACAATATTTCAAAGAAAAAAAAAACTGTCTTTAAGGTACTGTGGTACTGCAGTGAAGTTACATTTCACTGCACATCTGTATGAGTATGTGACAAAGACAAATACAAATATTGAATCTTGAATCTGTAGCATGAAAAAGCTACAATAAACGCTATCTAACCCTCGGCTCACTATCTCAGAGTCCTATATAACTGCAAGAGAACTTGTTTTAATACTTTCTCTGTAAAATAAACCATTGATTTTTATTCTTTGCTTTTTATGTCAAATTTTAAGATCCTGTGCAAACGTAAAAAAAATCCACCGATCATTAAGAAGAATCTCCCACATGGCATGCAGTACTGTTTCATTAAACAGATGGCGTGGTTACAATATGATAATGATTTATATGAGTTAAATATTGTTTGAGGGAGAATTGAACCCAAAACAATAAAGAGTAAATTGAGTCCAGTTTAAAAGTGGTGTGAACACAAGGCCATCAGCTTGACTGAGAAAGTGTGTTTGCATTCCTGGAAGGAGAAATAACAGGTGCAGCTGCAAGACCAGTTGGTCAGCAGAAATAATCCAAACACATCTGCCTAACCAAGTGCACACAAGGAATAGAGGACGTATCGGTGCAGAGCCGTCCTGCAAGTTGGAGAGGAAGAGGAGAGGAAAACGAGAAGTGGAGACGGAGGAAAAATAAGACTTGTTGAAGAGGAGAAAGAGAAGGATGAAGAAACTGAAACTGTTCAGGCACATGGAAAAATAAGAAGTTAACAAGCAGGAGGTGAAATAATAGGGCTGGTTTAAGTAAAAAAGCAGAGAGAATTACAAGTCTGAAAGTTTGCACAAGCCATAAAACAAAGACCCACCTTTAAAAGAGATGAATATGAACCAGAACATTATTATACAATAAGCCAGTGCATTCTCAGTAATTAGGAAGGAATTTCTTACATGTGGCTCTCTCTGACGTCAATCCTGTACCTTCCCTGAGTTTGCCTTTCTCTTCCCCGGCGCTGTGAATGTTTAGCGTTAGACTGCTTTTGGCAAGGCTCCTGGTCTTGGGTGCTAGGGGAGGTTTAGGGGGGAGGGTGGGGTTTCTCTGCTTGTTTAAAAAGCAAGCAAGGATGAGCATGGTAACCTCAGTTCAAGTATTTGGCTCTCCTGTGATTCAGCTGTGTGTTTATGTGTGTGTTGGTTATATTGCCACATCAGTGCAGCTGAGAGGTTTAAAAAAAAGTTTCAGAGATTCAGAGCCAAGTGCTGAGAAGTCAGGGAACTACAGAGACACCTTAACAGACAGGTTCTGTACTGTACTCGACAACCATGTAAGGGATCATTACACAAAATGACTATTTGTACAGTTTGTGGTTGCTGCAATGTCTAGAGACTTTTAATGGATTTCTAAGTCCTTCATAGTAGTTTTTCCACTAGATGTGGTCATAAAAATAACACCCCACTTTATTGAGGTAAGAAGACAAAGTGCTTTATTAGAGTTACATTTCGGGAAAATCCTCTCCCATCTGATGCTTGCTGCATGTTTCTCTGGTACAACATTTGTTAAGTCCAACAGCAAAGTCCAAGTCGGGCTCCTAACAATAGTATCTGGGTCACTGGGCTCAATTCTTTGACTTAAGGTCTGATTATGTGCTACTTGAAAAACTTCCAGGTAAGCAACAATCTTCAAGGACTACATCTGAACATTTTTTTTCTGTAAGGAGTTGGGAGCACAGGTCCATCTTTCATTTAAAGAAAACCAATGCTGGCCTTTCACCTGACGACTTTTAACGAGATTTCTTAAAGATTTTTAGTCGTTTGGTGTTAGGTGGTCATAAAACTCATTTCAGGCTGTTTGAAATCAGTGTTTTTCTCTTCAACAAAATCAAACACGATTAAGCTTTTTGTAGGTCTCTAGTTTTGTCTTATGCACAAAAGTGTTCTTCAATGATGTCCCCATTGTCTATTAAAAAAAAAGAGCTCACCAGCACTAAAGAAGAAGCTACGAACTAGTGAACATGGCCAGGAGGCGAAGAAACAACAGCATGCATCGTCCAAAAGAGGGAGAAACTGTCTGATTTTGAAAACTCAACCTCACAAAAAGTTGCCAGATTTCACACATTTTCTTGTTGTCTCTCAATTGGAGGGTAGGCAGTCGATCCCCAGCTCCTGCAGCAACATGTCCAATGTGTCATTGGGCAAAACATTTAACCATAAATTGCTCCTGCTGCTTTATCGGCCGCGTATGAATGTGTATGAATGGGATTAGTTAATACTGATAGTCACTTTAGTAGACGGAAACCTCAGCCTTCAGTGTGTGAATGATCGTGAATGGATGTAAAAGCACTCTGAGTTGTCAGAAGACTTGAAAAGTGTCATACAGTACACGCTCAAGTTCACTTACCATTACCATGTGAATTTAGTGAATGGCTCCAATGGGTCCTTATTATGGAAAAAATATTTTACAGTACTCAATGATAAAAGAAAATTCTGATCGCATTTCAATTCTGATCGCATTTTAGTAGTATAATGAGTTAGACATGATGTTGATGAATTTTGAAAAGAAACTCCTAATAGGAGCAAAATTGATGTCATCCTGTTCCACAATGAATGGCACTGAAGTACCGTAAATTTCGGACTATAAGCCGCTACTTTTTTGTCACGTTTTGAACACTGCGGCTTTTAAAACGATGTGGCTTATTTATGGATTTTTCTTGCGGGACAATGAGCTTGTGCCGCAAAAACATTTGACTTTGTCACATCGGATCTTAATATCAGTCATTTTGCGCTTTATGCACGCACCCTCATCATGGAAAACAGACGGAGAAATACATATGATGCAGCTTTCAAGTTAAAGGCGATCGAGCTGGCTGTCAAAGAAGGAAATAGAGCTGCTGCACGTAAAGTTGACACTGACAGCGACAACGAAAAAGAGACTGAGGAAGTGAGTAATGAAGTCATTCTGAGGCAGTGAATGGATGGACTTTTTCCTGTGAAATATATTACGGTAATCTTTTTCATCAGCCGCGTTACAGACACTGTTTGATAAAGGATTTACAGTAGGCTTCATATTTGCGGATGTTACCAGTAGTACGTATTTCATTAAAAGTTGAAAAAATGTCTTTGTGTCACGTCTTTCTGTGTAAATAGCTCTTGTTATAACGTGGACACCTGCGGCGTATAATCAAGTGCGGCTTATATATGTACAAATACATTTTTTTACCTATTTTTAGCCAGTGCGGCTTATATCCAGGTGCGCTCAATAGTCCGGAATTTACGGTAGTTATATGCCTTAGTTTGTTTTGTTTTTTGCTTCCATGTCAATTGAGCACACAATATCCCATACAGAGAAGGTGCAGTGGGGTCAACCAGAAATGTAGGATTTCTGTTCATACATGAATTTAACATACTGGATGTTAAGAATATATGTTTGCATCAACATAAGAGACCAGCATGCATTTGACAATCCAACAGAGCATGTCTTACATAACACACTGTAACAGTGGCACATTGTGACAACCTGATGACAAGTCAACCCTGGACCTTTATGTACATTAGGTTGATGACTATCCCGTGCCAGAGTTCAGGCAGCTCTGCATCAATAAGCTAAAACAGGTTCTTAGTAACATTATACGCCGCCACCATCTGCTTTGAACTGTGATCTGTGTGGATATGAAACTGAGACAAAAGCAGGAATATATCAGCATGACAAGAGTGTGTGTGTGTTTGTGTGTGTGTGTGTGTGTGTGTGAGTTTACCAGCTTGTCACATAAACCAGACCAGAGGATTATCTGTAATAACACTGATTCACTCATGTATTAGTGAGACTTTACTGTAGGATTATCAACAATCTGATGCTGGGTGGATAGCACAGTCATTGTCATTACTGTTATTATTATTGGTATTCATATTTTCCAGGGCAGACTCTGGGATATAAACTTTGTTTATCTTCAGAGTGTCCTGTTTACACAATCATCCATTGTCACATTGGGCTTAAACTGCCAGCTTGGATAAAAAAAATGAAGACATTACTGCATTGCTATAATTAATATTCTTTTCATATGAAAAAAAAAACAGAGACCCCTTTAAGTCTTTTTTTCCTGATAACCAGAGCGTTCATCGTATCCATCCTCCCCATCGTCCAAATGTCTATGGGAACACGCCAAGTGTGGGGATACTTGCTTTGGGCTTAGTTTATTTGTTTTTCCCCCTCTCTACGTGCCTGCTGCAGGTTTGCATGAGCTCCTTAGCTGAGCCTTGTGTGTGGATTCGTAGTTCCCATGCCATCTGATGTCAACAAGCTCCTTCAGTAACACTAATCCACTCCAAAAACTCCTCTATATCAGTCAGCAGCAGCAGTAATCTGAAGCAGAGCCAAGTCTCACACAAGTGTTTAAAGCTTAAGAAAGCACCTCATAAATAAATGCTAACATAGAATCAACAGTCATTACTGTTCATCATTTTTCGAGGTGGAAACTTAAATGAATTTAAATCATGGTCAAATAGTGAATTTAAAAATGGTATGTCTTTGATGTTGTAGAAGACAGTGACGGCAATGTGATGTTTAACATTCAGTGACAAGGCTATTTATACCTTTAGTGATGCAACAGATTGCAATTGGTCAGTGATCCATTCAGTTCCCCTCCCACAGTTTGGACCGCATGGGTCTGTATGCGATTAATAAAGTATTGTTATTGTTTAAACAAAACCTACATTTGAAAACATCCCTTATTACGCCCTTTTTGGGGTTCATATATCTATTTTATGTTTCTATTTAAGTACGCTCACAATTGCTGATGTTCAAAAAAAGGCTCTCTCATCTGACTGTATTTCTAACACTCAGACTCCCCTAGGAAGAGGAAAAAAACAAAAGGGTCCCCACGTGTGCCAAATCCCATCTTATTGGTCGGCAGATCTGCTCTCTCGTAATTGGTCGTTCGGCTTTGTTCTCGGATATTTCCCGCCCCCTTTACTATTTTGGGAATGCTACAGCCAGTCTAAGGGGAACTTGTGCTTTCTACAACAAGCCATTGGGCATGGATCAGTGATGTCTTTGTCTTCTGATGTCACACTACACATTTTTAACCGAGCGTTTCATGCGGCTACTGCTTACAGGACGAGATAGCAAATAGATGTGCATAAACATAAGACATCTGGAAAACACACTAAAGCGCATATAAAACCAGAAAAACCCTTTAATCCCTGTGAAGCATCTCAGTGAAAGTAGTGCAGGAGGGAGATCTGCAGTTGAAATATGAAGACAGTCCAGGACTTATTTAAAATCTTTTTCTCATGTTTATTATTGACTTTCACACTGCGAACCTGCTCCAAAACTATTAATCTATTTCTGCATTTAGTCTCACCCTGTCAGTGTTTATCCTACAGGTATCAGCCTGTAGTTGTGTTTGACCAAACAGTAACTTAACATAAGTAAAGTTATCTCACAGCCTGCTGTAGCCTGTAGCTTAGTTAAAAAAAATATATAATAAATAAAAAAAACTATTATAAAAGGAACGTATTTGGCCAAGAATGGCACACTCCAGCAGGAGCAGCCGGTGCAAAGACACACACATCTGCTGGAGTAACCGTGCGCTTATGTTACAGACTGTCCAAGCTCAAACTGAAAAAAAAAAGTAAACTTGTTATTTACACATACAGTATATATTCATATTTTGTGTTTGTAATCTTAATGTTTTTAGTTGTGGTGTAACAAATCCTGTTATTGAAATGATGCAGCTTTTCAGTCAACCCATTAAAACTCTTGGCTAACTGAGTAAAGACGGTTTAAAACTTTTGTTTTTTTTATGGCAGATCCCCTAAAACAGAATCTAATCTGTGATCCAATCTGACCTGTAAGATTTGTGATCTGTTGCACCCTTACCTCCACCGTTAATATTTTAAATCCTAAAGCTTTGTATGATGTCTTTGTAAGTGGCATTTGTCTTCATGCATTCTAAATGTCGAATCTCACATAGCACCATCAAGACTTCAGATTAGTCATGAGACTTATTATTTAATGACAGTAATATGAACATTGTATGTAAAAATCAGTGAAAGCTTTGAACATGTCGATTGTTTCAAGACATTCAGACTACTTTGTCCTAAATGTGGATCTAGTGGATACTTTCCCTGTTCAGATAACTCAACTTAAAAACACCTTCAAGGTCAGTCTCTTCAGTCATCTTCACTCGTGAGCAGGCCATTAAGCAGCTCATCTTTCCTTAAACTGCAGGGATATTTGGAGAGCCAGTGATGGGGAGGGCCGGGCTGAGATGACAGAACTATCAACATGGGTCTCTGACAAGGCAGAGCACTGCCATTACTTTCATGTGAGAGGATGGGTTAATTATAAGATTTGGTTTCTAATATGGAGCCTGTCAGAGGAAGTGCAGAGCTTATAACCGGTAATTAGACATAAATCGTTTGACTGAAGCAAATGTAGGGATATGGGGAAGGGGGTGGGGTTGAGAAAGATCAGGCTTTGTCTGTGGTAGATGGGGAATATATCATCCTTTAGAAAAACAAACTCGAAGCTTTGGAGGTCTTATGTTCATTCCAGGGATAGGAAGTATGGATATTATGTGGTATTTAAAAAACACCATATTACGTACCATATTATTCTTGGCTTGGTTAGATTGATATGTGTAATAATTATTAGAATTTTACAAGTGTGGATATAAAGAGGAAACATATTCAAATTTAACATAAACTGCATTAAAAGTGTCTTGCAAATGAATTATGCTTGAAATTCGCTGCCACAACGCCTTTTGTGTGATGTTACTTGAACTCAATTAAATTCAAACTTTACATTTATTTTAAACATTTATTTACTCTCGAGAGGACATTTCCGTCATTTCCAATGCAGTTGGGATAAGAAGCATATCAAAAACAAGCAGAAGCGTGGACGGTTCTGGAGACTTAGGTTGTCAAAATGTTGAAACCAGTATTTTCACAATGTGTCATGCTTTGCTAACAGTAGAAAACAATGCGCAATGCTGTTTGTAAAGCGGGCCTTCTCTGACATTATTCTAAGCCGCCCCAGGGGTCCCGTGCCCCACTTTGGAAATCAATAGCAGGCGTGGCTGTCGCAGGGCGGCTTAAGGTCCTAAATCCAACTCATTGCCTGTAAGTAGAATGAAAAAAAGTTAGGTAGAGACAGCAACTCCAATATGGTGACTGCCATCAGTTGGCTTCAAAATGGGTCTTCAGGAACCATGGCATTGACACTACATCCATGATTCATATGGTAAACAGAACTTTTTCACAGATGAGCTTACTCTTATTTCTCCATCGTCTGTATCTGTCATTTTTCCGAATTGTAGCTATAGCCCCCTCAGTTAGCAGGGAGAAAAAGATTCAGGTTTGATTGTTCAAAGAAATGCATCACGGTGGCCGTGTCCAGTGTTTCATTAAGTGTTCGCAGACTGGCCTTATAAAAAATTGGTGAGAGCGCTGCTGAAAGCTTCACTGAGCAGCCGAGCGAGCTGCAGATTTTAAGTGGCTGAGATGACAGTGAGATGACACACAGGCATTGAAATGTCAGGATGTGAGTCATGCTAATGAAGCAGCCACTGAATAAAGGTAGAACAAACCCCTCTGGAACACTCTCACACTAACCAATATATTAACAGTATGACTAAACATGCTACAATTACGCCCTTTGACTGCTGCTTTTTAAAGCACCATTTCATGAAGTGTCAGTCATGACAGCTCCACTGTTCGAATAAAAGGGAGAAATGAAAGAGCCGGTGACTGTGCTTGCCCCCGACAACTATACAAGGACTATATCAGCATACACTAACACACGCACACGCACACACACACACACACACAAACACACACACACTGATTCACTCCCTTTGATTGGCTCAGCCTTTACACCAATTTTCTCCCACTAATTACAATTAAAATAGTCACGCTTGTTTTCATGCAGCATAAGCACTGCAGAGCTGAGAAAGGCTCGCTTGTTTATTGTCGTCATGTTGACAAAAGGGCCTTCAATAACGGAGGCCTATGTTCAGCCTGACCTTCTCTCTGGCCAGAATATTAGCAGACGGGTTCCAAATGCTTCCAATCTTGGAGCTGTTTTTGGTTTAAACGCCAGTAAAATGCCTTTAATTGCCCATGAACAGGGATCATTAAGATGTGTGCGTGGACCAGCTTTATTTGAGGATGCATATTGCAGACCTGCTATGATTACGTTTAAAAAAGTCATGTCAAACTGACCCAGCTCTGACATTTGTCTTGAGAAACCTCTGAGCTTAAGATATGAAAATCACAGCAACCTTTGTGTCCTCCGGCTCTTCAGTAAATTGTCCTCATTTAACACTTTTCTGATATTCTTTGAATGATTGTAACGAACGTTTTTACTTTTGCTTCAAAGAAACTATTTAATGATTCTGTTTCAGACCGTAAATTTGTTTCGCTTCGTTTACTAAGCAGTCATTTTCTTTTGATTATGTATGTAAAGAATAGGGATGTAAATATTGCGAGGAAGTTAAAAATCGATTCAAAGTTCTCAAGGATCAAATCGGTACTCTCAAAGATTGTTTGCAGTATTAAGGTAAGCATCAGCAGCTGTCGAGAATCAGAATTAGATATGTTTTTTATTGCTATATAAGGACTTTGTCTTGGTTTATTGGTGCAAAAGAAAAACAAGGCTAAAATAAGAAGTACTTAAATAAAAAATAAAATATGAAAAGCAATTACTAATATATAAAACGCAATTTAAAAAATGTCAAATATAAAGAATAATAGGCAAAATAAATCATGAGAGAATCGTATCATGAACCCATTATTGTATAATATCTTAACTTGACTGAATTGTTACCTTCCTAGTAAAAAAGGTTAATTCTTTAGTGGATCTGTAAGGTAGAAATTACATATTCATAGTAACATGCTCAAAGTGACAAAGCTGATGTTTAGCGTCGTGTTTATTATAGTTTAGCTGTTAAGATTGGAAACATGTTTTCAGGTGTTGAAACCAAAATTGTTTTTTTTTATAGTCAGAAATAAGACATTTTGGACATAACCTCCGTTTTTACAATTCATCCTGCTTGGGAACAAGCAGGACTACAGCCTCCGTACAAGGGACGCGCAAACTAACCACTTAGCAACTGGCGCCCATTAAAGTGAACAGTTTTAAAAAGAAAAAAACCTGACATCTCTAAATGGGTTTATTTTACAAACAAAAGTAAATACTTGAGACTGCCGTTCACCTGTGTAGTGTAAATGAGCGACTTTTCTCTGATGATCTTTTGAGCTTAGCACACGTGCTACAGGCGACTGACTGTTAGCCTCTGACACAGCATTAAACTGAGAAGCTAGTTGTGCTTCCACATTCTAATATAGTTACAATGAAACACTCGTTTGTTCAGCAGTCAATTCTAAAATTGAATGCGGAGCTGAATCCCCGGGCAAAAAAACTTGAAAGCCTATGAGTGTTTGTTTGGTGCTTCAATGTTGTGTCAAATGTTTGTGTCTCTGTATCTTCTCAAATGGAGCCACTGTGATGCAAGACAAATTTCAGACAATGTTGGACAATTAAATTACGTCAACTAATCCTTGGAAACAAACAGTTACTGTAAAAGTTATAAAAAAAAATATCCCCTGGCCTTAAGCCTTTAATGGTCTCTGCTAGGATCTTGCTCGGCGCCCCAGTGTGGTCTTGATTCCGTGACTGTCACATGGCCCAGCGTTCAATAAGTGTGGAAATGGAAAGGTGCTGACTACTCCGATGATGACAACAACACCGCTTGTAACATCACCAGTCGATTTACTGTGAAAGTTCACAGCTTGTGATCAGCTTTCAGCCTTTTATAAGAGATAATGACCACCTCGGGGAAATTCTCTTTTTACTCGCCTCAGCCCTGCTGACAGTCATTCCACAGAAGGAGAAGCCACCATCAAAAACAGAAACAACACTGTGTATTAGCAGCACATTAAAGGACATTACACTGGCCACTAAGGTCAGTGTGATTACATCACTGGGGCAGTGTAATCTCGGGCTGCTTTTAGATCAGTGTTGACATTATTACAGGGTCTTTACTTCATTGGGTAATGTAACAGGCTGCCTTGATCCTCTGTGGACGTAATACCCACAAAACACATCACTCTGCAAACCTACAATGAAACAGACACTCCATGTGGAATATTCTCCCACTCACAATAAAAGACTCACTATGCAACTTTTAAAACACACCTCAAACAGTGAATAAACCACGTTTAACCTTTACCTTCAATTACGGTCTTGTGCCTTTGTATTTGTATTTTATTTGTAATGTGTCTTTCTCCGTTACCTGCCAAGGGACAACAGATGGAAACCAGCACTTCTGCTATAATCTGGCATCTTTTACAGCTGGTCATTAATATGAACTGTCCCTGAGAAACAAATAAATAATCAAATAAAGCACTCATTGAGGTTTATGAAATATGTTCGCAAATTATGAGCTCTTTTGTTTCTTTGCATGCAGGCAGTGGTCAAATACCTGAGAACTGGTTACACTTATTTGGGTCATAAAATTATGGCCAACTGGGACAACATCTGGAGTAAAAGTATTATGCAAATAATGACTGAAATACGTCATCGCTCATCGAGCTGTAGATTTCCCTGCTGCCTTTGAACTCTGTTGTGGTTTGTTTACTCGTGTTTTGGCATGAGGCTGCTGTGTGTCTGGTGGAGACAAAAGGGGGATAGGGGCCCCATTAGATCCGTGCTTGCAACAAAATGTCCTCTGTTCGCTCAATGAATGTGTGAATACATTGGTGAGAGGAAAACACTTGAGGGGGTGGAAGACTTGTGTCAATTGATAGTGTCTATAAATAGATCAGAAACATAATTATTTCCCGCTTCTCTTTGTTCATTCACCAAGAACATAAACTGCTTTAAGTGTCACTTTAAAAAGGTTCTGATTCTGGGTGAACTGTGCTGGTTTGGCATAAAAGAAGAGTAGTGTGCAGATGGCATAGCGCTTATGTTACGCCCCATGTGCGGAGGTTATAGCCTGGGTTCGAGTCCGACCCGCATGCCTCTGCACTGTTTCTCTCTCCACTGTCTTATCCAATAAAGGAAAAACGCTGAAAAAATAAGTACTTCATGAGTTTACACCGTCTAAAACTGAACTTGTGATTAAAATTTTGTCATGCATTGTCCCGTAGCTACAGAGCTCTCACAGGAGTTCAGCAAATGTACTGTAATGGATTATACAATCGTACGATTAAGCAATAATTTTACCTTAAACTGATGCATGCACGCATTCCCCTTAGTACCACCCATGTAACATTATTGAGATCATACTGTTGTAAAGTTGCAATATTTTGATGCTTATGTTTTTATACAACAAGTTTGACAGTGGTATGTTTTTTTTAAGTTGCCTTATAACTAACAGACAAATCCAGTTAATATGCAAAGTTATGTGTTTTATTGTTTTAATGGGGAATTTAAAATAATATACATGCCAATGGAGGGGTTAAGCATGCAACTCTTTCTGGCGGAATAGAAAGTTAAATTGCAAACCCAAAAAAACATGAAACTGCACTTTAACGGTATGGACACATTGGCTTCTTCTTACATATACGACTTCTGCTTGCTAACGTAGAAGCACATCAGAGAGGTGTCTAAAATCAGACCATAGTGAGCATGTTTGGTCTGATTTATAAGTGAAAATGACATTAAGAGAATACCAATAGTACTAAATTAATGTAGTGCTGGGAGGTGAAACACAAGCCCAAAGATGCATCTCCAATGCCAAGTAAGAAACACAACCGATTCATCTCAAGATGGAGAGGCATCAAATGTTACATTTCTCCTTCTTCATGGGATGAAATAACCTCCATTAAATGCTCTGGCAACATCAAGTGTTGCTTTCTGCACCCACTGTGCTGGATACAAACTCTGCAATTGTTCCATGCGCCCCTCTGAGAGTGCATCATCTTTGTCAGGTCAAATAAACATTCCCACGGAGGGACCAGTGTTTGCGTGTATTACGCGATGTGTCAGCATCTTCCACTGTATTTCCATGCGAGTGAAATGCTTGCCGTGTGGCTTGTCATTGCACGGATGCTCATTAGAGTCCAATCGTGTGCAATTGACAGTGAGCCTGATAGGCGCTGACACAAAGACAAAATCAGAGTCAGGGTGGCAAGGAGGAGATGGTTAAGCATGAAACAGCCATCACTGAGGCGTTCAGACTTAGAGTAAAATCATGAGAGAAACAAAAGGTTCTCTAAATTAACCCTCCGTGCAAAGTTTGCCTGAAAGATTTACAAAGTTTTAACATTTTAACTTAGCATTGCCCAGACAGTTCATACCACTTCTCTGCTGCTTGCTAACTATGAGCCAAGTAATACAGTCAGACAAGAACACAACCATTAAGGTAGTCACCGTTTAGACAATTAACAGTGTTGACAATCTGACCGGTCACACAGAGCAATATAATTATTCAGAGTGTTCACACCAGCTCGTTTATCCAGGCAAGAGCAACTCTGAATCTGCAGCGGATCTTTGTTGTTTCATTCATCTCAAAGGCTAATGCTTCTGAAAGGTAAGTAATGAGCTTGCTATGTTATGCAAATGGATGAAGGAAAAGTCTGGTAAATTACAAATGTGGGAGGACAACAAAACCTCGGTTTCATGCAATTTGACTGATGAAGGGTGCTGCTGAACTCGATGATCCTGCACAGATTTCTTCAGCAGGGTTCCTAGGTGCAACACTGTAAAGTCATGTCGGCTGCTGGGAACACTTAGCTGGATAATAATGAGCAACGGAGAATTCATTGCATATTCGTTTGACTTTATGTTGGCATATTTTCATGAACATTAAGCCCACAGGCCTTAAGCTTGTCTGATAACAGCATGAAGAGTGGAGAGTGTCAGAGCTTATATGTTCACCTGTATGCCACATTTGAGGGCAAACTACATGAAAGCAAGCTTACAGAGACTACAAGTTGCTTAAAATGATTCTAGCAAGCTATACCATGAGGTATGTATGATATGTGTGACAGCTGCAGTCCAAACTTTCAAAACTGTCTTCAGACATCTATGTATAAATTCTTTGCCGGCCTGTTGCCTCAGAAAATGAACTTCTCTTGGTTTAATCAAACATCCTACATGTGAAACAATTCATCAATATCACTTTCATCAGGTGCTTTAATTCTCACAGTCTGTAATGCTACAGTTTTGTCAGTTGGTGGCCTGTGGGTTAAATGAATGTAGCCCAAAAAAAAAATCAGCAAATAAAGGGGGCGTGTCATGACACCTGTCAATCATTTGCACTAGTGAAGAGGATGCTGCGGGGCTTGGGCTCACGGCTGTAAAATAATAAAAATAAAAAGTTTTATTGTTTCAATTAGGTTCAGTTTCCATTCTTGGTTCCATTCCAATCAAGTTTAGAAAATCCATTGTATGTTATTTAAACAATAATTTCTCATCTTTATTGTATAAAAAGGGAGAACTGTAGGCCCATTGATATCAGTCGATGCTACACTAAACCATTTCCAGTTTAAAGAAAAACAGATGAATCTTTGTAAGACATTATTTTACATTTGCATTATAAAGCATGAACTCTAATTATGCTTTTGCATGTTATTTGTTCTATCTTTTGTTGTCTTTTAGCTGGACCTTGAGTCTGTAAAGTCTGAAATTAATTGAAAATTGATTAGCATCAGAGTAAAAAAAAGTGAAGTAAAGTAAATTCTCAACTATGATCTTTTTTTTTTTTAAAGTAAGCTTCATAAATATCAAAGGTAGTTTTCATTCTGTCCTCTGGACAACTTCTGGGATTACACTGAAGCTAGCTTCAGATGACACAGACACTTAATTTAATTCAACATCAAGAACCACTGTGGAGTATATAAAGTCTAAACTCTACTGGAGCGCTCATCCTCAAGTCCCTAGTGACTTGAATTTGTCTCTACCTGACTGTTTAAAATTTCTGTTCACTCATCGATGCTAAATATACCTGAAACATAAACTTGACATTTTGCAAAACAACCACGCTGTCATTGGTTCCTCCAAATCCAAAATATCACGCATGTTTAGTGAAAACATTGTGACCATGTCCCCGTAATGTATCTGTGCATACTGCAGGTCAAAGTTATCCTCCACTATATCTGGTAAAGGAATATATTTGTATATGTTTTAAATCAACAGGAGAAGATTTGCACCCAGGACTGAAAAGAATGAAATGTGCACAGACCAGATTTCATGGAGAAAGTACATACAGAGTGTATCAAACTTAAACTTGGATTTGTCTTTGCATTTTTTGCAAATCACAAGATCAAGTCTATTTTTTTAAGCTATGACTTTAGAAAGGGATTTTAGCAGTCATTTATTTAGGGGATGTTTACGAAGGAGGCATGCTTTAAAAAAAAAAAAAAAAAAAAGACTTTCAAATTACACACATTCACACATGCAAGCTGCCAAGTACAACCACAAGAGTCTAGCGTTGGCAGCTGAGCAGCTCCAGTGGAGCAGTAGGGGTTCAAAGCATTGCTGAGTAGAAGGCTCTTAGTGAGGAACATAATACGCTCACTTTAACAAGCCTGATTTCCCCCGCTGAATCAGAGTCATAAATCCAGAAAAACTCCTGGTTTGAATCCCTCTTTCTCTATCTCAGGCACACCAGTCATTCGCCGCTTGGGGCTGATTAGCACTGGTCTCCTGCTACTAACTGAATTTCATCAGTTATTTCGAGACCTGGTGCATAAAAAGGGGGATACAGGAGTCAGGGTCAGGGGAAAGAGAGTGTCCAATTAGGGGTCTTTGAGTGGCCTAGGAGCAAAGAGACACCTTCAAAGAGTAATTTAAAAGGTGCAGCCAACGCGCAGCATCCTTTGCTGCATGTGTCATGACACAGATGATAGATCCTGACAGAACATGGGGATACAATGAGGTCAATGTGATAAACTACCTTTTTGAACTTCATGTTTCAAATCCTGATATCAACCAAGCTTCGTGAAAATGTTCGGGGTTGTAGGAGGTTACTTTGAACCTTACATGATGTTGACTCAATCCTTCAAAAAGTAAGAAAGGTGTCACAACTTTATAATTATCACAACTTCAAAATGCATGAACAGAAATCGGCTGTGTTTTGTACGCAACTGAACCTGTGATGTAATCGTGTGTAAACAGTGATTTAAGCGCTGAACAGTTCAGTGGGAGTGCACTGCAATGTGTACGGCAACCCACTACTTCAACCTTAAAACACACAATGTTAATCTATTGCAATCCTGTGCACATGCTGTCCAAAACAATCTTCTACAATCAGTTAAACACACCCTCGTAAAATGACTTCTTCTGGTTCTAATTGAGAGGCGCACTTTAGCCTAATAAACTAGATCTGCATGAAGTAAACAAAGTCATTGTTTGCCTCCCAAAGAATTCATTGAATGATGAAAAGGTGCTTAGTGTCAGCTAATGTTGTACCTCTTAAACATATTGGTGTTAACATCTTAATAAAGTAGGTACTCCCTTGCTGATCCACTGGATGTGCTTCAACAGCATTACAAAAGACACTGTTTTATATCCCTATATATGTGGTCATTACTTCATTTACTCCTTTTAGTTAGACTGTTAAATTGAATTTAACCTTTAACGGCATTTAATTAATTACCATCCCGAACTGAAATGTTTGTCCATAAAGGACCCCAGCAGTATTCAACCTACATAAAACCAGGCTAGGAGAATCTGAGTTGGGACTCCCTAGACGAGTGTATCCTGGCATGTCTTGGTCTGGAAGAGGGTGGGGTGAGTGGTTGTAATTTGAGCCGATCTAAAAAGTGAACAACTGTCACAAACACAACATCTCCATGGGGCTTTTCATGCATTTTCAGTCCAGCACAGCACAGAGCCGAGTTTGCCGGCCTCTGTTTCAGGGCTTATCCTCGGATTAGTGCCTGGAAAAGTTCATTCTGCCCTTGGAGACCTAGGGTGCACTGAGCCCCTTCTAAAAGGGATTGTGTAACTTCTGGGAACTTTTGATTTTGTTTTCTTCATAGAAGCAGAAGGATTACCACCTTGGAGACCCACCTGACCCGCCTCACTCTTCTTCGCTGTCCCCTGTTGAACCTGTGCAGCGGTTTTCAAATACAGAAGTACTCTTGTGTCTTACTGTGCTGGGGATTGTTTGATGCACAGAGGAAAGTCGATAAGAGAGTGAACGTGACTGCTTGTATTTCACCCCGTCTCTAAGCTGAGAAGCAGATGTGGATCCTTACGGGTTAATCTTCGAGGTTTTGTACGTTCTTAATCTCCCTATCTGTTACTAGCTGGACATCTGGACTCTCTCGCTTTGCAGCATACTGTCAACAGCCAATAGCTGTATCTGTGAATGGTTTCAGCTGTTTTAAACTATCCTTAGTTTGAATCTTACTAGCAATTCCCCTTCTGCATCAACTGGAGTGATGTGCATCTCTATCAGTTCAGAGGTTAACAATCACATCAAGCAAAGAAAAAAGGATTGCCTGTCTCATACAGTGTTATAAATCATAGTGGTTATAAAGGAACCTTTCTATTCAATATATTAGCATTGTATTATCAGACAGAGTTTCAGCTGTTATCCTCTGGGAGATGATTCAGCATCTCTCTGCACACACTGAACACATTCACTTCCCCTGTTGTCCATTCAGATTTGGAATAAGAGCAAGAAAATGAACGATGTTCCAAGACTTTATGTCGTTGCTGTCACAGGTTGTATGGGGAAACTGTTACACAGAGTTTCTACAGTTGTGTTATGTGTGTGTTTTTTTTTTATCAATAAAGACAATAAAGTACATGTGATTTGTTCCTAGTTTATAGCAATATTTAGCGTCAATCTAAAGCTAAACCTTTATTTTAAAAGTTCAATGGCATCTTTTTTTTAAAATTTTCCATGCCAAAATATTTTATTACGAAAACAAATAATCAAATATTGTTCATCATTTTATTAAAAAGCCTAGAAATCAGTAAACATGTAAAAACCAAATTACGCTGCTTCAATTAAAGTGGATAAAAATGTATTGATTGAGTTAACTGGAGCTCATAGCATTTTCTGGCTCTAGATTTGATTTAACCTGAATTTTATACTGGCAGACATGTTGATATTATTAAATATCATGTTTATTTTCATGGAATAAATGTAATATCTTTTAACTCCCTTGACTTAACAGCCTCTGAGTCTTACTAACATACTGTTCCCTGCAGAGTGACAGCACATGTGGGATTAAGCCTCGAGACGACTCACTTCCCTGACTGCCAGAGGAAAAAGCATAAAGATAAGAAACACAATAAGTAAGTCTTTTTTTTTTCTTTTTTTTTTTAAATTAAAAAGCGAAAGCCACATTACCTAGGAAAGACTTAACATCAATCAAAACACCCTGGAATAATTAATAGTGAAAGTACAAACAGAAGAATGGTGAATCCTCGTGGATTTGAAACAACAGACCCAGCAGTTTGAGTACAAAAATATAATTCAATTGTGAACTTCCGTTCCTGCAGAAGCAAAGCTTTGAATGCTAAATAATAAGGCTAAATTGCACACTTGTTTCATCTGGCAATGAGATTACTTGAGTGGAATATTCTGGAGGAAAAAAAAGAAGCTGTGGAGAGGAAGACAACAATGAGGCAGTAATCTTGTTTCTCCTCAGCAACTTCCATTGTTCTGTTAAAAAAAGGGCTTCTGTTTAGTCTGTGACAACTCTCATTCCCATCCATCGTTCCATTGAGGAAGATTTTTGCAGAGCCAAGGATAAATGAGAACAATAACATTTGTGCAGCACTCAAATGCATCAAACAGAGATAGGAGAAGAGTGCTATTGTGTCCCTCTGGCTCTCTCTCTGGACAATCACTAGATAGTAGCTGTAACTGTGAGTGCAGCTGCACACATTCAGAACACCATCCCTCTCCCTCAAAACTTCCTGAATAACTAGAGCTGAACTTCATTTCTGCTTCTTAGTCTCAATGAGTTAAGACAACTTTCTAAAAGTGAAGACGTACATATCAATTAACAGCCTGAGCTTTCTCCCCGTTACGATGGCCCCTGTAAACGAGGAATCCTCGGTGTGGGCCAGCAGGGGTTAAGCTCCCTTTTTGAAGATTATTCTTCCTTTTCCATTGGCCTGGCCCAGACACTAGCCACTCTCTTTTAATCCACCACTGCAGGGCTTTTGATAGCTCCCACTGTGAGTCCTTATTACAGTTCCTGATTAAAACTGAGACAGAGTAAAAAGAAGACAGATAGGAAATGAGTGACAGAAGAGAATAAAAGGGCATGTGAGAGAATTAGAAAGTCCTATTTCAGAAGCACATTATACAGCAGCTTTGATTACCTCTAAATCTAACGCTTCAGATGACATTTGGTTACTCAATATACACTTTTACTCTGCTTGAGCGCAGGCAGAAATAAGATGCTTCAAATTTTCTCAAACGGGAAACTTGACCCAAAAACTAAAATCTGCAAAACATTTCACTCAAATCTGACGGGAGGTGGGCGCTGGTAGCCGAGCGGTTATTGGGCACCCCATCATGTACGGAGGCTTTAGTCCTCAAAGCGGACAGCTCAGGTTCAAATCCGACCTGTGGCTCCTTTCCTGCATTCCCCACTCTCTCCTCTCGCTACCAGATTTCTGACTCTATTCACTAAGCCCATCTCTAAATAAAGCCATACAAAGCCGAACCTTTAACGAGCAAAGTGTCTCAAGAAATGCTTAAAAGTCTCATAGCTGCATTCATAATTCAGCAGTAAATGGTAAATGCTTTATAATGCAGTAATATGGTTTTTATTCTCAAAGCACGAAAAACTTAATGTCAAAACAAGACATGGTCCTAAAGTTGATGACAAAACAATCAAACACAGATTGTCACATTGTCAATAAAAAAGAAACTTACATCCTACGTAATGACATACCAGCGCTTCATTGATCACAGCGGGGAAAACAATAACAACAGTCTTATTTGGCATTAGCAGCTTAACACTCCACCATCTTTTATATAGCACTTATTGTGCCGTGAGCCCTCTCACTCACAGCTCCCTTCCTCACTGATTGTGAAAAAAAATTTCTGGGATAACAATCTACACATGGCCGTGCTCGTCCCAAAAACTTGACATGAATAATTCACAACCATCTGCCGAGCATCAGCAGCCTGAATGAGAAAAAGTGAGGAGGTGCGATTCTCGTGTTTATTTTAAAAACCAAGTCCTCGTAGCGTCTCCCATTCTGTACCTCAACACTGCAGCAGTGACTGACAGAAAGAAAAAAGTAACACCCTTTAAAATGACCCTCTCTAAAAACATGCAAGTTAAAGTAAAAGGTTTCCTTTTGCCTACACTCTGCTGGGCTCTTCTGTTTGACTTTTGTTCAATGCATTTGTTGAAAGATGTGAACTCACGTGTGGATGCAGGGATAGATGGAAACACACATGCAAACAGAGCATGATCTAGATTGTATTCTTAGTTTTATTTTTACACAGAGATCCAACATGAATCCACCATGAGCAAAGCAATAAGCAGCATCCAGTAATGTAGCAATGGTTTGGAAAAATATTTTATCAGGCAGAAATATGGGGCAGAACCAGACTCATGTAGAACATCAAACTGCTGTAACTGGGTTGGGTTTGAAAGTGGACAAATGGTAAATAGACTTGAGCTAATATAGCACTTCTAGTCTTTAGACTTAAAGTGCTTTTCCACCACGTTACACCTACACACTCACACACTGAAGGCAGAGGTTGCTATGTAGAGTGACCATCAGAAGTAACTGAGAGACCATTTATACATGTCCCTCCGCTGCCGACGAAGCCGTGGGAGCAATTTGGGGTGTCTTGCCCAAGGACACATCGGACATGTTGCTGCAGGAGCTGGAGTCAACCTTCTGGTTGAGAGACAACCACCTCTACAAACTGAGCCGCTGACAGAGGGAGATGTACAGTAGAAAGAGGCAACAATCATCTGTGAGGTTTATTCTTGCCATTCCAGGAACATCAAACTCTTGGTTGTCCAAGCACTGCAAAAGGGTACTGCATGGGAAGAAATACAGGGAGCTTCACATATGCAGGACACACACAAACACACATAGCGCTGTTCTGTACTGCCGGCTACTACTTTACACATCACCATATTCACGTTGTTATGCCTCCAGTATGTTACTACCTCCGTTAGCAGATCAACAGGAGCGTCAGAACCAGCAGTGTGTGAGAGCCATGAGTCCTACTGAACACATCAGAGAAAAGTCAGTACTAATGTGCAAACATACCTGCATACTAGCAGACACAAAGAAATGGCAGACTCCCAAGAGTGTTCTTGCTTCAAGCCTGACTTTCAGCTAACAACAACTAGAACACCAAAGGTTGGGATAACTCCAACAAATAAAGTACCAACTCAGACTTGTAAACAATACCATCATCTACTAAACCCAGCATGAGTTTTCTTCATGGTCAGACTGTTCAAGCCTCAGATGGGGTTTAACAAGCTACACAAGGCCTCCTGCAGCAGACGGCCCCTCTCTGTGTTTGTGTTCCAGGCAGGGGAGTCGCTCTGCATGACGATTTATTGACGCAAGATCCCCCCTCAGCCAGGACCTGCCACCGATTACTGCCACTGGAGAAGGGGGAATGGGGGGGGTGGTCTTGTTGGGATGAGAGAGTTTGCCTGTGTGTGTGTTCTCACTCCGGCTCCAAGGCCATAAACCCAGTTCCAAAATGCCAAGTAGCATGTCAACATGCCAGCCTTTGCCACCCAAGTTTAAGTCGGACAAAAGGCCTCTTCAGTGCTCTAAAATGGTGGTTCGAGAATGGGAAATGATGATCTGTCATATGTGGAGGGGGAAAAAAGGCTTAGCAACACTGCACAGACAGGAGGGCGACAAGGGGAAAATGAACTGCTAACAGGAGGGCAAATTGAGTAGTGAAAGCTTCATTCTTAATTTCAGAGCTCCTCAAGGTGAAGGAAAGTCTGGAAGGAGAAATGTATTGGCTTGATACCAAATGTCAACAGATCTTTCCAATACTTATTTTCAGTGTTGGGAGTAATGTTTGGAACATTTGGCTTCTTTATGAATCATAAGAAATATATATATTTTTAAAAATTACATTTCTTCTTTAACTGACATCATTTAAGGTAGTAACAAAGATTTAAAGAGTTTATGGAAGATTTACAGTGCTGAAAGTGTACTGACGATTAGGGATCCACTTTTTGGCTGTTTTTTCCATTATTTCAAAGGTTTATTGGGTATTAGGTAAGGATTATTATCATAGAAGCAAAAACAAGTCAAATGACGTCGAGGAAATAATCCGGACAATGACAAGCATACCCCAGGACTGACGGCAGCTCAATTGTAATCCAATACCTTGAGGTTATTTCAGAAACTTCAAATGTTTTGGAGGAAAAAAAATGCACATGGGATCTGAGAATAGACAGAGAAATAAAATTACCCGAAAATGAGGACAAAAGGAAATACATGTTCCAATCCAAGGTTCCACTTACATAACACAATGTAGTACCAAAAAAAAGGAAAGAAGAAGAAAATAAAAGCGCTCAGGATGACCTAAAACCTCCTTTCTGACGCACACCATTTGGCAGAGACAACACCATGTCCTTACTCACAGTTCAAGAGAAAAGAAAGTGATGTCAGTAACCCAAATTGTGCCACACAGGACCACAACATTTAATCAATAGCAGTGACATCATTGGGTTTAATACGACCAAGACTAAGCTAAAGCATGATGGGTACGGGAGGAAACAATTGTCCCTTTGTCCACTGTGGTCTGCAGTTGCCAAAGAGGAAAAAGAAGATCTGCATCATGGTTGTGATTTTAGCTAAGAGGGTTGTTGAGTCCAATCAGCCACATGGGGAGCTCCCATTGGTTAAGATTAAGCAGAGCAGGGAATTAATTTTTGAGCATGCAAAAAGAAACCAACTGTGAAATAGAATTTATGACCAGAAAACAACACCACATGTGGGAAAGTTGCTTAACAGCAATTTAAAACTTGGTCTGAATTTTCTCTGGTCTCCGGGTTGATTACCTAATGTCCTTTGCCACCATATTCTGGGAGGTACAATAATCTGTTGAACAGCTATCTTAATGAAAGTAAACTTCAGTATAAGGATATAAATTAATCACTGGCCCAACCATGACATGGCGAACAAAACAACACTAATAAAACATCTTCTCCGACTCGAAACAACATTAGCAACAATGGCGTGGTGAATTTGTATCTTTTATTATTCCGCAAAAATAAAATCTACATGTTAAGATGGCAGTAACAGCTTTTATCAGACTAAACATCAGGATGGATCTCTGACATGCTAAACATTTCCAAAACGTTAACTCTTTTAATTTCACTCGCCCTTCAGAAGATGGAGGAGCTCTCGGAGAAAATGCATGAAATAAAAGTTTGGTGTTTGACTGAGGAGAAACCAATTCATCAACCACGTCATAAAAAGAACGGGGGTTCAAGCTAACTTTTTATTATATCTGCTGACAATAAACTTATCGTGTGTTAACTAAGCTTGGATGATAATTCAAAAAAGAAGCATGCAAACTTGAAACTAAACAGGTCCTTTTTTGCATTGATCCATATATGACAGGATTGTGCAGAATAGTGTGGATAAATAAAGCCGATCAAAGAAATTCATAATAAATAGTATCATTGTCCTTTTGTAAAATCAAGCAAAGGCATAAAAATAATGATATCACTTTTTACCGCAACAATTTCAAAGCAACTATAACTTGTGGAAAGAGTCTTGTTTTTGAATACTTCATGCCTTTTTTCCATCTTACCTGTTTGTGTGTGAGAGCTCATTGTTGTGGTTCTTGTTGCCGGGCAGATTTGATGAGGGCGAAGAGGTGAGCAGTGAGCGTGTCAGCGCCCCTCCTTGGCGGCAGGAGACGCCACCATGTGCTTTCCAGCCAAGTCTCTGCTGCCAGGTGGAAGCGTCAGGCCGAGGAGGGACAGAGGTGGAGCTGTTTCTTAAGGCTTCATCACTCTGAGCCACAGGTGGAAACCTCAGCGGCGTGTTGCGGCAGGATTTTCTTCAAATAAAACAGTGGGGCTGTGAGAGGGTGAGGCAGAAAAAAAAAAAGTTCCATTTAGAGGGTCATACTGCACACTGATAATCAGATATTTAACCTCTATATTTAAAGACATAAAACATAAAATAAATTATTTTTACTCAGTGTTCATTATGGGATGCTAGTGCACAGAAACGCCCGTTTTCACCTGAGGCAAGGGAGGAACAATACTAAACTCAGTCACACTTTAGGCGTGATTGGTTCACAAAACTTGTACCTGAGTGCAGATACTGGTTAAAGTTTTTACATGTTTACAGGTGCTACAGATGGCAGATTTTCTTTGTTTCTTTTTTAGAGCACAAGTCCTCTCTCAGGACAAATCTTAAAAAGTGTATCTGGAGAAAATTACCTACCCTGCCTTTAAATGAATACTCGTCCCATCGGTTTTCCAGACTATTAGAGCATGGTTTCATTTCACTGTAATGTTGTTTTACAGTAGTGTAGTAACTTGTACTATCATGCATCATATCGTTTGACATTAATATTATGGGTTGCAAACAACGTCAACTTTAAAAAGGGGCCGTCGCTATAAACAGGGCTTTCAGCTTGCTTGGGTGCATTTGCATCTTTTAGTTCTTGGTATTTTCCCTTTTACAAAAAAAAGTTAAATGAAACGACTTGCTGCCTAAGCTAAGTGTTTAATGTGAAGGCTCAGCTGTCAGCTTGAGTGTGGCTGCCAAGGTGAGGCTCCCAGTCACAGCCAAAGTCATCAATTGAGAAAACCTGAAATTAAGTTACAAGAAAACATGTCAGGTTGTGCTGTGCTTCGACTGTGGATTCATTATAGCTGCCACAGGCAAATTTCTTTTCAGGCATGGTAGAGAGGACCTCAAGACATTTGGAAAAACAGACAGAGCAGTGCTGAAAGGGATCGTAGCTTGAATCAGTGATAAGAAATTTCCGGCAGTTTCCCAATATTTTACAAAATATCCTATCTGTAAAATATTTTGCAAGGTTTGTTTGCAAGGTTTCAGGTTTAACAGTCCCATATCATGCCCTTTTTTGAGTTCATCTAATTTATGTGCCGACTAAAGTACATTCACGATCGCTGATGTTCGAAAAAAAGTGTCTGTTTTCATGTGCTGCCGCTCCATGCAGTGTCTCTCATCTACCTGTGTGTGCAACGCTCTGAATCTCCCACGATCAGGGTCAGCACGTGGGCCGAGTCTGATCTGCTTGGCCGTGCCTGTTCAGCTCTGTTGTAATTGGTCAGTCGCTCAGCACAGATGTTGCACAGGCTTGGAGCACAAGCTCGGTCCTGCTACAACAAGCCAATGGGCTTGGATCAGTAATATCACACAGGCAAGATGTAACACTGACAAATTTCATTCAGGGGGGGCTAGGGACCGAGCATAACAGGCAGCTCGTGCGACAGCTAACATCAAGATGCGTTTCCATGGACTTTGAATTTGTGCACATAGATGTTCCTAATCATGCTCAAGACACCTGGAAAACACACTAAAGAGCAGATAAAAGCAGAAATGTGGGACCTTTAAGGGATAATCTTTAAGTTGACAGTTTTAATAGTGCGATCGTCAGCTGTTAAACAATGTGCATGTTTTTACTTGATATCGGACTTAAAGATACACAAGTCTAGAAATAAATCAGAATCACTATTGGGATGGAACGCACAGTATGTTATCAGAACCTCTCTATCATAGAGCAGAAGCGAAAGAAATGACTCTTTTTATTGAAGGGATAGAACAGTGGCTAGTGGGGAAGGGAGGCACAGGTCAGACTTGAACCTAGAGGCTCGCTTCGAAGACTTATAGCCTCTTTACATGGTGCATGCGTCCTACGCACTTGGCAAACAGCAGCCCTTGTAAAGCTCTTTGTTGATGCTGGAAAACAATCATTAGAAAAGTACATTTGCTGGTTAAAATTGTGGTTAAGAAAAAAGCAGTTATCATGCAACAGTGCTCCCACAAAGTAAGGTTTGTCTCACATTTCTGTTTGTTATTGTTATTGAATGAATATGGTTTCACTTGAAGCATCTGGATTAAGTCAAATCACAGCATGTTTACATAATGGAAATGCCACAGCTAACAGTGCAAGCCTCCATCAGAATCGTAACCACACCCAGTCAGGCAAAGATTGTCAATGTGGTCTGAATCAAAACACAGAAAAACATTGATTCAAAGCTTCAAATAACACCGGTCCATCTCTCCTTCCACAGCTTGAACGGTTACCTGTTGCAGTTCATGTGTTAATGAAAGGCTCCTCTCTGTAGCAGGGCCTGTAGTGAAATACAAACAGGGACTTCCTGGAGGCTTAAGACTGACATCAGAGTCCATAACAGACGAGACAGAAGAAGAAAATGTTTCATAGTGTCTGGTGTGTTATGCAATCAAAACTGCGAGGAGAATGTAAACACACATGCAGGGAAGCCTCTGGCAATTCAACCCTAACCAACAGAAGTTCAAATTCACCTCTGTCACAGGACAGGTGTCAACAGACCTGAACACAATGATGAGAGCTGCAATCAATCATTAGAAAATACCACAGAGGCCGCCACAACAAAGTGAGTATGTGCTGCCTTCAAGTCTCAACCTAAAAACAAATACACACAAAACACGTTCTCTTTGTTGTTGCGCTTACATTTAAAGCTACTGAAGCGAATTACTGTCAAATGAATGAGTTCAAGGGAAAGAAGGTGCAAGCATTGCATGGCCAAAGAAAATCTGATGGAAACACGTTGCTGCCAGTATTCTGCAGGGTTTTACTTCACTTATCAGAAATGATCGTAGTTCAAAAACAAATCCCATGAGTAAATGTGGTTAAGCTCATTCCTTTTCCCGGTCCGTGTAGAAATAAGGAATGTTAAGATATCTGAAGTTTTGTTTTTAATCCACCAAAGAATTTGCTTCAGTTTTGCTGTCAAACTGTGACGTGAAAGTATAGTTGCGAGTTAGGATGACTACTGGCCGATACCTTGCTCTTCAGACAAGAGTACTTTTACAAGATTTATTTTTTTTTAATAAATGGTGGAAACATTTTTCATTTGAATACCATTACAGTCGCTCCTAGCAACACATTGACTGGGGTTGTTATGGTCACTCTCTTATTCAATGATTTTGTGAAGCTTTTCTATTGGTCAGTGCAGTCCTCACACTTTTTTTTTTCTTTCATCCTGCCCTTGAACATTCATTTGTCCATTAAGTCTGTGTGTGCAAAAAGAAAAATTCATATTACCCCAGACCAATTCATCATCATCTACTTTAAAGTCATTAAAAGACTGTAAAAAGTAGCACAGCAGAGTGCCAACATTTAAATTTAAAGGCTTATTTCTTTGAGCCAAGAGAATGTTTCTAAAATCCTAGTTTAAATAATCAAATACTTTTACCCAGGTTCTATTGAGGATCGGGACCTCAGTAGAACCTCAATAGAACCTCAGAGGATCTCAGTGTGTGTCGACTGGAGGGCAGCGGAGCTGTTCACAGGTCCAGATGACTTTTTTTGTTGAAGGGGTCGTCTGTCACCCAAGAATTCCGACTGTGCTTTTACAGCTTGTCACACTATGTCAGCAATGACCACAGGCATTTAGCCCTCTCACTTTCTCCCTTTGCCACACACACACACATACAAACACACGAAACAGGCCAAGTGAAGTCTGCCCTTTGTCTGACACCGTCAACCTGTATTTTGGTTCCAGTCAGAAGTCAGCCATGCTTGTGCAGCTTTTTATTGTCCTTTCAATATGATCAATATTTCCTGCAATTTAAACTTCTCATCGGGGACCTTATGAACATAAATCTTTTTAAAACACTGCAGGTACAAGTGTCTTCAGAACATTAAAATGATACCTGCATCTCTTCATTCCTCACATGTAATTCCCTGCCAGTCAAGATTGGATGAGATTTATTGTTCTCGTGCAGCAAAGTTAGAAGCTGGAGACGTTGCTCGCCACTCGACAGGAAAACAACTCTCAGGACCCCTTAATGGACTTCATTTCCCAAGCACTCCAAGCGCTGCCGGGAGTAATCACGACAGCATAAAAATAACATGTGGTCGGGCAGCGAGCAGTAAACAACAATTAAGAGACCCCTTGCATAGCTCATAAAATGAATCATTGAAAATGCACTTGTGCCATGGAGACAGCTTCAGCCTCTCAGCCCTAATTGTCTATGAATTATTCAGCTAGAGAGTGGGATTACTCTACGCCAGTATGCTGCTGACTGACATGTTCCTGATTTTCTTTGTTGACAGCAGAAATAGTTGAGTATTTACCGTGAGCAATAATAGCACAGAGGGAAAATCCCTGAAGGAAAATGAGTGTGTCTCCTTGCTTGCAGGCAGAGGCAGAATACTGTGATGGGCCTCGACTCTTATTGGTTCAACTGAGGGCATCCTCATTTAAATGTATGGAGGTTTAAACTCAGTGTGACACAGGTGACATGATAAGGGTAAAAGAAAGTGAGTGAGAGAAGCAGGCTACAAGGGAGTGAGTGAGCGCAAGAGCTCTGTGTAGCGTGAAATAACCTGCAGTAACTTGATGCTGTGCTGCTTGTTCATGTTTGTCAGTGAACAAGGCCGGTTGTGACCGCAGGACATCACATCAATCAGATGTGGGCTGAACGGGGACAAGTCGACGAGCACAGGCATTGAATGGGACGGGGGGGGATGTATGTTCTTGTCACAGAGCTGTGGGTACGCTTCAGCCTTTTCCCAATTTTTTCTCCCCCTAATTCATTTTCTCATCTCCTTCCCTTGGTCCCTCCCTGCTGAGGTGTCATCAAAAGAGGGAAAGAAAGGACACGAGAGCCCCTTTTACACATTCTTGATCATTTCAGGACATCCAGAAGCTGACATTCCCAGAATTGGCTTTCGCAAATGCACCTGACGAACGGGTGGGAGATGTCAGTGATATGATTGTCAGTCACATTCTCATAACTCAAAATACGCAAAAGTTTGGTTAAGTTGAGGTGGGTACCTCAGAACAGACCTCCACTCTCAGGTCGGTTCTGGCAGCCTGCAATGCAAGTGGCCTGAGAGGTGAGGTCTGCAGCCGCACTTTCTTTCATCTGTACAGCAGGCAGGAGAAAAAGGAGGAGTCTTAATGATGTCTATAATGGTCAGGAGTGTATTAACAACACTTGCATTTTTCCAATAGATATGTAGTAGTAAAACAAATGAGAGCATCAAGCAGAGATGCTCAGCTCAACATGGAGGACAACATCACCCCACCCTCTTGATCGCAGAAATATGATCACCTGCTGTGTTCACACATCGACTCATCCAGACTTCTTGCTTCAGTCTTTTTACAAAAAGTCTGGCAGGTGAAAAGTCCACACGAATAGATTTGGCAGTTTGTGTGCATAAACCAAATCAGACAATGTCTGAAACACTTCAGAGTGCAGTGCATGTGTGAAAGACGACGAAATAAGACGACGGCGCTTCACACGTCTGTTATTTTAATGTGTCAATTAAATATATGTGTCGCAAACCTGCATTATCAGTCATTATACTGCTGTATCTTATGATTTCTTTATGATGAGCAAAACAGTAGTCATAAACAAATTTTGTGTGTTTGGTTTTTATAGTCCAGCTCAGTCAGTAGTCAAATCCTCCTCTTTTTACATAACTCGCTCTGCATTTTGAGAATGACGATATCCTTTTATATGGATTAATGACACTGATTTAGGGATCACAGGCAGGAGGAAGAACTCGAGAGAGAAGACGAGGACGAGTATGGCTGTGTGACGCAGCATGCTCCACCTGTAAGCCCTCACTGTTAGTCTCTTAAGAAAGATATCTACTGTCATGATTTCCCTCACTGCAGGCAGGGATGATGTCAGAGCCAATGTGCCAAAACATCCGCATGCACATGCACTTAAAACATAAGACGAGTATACTGTAGAACTCAATATTTCAAAGTAACGTTGAGCTGGACCCAAAATGATACTACTGTGCTTGACACTTGTCGCTTCATTAAAGTTGTGCACAGATGCTAATGTAGTAGTTAACACATGAGATCGAGGATACAGTCGAACATGCAGGCTTGTTTCATCATTTAAAACCTGTCAGTTTTCGTTTAGCTTTGGACCAGCCTGTTTAGACAGCTGTTCAGTTCAATATCAATAAAGCTCTGGAGATGTGTTCAATGGAAAATGGCTTCAAGTACACACAAACAAATATTCCTTAAATAGCCCCTTGTCTGAATCATCTGTAGAAGTAACTGGCATTATCAACCAGTCTAAATGTATTACTTGATTTGAGTCCTGATTCAGCCAGATTAAAGCAAACATGTCACATGACTTTTTCCCAGTGAAGACTGTAACTTGAATACACCTAGGAGACTGTTGGCCATCTGTCCCATCAGTGAGCGATAGTCGCCTTGGTTTTTGTGGTGTGTCCAGTTCCACATGTTGAATGGGCATGGGGAGCTATTGCATCTCACGCATACAGAACGTACGCTGTGGTTGGCTGTCTGCAGTAGTTTGTGCCGTGTGCTCTAGTGCAACTTTTTGGCCAAGACTCAAGGTGCTGTACATCGACGCCACAGGCGTCACCACGATTTCTTTGCGGTCTGCTTGGACTGTCAGGGCCTTGAGGGCAGCACTGATAAGGGCTTTGCACACAAGTTTTTTTCTGAAGCATAACTTACAATGTTTAATGATTAAAGTCCTTAATCTGTTTACATTTGACTTAAATCTACATCCTTACTTTCACAGGTTGGCATTGAAATATAAAGAGTGTTTCACAAGGCCATGCAGGGAAACACTCTGCAACTCTGATTAACTCTACAACTTTTTCTTTGTAAAGTGCTGTGTTCACTGCTCCTCAAGACTGAAGTAGATTAAAAGAGCTCAGCGTGATACACATTTACATTCCGTTTATGTTAAGAGACAAACACTTTTGTGTTACCCTGGCAACAGAAGGCTATTTATTCATGGACAAATAAAAGGCAGGAAGGAGCGTCTTTCCATGTGGGATACCAGGTCCTGTGAATGACAAAAGCAACTCAACTTCCCTTTCCCCCCTACTCACATTCTTTTAATGTCACTGTCTCTCTTTACCCACGTACTGTTTTCAGTCTTCAGCTATAATACACATTATCCACTTCACAATTTCATAACCGTTCATACTGTCCTAAAATGATTTTTTGTTTCTCAGTGAGAGCCTGTGACAAAGATTAGATTAGACTAGCAAGAATCTATTATTTATGGAGGAAGCACTGACTCTTTGTGTTCCAGAAATGTTATAGTTTAACACATTTGGGTCACAAAACCTTAGCATGTAATACTAACAGTGCTCTATTTTTGCTATGGTACTTAAGCGGAAGTCATCAAGGAAATGTTGATTGGAATCCTACTGGTCGGGGAAGACGTTAACAAACCCCTTCCAGCTTCTTATAACGGTGATCGAGGAAAAGGTTGCCAGTGGATTCGTGTGTGATGTACCCAACACCCTTTCCAATCCGATGGGATTAGTTTACATGCCGAGCCTTGACGATCCAAGGGACATGAAATACACCTTTGAGGTGATTCGCCGCCTGTTCATGGGAATATTGTTGGAGAATAAATTGCTCAGATAAAGGCCGGTTCACACGGCAGGATTTTAAAATTGTCGGCCGATTTCCCAAACTGTAGAGACCACACACATGGCGATAAATAATCGGAGGTTTTACAGTTTCGGTCGTACAGTGTGTGGTGTGCGGCCACACGGCAACATCAACACACCACACACGAACCGATTTCACTCGCGAACGTCCCCCGATCAGACGGGAAATCTCGCAAAACCTCTCGAGATTAAACGTGTTTCCAGAGTCAACAAACGGACGAAGAGGATGTAATAGGGATCGTTTTACTGTGTTTTTAACTGAAAAACAAAAAACGTGTTAAAAACGTTTTAAAAAGAGGCGTCGGTCAAAGGAGCGGAGACTACGGGAGCATGAGCTGTACTTGCTACATGTTGACATGGAGGTGAGTAGTTGTTTTGCTCCCGGTATTTTCGCTACTACGTCACCTCGCTTTCTGATTGGCTACGCGTCACATTCAACAGGCTCATGCTCGTTTTCCCCTCGGGGGACACCACACATGATGAGAGATCGGGCCAAAACAATCCAACATGTTGAATATCCCCAATTTGAGATCGGAGCGGTCCCGACGTTCTTCCGACCAGACGAGAGCAGTCTGAACACACCACACACGGCAGGATGATCTTATAAGATTATTTTATGATGATCGGGGCGTCCTTAAGATTATCGGAAGGGGAGAATCTGGGCTAAAATCGGCGTAATTATCCTGCCGTGTGAACCAGGCTTAAGAGGGAGCTCCTGTAATGTTCTTTTTTTTTCTTTTTTTTTTAACTAGTCTGTTGCACTAGGTGTTAAGAGCAAAGAAAAAAGTCTGGCCCTTCGATGTGTCGCACCAGGTTATTTGATGTTGTCAGGCTGATTTCTGTTGCAATACTTGTACAGCAATAGACGGGGTGGACATTTGATTAATGTCTGTTTTTAAATTTCTGATTCTTTTGTTCTGTTTTAAGGACGTGTGTCTGTAATGACACAAATTTCTCTCTTCATGTTGTTGACCAACCATGGACATAATGTCTGAAGAATGTCATGCTGTCTGACATACAAGCAGGTGTCTCGGTTAGACTCTTCTCTGTGTTCGACTGCAGCTAGCCTGAACACTTACTCTCTAGTGGACTCAACAAGTCAGTTAGTTACTTTTCATGTGAAACACTGTAATTTCAGCTCATGAGCTGTAACAAGAGTAACAATTTATCTGACCATGAAGCTGTTTCTGTCTTCGGCACAAGTAACATTTGACCTGTCAACATTGCAGGGACACTTTTTTTATTTTAAAGCCAAACTGATCACTCATCGGGGTATAGTTGAAAACTTCTGGAGGATTAAATAAAATCATATTTTTCTAGTGAGAGACATTTAAAAAAACAACCAGCGCCAGCATTTTATATCTTTTTAGAAAACTTCCCTTGCCAAGGGGCAATTGAGGCCAGTGATCTGAAATGATGAAATGGTAAGTGTGGGGTAGGGAGGCAGGACAGTTTGCACAATCCTGCTGGTTGAGTGTGCCTGTGCACCACAGGGTCCTGTCACCAAGCTCGTACACAACACAGCAGTGCCATTAATAGACTCAATTAGGGACCATTAGCGTGACATCCACAACATGTCCACAAACAAGGATGTCTTTCCCAATTGCTAACTCTTTCAACACTTGCTCACTGAGCTCTGGGACCTCGGATGGGTTCAAAGTCAGGACAAGGTCCGGCAAATCACAAAGGAGCTAAAACGGGTTTATTCTTGGAGTTGTGAATTATGAGGGGTGAATCTGGGAGAATGATTCGCAGTCATGAACTCATTGGGCGACCACAAGGATCAACACAAGGATTCATCAAGCCTCAAATCACATCAGTTGAGGCTGAGAGCCTCTGTATAGCTGCCCATTAAATGCTCTGTGCACTGCTTTGAATCTTCCTCTTGTCTACTTTTACTGTGTCTCTGTTCCCTGGCCAATAACCAGCTTCCTGTCTGTTATTAAGTTGCACAACGGTAAACCTAATGAGAATGAATAATGATTTATCTCAATGGCCATTCTGTTCTAAGTTTCCTTAATCCAAAAATAAAAATAACGAGACTCAAACAGGCAATGGCCCATGTCTAAATATTTGGTTGATTTAAATGATTCACATTTGGCAATGAAACAGATTCCCCAAAGTTTTATTCAAACTGTATCTGTGGACCCTCAAACATCGCGTGTAATAACGAGGCAATCAAATGAACCTGGACTGAGAACAAGGATGCAATAATATGCTGATCACACTGTGTTGAAGTGAAGACCCTGCCAAGAAGCGTACACGTTTGTGCTGTGTCTATGTGTTAAAGCATCCCATCACCTTATTTGTCCCTGAGCACAACAGTGCCGTTAATAGACCCCATTAGTACCCACTAGCGTGACAACGTCCAAAGATGTCCACAAACAAGCACGGTCTCCCAATGCCAGCTTGTGCTGAATGATGGCATAAAGCTGGAAAGTCAGACTTGGACTTTACACAGCACAATGCAACTGAGCTAAATGAGCTTATTAATGATAATTTGATGTTTCTAAAGGGAGACCCTTTTCACTCTTTCACGTCTCATGAATCTGCTTTTCCTGGCTGCTTGTGCCCCGGCTGCTGAGACAGCAGCAGCCTGTTTGCAGCAGAGAGCTTCGATTCCTGCATCAGCTTCAATTCCTGCATCAGCCTTTTACCACCATTTTTGGATCTAAAAAGCTTTCTTCCAGCCTGTTAGCATAGCTTCCAAGCAATATTGCGAATTAAAAGTTTTGGAATTCCCGCTTGTTGATCTGTGACAGGTCTGTAGCTGCAATGGTCAAAAACAGGAGGAACCACTGATGTAGATTCATCCCTGCTCACCCAAACAGCCTCTGATGATGCAAAATGACGATTTTTGCATCATTGGATGCTTTTCAGTCAAAGACATGGAGCTTTCTCATCTCAAGACAAAATGAGGGCCAGATGCACGACCACTCAAAAATACTGCAGGTTATAAATAAATACAGGTTTCTAATGATACAAAGCTTAATGCAAATGGGTGAAGTATCCCTTGAATATTTTCACAAGTTTGTGACAGTGTGAAAACAGCTTTAGTAGTTTAATAATAGGTTGGACCTTCACACACATTTTGCTGGTGGGACAGTGGTTAGTGCACATGCCCCATGTGCAGAGGCTATGCTCCTCCTGGCAGGCGGCCCAACACGTTCACATTCATGGCAGAGATAACAAAGCCAGCAATGGTTTAATTAGCCATCTAGGTACTGCTGCTTAGTGTCATAATACATTTCTGCTAATGCAGCCAGTAAAAAAGTGTGTCAGTGTGTGTGCCATCCAAAGTTATATATGATAGTAAAAAGTGTATCTTAAAAAAATAAATGCACAATAAATATCAGGCTACATTGGCATCTAACATGAAAAGCAAAGATTGAGAGCTAAAATTAAATGAGGCGTCGCACAAGAGAATTTAAATTGCTCAATCATAATAAGTGGTACTCTTACTGTGTGACTCTAAAATGCTGCAATGCAGCAACAAGAAAAAAAACAAGAAAAACTTTAGTGCCACAAAGTGCAAGCAAACCGTAATGCAAGGTTGTTCCTTTAATACACTGCAGGTGTTTTTAAAAGAGGTAATAGGCTTTGAATGCTTGCATATTTACTGAATTCAATAATAACATGACCTTACTGTATCATCAGTTATGGAGAAAACAGGCTATGTTTCCGACACTGCAGCAGCCAGTATGTCCTCCTTATGAGTTTAGATTCCCGTCCTGAGTGGTCTAGATTTGTTTTGACTAGAGAATGGAGGGCGGTTTTAAGGTACCCCCACATCACGGTTTTGGACACCCCTTGTCAAGTAGCACCGCAAACCAGGTGTTGCAGCAATGGAAGCGGGCAAGCTGGTTCAGATAATAAATGATTGCAACCACATGTTTTTAATACGCTGATGACGGATGCACATTTCAGTCATTTTCCTGAACCCACAGTTGAACACATTAATGATCAATTATCAATAAATCATAATAATTAAGGAGCTACAAAATGCATATTTTTCCACGTTTCTGTTTTATCTAAACCATTGTCACAGCACAATAGTTAATTGAAACATTAATTTGTTAAATACAAACAGTTTGAACTAATAAAATAACAAGTCTCTTGCTGGAAAAACTGCTATTTTAAATGTACGACTCACTAAATTTAACAGCGCTGCTCGCAAAACAATTGGGTGCTATTGCCATTTCCAGACGGCTGACTAAATGAAACTCCTTTAAAACATCAGCATAAAGTTCTGTATGAAAGTACATTTCAGTTCGGTATGGACCTCAGTTTTCAAGCTTTGGTACGGTACATTTTCGGTACAACAGTGGACACAAATGCTTTTTTATCAACATTTATTTAGATTTTTTTTTTCTCTCAAGTGCAGCATCAACAGGTTTCTATTTAAATAACATTTTAAATTAAAAAAAACTGCAATAACTGTATCATGCTGAAACCTTCAACCAAAAGAATCTCAAAAAAGGGCCGTTTAAATGCCAAAGCGAGTTGAGTTTGCCTGGTTACTCCTTTCTCCTAGTTCCAGTTATGTTAAGTTTTACCAGCAGTGTAGCCGATGACCGTTGAACAATGTCGGCACACTGCTCGTGTCTTGTCAACTCGCCTTTGTCCACTGTTGTTCTTAAATGGGAAACCAAAATATTTCCACATGGAGACCTCAAAGATAGCGGGGGTCCTCCAGCTCTAGCTGCTGACTTGTTGTGGCTGCCATTCCTCGGGCAGTTTGTTGTGTGCTTCCGCTTTGCGGTCTGTGTGGTAAGACAGATTGAGGCATTTTTGTTCCGTGTATACTCGGGATGGTCCACGTGCAGAACGGCCTGAAGGCCCTGTACTGAAACGGTCCGGTCCGGTGACGTGTACTGTTACACCACTACTAAACACTGAAGCTTCTGTGTCAGTGACATGCCAACCCACGTGCACATCGACCCTGGGAGGAGGGGGGCAGGGGCGAAACAGCACTGCAGTACCAAAATGAAATGCTAGGTGTCAGAGTTACATATTGCTTCTTTAATGGATCTCTGATAGCCAAATGCATTTTGTTAACCGTCATTCAAACTTTATAACGTAAAATATAAATATCAGTGGTTACAGTCTGTTGCTAAACACTGGAGGGGTGGTGCTTCTTTTGATGGACATGATCATTTTTTGTCAGCCTAAAAGACCAGAATAAAAGTGCAGCTGCAACATTGTGCATATTCCACTAATAGCATTTCCATACGTCAGAAAACAGAGACTGATCTACAACATATTCATGTCAAAAGAACTCCAGGAATGAACATTACAAAGCACAGAGTATTGAAGGAACAATGAGACACACATCAATAATACTGCTAAAATGCCAAGTTGAAAAGAAGACTACATAAGACATAACGTCAACTAAGACACCGTGCTTCTGCTCCAATCAGAGGACGGCTTTTAGAACGGCTTTTTTTTTTTAAGAGGAGAACTCTGAGCCAATTCTTCTTTTTTTTAGAGGTCTGCAATGACCTTGTTCCTGTGGGGCCTGAAGTTTACGAGCGTGCAGCAGCAGCAGTCCTGCAGAGCTTGTATTGCTGAAGAAATAGTTTCCGCTATTGAAGGTTTAAAGGAGTCTGAGCAGAGCAGAGTCCCTCAACTACAGCTCTAGAGTTAGATGATTTTTCAACAGTTAAGGGAAACTCTAATGGCAATAGTGGGAGATATTGTTATTGGTTTGCACCACTTGCAGTGTTTTAGTACAGCAACTAAAGTTACCCCAAAGTTATAACCTGTAAGATGTTTCCAATCAAGCACAAATGGGTTTAAACAACTTTGGACTTGTCAAATATGGACAATATATCGGCAATTATTTTTATTATGTTAGTCGCAAGAGCATGATTTCACTTTTTCTGTGTTTCAAGATAGTATGCTAACTGGAATCTACAAATTAACAGAGTCAATGTTTAATCAGTAGCCTATATCTCATTTTGTTGGGCAAAACTGTTTTTCCCCCCTCTCTCTTCATTAAGATTTAGGAGTTTCACAAATGCAAAACTGGCTTTTAAAAACCTTAAAATGGGGAGTACAGGACACCCTTTTGGGCTATAGTCTATAACAAGAAGTTCTGCGAAAAAGTCTCGTGGAGTATAAGGGTCCCTCACCCTACTCTCTCCTGTGTACAAACCGGGAACTTGCTTCAGCCTCGCCTTGCTGCTGCTGCTGCTGCTCTCTTGTGTTTACACTTTTTGAAGACAGAAGTTTACACCCAAAGCTGTGGCAGCGGCGGTTCAACCTCAACACAAACCTCCATAGGCTACAACTGCACACACACACACACACACACACACACACACACACACACACACACACACACGTGAACCCAACAACGTTCCCATGTCTTTTAAAGAGATGTGTGTATCGCTTACGTTGGACAACTTTCACTGCACAGTTCCTCTTAACGTGTGACGTCAGTTACTAGGAAACAAACATCGGTTACTGAGCGACGAATTTCCCCACAACATCTGGTAACTCTTTACACCGACCTCACACTGTAAAGGGAAAATACACGACTACTGACTGTACGTCGCTGTGCAGCTGTGCACTCATATCAGGAAAGTGTAAAGTTTTGAAGAAATAAAAGTCTCCCCCCCGTCTGTCTGTCCACATGACAGTCCGTGTCAGCCAGGTTGCAAACATGAGCGAACAATGAGAATGAAAGTCCAACTTCAACGAGCAGCTGTAGGTTAACAGCACAACAGTGCTGACAGTCTTTGAACTCCTCTCCAAACTTAACAACAATAAGCAACAATGTTGTGCAACACTTAACAGCCTTGTTTAAACAGATTAAAGCGAAACAAACTCGAAGCAAAAGTCAAGTGTTGTAGTGTGGTCACTGAGTTTGACTTCGAGGAAACCAACACAGAGACCTGCTTCAAAGTAAATAAACATATATGTGTATATTGTGGGGTTTTCTGCACGTTCAAACCAGAGGAGAAATGTTTTGAAAAGTATTACCTGAATTAAGCTCCCAAACAGCTGGCTTTCTCACAGTCTCCTCGCGCATCCACGGTGTAGGGTTTTAGGACCCGTCGGTACAGTAGAAATCATTCAGCCTACAGCTTCGCCACACTGAATGAATCACGTGTCAGGCGACCTCCTGTGTTTCCACGGGAGGCGGGGTCCGCCTGCAGGACGCGCTGACTGACAGCTGAGGCTGAAATCAGATCATGTCAGTGAGAGTGGATGTGTGGAGAAAAAAAAAAGCCCATCTCTCCCATTCTGGTTTCCATGTCGTTTCTGCAGACAATAAGTCACACATGCTATCTCATGCTGTTTGTGTCCTCTACCCAAAGAACGCTTTAAAGATTTAGCAGGCAAATATAGGATACAATAGCAGAATCGGAAATAAATCCTGGGGGAAATTCGTTTGCTAAACACCAGTAGGAACATTATGCATTTAGAATATAAAATAAAATACATAAATAAATAATAATAGAATAAGCAAGTAAAACAAATAATAATAATAAGCTATGTACAAGTGCAGGTAATTGAGGATATAAACAATGTTTACAAATATACACTGACACACAGTGTATAAATGACTTTGGTTATTAGGTTACTTCTGAGGCCACAGACAAAAATGACCTGGCATTCTGTGGTGCATCGTTTTGAACTGACTATGTAAAAAAAAAAAAGGACATAACAGTCTACACTGAGCCTTAGAAATGTGTCAGTTGTCATGTTTATGGATCATGAATTCCTGCCTTACTGCTTATTTGTTTCCCCTGATGCATGTAAGAACTATATTAAACATATACTAAGGATACTAAAACGTTTTCCCAATAAGTTAAAAGGGAAATAAAGAAGTGCTTGTGATACTATATTCATGTTCCAATAGAATATCATCATCATTTCACTGGAGCTGGAACCCCAAAACAATGTTTTAAATACCTTCAAAATCTTCAACTGTATTTTTTTCCTCTTCATGAAATACAAATCTCTGCTAAAAAGTGTCTGTCTTTTCACAACTATGTTCGAACAGATTTAAGTGACAGTTTGGTCTCTCCGGCAACAGAATGAAACGTTTGCGTCATAATAATCAGACCATAATCATAAGAAGCTGTGCCAGAAATTAAAATTTCTCATTAGTCACATGTGGTAGGCTAATTTCAAACTAGAGTCATAGTTTTTGACAACTAAATGTCTCCTCCATGCCAATAGTTGCTGCATTGCAACATCCCTGCAGAGTGATTAATGCTTTCAGTAGATCAAAGTCAATCAAAGTAAAATCCCAAAATAGCGTGACTAAACATAATGAATCATTCAGACACTGAATTAATGTGACAACAACACGAAGAGTGTGCTAAGTCAGCAACAACGTTTATTGGTATATATAGATACCTGACAAGAGGTTTTCTTCATTTCAACAAAGAATAAATATAAACTGAAACCTCAATAAGAAGCAGATGTTTCTCCATTCTGATTGGTGCCCATAAGAAGTAAAAAAAAAGATTGAAAAAAAGAAAAAAATCATTTTCTGAAACTGACAGTCAATAAAGAAATATATTTGATCAAACTGTTATTACTCCCACTAACAAAGGAATTCAATATAACATGAATCAAAGAATTAAGTGGATCAATCAATGGTCATTATCAAACTTTGCATGTATACTTGAATAAGGGCCTTTGTGTATTCAGTCCCCTCATGTAACGTGTAATTGAAACTCTCTGCTCCAAGCGCTATTTCATCTCAAATCTGCAAAGTTCAATACACTCCTTGTAAATTAATATTATCACTTACTTCCTTGAGTGGCCTGAGCCTGCCTTCTTCTCTTTCAATTGGTGATTCCCGGCAACCTTTAGAAGAATGACTTAACACAGCCTGACAGAGCGTGTGTCAACTTGTCATATTCAACTTGTTTGTTTAATACTCAGGCAGAGAGACATCGACCAACAGTCGATTTTCCAGTTGAGGATAATGAGACTACTTTGTCTTGCTGGAGGTTTAGCTTAATCTACCCCCTGGGAAAGAGCTTACCATTAATATGAGACGATACCTTTGTAATTTACACTGTCATTCTTCTATCATGGTCATGATTATATTTGTTAAATAAATTCTCCCTGAAAAGCACACAAACTACTGATAACAAGCTCACCTATCTTTGACTTTTAAAAGTCACTATATTTTGGTGATTTTAGAAGGTTTGTATGGAGACCTGTTAGAAGACTCCAACTCTGGAAGAGCAGCATACATGACTTCACATAAACTACTAATAACCAACTTGACCTTTCTTTGATTTTTATAAGGAAATAAATTACTTAACAGCGTATAAATCCACCAACGATCTCAAGGAAGCTCACAGGATATAAACTATGTAGTCATAGACTATATAGTCTATGATGTAAGGAGCATTTCCCACATGTCCCATTACTTAATATGCGCCCCAGGCTCATTAAACTGACGCTACATAGGGAAAAAAAGCGAAAGAGTCTCTTATTTATTTTCTGTATGCACTATGCATGTCTGTAACCATTTCACAGAGATTGTATTATCTAAAGACAGTGACTGAAGAAAGTCTCTAATTACCAAGTCACCGCCACCTTCTATAGTTGTAATGATCAGTTGTCAGCCGAGGAAAAAGCACATCTGAAAGCTTACACACATAGGAAGGACATCACTTCACTGACAGGCGATGACATAAAAACAGAAATTACTCAATAGCAATGTAAACATCATTGAGAAACGCAATTTTATTTAGGTGGAAGAACAGAATCATGAATCTCTGCTGTTTATTTGTAATGCATTGTAATCTTATGTTGTTTTTGTCCAGATAGTCTTTGTGAGTTTCGATAGGACTTGGTAAAGTTAGACTTGTTTATTCTTAAAGCACATGTTGTGAAGATATTGAATAATATAAAAAATATTGTATAAAATGATGTATACACCAGAAAACTTGGTAAAGTGAGAGTTAACAAGTAAAGCAAAAAGAGGAATAATACAAAGAAATAATTGTAGTTATGTTGAAACTTTGTCCATTCATCCAGCAACGGACAACAGGTGATGGTCAATGAATGATGTAAAGCATTACTGCACAACTGCAGAATATGTTAATGTCAGACTTTAGGGAACACCTGATGCTGCTCCATATGAAGCAGAAGTAAAGTCTGAATTATGTAAACACAACTGGCTAGCCTTAAGAATGTGGGCTTGTCTGGGAAAAAAAGCAACAACCCAACCCTCTTTTCCTAAGACAACACTGACAGCATAATAAGCAAGCCCTCAAGTGAGCTTGTCCACATTAGCAAGTAAAGAAAGTTGATTTAGATGGGACATCCAACCCCACCACAGTCTCGTCTCAAAGGACACCACTGACAACATAATAAGTATTCTCTGAAGCTGTCAGTGGCAGTGTGAAATGGGATGCATGCAGAGTCGATCTCTATGCTGTAATGCAATCAGATATGGCTCACATATGGCGCTATACCATGAAATGTGATAAACAACATGCACTTAGAGCAGCTAATTTCATTAGGACTAATATCCATACCATGTAGCAAAGTGAACATATCATTAATGTATTCCATATAAGCATGAAAGTGTGACAAAAACAAAAGGGCAGTACAAAACTCAGAAATTCTACATCAAGCAAATCAGCAAAGTTCACCTCCTTACCTCATAGACGGGTTGTTTGCCGATCATATTGTATTACCACAGGGCATTTCGCTTATACTTCTCTTCATCTATAAACCTTCTTTGCAGATAGGCCGTCTCTGTAATGTCATTGTCGAGGTTAATAATTTGAAAAATGTTGCAAAGTGACTAATTGGGTTGGTAACGTTTACTAAGAGTAAACGTAAACGTTGGTAAACGTAAACGTTACCAACCCAATTGTCATTATAAGTTTTGAAAGTTTATTCAAAGGACAATTTCTGTGTTTTGTTTGTTTCTATTGGATAGGACAGCTGAAGAGAGACAGGAAATGCTGAGAGAAGAAAGTGGGTGGTGAGAGGCAGGAAAGGGCAGAGGCTGGACACAAACCTCGTTTTTCATTATGTTTCTGCAGCCGACCTGCACCTGAGAACATAGGTTGGCTGTGCACCGGTTAGCATAGTTTCCGAGTTGTTGTTCCATCTTGAGCAGTTTCCAACTCAGAAAGTCATTATTCCCATGTGTATGACACCTCATAAATGCAGGGAGGAACAAGGGTAAGTGAACAAATTAAACAGGAAGTGAAAAATGAAAGCACAAGAAACTGAAAACATGACCTTTACCTTTTAGACGTAGTTTCACAGTCAAGCAACTTCAACTTGCAGGCAAACATTACCAGACTGGTACCTGCATGCAATCATATTCCCATGTAAAGATAAACCAAAATATTATGTGTCATTCAAAGATAGCTGATTGATTCTGAGGCTTAATTCCAGCCCATACTTCCCTCTCTGACCCAGACTTTTCCTGCATGCATACAAAGCCATTGGTCAATACAATCCACTCAACAAAAGGTGATCAGAAATTTTTATTTTATAAAATTGTCTCTTGTTTGAGACTTGATTTTGATTCCTGAGCAGATATCTGTTTATGGAGATGTACTAAAAACAAACACAGTGTAATCTACAGGGAGAGCATTCAGAATCTTTTGCAGACAAACCAGATTACTTTAAACTCATAAATCCACAGATTTTGTCCAATAGCTGTCAGTTAAAAAAAAAACAAAAAACATTTTAGTCTTCATTGCACCAGATACTGATAAGCAGCAACTAATTCCTGTCTGCTAACAGAAGCAGCTTTTACACCCAAACACAACAACAACCTTTTAGAATTGCCAATACAAGCCTTTTAAAACACCTGCTTCATCAAATCTCGCTGCTTCTCCTCCAAACATGGCCGATAATTCTATTTGAGCTCCTGAGTCCTCCAAGATCTGCAGGAAACACATACTATGCCACCATTGTAATATTGCTTTGACAGCAGTGGATGGATTTCCTGCACGTTATGACGGGAAGATCAATTCCCCCGAACTCACGATAGCTGAGTGTTCTCCAGAGAGCAGGGCATTATCTTTTAGGAGATAAGCTAACGTTGGCACATTCACACGCTGTGGGTTAATGTAATATAAAGTGGAACAGGAGGAGTGGAGGGTAGATGCCAGGGCATGCAAATGTGACACCCATGATAAACAGAAGAAAGTGCTGGTACTGCGATAAACTGCTGCGCCAGAACATGGGCTTTTCTTGTAACCCTTTAGGAATAATCTAATAACGTTCCTCTTTTCCATTATCTTATTTAATTTGAAGATTTCTGCTGCCCACAGAAGAAAGGAAAAGGCTAACAGGGCGTGTGTTTGTGCATCCTGATAAAGTCATTAAGGCCTTGGTTGTCATGAATACTCTGCTTATTATTATATCCCAGAGGTTCGCCATCCATGCACACTCAAGTATCTTTTATTCAAGATGGTGAAAAACTTATATTCTCACTACAAATAGGGGCCACAGTATGGGCAAGATTTGCATTGAATTATACAGATTTCTATAGGTCAGTTACCATGGGCAACAAACAGGGCATCCTGCTTACTTCTACCTTGTAAGGGCCAAACTATGCAAAGCATGTTAAAATTATAATTCATGTTCAACAACTTCCTTACTTACTATCAATGAGCAGTACTTAGGAAAAACTCTTAGTTAATGATCTACACGTTATATACTAGCAAATACTATAGCAATATACTAAGCAAATAGCTGATGTTGAATATTGTGACCTTAATTAAAGCATTACAAAAATATATTTCAGTAATTGTTACAGTTCCATTTTTCTTATTAGGCTGTTCCTTTTTGTTGTTTGTTCTGTCTCCTTGTTCATGCTTTTTTCTCCTGTTCTGTTTGTGTTTTATTTCCTAAATTTGCTCTCATGGCTCTTAATGTTCGGCTCAAATTTATTCACGCATTATTTTATGCCTTTATCTCTTTCATTGATATTTCTATTGTTAATACTTTCTTACTTGTTTACCTTGTTCTCGTCTCTTTTTACTTTCCTATTGCCTATATCTGTATTTAATTGCTTTAAGCTCCCTAGTTTTTGGTTTAGTGGATGCCCCAAAGCAGAGGCTGGCAGGTAGGTAAAATGAGTTTATTGAGAAAATAAAGAAAAAAGCACAGGCAGCGGAGGCCAGGAGCTGGCTGGCTTGGAGAATTATCACCAGGGAGGAGAGGGTGAACTCTCAGAGATTACACAAGGGCCTTAGCACAGGGAAAAGACTCAGGCATTGAGAATACCAAGACCAGCAGAGCAGTAAGGCACACAACAAACCTGAGCACATGGAGAGACACGGGTAAACACAAAACCTCAGAACACTGCAATAATAGAGATACTTAAAAAAAGCAGAAATCATTTTTAGTGGCCCTCCAACCAACGTTCATCTGCCAGTGTTTCCTGTTTCTTTTTTTAGACATAAAATATAGACACATATTTCTCCTCATATAGTCCTCCTCATATTTCTTTGTTGACTTTTGTTGACAAATAAAAGTCCGCTTTGTAAAAGTTCCTACTGTCGGGGTCGCCGGTAGCGCAGCGGCAGTGCGCGCGACCCCATGTATTGAGGCTCAGTCCTCGCGCGCGGGCGGCCCGGGTTCGTGTCCGGCCTGTGGCCCATCTCCCGCATGTCTCTCCCCACTCTCTCTCCCTGATTTCCGACTCTATCCACTGTCCTCCCTCTATCATTAAAGGCAAAAGGCCAAAAACAAATCTTTAAAAAAAAAAAAAAAGTTCCTACTGTCGTTGCAAAATTTGCAATCTTTGGTTTAAGTGGCCTCAGGGGCCCCCGACCAGTTGCCTGCCATGCCTGTTGACAAACAGTGTCTCTGCCTGCCACACAGGAGAAAGAGAACAGAAAGGGAAAGGGGGAAGGAGATAACAAACACAAAGACCAAAAAAAAAAGTCAGAGTCAAAAAATCACTTAATGATTAGCTCACAGATTAGTTTCTATCACCTATTTGTTTCTTAAATCATTTAACTTTTTTATTCCCTTGGTGTCAACTTGTGTTGTTGTGTCCTTGTGTTGCCTGGGTTCTTGTGTTGGTTCCCATGGAGTGTTATCATGGATCTTGGGAGGGTTGGGTTAAAAATGTTTGTGGGTATTTAGTTGTATATTTTCTGTTGTTTTGAAAGTTACTTTGATTTTAATGATTTTGTTAACCTGTCTTTTTGAAGGTGATATATAAAGTTATGTTTTAATGCTTCTGGAAATAGAACAGAGTTAATGCAAAGGAATATATTACAATTTTCAACAAGCACCTAACTGCACAAAAGTAAACTTTATACATTTCCAATACACGTTTAAATAACTGCATTCAATCTTTTATAAGAGCACATTAATATTTTTGAATGTATGATAAAGTATATCCTCTCCAGCAGTTTAAAAGCGTGCATACCCAATATGAGCCAGAAGCAGCTCACTATATATCCTTCCTCCACAGTTAAAGGTGTGTAAGTGGATAAGAAGGATTAATGGTATCCTAGCCACGACACACCAGCCAATCCTGTCAAGCCAAGCCAGGCACAGTGTCAGAGGTTCAGATTTGGATGGCTTAGACGATCCCTGATGGCTCTTCTGACACTATAGACCCCTCTGATGACTGTTACTACTTCGCCACGTGTATTTTTCATTTTGAAACACTTTATTAATCCCCGAGGGAAATGTACACTCTGTTTGTCAAAAGACATGCTTCTCACATAGGCCCGAATCACACACTCATGTACAAATAGGATCTGTGTACATGTGTTGGTGGAGAGATGTCAGGGTAGGGCTGCTACACACTGCTACGCAGGGAGCACGCCAGGACAGTTGGGGGTTTGGTGCCTTGCTCAAGGGCACCCCGGCATTACTTGGAAAGTACCCTGGCATTTTTAGCATACAATGCCAGTGGTTTTGTCTCTGGTCTGGGAAAAAATGGCCAGGACTTTGTAGTAAAATTCAAATTCTAAAGATTATTCTGTTGTAAACTATTTCTACAAGGTTAAGTAAAATAAATAAGCAATTCTTTGTCAACAGGGGGCACCAAAATGAACACAAGCCAAATCTTCCTCACATTACTTTAAACTATGCCATCTCATTGTTTTGCATTTCGTCTCATGTATAAGCTTAACAAACCAGTCCCCCCCTATCCCAACACACACACCACCACCGAAGACCATCAATGCTGACCCCTTTATAACGAGACATCAATGACCAGACAGTACATCTGTGGCTGCACAGATGCTCAATTTATAACACATCCATATAATCCTTCCTAGATTTACAGCAACAGCCGGAACAGTTTGCCTCTCACTTTTCACTCACTTCTTTTTCTTCTCTTCATTAGATTTGGCTTAAGAGTTTGACAGAAGAAGATGAAACGTGTTATATCTGAGGATTAAGTGTGTACTTGTTTCTGGAGCAGAATAATCCCTTGTTTTGTAAAAAAAAAAAAAAAAAAAAGTCAGTCCCCAGGCTCTCAACAAAACCTACAAAACCTTAAACAACCTATAATCGGAAATACAATACAGTTTGTTTGTCCAATGTAATAGATTGCATGCTGAAATAATGATGCTCAGAGACATCTCAAAGGAAATTCTAGGTGTTGAGATCCCTTGCAGCAGAGTCAGAGTCCTGTGACAGTGTGGCAAACAGAAAGCAGCTCTGATCTAGCAGCAACACTTCCACATTAGAGCGCAGAAAAAGAGCTCCAGGAGGGAAAGCCAGGTGGGGAAAGCACTCTGATTCTTACTTTCACCACAGAGAAATCTCCATGCCAGTTGACAGCAGCATTACTATGGTAACAGCGGATTATCATCTCTTACATAACTGAGGTTGTGCACTTAAACCCCAACGGATAAAGAGTCACACTGTGCTGGTTTTTGTTGCTGGCTTTTACAGTAAAGGTAGTACAGATGACACTGCAAGTTCCCTGGGCATTATTCCAGTAATAAAGACAGAACCAAGTTTTAGACACACACAGAGGTGCTGATTTTCAACGGGCAAGTGTTTCATAAATATTCCTTAACAATAAAAAAAAAGAAATAGAATTCATTTAAAATGCAATGATTGCGCAACCTTGTGTCTCTGATAGCACCAGTTTATTTAATTCATGGTATTACAGTATATCTCTAAAGAGATAAAATGCTAGGCTTAAGGAAAACAGTGTTATCATGTTGTGGTACGCAATAAATAAGTGTCCTCAAGTATTCCTTTTGAGTATACACACCCTCTCTCCACTATAGTGCTTGAAAAGTTTTTGAATTGTTGTTTCTCAGAGGAGTGTTTGGTTTGAAGCACTTGACTCCTGGAGACAATAGTATTTCTTGCATTTTCCTGGATGTTACACAGAAGTAGAAGATGGTTTTATGTATACTTTCTATGTTGTCATAATGTTAAAATATTCTGGATATGATTCTGGATATGATACATTTGGATTGATTTCTCATTATGACTTTATATAATAAAAAATAATCTCATGAAAACATGGGAAAAAAACCCTGAAACCTTTCTGTCTGTGACTGTAAATCAGCGTCTGACTGTGTTATTGGTCGACCTTTAAGAAAAAGAGCCACTCACGTAATCTAAACCATGGCCTACTTGATTCTCCACCAAAGCTAATCACGTAAAGAGGGTTTCTAAGACACAAGGGTGTACACTTACAATTTTCACCACATCTCATTAAATCATAATTTCAGGTATTTTATTCTCTCCTACACTGAAATACATTTACAGAAAGAAAAGCTGAATACAAATGCCGCCAGAGTCATTAGAAGGAACAACAAAGATAAATGGTGGATAGAATTTAAGGGTGATACATTTAAAATAAATCTAAGAGCTGGATAGTGATTTAGTGCTCTGGGTTTTTGACTCACAGCAAGAAGGTTTCTAGTTTAAACCCCATCAATCAGGAGCCATTCTGTGCAGAGTCTACATGTTCTCCATGTGCATCGAGTGTTACCCTGGTACCTCCCTGTGTCCAAAGACATGCTTGTTAGGTTAATTGTTGAAGGATGTGAGGGTGGCTGGTCATCTGTCTGTGTTTGTCAGCCCTGTGATTGGCTTGCAAAAAGTCCAGAGTTCACACAATGACAGCTGGGACCTGCCCTCCTCTACCAAAAACAAAAAAATTGATAAAGACGTTAAATAAATAAAGATAATTTTATCCCCTCCAATGACTGGGTTTCTGAAGGATATAATGCAAGTCTAAAATGTTGCAAAATTTAAGATAGACTTAAGACTATTACTCTATCTATAAACTAATACTGTATATGCTCACCTCGGTACACAGAGTCAAACAGCGAACACTTTTTTATTAACTCAAGACAATAAATTAAGTTGACAACAGATATCTGAAAGACATCTAGCCGTATGACTGAGGAATTAAGTCTGACTCCCAGTAGTTTTCAAAGTACATCATGTGTTTATGTTTTTGGCAAATTAGCGCTGCTCATGGTGCACCACCACTTTGGCATTTGCACATATTTCCACCTTATCATTCAGTTCTAAACAAATATCTCTCTGTACTAAAGACAACTTCAGACCAGGGATTGAGACCATGGACTCAGGAGGAAAAAGTTAATTAATGTTATAAATCGACACGTTGCAATCTTCTTCTTCTTTCACACAATCAACTGTCTTTTAGCAGCCTTTGGAGTCCTGATTCTTGCAGAACACAAAAAGGTAGGTCCATATTAGCTTCACTTTTGGTGATTCCACAGCTGCATCACACAAAAACATACCATTTATCCACTAAACTCAATAGCAAACAACTTTGAAAAGTTGAAAAGGAAAAAGAAAAGCTAATGATCACTGTGTAACATTTCTCTTCTAATCCAGGAAGTGAGAGATCAAATTTACCACAGGGAGCACAAAACACATGCTTTAGACATTAGACACCAAAGGCACCTTTCATCCTGTCTCGTGCTGGAATGCACATTATTAAAACAGTTAACAGCTGACTCCATGTCAGTCGTGTGCACAGTGGAGGCAGTGAATGTCGTATGAGTCATCCACTGATTCATTTTGATTCAACTTGCAGCCCCAAACTAAAAACTCGTAAAAACTACATTATACGGTTTTATTTTGATTGCTTCGTGAAAGATAAAGTGAAAAGACAGAGATTGCATTTGACAGAGGTCACGAGCTTTGGATGTTGTGCAATATTTCTTAGACTGTTTTTTTAAACTGATCAACAAATATAAAGCTAAATCTGCTTTTATTTTCACAGATGGCTGATACATCACAGAGCGGCTCTGTGGAGACTGCATTTTTCCACTTCCGTAAGGTGCTGACTCAGAAATAAAGCATGATGGTGATTCAGGAGCTGGAGAGGTTGACACTTGAGGAACTGAAGGAGTTTTTGAGTTCAAGGTTAAGCAGGTGGGATAGCGTAGTTCGCTGCATGCAAACAAACTAACTGATCACTAAAAAGTATCTGAATCAGGTAAACAAGGCAGTCACAAAAGTGTGTACCTCAGGACACAGTGCAACACTTGCACTTTAAAATTGGAAAGACATTTTTGTATTTAATCAAAATGATCATCTTTTAATTTACAACAATTTACAAGTATTATTATTTTACAAAAAATAATGTATCCAATACAAATTTAACATTGTATAAAGAAAGGTTTTGAATTTGAAAATAGTTATCTTGTGTTAACAACAAAACAAAATAGTAGTTCATTAATTTGATATTAGTTTTGTATTTAAGATATATTGTATATAAGACTCTATGAATCTTTTACCTCTGTTGTTTCTTGATCATGTTTAGCATTCTGTAATTCGCACATGGGCGTGGTCTCATCTTTTTAAACCTGTTGTATGACAGGATGTAGACGAAGAGGGTGAGTGGGTTTCAATATTTCCTTTCGACTGCCATCGTGACAGTTATCAGCATAGTTTTAAAGTTGTTGGGTTTTTTTTTACTTCTGATTTTCATTATTTTGCTGCCCCTTTTTTTAAAAAAAAATTGGACTTCTGTTTTATATTGAGCTTATCACAGTGGAAGCCCACTGAGTCTCTCAGGAGCATTTATTCACTCATAGTCACCATAGCTGTTGCATTATCAGCATAACTAAATTATCAGTTTCACTGACATGAAACTGATATTTTTAGAGATTTTTAGATAATTCAATAGGTGCAGAATATTTATTATTTTTATGTTTCAAGACATACCAGATAGTTCCAAAATTCAGTTGTAACCAAGTTCAGAAAATACCGTCAATACTTACTCTTCAGACCAATGACAAGATGTAAACTTGTTGTAGAGAGATGTATGGCCATAAAAAAGCCTATAGACTTTCCATTTAGTTTAACCAAGATGTTCATGTTCTTGTTTTAAACGTCTATTTTTTTTCTCAATGGATGGATGGCAATGAATATTTGTCAACATTAAAGTGTCGACAGAAAAAGAAATGTTTCATAACTTTTCTTCCCTTCCTGGCTTTCCAAAGCAAAAGTAATCACTTACAGCAAGTGTGTCCCTGACTTTGCTCTGTGTCATCTCACACACAGCAGTTTGTACGACACATCGTTTTTTGTCAAGTGTTCTTATGTGAAGCATTAGTAGTAAATAACACAAAATTGAAGTAAAATAAAGAAATACACTTTTCTCCAGAGCTAGAAAAACCGGTACCTTGACTAAACCTGACCTTAGATATTTGTTGTTGATTAATGTTCTTGAACAGTCCTCTACTCTTAACACTTTGTCTAAACAACATCACAATTACTACCAATGAGACTCGCTGATGCCAATTGACTGCAATGGAAGCATAAATTGATTACTGTGACAGTAACATTTATTTATATATAGCGACAGTGACTGTCGACCAGAATAATTCTCAGTCTTGTTCTTCAGGCAGGATGCAGCAGTAGAAAGCTTTTCCAAACCATTCGAGCCAGCTTTGAATTCCAGTCTCCGGGATCTCATCCTGCACCACATTGTTGGAGTTTTGAAGAGCTCGTCTTCTGCTGGGCTGCTTATTTATCACCTCACCCCTCAGGACTGAAACCGTTGCTGGAGGTCCAGCTGGCGGGGTTACATGCTGTGACTGAGTTTGTATCTCAGCAGAGACTTGGAGAGGCTCTTCTTGTGTAGCCTGGGTGACAGCAAAGGTTTTGTCAGCATCAGCATAGCTTGCGTTTGGTGGCAGGGCTGGCAAACTGGTGTCTTCTCGGCTAGGCTGCTTTATCCAAACCTGACCCCCCACAACTGACACCATGACTGGGGGTTCAGCTGGTTGGGGATCGGGAGGAGGTAGTAGTGACCACTCCACAGCAGCACAGTATGGTTCATTGCCTGGTAAAGGATCTTGAAGGTTAGCCTCAGCAATAACACAGAGTTCCTCCTTATCCTCTTCAATAAGTGCTGGAGCTTGCACAATAACAGTGCCTAGATCTTGACTGGGTGGATTATCATCAACCTCACATCCCAAGACTGAAATCATAGCTGGAGGTTCAGCTGGCAGGGTATCAGGAGGTAGTGGCAACAGTGTTGCAGCAGAGTTTAATTCCTGGCCTAGTACAGGCTCGTCTTGAATGGCCTGGCTTAAGGCAGAAGGTTCATCAGCATTAGCTGAAGGAAGTGGTGGAGAAAGTGTCATAATTGGTTCTGGTTCTTGGTTGGGCTCATCATCCATAACCTCACTACCCAGGACTAAAGCAGTAACAAATGCTTCAGCGGGCACAGTAACATGAACGAGTGATTGAGGTTGCACCATTGCATGCTCTGGTTCAGGACCAGGCATTTTCTGTTGTGCTTGTTCATCGATGCTGATGAGGCCAGGAAGTCCAGCATTACTCAGACGGAGAGCAGTTTTATCCAGAGGAGTCAAAAGAGAGGATGGTTCTCTGAGAGGTTTCACATCCATTACCTTACCCTCCAAGTCTAAATCTGTGACATTAGATGGCAGGGTTACAGGCAGAGCTGGGCTCTGTGTAGCCTGGCTTCTGTTCAATGACTCCTGGACAGCAGCAATGGCTGGAAGTTCATCAGAAGGTATGTCTGAGTGAGTCCGAGGCTCAAATAGCAAACAGATGTGTTCCACTGCAACACTTGATGACTTTCAACACCTCTGCCTCAAAGCTGTTTAACTTCCTCCTCAGAGTATCCGGAGGGTACATCTGCCTGATCTTTCCCTCAATTGAGTGGATCAGATTGTCTCTATCTGATCGAGAGTAGGTGGCATGAAGGACCGTGGTAGACAGTAAAGTGGTGGAGACTCCATCCAGAACAGCTTTAGTGACGCTTACAGCCATTTCAGAGAGTTTCTGGGAGGGCATGTCGCTGGATGTGGTTTTTTTAGGCACCCAGAGGCACTGCAGGATTCTGGGTACCAAATCCAGGACCACTTCCTGTGGGCTCAACAGATTGGAGATGGGAGGATCCTGTTGCTGCTCCACCAGGATCCTGGCATATTTGTGTGCCTGACTGAGGATCTTTGGATGTTTATAGGAGGGAGGAATGTCCTCTGGAGTGTCAAGCAGTCTTTTTGCTTGAAACTCGACATCTCTCCTCTGCATGCTGGTATTAACCTCCCACACCAGCTTAAGAAGAGGCTTCACCTCCTCTTCGTCAAAATCATCCATTTCAAATTCCCAGAGCTGGACTCTCAGGGATTTCTTGCTTTCCTCCATCAGCAGGTCAGCCATCGCTTCAACAGTAAGCTCAGAGGAGAGCTGCTCCCTCTGTTGAAGGTTTAAAAGTTCAGCCACCACTGCAACCTTCACTTTGAACGACTGAATGTGCCAACAGATCTGCTGGGCGCGTTCATAAATTGGAGTCTCGAACAACACCCTGATCGGCGTGTAGACTCCTCCACCTCCCTCCATGAAGTCCATGATAAATCAGTTTCTGTATTAAAATACAGAAACAGGTAACACGGAACAACACGGACAAAACAAACAAACAAATAAACAAACAAGACAAAACAACTTCAGAACGCTTTGAATACACTAATCTCTCAACACTCTCTTTCACAACTATCTCTCACCACTATCTCAACCCACAAAACTCTGAAGTAGACCAACAGAGTTAAAGCTCCAGTCTTCGGAACAGATTTTATACAATGTTGTGCTGTCATACAGTGATGTCATAATTGTCCAACAGTCTCAAACTCAACAATCTAAGTGTCATCATTTATAACTCTTATCGCCATGGCAACACAACACAAAATATCAACCTCTAACAGCTGGAGATGTGTTAAAGGTCTATAATTACATCTTTTTTTTAAATCGTCCTCCATCCCTCCCTATAATAGAGCAATGCAAATCAAAAGTCATTTGTTTGTTGACATAATCCTACAAGGCAATGTTGCATCATCAATAAAATCAGTCTTTGTCTCAAAACAGAAATGATGAATAATGGTTATGCGATTCTTCTTTTCTTTAGTCTACCCCATGACTAAAACAGCTTTATATGCAAGGCCGTCCTTCTATGTAAACATGATGAAAACCCCCCGACAACAGTACAGCTGGCGAGACTCGAGATTTTCACTCATTGTAGACAGTCACGACTAAAGTCACGACGACATTTTCAGAGAATATTCTTTATTTCGGCTGTATTTATGTCTAAAATGTTCCTTCTTTTTGGGACGTCAGGTTAGTATTTAACTATTTGCTATTAATGTCTTAATTATGTCTGACTGAGATAATAAATGGGGTATAATTGGTTACATTCCCATTCACAGAGAAGATGAAACAAATGGAGGATCCACATGCAGAAAATCAAACAATGATTAATTTATTTAAAAAACAACATCCCCCCAAAAAAGGGAAAACAATAAATCCACACTAGGAAGTAAAAGATAAAGGTTTTAGGTTTGATGATAAACTGACACAGAAGGGAGGGGACAAAGAGACCATCCAAAAGCCACAGTTCAGTACAGAGTGCTGACTTTTCAGTCGGGGGTTTAGTAGACTGACGAGACACTTTGCAATTTGGACGCAACCCCTGACGAAATACATAGGTTAATTAAACACAGGTGTGACATAAGACACAGGTGAAATTGATGAGGGCAATCAAAGAGAAGGGATACACAAGTGAACTGGGGTCTCATTTATGACCGCTGCATACACACAAATTGGGCCTGAAACTTTCCCATGTAAAGTCTGTGATCTAGAAAAACAACCCTGACGGTCAAATGTGCGCACATTTAAGTCAACTCTGACCCATGCGCATGTGCTTTTTGAGACCTGTTGGTGACACACGGCTAAGTGGTGAATTGAAGCCTGCAGAATATCTTGATGTCAGACATGATTTATGGTTTCAGTTAGTTGATCCACAAAATACAGAGACTGACTCAGGACTGAAAAGTTCAACTAGTTCAAAAAAAGAACAAGCAGGCAGTCAAGGTAGGGAGCTGACTGGCAAAAAAAATAAAAGTCCATGATGTCACTGAGGAACTCTGGTGAGGAAAACTGAGGCACACCAGGGAACACTCTGAGCACAGGTAAGTACAAAGCTAATTCAAAGGGGAGGGGGAGAAGCAGAACAAATACAAAAACCCAACAACTGAAAGAACACCTGAACTGAATCATCACAGGATCCAGGGATGGTGCTAATTGTTTCCTGGAGACCGGTGGTTCACCAGACAGCCAGACCTGATTAAGAATTTGTAACAATCCAACCTGCCAGACTTGTTCTGCGAGGTAAACGATGACTTTGCAATAATCTTGTCAGACATTTACGGTCAAACACTTACATGAATGTGACAATCATTACATTACATAACAGCCTAGCATGCAGTTTGTTCTTTCATTTTAGTGAAACATGTATCCTGCTGAAACAAACACATTGTTATCTCACAACTGGGCTTTTTAATAAGAGGTTTTTAGGATTCAGATGATGCATAACAAACTTTATATTTTATTTCTCAAAAGTGGATTATTAATATAACTTCTTTGTATCTAGGCTGTTCCTACTTCAATCTCCATCTCATATTATGTCTTTGTCCCTCTGTGTATTCAATATATAAGATCACAACACTAAAGAAAAATATCTAGTAAGAAACAGAAAAGGACTTCAGTCCCAAAAACAGACTGAGCGAACTCATATTTCTCTTTTCACCTCTGAAAAGTCTTGTTTTAATCTGTGTCGACTATAAACTGGCTCTGGCACTCAGTAAACATTGGTGAGCAGCATGTGAGCCACAGAGGCACACCAAGCTGTACGCCAGCTGTTGTGTGCCATCCTGCCACATGTCCTTTGAAGTGCTACAGCCCACCAGGCTGCATGAAGAATGAGCCAACGCTGACTGAGGATGCCAAATGGCATATTATTGCTGTGCCAGTGCCCTAACAGAAACAATTAATCTATCTTTGAAACAGCAACAGTGTAATGGATAATATTGCATTACAAGTCTGACCAGAATGTTTCCCTGAAGGACTGTAAGGATTATTAGACTGGCACATGTGCATCTGGTGAGAGACTGCGACTGGCATGTTCAGAGGAAATAGCAGCAGACACAGCGGTCTTCACGACACAACAGGACCCCTCTTTTCAATTTCCTGCTCCAGTTTCCATTCCTGCTATATTTCTGTAAAGTGGGAATCGCAAAGGAGGAATGCCGATATGGCACCACAGAGAGCACAAAACAAAGAGATTGAATCTGTCAAAGGCAATATCTGCGATAATGATCTCAATAAAAAACATAGGGTGATTTCAAACAGCGTTAGTGGGATTCCCTCAGGAGATTTTACTTCTTACACAGCAGAGGTCTCTAACTGGCTCTAAACAAGTGCTGCACACTTCACATTTAATACCAGCATGTTACCTGATGCACATTTCATTTCCTTATCCAAACTCAAGTTTGTCTTAAGAGGTTTGACATCAGGCCCATGATCGTGTGTTTGTGTTTTCTTTTTACATCTTGCTTGACAATGGTGTTTGCTGAATGGTGTTTCTGAAGAATTGTAAAATGAATGGTTAGTGTGCCATTCATACTAATTTGCAAATAAAGACGGTTTAAACAGTTCAGTGCGACATGATGTGTCTCAAACCTTGAAGGGATACTTTACCCAACTGCATAAAGCCTTGTATCATCAGAAACCTGGTAGTGTTTTTGAATGTTCGTGCATCCCGCCCTCATTTTCCCCTGACACGAGAACTTTTGCGTCACCGGAGGGTGCTTTCGTTAGAGGGGGTGAAACTACATCGCTAGTTCTTAATATTTTTGACCACTGAAGCTACAGAACTGCCACAGATCAATGGGCACGAAGTCACTCCCAGAATCTAGATTTCACTAGCAAGGACCACGCCACAACCATAGATGTTTTAGATGCAGTATTTGATGATAGATCTTATAAATGATGAGACAGATGAATATGTGCAAAGGTACTGATTATGATGGAGGAGGATGTTGTTGGTTGGCTGGTCTGGAAGGATAAACTAACTGCAGGGCAGAGGAAGACTTTGAGCTGATCACGGCCCCAGACTGAACGACACAAATGAGGGTCAAGGAAGGAGGTTGAGTGGATGACATGAAGAGAAGGGAGGGTGGGTCATCGAAGAACTGAGACAAACGGTGTGGAATGGGATGGCTAAGTAGGCTTGTCAGGGGTTGGAGGTGTGGTTTGGCCCTGTTCCCATATCCAAGTTAATGTTAACTCCATGTAAAAGCAATGTTTGCCATCTTTCTTGGAAGCTATGCAAACAGGCTCTGGGAAGAAAGCTGAGAAGAACCGACAAAATTAGTGGGATATGTATAAACTTCAAATATGGATTTAAGGTATATTGAAGGTTTTGTGCTCAAATCAAATGTTCATGGCGATCTCTACGAGCCGCATTATAGTGACGAGCAGTCAAGGCTGATGGAGGAACAGGAGGTGGCTGCCACCGACAGGCAGGTCTTGTGCCTGGGACGGCTTGAACTGGGGCAGACTGGTGGTGTTGGTGCTGTCACTGTTTGCCTATGGACACAGACATAGAGTCTGTTTGCTGCCAGGAATTTGCAAGATGCCAATTCCTTCTGGAAGAAATCTCAGAATCAGTTGAGGAAATGGCAGTATGAGTTGTCGAGCAATGTAGCTTCAGTGGGAGTGGCCTGCGGTGCTGTGCATTCTGAGAGTTTCGTCCACATGAGCCAAAAAGACCCTTTCTGCCTTTTCCCTGTCAAGAAGGCACCAACTTCAACATTTATGTCCCATTCTTACTACGTATTTCACCCAATTTCAATACAGATTCATGTTTCAATGGGTGAAGTATCCCTTTAACTTTACCTCCATTCCACCTTTTATTCATTAACTTTACAGAAAAAAAATCACATGAATATTCCTTGAATATATTGCCTATCTTAGCTTTACATTTGACAGATACAGATTCTGATCACAAAAGATTAACACGTTTTAGTGAAAACATTTGTAGTTGTCCTATGGCATATGATGCGACTGTCAGATCTTTAAACATGACCTGTAAAATTGTTGATGTTCATCAGTTGACATACAAGCTGGTACATATACAAATATAGTATTTACGTGACGTCACAAAATAATGTTTTCCTGTGGTTGTCAGGTGATGCAAACATGCACTGTTTTACGAGAGATGGTTATAAACAAGTCTGTGCTGTAGCTCCAGTGTGGCCGCCTCTTTCCTATAAGCTGTTTTTGCCGTCCAGGACTCTGAGTCATGTGACAGAAAGCTATGAATATTTTCAAAAAGCTTGGTTGACTGTATCTCGTTTTTTTTAAGAAAAAAACCTAAAACTACTCGCCTTCTTTTACATGGATAGTGTGCTCGAGAGACAGCGAGAGAGAGAGAGAGAGAGAGAGAGAGAGAGAGAGAGAGAGAGAGAGAGAGAGAGCGAGAGAGAGAGCGAGAGAGAGAGAGAGAGAGAGAGAGAGAGAGAGAGCGAGCGCACGTGCGTCACTAATTAGACGCAAAAGTAACACAGCAACATGTTCACCAACCTGGATTTCCACATCTAAGGTTGCCATGGGAAGCAGACACAACAACACCTAACAACGATATTACTTTAATTCATTACAGATGTTTGTTTGTTTTGTTTTTTTATCTCAGTAGTTCTGTTCAAACTGATCTTTTCCAATGCAATTTTAGGATTCATATTCATAATATTAGTTACAATGCACTGGAAAGAAAAATGCAGACACACAGTCACACAATGGCAGGCTCTGTTTATCTTTTAAAGCTCAAAATGACTGACAGAGCTTGTTGAGCAACATACAACAGTTCAAGGTGAGTCGAAAGTTTTAATTTTTGTTCGGATTCATTGCATTACAGTGAGCCTGTACAGTGAGTGTGTGTGTGCAGAAAGGTCCTGGCATCAACAGTTCAGCTGGAAACATTCTTGAAGTATCACATTGCTGTTTTTGGAATGAAAATATTCTCCCTCCTTTTTTGGGAGGCTCCAGTTGCAGCTTCCCATCCCACCTGATTCTTTGACTACGTTGTTTACTTGATCTAGTATTTCAACAAGGAAGACCTCAGCCTCTTCCCAGGAAAGTGAAAAGGAGTGAGAAACACACCCACTTGAGAAACCATTTTTAAGTTTTGTTAAGTGCTATATAAGCACTGATTGTTCACCAGGATTCAAATGTCAAAGAAAGATTCAAATGTTAATGAGAAATGTAAGTACATATTGCACACAGTCAGAAGTAGAATAATAAGAACTTTGACTTTAGGGCAAAGTTCTGACTGTTTTCTTTGCTTTGAAAAAGTCTCAACATGAACAACTGTTCCAACTTGTGCTAATAAAAGCAGAGTGCCTACCAGGGAGCAGAGATGGCATGCAGCAGTTTGCAATCACCATCACTCTGCCTACATGACACAAAGGGGAGACTTGCACCCAGCAAGCATTTGATTAAAGCAGCAGCAGAACATCAGGGTTCATCTTTATGAAGATGCCACACACGGCATATGCTGTGCAGGGCAGCAGGTGTGTGTGTAGGTGTGTGTGTATGTGTTTGTGTGTGTGTGTGTGTGTGTGTGTGTGTGTGTGTGTGTGTGTGTGTGTGTGTGTGTGTGTGTGGGACTATGATGCACTGGGGGTCCTCAGGATTATCCCCCCCCCCCTTTGCTACCAATACTGACTGTCCTACTGTATACTGTCTTTTGCCTGTTTAGTCCAGTCTGTCAACAAGCAGAATGCAAACTTAAGGTGGAAGGCCATCTGTCCTTGATGGGTTTGTGCAAGGAAGGCAAAGAAAGAAACAAACAGGAAAATACTCACACATGTTAATTATATGCTGCTGTTGCTGCTTCTATTGTTCATGTACCAGTACTTAAACTATTTAATGAACAAGTTGAAGTTGGTTCCCTGCATGCAGTCATATTTTATCTACCATGTATACTGTATGCACTTATTTCAATGTATGATAACTAGTATGCTGCCTGGACACGTCCTCAGCCTTTATACACAGATTAGCAGGTGCTCATACATGTGCAAGTCATCAAACTTTGATGAAAGCTAATCAAGCTGACCTAAAAACATTTAATGAAACTTTAAGCAAATATGTTTTTCTTGCTTGACTCATACCCCATCCTGAGATGCTCTTGGGTTGCAGACATCGAGTAGACCCCTTGTTGATCTGAGCTGTTGAGGAGCATGCAGGCGAGAGCACGCAGAACAGACACCCACCGCGCGCTAATGTGTACATCCTGTTGAGAATACGGGTCGCCCTGGAGACCAGGCGCAGGTATCCTAGCAGGAGTGCAGAGAAAATGCTTATATGCCTTGTGAGCCCCATGTCAGGGAGAACTGTTTGTGTGCTCCTCCAGTCTGGGATTGTTTTATTACCCAGAGGTCGTTGCTGGATCAGTAGCAATCAAAAGACTACAGATGTACAATTGGATTCCTGAATGTTTAAGGTTAAAATTTCCAGACCATAGAGGACAGAATTTGGCAAACCACAGGTACCTTTAACCCCTTTGAAGAACTGTTACTTAGGTGCCCTTAAACAAGGTCCTTCAATGATAGTTGCCAGACTTTGGCTGGAGTGGGCTGAATATAAATATATAAATATATGTAATTAGAAAAACTCAATATATTGTATTAGTCCTGAATATAGTTTCAACAATAGAATAGGTGTAAAAGACGAATAATTTACAAATAAAAGTGAATTCACGCACAGATGACATTTAGTTTTAATTACCCTTCTTCAAGCATGAGCTTGAACTTCAGTTCAGCTGATATTGAACCAAAGTAAAAGAGCTCTGTCATTTAGCAACTGCAGCGTCACATCCACTGTGAACTTTGAGAATTAGTAACTGGCGCCATCAAGAGGATATTCATTGACACTGACACAAACATCTGTCAACCAAAGAGGTGAGGACTTTATTTCTCAGAACATACAGCGATGATCATAACAATCTACTGAACAGCCATTAAACATACCTATAAAAAAATTACAAATTACAAATTCTGCAAGAATTCAAGGCATAGTCTCCTCACATTTTCTCCATCTTTAAAAATGTTGCTGCAGTTTTCTTTATCTTTCTTCTTGTTTTCATGAGTCCATATACAACAAAGATGACACCAAGCACACTTAGAAGGAGAAATGCAAAGAGGACATAAAGAGCAACTCCAGCATCATCAGATGAGAGCTCCAGACCTAAAAAGTTCACCATGTTCACAGGCACAATCGGGGGAGTTGTAAGTAAAGTGGTGTCTGATGTGGGCGCCTTTGTAGCTGTTACAGTTGTAAGTAAAGTGGTGCCTGATGTGGGCGCCGTTGTCGCTGTTAAAGAAGAGACAGAAAACAAGGCAATTCAAATATGTTAAGTTTAAGTTAAACATATTTTGCATTTAGCCAAAAATTTAAGAATATTTTGACATTGTGTATCTAGATGTTAATATGTGTGTTAAAATAAATTGAAGTATTCCAAACTAATTCTCACAATAAACACAGAGTTTTGGAATTACATGACTAAGAATTATTTTACCTTCAGGTTCAGGGTTCAGACACTCATGGGGCCCGAGAGCTGGGTCTGGAAAACCGTTGCATGTGATGATGGAGGCGTAGCGAGAAGCTGACTTTTTAGGGATGCGAGGAAGGTTGGGATCAGAGCGGTTCACATAGAAAAGTCCAAATCTCTCAGAATAGCCAGCAGCCCACTCAAAGTTGTCCATTAATGACCAGGCAGTGTATCCTCTCAGATCAACTCCATCTAGAACTTGAGCTGAAAGAACAAGAGTAATGGTTACAAATAACTTGTTTATAAACCTGAAAAAACTTACATTGAATAATACTTAACAAAACTCACATTATAAAAAAGTAGTTATTCAATCAATGTGGTACCTTTTAGGGCCTGGTTAATGTACTGTTCATAGTAATGCTTTCTGTGGACGTCATTCAGGTCGACTGCTCCACGTTCTGAGATGCCGTTTTCTGTGACATACACAGGGGGGTTTCCATACTCATCCTTGATAAAATTGAGGATTTTCCTAAATCCAAATGGAGTGATCTTCAGCCAGAAGGAGCCAGATTCAATCCAGGTGCGATCATGGGTGGTTCCAGTACCCCTGCATCAATAATACATCAGACATAAAACAAGGAAGAACAAAGTATGACATTAAATTGTTGATTTTCATTCCCTCCTATGTCACAGATTTACTGCTAAGCTGCTGTATGACTTTAAACAAGCTTTTGGGTGTTATTTCTTTAAATTCAGACCCACCTGTCACCTTCATAATCCTGCTGCTTTCCCAAATCAACTGGGTATGAAAGAACTGTGGTATAGTGGTTGAAGCCAAAGTAATCATGAGTTCCTTTGATTCTAAGGATTTCTTCAGGGGTAAACTCAGGTAGCCTGTTCAAGAAAGCAACGTTTTCAAAATCCAATGACAGATTTCTCTTCCAACCTTACAGACTTAAATATTTACCAAGCACTTACAGTGTAACTGCTTTACTTTTTTCCCCACATTTTTTGCCACTATAATACTGTATGTCAAACATTACAAAAGCTGTTCTTGTGAAGGTGAATACAAGTTTAATTACCGGGATTTAGGGAGACCTGCAGCAAGACTTCTTTCACGAATTGTAGTTTTCATCACTTCAGGGTAATCACCATTAAAAATGGGATGGGCAAACCAGCCAATAAAGAACTGTTGAAAAAAGAGTAGGTTTTATGAATATAATAATTTTGATAGGGTTAGGGTTACACATTACATATTTGGGGCACTGTCATGGATAGGTAGTCTCTTCTTCACAGGCTGAGCTTTAAATACATTTTGCTCTCTTTGCACAATACTGCCCCATGTATCCACCAAACTGGGCTGTTGTATAAAGGGCACAAGTGTTAATGTAATTTGTCTACCTGTAAGTAGCGTTTGGCTGCATCAACGTCTTCCTGTTTATATGGGTTTCTAGGCTCCGCCCAATCAGAATTAATGGTGATGGAGATAATACCACCGTGGGTTGCTCTGTACTTTGAATTGTAGAGATGCCAGGCCTCGGCATGGGCTTTGATCAGGTTATGAGCTGCAATATACTGCTTGCGTATGATGCCTATAAGGAAATTCAGACATAGTTGACAATGCTTTTACTCATTATCTTAAGTTGCGGAATTTTAAACAAAAAGATAAAATACCTAACTAACAGAGCTAATCTTATACGATTATAATATCATGTCCTTCAATTAAAAATTAGTGAAACACCAGTTAAATATGCTAAACTACTGCTGTTCTCTGATTCTTAGCTTTAACTACACTAAAAAAGAGTATTTTCTTACGCTACAATAATTTATATTTAAAAGACTATATTTAAAAAAGAGGATTCACTTTACATAAATGATCTGGTAAAATTGTTTAGTATGTAACACCTGTTTTCGTCACAGATACATTTTCGAAGAAGAAGAAAAATAAAAAGAACAGCAATTATTACAGTATTACAGTAAAAAAAGAAAATTCTCAACAATCTGGTATTAAATATTTGAAAAATAAAAGAGGCAACTCTTGAGAAATGTGTTTGATTACCTGGAGCAAAGGTACCATATCCATAGCCAAGGTTGGCTACAATATAGGGCTCGTTTAGAGTGATCCAGAACTTCACTTTGCCTCCCAATCTGCTGAACAAAACATCTGCATACTCAGTGAATCTCTGGACAATAGTTTCATTCTCCCAGCCACCAATTTTTTGCAGAGCCAGGGGAAGGTCCCAGTGGTACAGAGTCACCTTAGGAAAAGAGAAGAGGACATTTTAGATGTTGTTCCACAATTTCTGGTGGGGGAAGTTTTACTCATTTTCACTGAAGATTATTTCGGTGGAAGAGTCATGATATTTGGCAGCAGAAACTACTAATGCTCTTGATACTTAAAAGTCATACATTTTAATATACAGCATTACATAAGAACCATTTGTGGTCATAATCAAAATCAAAACCTACTTGAGGCTCAATATTAGCCACTTTCAAGGCATCCAGTAACTTTTGGTAGTAGTTCAGTCCAGCTTCATTGATAAAGTTGTTTGTGCCATCAGGGAGCACTCTGGGCCAGGATATAGAGAAGCGATAGTGGGTCACCTTCAACTTCTTTAGCACTGCCACATCCTCGTCAATCTTATTGTAGCTATCGCAGGCAATATCACCATTGTAACTGCTGTCCACTCGCAACGGTGTATGAGCAAACTTATCCCAGATACTTAATCCTTTTCCATCTGCTCTCCAGCTTCCCTCAATCTGAAATGAGACAGAAGTTATATTCCAAAACAAGCCATTGTTAATACTTCCAAAACGTATTTCAAATGTTAATTTAAGATACATTCAAATCAACCTACATGTCACTATGGTTGCATACCAGAAGTACACTTTAATTGAGGAAGAGTAGATTTTTCAACATTACTCACCTGGTAAGAGGCACTGGCAGTACTCCAGTTAAAAGCCTTGGGGAACTCTTCATAAAGTGTCTTCTCCTCATCTGGTAAGGGAAAGCCATTGTCCTTCATGACTTGATAATAAAAGTGTGCAGAGCGTTTGGGTGTCCTTGGCCGGTTTGGGTTAGTGAAGTCAACATGGTGCAACCCAAATCCAACTCTGTATCCATTGAGCCACTCAAAGGAATCCATGAGGGATGTTGCTATGTATCCTTTCACCATCACACCATCAAGATTATGGGCTGAGGATGAAACATAAGGGAAATAATACTATAATAATTCATAAAAATGTCGCCATTTATGATGTCAGATGATCATTGACATTCACCACATGTCAATGACCTTTTGGCTTCAAAATGCAAGCATTGAAGAACAAGCAAAATGTATGAAGGTTTTAGTGGCTATTTTGAAACACTCACCCTTTAGAGCCTCATCAACATAGGTTTTGTAGGAAAAAACTCTGTCAATGTCATCAACTGTGGTCTTAGTGTCTGTAGCTACTCCATTCTCAGTGATGTAAATATCTGGATCACCATACTCTTCCTTGATCCAGTTGAGGAGCCTTCTCAGGCCCCATGCTACAGCTTTTTGCTTGCTTATGGCAGTACTGGGTGAATCACCTTCCTCTGCTTCTGAAAAGTCTTTGTCATATTCATATGACGGAGGGGAGAGCTGAGCTGTCAAATGGCCGACGATCTTTGTGGTGTAGTGATTAACACAGAACATGTCAGCTGTTCCCTTGATGAAGTTCTTTTCTTCTTCAGTGAAGGCAGGTAGTCTTGACTCTGAGAGACCTTGAAGTTCACTTTTGTTTCCAACTTGCCATTTCATTGCATCAGGATAATCACCGTTCTTGAAAATGGGATGTGCAAACCAGCCCAACTGGAATTGCAGAGCACGGTCAGCAGCCACCACTTCACGTGGAACATTAACATATTTAGGTTCAACCCAATCAGCATTAAGAGCAATGGATACTTGACCTCCCTGGGATTTGCGATACTTATCATCATATGTGTGGTAAGCCTTGGCGTGGGCTTTTATAAGGTTGTGTGCAACTCTGTAGGGAGCAGTTCCTGGATTCTTAACATTTGGTGGCATCTGTCCGAGTCCATATCCTGACCATGCAATTGTGTGAGGCTGGTTTAAGGTCATCCAAAACTTCACTCTGTCACCAAAGGTGGCAAAGCAAAAGTCACAAAACTCATTAAAAATGTCAATCATGTCTTCATTCTCCCAGCCACCAAGGTCTTGCAGAGCTTGAGGAAGGTCCCAGTGATAGAGTGTCACCATTGGAGTGATGTTATATGCTAAAAGCTCATCTATCAGTCTATTGTAATAGTCAACGCCCTTCTGGTTCAGGGAGGTACGCAGACCATCAGGAAAGATCCTGGACCAAGACAAAGAGAATCTGTATGACTTCACTCTCAGAGCTCGAAGCATGTAGAGGTCTTCGTCAAGTCGGTTGTAGCTGTCACAGGCCACCTTTCCATCAGCATTACCAGAAATACCGCTGGTTTCATTGGTAAATGTATCCCAGATACTGGGTCCTTTCCCATCAGCATTCCATCCACCTTCAATCTGGTAAGCTGAAGATGACGCTCCCCAACTGAAGCCCTGGACGAAAGTGCCATAGTGATAGAGTTTTCTTTGAAAATTTGCTTGGCTGGAGAATCTACTCCAAACACTTTTGGCTTGGGATGGGACAGTGGAAGGTGGAAGAGGAGAAACTTTCTTTCGTTCTTTATTTGTCTTTTCTTTTGCATAAAACAACTGCTCCCTGGAAGCAAAACCATTATTCTCAATAAGTTTGGAGTAAAAATAGGCAGACTGCTTTGGAGTTCTGGGTCTGTCAGGCAGGTCAAAATCAACATGATGCAATCCAAAACGTTCAGTGAAGCCCTGTGAACCTTCAAAGCCATCCATGAGCGACTGCACAGTAAACCGCTGCAAGTTTACACCATCCAAATGTATAGCTGTGGGGAGAATAAGCACAAACAATTTTTAAATCATCCCTTTGTACCTTGTTACCAATCAGTGTGTGACCAATGTGGAAATAAATTCAGAAAAGAGTATACCGAAAAATATAGATTTTTTGACATGTTCTAAGGTGCTCTGCATGAAGTGCAACTGTATTAGCATAAAGAGTTACATTTTACAGCTTACCTTTCAGGGCTTCATTGATGTAATTATTCAAATACTCGACTCGATGGGTGTCATCAAGACTGTCCACATTGTGCTCAGTTGGCATACCATTCCCAGTTATGTGAATAGGCACTTTGGTAACATTTAAGTATTCTTTGGATATATAGGTCAAAAGCCTTCTAAGTCCCCATGGTGTAGAATAGATCCAATCAGAAACTGTTGAGGACCATGATGGGTCCACATGTGCCTGGAAGTCACCCACCCCATGAGGACCAGGGATACAGCCACCATCAGTGTGGTTGACCAACCTGGAAGTATAGTGGTTCAATCCAAAAAAATCAGCTGTTCCATGGATCCTCTTGCTCTCTTCAGCTGTGAAAACTGGAAGCCTTGCAGGCTCAGAAAGAGGACACTCTTTCCTTTTCTGCTCAATCTGAGTCTTGAATGTTTCAGCATAATCTCCATTCACAAATATGGGATGTGCAAAACAGCCGATCATGAACTGCAGGTAGCGATCTGCAGCCGCTATATCTTCAGGTCTGGAAGGGTCCTTGGGTTCAGCCCAGTCAGAGTTCAATGCAATGCCTACTTTCCCTCCTTGTGCCTTCCTGTATCTGTCATTGTAGACATGCCAAGCCTCTGCATGTGACTTGAGTATATTATGTGTGACCTGTGAAGTCAAAGTAAATAGTTTCTTAATTTTTTTGCAAATTACCATAAAACAGTATATGTGTAATAAAACACTAAGGAACTTGCTCATACCTGATAGGAGGCAACCACATAATCCTTCACGCCAGGAGGATGTTCCCCTGTGCCATACCCAGCATGACTCACCACCCAAGGGCTACTGAATGTGTTCCATGTCTTGACCCTGTCTCCAAACCTGGAGAAACAGAAGTCAGCGTAGTCCTTGAAGGCTTCAACAATGGATGCATTTGTCCATCCACCAAAGTCCTGGAGTGCCTGGGGCAGATCCCAGTGATAGAGAGTAGCAACAGGTTGGATCCCAGACTCAATCAAAGCATTTATCAGCTTGTCATAGTAGAGAACCCCTTTCTCTGATTGGCTTCCCTTGTGGCCTGATGGGAAAATACGGGCCCAGGAGATGGAAAACTGGTAGGTGTTGACATTCAGACCTCGCAGGAGGTAGACATCATAGTCAACCTTATAATAACTGTCACAGGCAAGATCAGCTGTCTGATTACCAGTGACCTTGTTTTCATGACCCCAACGGTCCCAAATGGTTTCTCCTTTCCCATCTTCAGACCAGCCACCTTCAACTTTAAATGACTCACTGGAGGTCGCCCACTGGAAGTCCTCAGGAAAGGACTCATTTAGGAAGGCATCTCGCTCAGATAAGGTCATGGTGGTGAAATCGCTCCAAATCTTGCAATAAGTCATGGAGCATGACGACGTTTGAGGTGCATTTCTGATTTGGTTTTTGTTGCCATGGTGTAAATAACTGAAATTATAAGAAACAAAATGTTGAAAATGAAATAGAATTTACATACTTCGAAATCCAATTCTGCATAAGACTGAGTTGGAAAAATTATAATGGGGGAGTATCATAGCTGCCTAATATACACTTGATGAGATCTCAATATTTGGTCTGAACCTCTGATGTTAATAAAGTCACCCTCGTATATAGTTTTATATAGCACTCAGGCTTTTGAGTACTTACAAGGTTATTCATTGTTGTTGACATGATCTTAAATTTGTTTTTCAACACATTAAACTAACATTTTCGAGGTTTCGAGGTTTTACCTCAAGTACTTGGTTCTATATTTATATGCTATATAGAGGAGAATAAGCAGTTGCTATAAAGTAAAACTTCCTGAACTTATTCTGCTTAGACCTTTTCGTTCTATCCTGAGGGACATCATGAAACCAATGAACAGTGCCAGTGTTTTTAAAATCTTAAACTGACTGTTTTCTTTTCTTGTTTCACAACTCACACACTTAATTTAATTTTTTATTCAAAAACACAATGTTGTTAATTTATACTATCACTTCATTGTAACAATTTTGTTGACATGTGCAGCTGACCTCTTTGCAAGTTCACCTTTGTGAAAAAGAGCCTGATCTCAATAGGTTCATATCTGGTCAGAAAAAGGTTAATAATAGGTATAACAAGTAAATGCCTCCCTTTCATATGCACACAGAAATGGACACATATACCAAAGACATCTCCTTCAATCCTTCACCATATCATTAATTTGGGATTTTTCTTTAAAAAATATCTCTCTTTATCTTTTTCCACTGTCCTTCCACCTTTTACGCTGGTTGTGTTTGTAATCACTTTAGATTTAAAACTACTTCTAAAATACACACACACACAGACACACACACACAAGCACACACATAAACACATCTATCTTCAGTGTCCGTTTGCGTTGTAACTAATACCTTGTTTGGATATCCCCAGCTGGACGTAGCATAGCCATGTCAAATCCAAGAACGTTTTGCCGCCCATTTGTCAGCACTGTAAATGTACCACATGTGTTATTTGTTATATCATGCATGTATCATGCATTGTAATCATACTACTGTACATCATAATGTATCATTCTGGTTATGTCCGCTTATTACATGAAAGTCCTTGCCAAGTATTAAAAAAATAAAAATGTGACTATATGAGACTAATATGATCATTTTACTTGACAATCATTTTAATTTGTAGTTTCTGTGTTTTGTTAACAACTTTGTGAAAACTAAAGAGTCAAAGAAAGCAAGCTAAACGTTTTACATTAACACTTCCGATATTACCTTTGAAAATGTTTGTATCTGACAGGAACTGATCTGGAGAGCAGTCTTTCAAGGTAACCTCATAAAAGAGAATGGGTTTCTCTTCACACTTTGCCTGCAAGAAAGAATAATATGTCATGTTCGATGCAAGTGCATGACAGAGCATACCAAGACCAGCGTGCTGATTTTTGTTCAATGTGTTACCCATGCGGATTGTTAACTATGATTTTTAATACATACATACCAAAACATTCTGCAGTTCAGCCAGCTCTCGCCCAGTGGTGCAATCAAAATGAATCTTAATGGAGATGAAATCGGAATTTCTCTGGAATAGGGACACATGTGAGTGAATGTGAATATGGATACCATATTAGTGTTCTCCAACAGAAATGAAATTATGACAAATTCAAACTAAATCATCTGTGAGGGAAACCATAACAATATTCATCTTACCAGTAGTCGTGTATTAGAGATGACTGATACTTTGTCTGCATTTACTCCAACCGATATTCCTCCATCTGAAACCCAAGGTGTGTTAAATAAACAAATAAATACAATTTGCTTTGCTAATAATGCAGATAAACCACATTGTCCTTTTCCCTGCTTTTCTGAAGTCCCTTATCACGACCTTTGAAACGTGTGTTGAACAGATATGGAGCCCATAATCTTACACAACCAAAACTGCACAGCCAACAACAATAAACAATATAAAACTTCTGAATGTAAAACTAAAATAAAAGATAAGACAGAAACAAACAAAACGCATCAAACTGTTTTTTATTTTAAAACAGTCACGGATATAAAATGTTATTATATAATATATAAATGCAAGAACAGACAGGATTTTTTTTTTTGAAGAAGAAGAATTTGTGATTTGTGACTTGTTTTTTTTTTTTAAATGAATACTCCAAAAACCTAAAAACAATCACATTTAGCTACATGCAAGAAAGAACTATGTAAAAACATTACCACTATTTACCGGTATATTTTAGACTTTTATTAAGAAAGTAGTAACTGTTAATGATTTGCAACGTGTCTCTTTAATCCTGCAGGACCCTGGCTCACCATTATAAACGGATGTAGAGAAGCAGCAAGTAAGTAAATCCTCAGATATTGAAATAATTATTTGAATTTTATGTGAACACATTTTTGCAGGATTATCTGAAACATTTGAGAAAATGTGAATAAAATTGGGTGTCTTGCATCTCCAGTGATGTTGGGGTGCAGTCACAAACTATATGGCATTATTCAACAATTATAAGGCTCGTTATTTGGGAAACTTCTGAGAGAAATAACAGAAGCACAGGCTCCAAAACATTAGTAAATATTGAAGAGATATCCAAATAAGGAGAGAAGCTTACCATTGCTCTCAGGCTACACAACATTACTCAATCAAAGCTTTGCACATGATGTAATGAAAGAACTCATACCTCTCCCAGGAAACATTTGGTGGTAGCGCTGGTAAACACTGATATGTGCATCAAGAGCATTCTGCAGCTCAGCATCCCTCAGCTCATCCAGGCTGCTCAAAGTCAACCAGGAGTCTGTCAGAGCTCCAAACTGTCCAAACACAAACTCTGCATACTGCTGAAACTTCTCCACCAGCTCCTGGCTCTCCCAGCCTCCATACTTTGATCTCAGAGCTTCTGGCACTGTGGATCCATGGAGGACAACCAGAGGCTGCAGGCCCACGTCCTGCAGCTGTTTCAGCAGAGTCTGGTAACAGGAGACCACAGCCTGCTGAGGCTGGCTGGACAGGCCAGTAGGTAGGAGCTGAGTCCATGATAGAGGCACCTTTAAGTGGGTCACCCCTATACTCTGGAGGTACTCAAAGTACTGTTGAGATTCAGGAGGAAGTGCATAACCACAGTCATATGTGTCCAGTAGAGACCCCTTGGAGGGGTTTCCACCCAGACCTTCCACCTGTTCATTGGTCATAGGACCTGCAAGAAAAACTGCCTGGTGTGGATCCTCATGTTTCTGGCACATGCACCCAAACACAGTGATCAAACAGAGAGAGAGAAGTTTCCCCGGTAACGACATATTGTTTGAGTGTGGGGAAATGAATGAAGGCTGGTCTTTTATAGTCCCTCCGTTTACAAGCCTGAACGCTCACGCCAGTGGAAGTTTCATGTTTGGCATTACTGTACTCAGAGGTCACCTTTGCTGTGAGACTTTATGATGTTTTCTTAAAGGCCTCTTACAGCCTTGGACGTGTCTGATAAAATACAGAAGGTCAAACAAGAGGCAAAGATTTATGATGCAAGGCAAAAGAAAAAAAATACAGCGGTCAAGAGACAAACTATCGGTGCGATTTTATGACTTATTGTTATTCTAATTAGTGATAATGTTTTTTATGGTTTTATGTCACTCGAGGCTCCAATAAAAGGTAATTTTCTGTAACTATGTGATAAACAATTCAGTTGTTTTTTTTTAATCTTGCTACCTTAAGATGATACATCTTAAAAGTTTGAAAAGTTTTTTGTTGTATTTTGGTCTTACAAGTTTAAAGATGGATTCAAATTGTTAACTATAATAATAAGAATTATTAGTATGTTTTGTTATTATGTTATGTTTAACTTTGCTCTTGGTAAAATATAGGGTTAAAGGCATAATAGTATAACATTCTGAGTGTTAATACAGCAGCAATCAAACATAACCACATCTAGTTTATCGTTTAAGAGTAGTCGAGTCTCTGCGTTCAAAAGGTCAACACGGCACTTGGTGCTGCACTCATAAACGGACAAAGACTCTGTCTTCTGTTTGCCAACTTTATTCTCCCCCATGCTGTACTCTCTTGACTTTTACTTTTTCAGCTCTCCTTTTAAATGTGATTCTTTCTTTGCCCTAGTTCCTTCATGCTGGTGTTCATGCGCCCCTCCACTTCCCCGTCACCACCATCTTTATCAGCAAATTCTTCATGGACTCCATGAGGGATCTATTCTAATGACGGTCAGAATTTTATTCTCCAAACTCATCATCCACCCAATAGAGTCCAAGCGCCAAAAATGTTCTGTTAATTAACATATTTCATATTATTCATAATATTCGTAATAAATAATTTTCTTAATATCACTTGTCTCTCCTGATTGAAAAGGCAGACATGTACATTCTTTTGGATGAAGAAAGGTGTGTGTGAAGAGAGAATTGTTTGGATCTGCTCTGAAAGTGGCATAGCAAGCCTTTGATGGATGTCTAAACATTTCAAACTGTATTCTAATCTAAAAGCATTTACAATTTTACAATTCACTTAGCAGATGTTTTTATCCAAAATGACGTACATCAGGAAGCATCTATAAAAGAAGAAACAATGTCAGTAAGTGCAAAAAAAACAGCTTTAAGTCCATTGAACACACAAGGTGCTAAGTTCTGAAAATATGGCATAGAGTTGTTTTAATTTTCCAACTTCCAAATTTCATGATAAAATCCACATTGTTCGCCTTTAAAGTTAAAGCCCTTTTTTAAACTTGGTCATCTTTGATTTTTAAAAAGGTGAATAAAACATGAAGACAGAGACTCTGGACGTACGTTTTTCAATCCTCCTGCACAACACATTTGGTGATGCACACTAGATGTTTTGATTTGAAGGAAACAGGAGAAGGAAACAAGGATATAAATGAAAACTGCAAACTGAAATGTGCTGATGCAGACTTTTCCTGCTTATGCTGATCGACCTCCTACATGATGTATTAGAGTCAATCCATCTCACTCTCTCATCGTGTAACTCATTTATAGTCTGTAAGATCATTTATTCAATGCAAATCAACCTGATATGGGATTTTTGAATCTGATGGTGATATTGATGTTAGAGAGTGAAAGAATCCAATGCAGAGGCCTTTCTTAGGTCTATCTTCAATCTTAGTATATAAATATAGCTAAAGAAATACACATATTTATAGTGTTAATCCCTGAAATACAGTTATCAAACACTTGTGGAAAAGATATTCAATAACATATTATTAAAGACAAGATGGTCACTTAACTGGAAAGTAACTGTGTGCATCACCACCTGACACTCTAGGGGGGTGATCATGTTAATTTTACTCTATAAAGCGCCCTCTGCTTGTAAAAAATACTATACTGTATGATGAAATGCTTTTTGACTGGTAAACAATCGAATATATATATATATGAAATTTGAAAAAGAGAAACGTAACCGTTAGAGATACTCATCTGTGATAAACTCTCATTTTGTTCTCTTCTTGAGATTGTTGAAGTCTCTACTTGAACTTATTGAGACAGACTGCTAACACTTTTGGATTCAAATTCCGGTCGTTTTATTGGCTGCTCTTCTGAACCTCATTTTTGGCCCTGCATGTTTTATGGATTTTTCCAAACCATTTTGTAAGCATGTCATTGTTTTTAAATGTGACTAAAGGAGAGATAAGGTTATCGCCTGACATGTGAGAGTCCAGAGTCTTTCTGACCGTAGCACAAAGCTGCAATAAAACACTTGAAATTACACTGCTTTGAAATGATATCTTATATGATATGATATCTATCTTAATGACGCAATAGGACGAGAACAGAATTGCTTCAGAGAGCTTGACTGTCACTTAATATCAGTTCATCCTTTTCAAGCTACAATGAAGTACCTTTTTTGGTTAGCACTTCTCTATGTTTCCTGTCTGTACAGGTGCTGGAGCAGTGAGGTACCTGGACAGGAGGACTTCATGCTGGTTGGGGGGCCTCTGAGAGTCTCAGACATAGCAGTGAATAATCATTTTGACTGCAGTTATACGATTCCTCCAGGCTCTAAAGAGTACTTTGAGTACCTCCATAGCAGAGGGGTGACCCACTTCAAAGTGCCTCTGTCATGGACTCATCTCCTACCCACAGGTGTGTCCAGTCAGCCTCAGCAGGCTGTGGTCACCTGCTTCAGGACTCTGCTGAAACAGCTGCTGGACGTGGGCCTGCAGCCTCTTGTCATCCTTCATGGATCCTCAGTGCCAGAAGCTCTGAAATTAAAGTACGGAGGCTGGGAGAGCCAGGAGCTGGTGGAGATGTTTCAGCAGTATGCAGAGTTTGCCTTTCAGGAGTTTGGAGCTCTGGCAAACTCATGGGTGACTTTAGATGATGTAAAAATTGATAAAGGTGAAGATATTCAAGGTTCTCTACAGAATATCCTCCAACTAAACAAGAACATATACAAGCTCTTCCATCAAATGTTCCCTGAAAAAGGTAAGTTAGACAGCTGGTGAAGAATGACTGCTTTCTTTCTGCTTCTCAAGATTGGTGTATTGACATGATATGTTTCATAATTCAATAGAAAATAAATTACCGTAAATTTCGGACTATAAGCCGCTACTTTTTGTCGCGGTTTTTAACACTGCAGCTTTTAAAACGATGCGGCTTATTTATGGATTTTTCTTGCGGGACAATGAGCTTGTGCCGCAAAAACATTTGACTTCGTCACATCGGATCTTAATATCAGTCATTTTGCGCTTTATGCACGCACCCTCATCATGGAAAACACACGGAGAAATACATATGATGCAGCTTTCAAGTTAAAGGCGATCGAACTGGCTGTCAAAGAAGCTAACAGAGCTGCTGCACGTAAAGTTGACACTGACAGCGACAACGAAAAAGAGACTGAGGAAGTGAGTAATGAAGTCATTCTGAGGCAGTGAATGGATGGACTTTTTCCCTGTGAAATATATTACGGTAATCTTTTTCATCAGCCACAGACACTGTTTGATAAAGGATTTACAGTAGGCTTCATATTTGCGGATGTTACCAGTAGTACGTATTTCATTAAAAGTTAAAAAAATGTCTTTGTGTCACGTCTTTCTGTGTAAATAGCTCTTGTTATAACGTGGACACCTGCGGCTTATATCCAAGTGCGCTCAATAGTCCGGAATTTACGGTATTTATTGTGATTTGGTTATTTGATATTCTACATTATTCTTCTTACACAGAGTAATGTTTTGTTTTTTCGCTGAGTCCAAAGAAGTAACTTGCAAAGATTTTATGACCAGCTCATCCTTCGCCCAATGATCTGTGGCCAAGATTGAATGTGTAGATAATCCCGTTCAAATAAATAATCCATGACACATCAACACAAGAATCAAGGACACATCATTCTTGTATAATGTGCTAATAAAGCCTTTTTACTTTTCCTGAAGAGTGATGTAAATAATTATAACATATGACTGTTTTTTTTCCAAGTGTAGATAAGCTTCATGTGTGATTTTATGGAAGCTCTAAGCAGACTCAGCTTCCATGAGTACATTTCAGTTGTTCTCTTGAGACTTCCTCAATATTTGTCTCATTATCTTGGAGTATGAACATGGGTTTCCTGTGAAAACAGGTTAATTTAAACTGTTTTCTGATGACCTTGAGAAATTGACCCTTATTATGTGACGGCTTTAAAAAAAATGGATCTATGTCTGCTTAGGGCTTCCATAGCATGGAAGATATTAATAACACTGTTTCGTCATATTATCATCACTGAAAGGTTCCCACTGTGCATATGTTAAAAAGGGCCTCTCTGCTTCCATCACACAGGGAGACGTCTGTCACTCGGGTTGGGAGCAGGTCAAGTTTCTATTCTATCACAGATTGAAGGTTCAACAACAGTAAGCAGCACATTTGTTCCCTTACTAAAATGTGTCTTCTATAAATTCTCTGTTACAGCTGGTGACAAAACAAATTTACTAATCCAAAGTTCATGAAGAAAAAAATAGGGACCACAAGGAATCACAATGACAACTGACACACAGAGACTGACTAACACCATATCCAACATTTGACAATGAACTGACACAGACGGGAATAAACATAGAGACTAAATAGACACGGATAATCAGACACAGGTGAGACTAGTTACACAGGTGCAGACAATCAGGGCAATCAAGACAGGAGGCAAACACAGGGAAACAGACAATCTGCTGCTATTGTCAGACTCTGAATATAAGTGATTTAAATAAAATAGAAAAAAACATGTTTTATTAACCTTATTCTTTATTTGCACAGTCCTGTTGGTGTCAGCATGGTGAGAAGTTAATCATCAGCCATTTAATTCTTTTTATACCTTTTCTTATCTTACTCTTAGTCATTGTACATAAAACGTTAGGCATCTACTTTTAGAAATGAATACCTAATAAATTAAAGGATGCCACTCAAACAGGGCATAACTCAGCTCTCATAGAAATGCTTTTGCTATTATAATGTTAAAATAGATTTAAATCATGTTGAAAAATGCCTTGTGTAATTGCATAGTAATACATTTCCTGTGGTATAACGTGTGAGGAAACATGACTCTGATCAGGTATGTGCTTTATCCTCTATCTCATATAGATGGATTTCTTGTCAGTTCACATTGAATATAGCTGTGCATCTGCATCAAACTTTGCAAAGGAGCTGAGCAATTTGCAGGTACTGTAAATGTTAAAGAGTAATACATTGTGCATTTTACTTGTTATATTTATTGTTACACCACAGCTACTTACGTATTGTAATGTAGATGTCCAGTGGGGGTTTGCCCATCCTGATACTCAAGATGACTGCTGACAGTTGTTCCCTCGATCAATTCCAGCTTCTTGGCACCTTCTTAAACGGTACATGTCATTGAAACTGTCTTGTTATCACTTCTTGTTGGGCAGTATGTCCTGCATTGTCATACTGAAGTGATTGTTTGGCCTTGTTATCGAAAAACTTAGGCATCCATATATTTTAAACAGCCTTTTTTTTTAAGAGACTTATACTGTTGAGATTTGCGTTTTAATTAAAATACACAAACAACTATGGGCTGTGTTGATCTGCAATTTTGTTGAAGATATTCTTGACACCTTAACAAAACTGTTTTTTCAAGTTTTGTAATCATTTTATCCTAAAATGATTATCCTAATCATTTTCTTGAAATGTAATTTCATGTCACTTCTTGACATGTAGGGAAAATAATTGTGACATATAGTAGCTTTCGTTTAAATCAAAGAACTGTAACTTTGTAAAAAATACCTTTCATTGACTCCTCACAGCATTGAACACAGACATGAAAATTGTGGGATGTGACATAATGGATATGTTGGGTCGGCTGGACCTATCGGACTTCCCAACCAGGTACAGTCTATCTTGTATAATTAAAGACATTCACATGATGTAAAAATGTATTTTTCACTGAAACTTGCACTGTTTTACTACCTTCTGTTTTTTAACAGTCCCCATATTTCAGACCTCAGTAGAATTACAAAGACCTATCAGAGTGTATGGAACAGATTTCAGGCGAAGACCACAGCAGAGCAAGATCTTTTCTTCAATGAATCATTCCCTTCTGATTTCCAGTGGGCAGTCTCCACTGAGTCGTTTAAAGTTGAAGGTGGCTGGTCTGAAGATGGGAAAGGAGAAACCATTTGGGATCGCTGGGGTCATGAAAACAAGGTCACTGATAATCAGACAGCTGATCTTGCCTGTGACAGTTATAATAAGGTTGACTATGATGTCTACCTCCTGCGAGGTCTTAATGTCAACACCTACCAGTTTTCCATCTCCTGGGCCCGTATTTTCCCATCAGGCCAACGAGGAAGCCAATCAGAGAAAGGGGCTCTTTACTATGACAAGCTGATAAATGCTTTGATTGAGTCTGGGATCCAACCTGTTGCTACTCTCTATCACTGGGATCTGCCCCAGGCACTCCAGGACTATGGTGGATGGACAAATGCATCCATTGTTGAAGCCTTCAAGGACTACGCTGACTTCTGTTTCTCTAAGTTTGGAGACAGGGTCAAGACATGGAACACATTCAGTAGCCCTTGGGTGGTGAGTCATGCTGGGTATGGCACAGGGGAACATCCTCCTGGAGTGAAGGACTATGTGGTTGCCTCCTATCAGGTGTGCATGTGGGCATAATGCCATATTACACATATACTGTTATATGGTTGCCTGTACACATTTAACTGAGTATTTACTTTGCAGGTCACACATAATATACTCAAGTCCCATGCAGAGGCCTGGCATGTCTACAATGACATATACAGGAAGACGCAAGGAGGGGAAGTAGGCATTGCATTAGACTCTGACTGGGCTGAACCCAAGGACCCTTCCAGACCTGAAGATATAGCGGCTGCAGATCGCTACCTGCAGTTCATGCTTGGCTGGTTTGCACATCCCATATTTGTGAATGGAGATTATCCTGAAACACTCAAGAGTCAGATTGAGCAGAAAAGGAAAGAGTGCCCTCTTTCTGAGCCTGCAAGGCTTCCAGTTTTCACAGCTGAAGAGAGCAAGAGGATTCATCTAACAGCTGATTTTTTTGGATTAAACTACTATAATTCTTGGTTCATTAGCAACAGTGATGGCGCTTGTACCCCTGGTCCTCAGGGAGTGGGTGACTTCCAAACTATTGAACCATTGCATTCAGCAGACTTAAGGATGCTTCTAAACTACATTTCAACAGAGTACTTAAATGTCATAAAAGTGCCTATTTACATCACTGGGAATGGAATTCTGACTGATTCCAAAAATCACACTCTCAATGATACCGGTCGAGTAGAGGAAATGAAGAGATATATCAGTGAGGCCCTGCAAGGTACATTTCTGAAATGTCACTTACTGGTTACCACTGCTACACAGTGTAAACATTGTTATAATTTGCTAATGTGTTTACTATTTTCTAGCAATACTCTTTGATGGAGTGGATGTACGACGGTTCACAGTGCAGTCGCTAATGGATGGATTTGAGGGAACCCTAGGCTATACCGTAAGATCTGGTCTACACTATGTGAACTTTGATGACGCGAACAGACCAAGAACCCCAAAACAGTCAGCATATTTCTATGCCCAGATTATCAAGCAAAATGGATTTGGTTCACATAATAGTAACAGTTTCAAAGAGGTGTTGATACCTTACACTCGCGATCCAAGTTCTTTATCATCCTCAGAAGTACCATCTAAATCAAAGGTTGTCTGGGAGAAATTTTCCAGCCAGACAAAGTTTAAGACAAAAATGTACCACTACGGTATTTTTCCTGATGGCTTCAGTTGGGGAGTGTCATCTTCATCTTACCAGATTGAAGGTGGATGGAACACTGATGGGAAAGGGCCCAGTGTCTGGGATACATTTACCAATAAAACCAGCAGCATTCCTGGTAATGCTGATGGGAAAGTGGCCTGTGACAGCTACAACCGACTTGACGAAGACCTCTACATGCTTCGAGCTCTGAGAGTGAAGTCATACAGATTCTCTTTTTCTTGGTCCAGGATCTTTCCAGATGGTCTGCGTACCTCCCTGAACCAGAAGGGTGTTGACTATTACAATAGACTGATAGATGAGCTTTTAGCATATAACATCACTCCAATGGTGACACTCTATCACTGGGACCTTCCTCAAGCTCTGCAAGACCTTGGTGGCTGGGAGAATGAAGACATGGTTAACATTTTTAATGAGTTTTGTGACTTTTGCTTTGCCACCTTTGGTGACAGAGTGAAGTTTTGGATGACCTTAAACCAGCCTCACACAATTGCATGGTCAGGATATGGACTCGGACAGATGCCACCAAATGTTAAGAATCCAGGAACTGCTCCCTACAGAGTTGCACACAACCTTATAAAAGCCCATGCCAAGGCTTACCACACATATGATGATAAGTATCGCATATCCCAGGCTGGTCAAGTATCCATTGCTCTTAATGCTGATTGGGTTGAACCTAAAGATTTTAATGTTCCACGTGAAGTGGTGGCTGCAGACCGTGCTTTGCAGTTTCAATTGGGCTGGTTTGCACATCCCATTTTCAAGAATGGCGATTATCCTGATGCCATGAAATGGCAAGTTGGAAACAAAAGTGAACTTCAAGGTCTCTCAGAGTCAAGACTACCTGCCTTCACTGAAGAAGAAAAGAACTTCATCAAGGGAACAGCTGACATGTTCTGTGTTAATCACTACACCACTAAGATTGCAAGCCATGCAACATTGAGGCTTAGCCCTGAATCTTATGAATATGATCAAGATTTGACAGAAGAAGAAGAAAGTGATTCACCCACCACTGCCATAACTAAACAGAGAGCTGTAGCATGGGGCTTGAGAAGACTTTTAAACTGGATCAAAGAAGAGTATGGACATCCAGAGATTTACATCACTGAGAATGGAGTCGCTACAGAAACAAAGACAACTTGGGATGACTCTTCCAGAGTATTTTATTACAAGACCTACATTGACGAGGCTTTAAAAGGTGCTCTGACATACAATACATTTTATAATATTAATGGTGATCATGAATTGGTTTTATTTCCAATCTTGTTGATTTATTTGTGTGTCGATCTTTTATAACAGCCTACGACCTTGATGGGGTTAAGGTAAAAGGATATATAGCAAATTCTCTCATGGATTCTTTTGAGTGGCTCAATGGATACAAAGTTGGATTCGGTTTACATCATGTGGATTTCAGTAACCCAAACCGGCCAAGAACCCCTAAATACTCTGCTCATTTCTACCACCAAGTGATAAAGAACAATGGTTTCCCTAAACCTGATGATGAGAAGAGACTCTATGGACATTTCCGTGAAGGTTTTATATGGAGTACTGCAACAGCATCATATCAGGTAACAGCTGAGATTTACTGCTTTAAGCCATGGTGTTTCCAGAAATTGTACATTATTTTTTGGTCAGTTTTTTTTCTCTATTGAAATGGGCCCATTATATTTACTGTTTACAGATAGAAGGGGGATGGAGAGCAGATGGAAAAGGTCTCAGCATCTGGGACAAGTTTGCTCACACTCCTCTGCGAGTGTACAATGATGACAATGGGGACATAGCTTGTGACAGTTACAATAAAGTAGAAGAGGATGTTGCAATGTTGCAGCAGCTTAAGGTGACCCATTATCGTTTCTCCATATCCTGGCCAAGGGTGCTCCCTGATGGCACCACCAAACACATCAATGAGGCTGGGCTCAACTATTACCACAGACTGGTGGATGCACTGCTTGCTGCAAACATTCAACCACATGTAAGTGTAATTCCCTCCAGAGTCCCAAAAATACTTCAAATGCAACGTTTGTAAAGTTGGTAAACTCTAATTGTTTGTTTTACTGTCAGATCACCCTTTACCACTGGGACCTTCCTCAAGCTCTGCAGGATATTAAGGGCTGGGAAAATGACACGATTGTTTTCAAATTCAGGGATTATGCTGACTTCATCTTCAGCCGTCTTGGCCACAAAGTAAAGTTTTGGATCACCATTAATGAGCCATACAATATAGCCAATGTAGGCCATGGCTATGGAGCTGCTGCGCCAGGTATGCTTAAGTAATGTCACTAAATTGTTGCCAGATGGAGTTCCTAGCCATTTTGGTTTTACTCATAATATAATATAGATTTTGAGATAAGCACTCTGGTGTCGATGTTAAATAATGTTACAGTATTTGAACCAATCCTTCAACTTGATGTCTTTCAACTCAAACAAAAATCATATTGTTAAACAAAATAGCGAAACAAATTAATAAAGAAATAACTAATGTAACTAATATTGTCAATGTGTTTCCAGGGATCAGTTTTCGACCAGGTACATTGCCCTATATTGTGGGACACAATCTGCTTAAAGCTCATGCTGAGGCTTGGCATCTCTACAATGACAAGTACCGGGCCACACAGAAAGGAATTATCTCCATCACAATCAATTCTGATTGGTCAGAGCCCCGGAATCCCTATAAACAGGAGGACATTGATGCAGCAAAACGTGTGGTGCAGGTACAATTTTAAAAAGAAAATACTTTTTAAACTCTTACGCTTGCGGTTTAACTTGCATGTTAAATTATAGCATAGACGTCAGTGGAATCTATGAACCAGATGACGTATTTCAGTTGCAACTTGTCTCCTTCTGCAGTTTTACATTGGTTGGTTTGCTCACCCGGTGTTTAATGGCGACTACAGCAACATGATGAAAACAATCATTCGAGAAAGAAGCTTGGCTGCTGGTCTGCCAAAATCTCGGTATGGCAAAAGTAACGAAACACTGAAGATGAAAAAGGAAATTACAGACGTTTTTCTTAAATGTTTTTAGTAAATCTTATTAGTGTACTACAATTTTGCCAGGCTACCTGAGTTCACCCCTGCGGAGATCAAGAGGATAAAGGGTACACATGATTATTTTGGGTTCAACCACTACACCACTGTGCTGGCATTCCCTGTGGCCTATGGTAACCTTCAGCACTATGATGCTGATAGGTAAGCAGTACCAACACTCACAAACTTCCAAAGTGATTGGAAAAAAAGTCAGATATAATCACATTGTAATGAGCTAGCTAGGTTCTTGCTTTTAAGGAACACTTTTACTCATTTGATTTTTTCAGAGGTGCAGGAACAATTGCAGATCGTACATGGCTTGATTCAGGTTCATCTTGGCTGAAGGTCTCACCTTTCGGTTTTCGAAAGATATTAAAATTCATTAAGGAGGAGTATGGAAATCCTCCTATTATCGTCACAGAAAATGGCATGTCAGAGCGTGGACCTATTGACCTAGATGATTTTCATAGAAGCTACTACTATGATGAATACATCAACCAGGCACTAAAAGGTATGAAACCATAACTTTATTTATCTTACAGTTTAACAAAAGTATGACAATATCTCATGTAAATAATGTCAAAATATGTTCACGTTGAACCCAAAGACAGAAGATTTTTAATACAAAAAACAAGAATTACAATATATCTATTATCATTTCTGTGGTGTTCATTTTCCTCTCTCAGCATACCAACTAGATAATGTGGATATCCGTGGATACACAGCTTGGTCGTTGATGGACAACCTAGAGTGGGCCACTGGCTTTTCCGAGAGATTTGGCCTTTTCTACGTCAATCATTCAGACCCGAATCTGCCTCGAGTCGCCAAGAAGTCTGTTGCACGCTATGCCACCATCATAAAATGCAATGGATTCCCAATGGGACTCCACGAGTGTTTGAGCCCAGAACCTGAAGGTATATAAACCTATACAAATTACTCACATTTTAGCATGTCTTAATTAATTATTAGATAGATAGATGGATGGATGGATGGATGGATGGCTGGATGGATGGATGGATGGATGGATGGATGGATGGATGGATAGATGGATAGATAGATAGATAGATAGATAGATAGATAGATACTTTATTGATCCCGAAGGAAATTCAAGAAAAGGTTCATAAAGTATGCAATTCCTAAACTAACCAGGTCTGTTGTAGGAACTGTAAAAATGCCTATTTTTAAAAGGCATACAGGAGGAGACTGGCATTTTCAAGTTAGAGGAGAAGACACCACTTTTTTATTTTAGCAATTGTTTGCATACCATCGTATAAAGACTTTAGAGAGTGGTAAACAGTTGAGTGGCTCTTTCCAAGGGTACATATTAGACACTAATTTTGAAACAGACTGAAACTTACATTGATTCTTTTTTATGTGCTGCAAAAGTTATTTTTGCTGCCTGAAACTTTTAAGTGTCAGACAAGGGGATTGACATCAAGAAGACTACTTAATCTACAGCATCCTTGTCAAAATCAGTCATACATTTGATTGCTAAAAGAAGGATTTGGGTTGGGTTTTTTTTTGCCAAAACAACACCAACTCTTACACATGTAGAAGACAAAAATCTACAAAGGGATAAGCTGTACTACTCCGTGACGATGGTCGTCAAAATTCACTCAGATCAAATGTTCCTTACAGAAACTGTTGTGTTCTCTATGTTCGAGGAGGGAGGGTTTTCTACTTTTATTGCAAACATTTTGTGCCACTGCTGGAGTTAAACATTTGTCAGCCCTTTGGGGTCTCTGGGTCCCCAAGCCGTTGCTGGCCTCACTGAGCTCTGTCTGTTGCTGCCGTTTCATACCCTTATCTTTTCTTATTATTCTTCATAAGCAGACACTAACCCTAAACATTTTATAAACCTGAGTATAATAACTTCTCTGTCTTTTTACAGTAACAAGTGCACCGGTCACGCCTCAACCCAACAATGGCATAGTGAGCTTCCTGGGTATGAGGCTGTCTGTCAACGATGCTGAAGCAGGGCTTAACACCACATTTGCTCTCCTGGTGGTTGCCGTATTTGGAGCAATTTGTTCAACCTTTTGCTTCTTTAAGGCAAAAAAAAAAACAGTCTGAAAGAAAATCTAAACTAAACCTGAACAAATTCTAATAGCAAAAGAATGTTGAATCAAACTGTCAATGAAATACTGCAATTATATGAACTTACTTAATTAAAGCTTATAGGAAGTTGGATAGAAAAGATTGTTAGTTATGGCTGGCATGCTGCAAAGTATATTTGTCTAATAAGAGCATTCAATAGTGTCTTTTATTCATTGATTCATAAATGTATATGTTATTGTATATGTCATATGTTATTAAAATTAATCATGTTTTCACCTGTGGCCTGTTGTCTTCATGACTGCTAAACCTGATGCTTTAGCTGAAACATGCAATGTGAGCCACAGCTAGCACACTTTGATTCTGGTGGTATAGATCCATGAATAAGGACGAAAAACAGTCTGTTAATTAATAAAGCTCTTTACTGAGCATCCTTGAAGGATTGCATGCAATAACCTTAAACTCCAATCATGTATGACGTGTCTTTGTAGACACAGACATTCCCAAATGGTAATTTTCCTAACTGACAGGTAGTTTCATTGTCAACGAATAACCACAATCCCTTTTATTCACTTAGCAAGTGCATCAACGAAATCACTGAGTGGATGTTTCAGAACTTTTTACTACTGAATCCAAAAAAGACTGAGGGGATTGTTTTTGGCCCCAAAGAGGAAAGGTCAGAGGTCAGCACTTGTCTTGACTCCATGTCCAGTAGAACAACAAATGTAGCCAGAAATCTTGATGTGATTATGGACTCAATCCGAAAAATTGGTCCGACAGTTGCAGCTGATCCAGAACGCTGCAGCCCGAGTCCTCACCAACACAAAGAGGGTGGAGCATATTATACCTGTGCATCAATCACTGCACTGACTGCCTGCCTGTGTGTTGACTTCAAAATCTTACTGCTGGTCTACAAAGCATTGAATGGTCTTGGCCCTAAATACATGTCAGATCTACTTGTAGAATGTAAAACATCCAGACCACTCAGGTCTTCTGGAAGAGGTTCACTCAATGTTCCCAGAGTCAGAAGCAAACAAGATGAAGCAGCTTTTAGTTACTACGCTCCTCACCTGTGGAACAAACTCCCTGAACACCTGAGGACTGCTGCCACACTCAGATCCTTTAAATCAGGTTTTACATTAGAAATGTACTTTCGACTGCAACACATTCTTCCTTTCTTAATAGACATTACTTTATAAAGTACTTTACATTTTTCTCTGTCTTTTAATGATGAACAATCTTTCTTTGGCTCTGTCGCATTCTTTCCTTACCCTTTGTTTTTGACAAGGAGGCAGGTGGAGTGCAGTATGGACGCAGACACAGACCCAAGAGGGTTCAATAATTAGTCCTTTAATGCTAGCAGGTTCGGTACACGGGTAGTCAGATATGTAAACAAATTCAAGGGAGCAGGCAATGGTCAGAAACAAAGAGCAGGCAGGAGTCAAACATTACATCAGGAACAAAGAACCCGCTGGAACGAGGTACACGAGGGAAACACTACGAACTGGCAACATGAGGGAAGAAACACAGGGCTTAAGAAGCAGAGACAATCAGGGAGTAACGAGACACAGGTGTGGGTAATCAGGAGTGGCAAGACACACATGCAGGTAATAGGGGCTGGGACTTGACACACAAGGTGAACACAGAAGGAGGATCTGAAACACAGAGACATGGGTATGTAACGCATAAGGAAAACAGAATTCTGAACAAACAAAACACGAAACATGACCTCAAACAGGCTGACTCCTGTCAGTTTTCATGTCTTTCTGTTCTTATGTCTGTAAAGCACTGTTAATTGCCTAATGCCTGAACAGCCATATATAAATAAACTTGCCTTGCCTTTCCAGACAAACATTCAGTAAGTAGATGCAGTTAGAACAAATCAATTTATTGTAGGCTAACAGTTCTGAATATAGTTTCGACAATAGAATAGGTGAAAAAGAGCAATGATTTACTGATAAAAGTGAATTCACCACAGTTGACATTATCTACTTTTAATTACCCTTCTTCAAGTATAAGCTTTAACTTCAGTTAAACTGATATTGAACCAAAGTAAAATAGCTCTGTCATTTAGCAACTGAACCTTCACATCCATTGAACTGTGAGAATTATTAACTGGCGCCATCAAGAGGATATTCATTGACACTGACACAAACGTCTGTCAACCACAGAGGTGAGGACTTTATTTCTCAGAAAAAATATCTAAAACAGTGATGATCATTACAATCTATTGAACAGCCATTAAACATACCCCTGAAAAAAAAGTGATAAATGTGACTCCATTTTATTCTTTTTGATATCAGTTTCTTCTCTTGTCCATCATTGCACTACGGTCACTTTATACTTTGGCATAGCTTTAGTACAAATTTAGTGTGTTGTTTTACATAACATAGCTCTGTATTTATTTCCAGTTATATTTCTGTTCATCGTCTACATCTTTAGTCCGATCATGGTCCACTTGTACTTCCACTCATCTTTGATACATTTAACTTTGTAATTTTGTATCTTACATTTAGTGATTCAATTTTGACACTTTACTTTTTGTCAACACTTTATTTTCATTGTGTAATTTTAGTATACCTGCTCTGTCATTCATTTGCTGCTAAATTTACTCAAAATTTTACAACAAATACAATTTTTTTTCATTGAATTAAAGGCATACTCTCTTCAAAATTTCTCCATGTTTAAAGATATTGCTGCAGTTTTCTTTGAATTTCTTCTTGTTTTCATGAGCCTATATACAACAAAGATGACACCAAGCACACTTAAAAGAAGAAATGCAAAGAGGACATAAAGAGCAACTCCAGCATCATCAGATGAGAGCTCCAGACCTAAAAAGTTCACCATGTTCACAGGCACAATTGGGGGAGTTGTAAGTAAAGTGGTGTCTGATGTGGGCGCCGTTGTAGCTGTTAAAAAAAGAGAGACAGAAAAGACAATTCAAATATGTTAAGTTTAAGTTAAACATATTTTGCATTATGTATCTAGATGTCAATGTTTGTGTTAAAATAAATGGAAGTATTCCAAACTAATTCTCACAATAAACACAGAGTTTTGGAATTACATGACTAAGAATTATTTTACCTTCAGGTTCAGGGTTCAGACACTCATGGGGCCCGAGAGCTGGGTCTGGAAAACCGTTGCATGTGATGATGGAAGCGTAGCGAGAAGCTGAGTTTTTAGGGATGCGAGGAAAGTTGGGATCAGAGCGGTTCACATAGAAAAGTCCAAATCTCTCAGCATAGCCAGCAGCCCACTCAAAGTTGTCCATTAAGGACCAGGCAGTGTATCCTCTCAGATCAACTCCATCTAGAACTTGAGCTGAAAGAGTAATGGTTACAAATAGCTTTTTTACAAACCTGAAAAAACTTACATCAAAGAATACTTCATAAAACTCACATTATAAAAAAGTAGTAAATCAATCAATGTGGTACCTTTTAGGGCCTGGTTAATGTACTGTTCATAGTAATACTTTCTGTGGACGTCATTCAGGTCGACTGCTCCATTTTCTGAGATGCCGTTCTCTGTGACATACACGGGGGGGTTTCCATACTCATCCTTGATAAACTTGAGGAGTTTCCTAAATCCAAGTGGAATGATCCTTAGCCAGATGGAGCCAGATTCAATCCAGGTGCGATCACTCATGGCTGCAACAGCCCTGCATCAATGATACAGACATTAAATAAAGAAGAACAAAGTATGGCATTAAAATGTTGATTGTCATTCCCTCCTATGGCACAGATTTAATGCTCTTATGCTGTATAACTTTTATTTATTCATTTTGGTGTTAATTCTTTAAATTCAGACTCACTTGTCGCCTTCATAATCCTGCTGATTTCCCGTATCAATATGGAATGCAAGAACTGAGGTGTAGTGATTTAAGCCAAAGTAATCATGAGTCCCATTGATTCTCTGGATTTCTTCAGGGGTAAACTCAGGTAGCCTGTTCATGAAAGCAACCTTTTTAAAAATCCAATGACAGAATTCTCTTCCAACCTTACAGACTTAAATATTCACCAAGCAGTTAAAGTGTACTTGCTTTACTTTTTTAAGCAGTCACAACACTAAAACTCATCACTTAAAAAAGTGGTCGGGTTGGTGTTTGGAAAGTATGGATAACATGTATTTATCAAGGCTTTTAAACAATATGTTTTGCCATTGTAATACTGTATTCCAAAAATGATGAAAGCTGTTCTTGTGAAGATGAAAACAAGGTCAATTACCGCGATTCAGGGAGACCTGCAGCAAGACTTCTTTCACGAACTCTTGTTTTCATCACTTCAGGGTAATCACCATTAAAAATGGGATGAGCAAACCAGCCAAGAAAGAACTGTTAAAAACAGGGTAAGTGGTATGAATATAAATGTGATAATACATATTTGGGGCATTGTCATCCATTGGAAATCTCTACTTCACAGGCTGAGCTTAAAATATATGTTGCTTTCTGAAAAATTCCTTGACAATACTGCCCCATTTATCCACCAAAATGGGCTGTTGTATAAAGGGCAGCACAAGTGTTAAAGTAATTTGTCTACCTGTAAGTAGCGGTTGGCTGCAGTCACGTCTTCTTGTTTATATTGATTCCTTGGCCATGCAAAATCAGAATTTAGGGTGATGGAGATGATACCACCCTGGGTTGCTCTGTACTTTGAATTGTAGAGATGCCAGGCCTCGGCATGGGATTTGATCAGGTTATGAGCTGCAACATACTGCCTGTTCACGATGCCTAAAAGGAAATCCAGACATAAGTCACAATGCTGTCACTCACTATCTTATATTGTAAAATTTTAAACAAAATAAAATACCTAACGAACAGAGCTAATCTTAAACTATTATTATATTATGTCCTTCAAATAACAATGAGTGAAACACCAGTTAAATGATATCGCTTTTCTCTGATTTTAACTTTAAATACCCAAAGAATATTTTTCTTACATTACGCTAATTCATATATGAAAGACTAAACTTAAAATACAACATTAATTTTACTTAACACCATGTTTAAAATAATCTAGTAAAATTGTTTTGTATGTAACACCTGTTTTTATCACAGATACATTTCCAAAGAATGAGAAAAACAAAAAAAACAAGAACTTTGTTACATAAAATAGACCATACTGACCAGTTAAAAAAAGAACATTCTCAACAATCTGGTATTTATCATTTGGAAAATAAAAGTATAAGAAATATAACAGGTAAGAAATACATTTGATTACCTGGAGCAAATGAGCCATATCCATAGCCAAGGTTGGCTACAATATAAGGCTCATTTAGAGTGATCCAGAACTTCACTTTGCCTCCTAATCTGCTGAATAAAACATCTGCATACTCAGCGAATCTCTGGACAATAGTTTCATTCTCCCAGCCACCAATTTTCTGCAGAGCCAGGGGAAGGTCCCAGTGGTACAGAGTCACCTTAGACAAAAAGAAGAGGACATTTTAGATGTTGTTCCACACTTTCTAGGTGGAGGAAGTATTATTTGGTTGCATTTTATTTAGCTGCAATAGTGATGACATTTGGCAGCATAGACGACTAATGCTCTTGATACTTAAAAGTCATACATTTTAATATACAGCACTACATAAGAACCATTTGTGGTCATAATCAAAATCAAAACCTACTTGAGGCTCAATATTAGCCGCTTTCAAGGCATCCAGTAACTTTTGGTAGTAGTTCAGTCCAGCTTCATTGATAAAGTTGTTTGTGCCATCAGGGAGCACTCTGGGCCAAGATATAGAGAAGCGATAGTGGGTCACCTTCAACTTCTTGAGCACTGCCACATCCTCGTCAATCTTATTGTAGCTATCACAGGCAAAATCGCCAGTGTCACTGTTGGCCACTCGTGACGCTGTATGAGCAAACTCATCCCATATGCTAAATCCTTTTCCATCTGTTCTCCAGCTTCCCTCAATCTGAAATGAGAGAGAAGTTCATTTAAGATACCCTCAAAGCTACAAGTACACTTTAATTGAAGAAGAGTAACATTTTCAACAATGCTCACTTGGTAAGCGGCACTGGCAGAACTCCAGTTAAAAGCCTTGGGGAACTGTTCATAAAGTGTCTTCTCCTCATCTGGTAAGGGAAAGCCATTGTCCTTCATGACTTGATTATAAAAGTGTGCAGAGCGTTTTGTTGTCCTTGGCCGGCTTGGATTAGTGAAGTCCACATGATGCAACCCAAATACAACTCTGTATCCATAGAGCCACTCAAAGGAATCCATGAGGGATGTTGCTATGTATCCTTTCAACTTCACACCATCAAGATTATGGGCTGTGGATGAAACATAAGGAAACTAATAATATAATCAGCAATATAAAAATGTTGTCATTTGTGGTGTTAAATGATCATAGAAATCAAAATGACATTCACAACATGACCTTTTGGTTTCGAAATGCAAGCTTTAAAGAACAAACAAAATGTATGAAGGTTTTAGTGGCTGATGTGAAACACTCACCCTTTAGAGCCTCATCAAGATAAGTTTTGTAGTAAAATACTCTCTCAGTGTCATCAACTGTGTACACTGGGTCTGAAGGTACGCCATTCTCAGTGATATAAATATCTGGATCACCATACTCTTCCTTGATCCAGTTAAGGAGTCTTCTCAAGCCCCATGCTACAGCTCTCTGGTTAGTGATGGCAGTGGTGGGTGAATCAAAATCCTCTGTTTCTGAAAAGTCTTTGTCATATTCATAAGACGGAGGGGAGAGCTGAGCTGTCAAATGGCCGACGATCTTTGTGGTGTAGTGATTAACACAAAACATGTCAGCTGTTCCCTTGATGAAGTTCTTTTCTTCTTCAGTGAAGGCAGGTAGTCTTGACTCTGAGAGACCTTGAAGTTCACTTTTGTTTCCAACTTGCCATTTCATTGCATCAGGATAATCGCCATTCTTGAAAATGGGATGTGCAAACCAGCCCAACTGGAATTGCAAAGCACGGTCAGCGGCCACCACTTCACGCGGATCATTAAAATCTTTAGGTTCAACCCAATCAGCATTAAGAGCAATGGATACTTGACCTCCCTGGGATTTGCGATACTTGTCATCATATGTGTGGTAAGCCTTGGCATGGGCTTTTATAAGGTTGTGTGCAACTCTGTAGGGAGCAGTTCCTGGATTCTTAACATTTGGTGGCATCTGTCCGAGTCCATATCCTGACCATGCAATTGTGTGAGGCTGGTTTAAGGTAATCCAAAACTTCACTCTGTCACCAAAGGTGGAAAAGCAAAAGTCACAAAACTCATTAAAAATGTCAGTCATGTTTTCATACTCCCAACCACCATTGTCTTGCAGAGCTTGAGGAAGGTCCCAGTGATAGAGTGTCACCATTGGAGTGATGTTTGATGCTAAAAGCTCATCTATCAGTCTATTGTAATAATCAACACCCTTCTGGTTCAGGGAGGTACGCAGACCATCAGGAAAGATCCTGGACCAAGACAAAGAGAATCTGTAAGACTTCACTCTCATAGCTCGAAGCATGTAGAGGTCTTCGTCAAGTCGGTTGTAGCTGTCACAGGCCACTTTCCCATCAGCATTACCAGGAATACCGCTGGTTTCATTGGTAAATGTATCCCAGATACTGGGTCCTTTTCCGTCAGCGTTCCATCCACCTTCAATCTGGTAAGCCGAAGATGACGCTCCCCAACTGAAGCTTTGGGGGAAAGTGCCATAGTGATAGAGTTTTCTTTGAAGATTGGTTTGGCCGGAGAATCTACTCCAAACACTTTTGGCTTGGGATGGGACAGTGGAAGGTGGAAGAGGAGAAACTTTATTTGGTTCTATATTTGTCTTTTCTTGTGCATAAAACAACTTCTCCCTGGAAGCAAAACCATTATTCTCAATAAGTTTGGAGTAAAAAAAGGCAGACTGCTTTGGAGTTCTGGGTCTGTCAGGCAGGTCAAAATCAACATGATGCAATCCAAAACGTTCAGTGAGGCCCTGTGAACCTTCAAAGCCATCCATGAGCGACTGCACAGTAAACCGCTTCAAGTTTACACCATCCAGATGTATAGCTGTGGGGAGAAAGAGGAGAAATAATTCTCATGTCGTCCCTTTTTACATGTTCTTGTCACCGATCCCTGTCTGACCAGTTTGGAAATATAGGAATCAAATTCATGCAAGTAGACTTAAAAATGTTATTTTTTTAACATTTTCTGTTTTGCATTAAGTGTATGGAATCACAAATGTATTTGCAGTAAGAGTGACAGTTACAACTTACATTTCAGGGCTTCATTGATGTAATTATTCAAATACTCTACTCTATGGGTGTCATCAAGAATGTCCACACTGTACTCAGTTGGCATACCATTCCCAGTTATGTGAATAGGCACTTTGATAACATTTAAGTATTCTTTGGATATATAGGTCAAAAGCCTTCTAAGTCCCCACGGTGTAGAATAGATCCAATCAGAAACTGTTGAGGGCCATAATGGGTCCACATGTGACTGGAAGTCACCCACCCCATGAGGACCAGGGATACAGCCACCATCACTGTAGTTGACCAACCGGGAAGTATAGTGGTTCAATCCAAAAAAATCAGCTGTTCCATGGATCCTCTTGCTCTCTTCAGCTGTGAAAACTGGAAGCCTTGCAGGCTCAGAAAGAGGGCACTCTTTCCTTTTCTGCTCAATCTGACTCTTGAGTGTTTCAGGATAATCTCCATTCACAAATATGGGATGTGCAAACCAGCCAAGCATGAACTGCAGGTAGCGATCTGCAGCCGCTATATCTTCAGGTCTGGAAGGGTCCTTGGGTTCAGCCCAGTCAGAGTTCAATGCAATGCCTACTTTCCCTCCTTGTGCCTTTCTGTATCTGTCATTATAGACATGCCAGGCCTCTGCATGTGACTTGAGTATATTATGTGTGACCTGCAACGTCAAAGTAAATTGGTACTTGATTGTTTCGCAAATTACCATAAAACAATATGTGTAATAAAAAACTAAGGAACTTGCTCATACCTGATAGGAGGCAACCACATAGTCCTTCACGCCAGGAGGATGTTCCCCTGTGCCATACCCAGCATGACTCACCACCCAAGGGCTACTGAATGTGTTCCATGTCTTGACCCTGTCTCCAAACCTGGAGAAACAGAAGTCAGCGTAGTCCTTGAAGGCTTCAACAATGGATGCATTTGTCCATCCACCATAGTCCTGGAGTGCCTGGGGCAGATCCCAGTGATAGAGAGTAGCAACAGGTTGGATCCCAGACTCAATCAAAGCATTTATCAGCTTGTCATAGTAAAGAACCCCTTTCTCTGATTGGCTTCCCTTGTGGCCTGATGGGAAAATACGGGCCCAGGAGATGGAAAACTGGTAGGTGTTGACATTCAGACCTCGCAGGAGGTAGACATCATAGTCAACCTTATAATAACTGTCACAGGCAAGATCAGCTGTCTGATTACCAGTGACCTTGTTGTCATGACCCCAACGGTCCCAAATGGTTTCTCCTTTCCCATCTTCAGACCAGCCACCTTCAACTTTAAACGACTCACTGGAGGTCGCCCACTGGAAGTCCTCAGGAAAGGATTCATTTAGGAAGGCATCTCGCTCAGCCAAGGTCATGGTGGTGAAATCGCTCCAAATCTTGCAATAAGTCATGGAACATGATGACGTTTGAGGTGCATTTCTGATTTTTTTGTTGCCTTGGTGTAAATAACTGAAATTATAAGAAACAAAATGTTGAAAATGAAATAGAATTGATAGTCTTCGAAATTCAATTCTGCCAATTAAAATGGTGATCATGATCATATCTGCCTAATATACAGTTGATGAGATCTCAATATTTTGTCTGAACCTCTTATATTAGTAATGTGACCCTTGTATATAGTTTTATATAGCACTCGGGCTTTTCAGCTTTTACATGCTGCTTTTAAGGTTATTCATGCTTGTCATATGATCTTAAAAAATGTTTTGAACACAGATAAAACTAAGATCATGGTTTTTTAGTTCTGACATTAATTTATATGCTTTTAGTTTCGACTGCTCCATATTTATTCACAATATAGCAGAGAATTTGCAGTTGCTATGCCTTGCGGAATAATTTACAGATTAAGGTAAAACCTTCTGAATTTATTCCACTCAGACCTTTTCGTTCTATCCTGAGGGACAGTATAAAACCAATGAACAGTGCCTGTGTTTTTAAAATCTGAAATTGATGGGGTTTTTTGTTTCACAACTCTGGCACTTATATTTTATCAAAAACACAATGTTGTTAATGTGTACTATCACTTCATTGTAACTATATTTGAGACACATGCAACTGACCTCTTCGTAAGGTTCCCCTTGTGAAAGAGTTTCTGATCTCAATGACTTCCTATCTGGTCAGATAAAGTTTATATATATATAGCTTACATAAAGCATATAAGAATAAGAATTAAATGCCTCCCTTACTAAATATTATCTCTTAATTTTCCACTGTCTGCAACTTCCACCAGATTTAAAACTGCTTCTTAAATACACACACACACACACACACAAGCACACGCATACACACACATCTATCTTCAGTGTCCATGTTTGCTGTAAGTAATACCTTGTTTGGATATCACCAGCTGGACGTAGCATATCCATGTCAAATCCAAGAACATTTTGGTGTCCATTTGTCAGCACTGTAAATGTACCACGTGTTATTTGTCAAATAATGCATATATCATGCATTATTATCAAACTACTGTACATTATGTCCTTGGCACATTATACAATGTCCTTGTCAAGTATTAAAAAAAAAAAAAAGTGACTATATGAGCCTAATATGACCATTTTACTTGACAATCATTTTAATTAGTAGTTTAGGTGTTTTGTTAACAACTTTGTGAAAACTAAAGAGTCAAAGCATGCTAAACGTTTTACATTAACACTTCCGATATTACCTTTGAAAATGTTTGAATCTGACAGGAACTGATCTGGAGAGCAGTCTTTCAAGGTAACCTCATAAAAGAGAATGGGTTTCTCTTCACACTTTGCCTGCAAGAAAGAATAACATGTCATGTTCGATGCAAGTGCATGACAGAGCATACCAAGACCAGCGTGCTGATTTTTATTCAATGTGTTACCCATGCGGACTGTTAACTATGATTTTTAATACATACATACCAAAACATTCTGCAGTTCAGCCAGCTCTCGCCCAGTGGTGCAATCAAAATGAATCTTAATGGATATGAAATCGGAATTTCTCTGGAATAGGGACACATGTGAGTGAATGTGAATATGGATACCATATTAGTGTTCTCCAACAGAAATGCAATTATTACAAATTCAGACTGACTTATCTTTGGAAGAAACCAAGACAATATTCAACTTACCAGTAGTCGTGTATTTGAAATGACTGATACTTTGTCTGCGTTTACTCCAACCGATATTCGTCCATCTGAAACACAAGTTGTGTTAAATAAACTAATAAATAGACTTTTCTTTCCTCATAGATAAACCATATTATCCTTTCTGCTGCTTTTCCCTTCTCACGACCTTTGGAACATGCGTTAAACAGATATGGAGCCCATAATCTTGCACAGCCATAAATGCATAGCTTATGAAAGCAGCAAAACAACACAATATAGGACCTGTGAATGTAAAACTACAATAAAAGATACGACAGAAACAAACAAAAAACAGCAAACTGGTTCTTATCTTCAAACAGTCATCTATAAAATATGTTAATATATAACATAAATGCAAGAACAGACAGAATTTTTTAAATGATTTAAAGATGTGCTTTACATGAATAATCCACAAACCTAAAGACAAACTCATTCTCCGTGCAAGAAAGAACTATGTAAAAACTTATGACTATCTACCTATATGTTTTTTTTTTGTTTTTTTTTGTTTGTTTTTTTTAAGAAAGTAGCAACTGTTACCTGAACACCCATCATGGAGCAGCCCCCTTTTCCCCTCCTGTCTCTCTGGTACTCTCCCCCCTGGCCCCCCCAGTTCTGGACGTTGAACCTCACCACCCATCCTGGAGCAGTCCCCTCCTCCCCTCCTCTCTCTGTCTTCTCTCTCTCACTGTCTCTTTCTGCCCCTAACCCAAACTGGAAACCAATAAGTATCAGACACTTTGACACGAATGCCTCTTTATGAAGACTGTTCCTCATCAGCAACACAGAAGCATCAGTCACTTTAAAAACAAAGGACTGTTAAAATACAACAACAAATGTTTATAAATTGCCTTCGCTAAGTCAGTCCCTTATATTTATTTACTTGCGGCTAATACAAGCCCATGCATATTTGTAATTGCTGCTATTGATTTATTGAAATGCACATCTTTGCACAGTGTCTTGAAAGTTTTGTTAATCTGCACTTTTATTTTTATCCTTCATACCTTTGTATATATATTTTTCTGTATGTCCAGTACGTGTTGAAAAATTGACTATAAAGATGACCTTGACCTTAATGATTTGCAACTTGTCTCTTTAATCCTGCAGGGCCCTGGCTCACCATTATAAACGGATGTAGAGAAGCAGCAAGTAAGCACATCAGAATTTGAAATAATTATTCTGAAACATTTTTGAGAACATTTTAATAAAATGGGGTACCTTGCATCTCCAGTGATGAAACTATGTATAGTATTATTCAACAATCATAAGGCTCGTTATTTGGGAAACTTCTGAGAGAAATAACAGAAGCACAGGCTCCAAAACATTAGTAAATATTGAAGAGATATCCAAATAAGGAGAGAAGTTTCCCATTGCTCTCAGGCTACACAACATTACTCAATCAAAGCTTTGCACATGATGTAATGAAAGAACTCATACCTCTCCCAGGAAACATTTGGTGGTAGCGCTGGTAAACACTGATATGTGCATCAAGAGCATTCTGCAGCTCAGCATCCCTCAGCTCATCCAGGCTGCTCAAAGTCAACCAGGAGTCTGTCAGAGCTCCAAACTGTCCAAACACAAACTCTGCATACTGCTGAAACTTCTCCACCAGCTCCTGGCTCTCCCAGCCTCCATACTTTGATCTCAGAGCTTCTGGCACTGTGGATCCATGGAGGACAACCAGAGGCTGCAGGCCCGCGTCCTGCAGCTGTTTCAGCAGAGTCTGGTAACAGGAGACCACAGCCTGTTCAGGCTGGCTGGACAGGCCAGTAGGTAGGAGCTGAGTCCACGATAGAGGCACCTTTAAGTGGGTCACCCCTATACTCTGGAGGTACTCAAAGTACTGTTGAGATTCAGGAGGAAGTGCATAACCACAGTCATATGTGTCCAGTAGAGACCCCTTGGAGGGGTTTCCACCCAGACCTTCCACCTGTTCATTGGTCATAGGACCTGCAAGAAAAACTGCCTGGTGTGGATCCTCATGTTTCTGGCACATGCACCCAAACACAGTGATCAAACAGAGAGAGAGAAGTTTCCCCAGTAACGACATATTGTCTGAGTGTGGGGAAATGAATGAAGGCTGGTCTTTTATAGTCCCTCCGTTTACAAGCCTGAACGCTCAGGTCAGCGGAAGTTTCATGTTTGGCATTATTGTACTCAGAGGTCACCTTTGCTGTAAGATTTTATGATGTTTTCTTAAAGGCCTCGTACAGCCTTGGATGTGTCTGATAAAATACAGAAGGTGTTGTAAACAGTCAAGGACTCCGTCTTCTGTTTGGCAACTTTAATCTCACGCGTACTGTACTCTTTTTAAAACGTGTTATATTAAAAAGCATTGGGTAATTACAAACATGGCAGACAGGTGTGCATTCTATGGGATAAAGAAAGGTCTGTGTGTGAAGATGTATTGCAATGTATTGATCAAACATCTGCTCTGAAAGTTGCAGAGTAAGCCTTTGATGGATTTTTGAACGTGTCAAACTTCATTCTAATGTAAAAGCGTTTACAATTTTAAAACTCAGTCAGCCGATGTTTTTATCCAAAGTGACGTACATAAGAGAGTAAGTAAAGGATCTAGATAAGAAACAATGTCAGCAAGTGCAAAGAAACAGCTTTAAGTCCATTTGAACACACAGGTGTTGAGTTCTTAAAATATGGCATAGAATTGTTCAAATTCTCCAACTTTTAAATTGAATGATAAAATCCACATTGTTCACCTTTAAAGTTAAAACACTTTTTTGAACTTGGTTACCTTTGATTTTTGCATCTTTACGTTTTTAACTTCTCCTGCACGACACATTTGGTGTTTCACACTGGGTTTTTTGATTTCAATAAAAGAAACATATGAAAGGATGAAACAGATGAAAACTGCAAACTGAAATGTGCTGATGCAGACTTTTTCTGCTGACGCTGATCGACCTCCAACATGATGTAGAGTCAATCCATCTCACTCTCTCATCATGTAACTCATGCAAAGTCTGTAAGATTATACATTTATTTAACGCAAAGCGCAAATCAACTTTAACTGGACCTGATATGGGATTTTTGAGTCCGATGCTGATATTGATGTTAGAGTGAAAGAATCCAATGCAGATGTCTTTCTTAGGTCTATCTTCAAACTGTAGATATAAATATAGCTAAAGATATACACATTTATTGTGTTAATCCCTGAAATTGTCACGAATGCAGGCGGAAAAAAGGGGAGGAAGACCCAATTGCAGGTGAAAACAAAAGGTAATTCATTGAACAAAAGGCAAAAACAAACTCACTCAAACAATAATCCAAAATATCCAAAATCCACGAGGAGAAGAACAAAGTAAATCCAAGGAGCAGGGAGACAGGCTCAGACCACATATGACAAACTTCAAACAACAACGAACCGACAAGAGACTGAGGAAAACACAGAGACTAAATAGACAGGGGGTAATCAGATGCAGGTGAGACTAATAAGAAAGGTGAGGACAATCAGGGTAATCAGACAGGAGAGAGACACAAGGAACAAAGAGCACAAGACGAGAAAACTGAGAACAAGTACAAAGTAAAACCTGACACTGAAAACACAAGAACTAAAACAAGATATTACAACATAAACGACTTAGGAAAAGGTGATCGCGATGACAATCCGACCACACTCTCACTAGGTGACATCATAATAATGTGACGCTGGCGGAGGTCAGTGATGCGAGTCTGCCGTGGTGGAACTACAGTTTACAGAAAATGGACTACAAAAAAGATCATCTAAAAATGTTCCCCCTGAGCCTTTTACGGGTGAAATAATCCTAAAACCCACGGGGTGTGAATAAAAATAACAGGTAGGCTTTACTAGATACCAAGAAACTTAACTTTGATGGTTTTATAACATCAACATCCCGTTCAGAGTTTACATCTGGATTTAAGATAGTTTAAAGTTGTTTAAGGTAAATTATTGCAGTGCTAACCTCGATGATCTGCATGTCTTTTCCTTTTTCATGAACAAGGTTGTATAGGCCTCTTACAATTTCACATATTAAATCATCATCAAATAGCAGCAAATCATCTTCACAAACATGACACGAGATTGTGTAAAAGCAATGTTCTCCTTCTTCACACACAATAAAAAGAAATGAAATAAATAGAAAGGCTGTCAATAATTTTAAGTCGAATCAATGTGCAGATTGTCTCAACATTTCTCCTCTGACAGATCCTTAGTTTTCATGAACGCTCGGATATGGGTCGGATGCGCAAGTCACTTTAAAAGTTGCGGCCGTAATGAATTGTGGGGCGGCACTTTCTTATCTCCTTTCGGAAAGCATAGTCCAGTGTTTCCTATGCTAAAAGGAGGTTATAAAGGAAGCCACCTTTCCTTAACTTTTAGAGAATTCGAACGGCTCTTATCATGGCCGCCCCCTAACTGCTTCTGGGGTTAAGGAAAAAATGTGAGAGAAAGTGAATAGGAGGGAACGCACCCTAAGAACCTGAAAACACAAGTAACAGGAAACAAGCACACAGACAACAGAGAAGGACACAAGGATACAGGGAAACACACTAGAGACTACTAAATATAAAATCAGAAAACACTTAGACACAGGGAAACACTAGGGAAAACATGAGAACTAAAGACAAGACAGGAAATCAAGACTAGCTCATGACAGAAATACAGTTTTCAAACACTTGTGGAAAACATATTAAATAAGATATTATTGAAGACAATATGGTCACTTAACTGGAATGTAACTGTGTGCATCACCACCTGACACTCTGGAGAGTGATCATGTTAATTCTACTCTATAATGCACCCTCTTATTTTTTATAAATACTTGCTAGAGTAATATAATAAAACTCAAATAAAATGCTTTTTGCCTGGTGAATAAATCTAATATAAAACATATATAATGTAAAAAAAAAAGAGAGAGAGAGAGAGAGAGAGAGAGAGAGAGAGAGAGAGAAATGTAACTGTTCTCCTCTGTGATGAACTTTTTCTCTTCTTTATTGAGGCAGATTTCTTACACTTTTGGGTTTAACATCCGGTCGTTTTATTGGCTGCTCTTCTGAACCTCATATTTGGCTCTGTGTGCTTTAAGGAATTTTCCAAACTATTTTGTAACCATGTAATTAATTATTTTTAAACGTAATTAAAGGTGGGTAAAGATTATCACCTGGCGTGAGAGTCCAGAGTCTTTCTGGCTGCATCTCAAAGCTGCAAAAAAACACTTTAAATCACACTGCTATGAAATGATATTCATCTTAATTGTGTAATAACTCAATAAGATGAAAACAGGATCGCTTCAAAGAGCTTATCTAACACTTAAAAATATAAATTCATCATTTTCAAGCAACAATGAAGTACCTTTTTTGGTTAGCACTTCTCTACGTTTCCTGTCTGTACAGGTGCTGGAGCAGTGAGGTACCTGGACAGGAGGACTTCATGCTGGTTGGGTGAAGCAGTGAATAATCATTTTGACTGCAGTTATACGATTCCTCCAGGCTCTAAAGAGTACTTTGAGTACCTCCATAGCAGAGGGGTGACCCACTTCAAAGTGCCTCTGTCATGGACTCATCTCCTACCCACAAGTGTGTCCAGTCAGCCTCAGCAGGCTGTGGTCACCTGCTTCAGGACTCTGCTGAAACAGCTGCTGGACGTGGGCCTGCAGCCTCTTGTCATCCTTCATGGATCCTCAGTGCCAGAAGCTCTGAAATTAAAGTACAGAGGCTGGGAGAGCCAGGAGCTGGTGGAGATGTTTCAGCAGTATGCAGAGTTTGCCTTTCAGGAGTTTGGAGCTCTGGCAAACTCATGGGTGACTTTAGATGATGTAAAACCACATAAACATATACAAGCTCTTCCATCAAATGTTCCCTGAAAAAGGTAAGTTAGACAGCTGGTGAAGAATGACCAGCTATTGTATTGACGTGTTTTATTGTTCAATAGAAAATAAATAATTTATTGTCATTTGTTCATTTCATATTCTACATGATCCTTCTTACACAGAGTATTGTTCTTTTTTCATTGAGTTCAAAGAAGTAAATTATAAAAATTATGACTTTACGACCAGTTTATCCGTTATCTAATCATTTATGGCCCAGATTAAACGTGTTGATAATCCTACATATCAATAAACAATCCATGACACATCAATACAAGAGTCAAAGACCAATCCATGACATCAATACAAGAATCAAAGACCAATCCATGACACATCAAAACAAGAGTCAAAGACCAATCATTCTTGTATAATCTGCTAATAAAGCTTTTCTACTTGTCTTAAAGTACATAGTCAATCACTTTATTTAACTCAGCTCCATGATGAGTACATTTCAGTTGTTTTCTTGAGACTTCCTTAATATTTATCTCATTATCTTGGAGTATGAACATGGGTTTCCTGTGAAAACAGGTTAATTTAAAGTGTTTTATTTAGACCTTAAGAAACTGACTCTTATGTGATGGCTTTAAAAAAAAGGATGTCTGCTTAGGGCTTCCATATCATATTAATAAAACTTTTTCATCATATTATCATCACTTAAAGGTTCCCACTGTGCATATGTTAAAAAGGGCCTCTCTGCTTCCATTACACAGGGAGACGTCTGTCACTCGGGTTGGGAGCAGGTCAAGTTTCTATTCTATCACAGATTGAAGGTTCAACAACAGTAAGCAGCACATTTGTTCCCTTAATAAAATGTGTCTTCTATAAATTCTCTGTCACAGCTGGTGACAAAACAAATTTACTAATCCAAAGTTCATAAAGAAAAAAATAGGGACCACGAGGAATCACGATGACAACTGACACACAGAGACTGACTAACACCATATCCAACATTTGACAATGAACTGACACAGATGGGAATGAACACAGAGACTAAATAGACACGGGTAATCAAACACAGGTGAGACTAGTTACACAGGTGCAGACAATCAGGGCAATCAAGACAGGATGCAAACACACAGAGGCAGGAGTAACATGAAACACTGAAGACACAGAACTCAAGAAAGTAAGAAGACACACTAGAACATGAGATGACAAAATAAAACTGGAAACATTAACAGGAAATATTAACACACAAGGAAAACAAGCAACAATCGAGGTGAATAAGAACTAAAACAACAGAACTCAAAACTCTGAAATATAAACTAAAACACATCAAATCATGACACTATCTTTTCTATCGTGGGTGCTGCTATTATCAGATTTGTATTTTATTGGCCCCTCACATATTTGGCCCTGCATGCTTTAAGGAAGTTTCCAAACTGTTTTGTAACCATGTAATGAATTGTGATACTTTACACAATTATCACCACATTTGCTCTGCTGGTGGCTGCCGTATTTGGAGCAATTTGTTCATCCTTCAACAAAAGAACGTTAAATCAAACTGTCGTTATATGAACTTACTTAATTAAAGCTTATAGGAAGTTGGACAGAAAAGATTGTTAGTTACGGCTGGCATGCTGCAAAGTATATTTGTCTAATAAGAGCATTCAATAGTGTCTTTTATTCATTGATTCAGAAATGTGTGATATGTTTTTAAAATTAATCATGTTTTCACCTGTGGCCTGTTGTCTTCACCTCATGCTGATAATATGACCATATATGGAAACTCAGTACTCTCCCACTGCTGATTGGGTTGAGTGCAGCTGCGACCTCTTTAAAAACACCTGTGTATCGTCTTCAATCACAAACCTGATGAAGCCATGTGGGTTAAACACATTTGTCTATTTGAGAATGTAATAAAGAATCAGTCTTCTTCTGTGCAGTGAATCTTTTCATTTGTCTTGATATGTTGTGATTTTTCATGAAATGCATTGAACAACATATTTCAGCTATGAAACTTTTATTTCTCTCTAAGTAGGTGATGGGCATTTTCTGCACTGTCATGATGACACAATACATTACACCGTACAGGATATTTTTTATTGCAACTTGTCAGAGTAGTCTGAACTATTGCAGTTTTTTTTTTACTTACCATCAATTTGGTCATTACGGGAAAAAATGTCATTCTGATTAAATGAAGAATCTTAAAACTAATTTCAAAGTTCCAGCTCTGATATTGGTTACATGGTGGTTTAGATTTAAAGAGAAACCAAAAACACTTAAATGTATGTTCATGTACAGAGGATGTGGTTTTGTCATGTTTCTTCCCCTAATAGCACTGGATGATAGTTGAACTCCAAATTGAAAAAGTTTAAATCACAGGAGGAACAAGAAACCACCGCATGATGTGACGGTAACATGAGACACATCTTAAAGGTTTCAAACTTGACCGATTGGATGTTGTTTGGGTTACATCGGGTAAACGGCTGCCTTCTCTTCACTACTTAAGCCCAGATGCATCTACAAATAAATCTAAACTTTTCAAGCGTAGACAATCAAGTCTCCGAGAAAGTGAAGACATAACCTTGATCTTAAATTCACTATAGCAAGTGCCCATCTGTACGCTGGTATATTGTAAATGATCAAATTACTCAGCAGTTGGGTCGATCTACCTAGAATGAATTCATCTACATTATGTTGACATCAGCGAATTTTACAGGAAGTGTAAAACACCAGAATGTGAGAAGAGGAATAAAACCATACAAACAGATATTTGTTGAAAAAATTTATTGTAAAAACTAACCACAAAGTACTATCAATACAAAAAGTACAAAAGTACAAAAAAAGCATTGTTGAAAAATAACTTGAGATGAAGATATTTGAGTTTGTACTAATGGCACTGTGGGTATGATTCAGAATACAAAAGATGGCGGCTTAGAAGAGCGCATTCAAGGCATTGAATTCACATTGAAATGATTGGATCATTTACAACTCTGTAAGAGATTCAGGAACAGTGATGACACTGAGCCACAAATCAGCACTTAAAGACACGGAAGATGACAAACAGCACTGTCCCTCGATTCATCAACAAATACACTTTTAACAGTTAAAGGGAACAAAACCTGTAAAATATGCAAATGATAAATAAAGCTGAAAATTATTGAAGGAACAAAAAAAAAGTGTTGCTGTTGAACTACACGTGTACGTATCCTTTTCTCTGAGTTGACCAGGCTATGGATTGAATCTTAGCAAAGACAGCAGTGAAAGTCATTCTTTTGAAAGTCAGGAAAAAGACAGTGACAAGAGCCTCTTTTCAATAGCACAAAACTAATAAAAAAATAAAGAACAGTATCAAATACACATTGAAACAATACAATATCAAGAGTTACATGTTTTTCAAGCATTACCCAGGTTTCGTTTATTCCTTTGGACAAAGGCACCCCAAGTGTGTTCCAGTTACCGTCGAGGCACCAGGCTTGGGAATGTTGACTGGTGCGGAGCCAACATTATAAGAACTATATATATAAAAAAGAAAACATGTCGCATATTTGAAAAAAGCCTTTGTATGAAAAAAATAACACCTCCAGAAGTCTTCATCAGCAAGACAATAACTCCAGTACCTCTCTGTTATGAACGGTGCCTTGTCCATTAACCATTCGTTTGCGTTTTACTCACTGATACACTTTCTCACAAGATTCTTTACAGTTTAAAACACATTTTTGTTTTGCTCTACAACAGGCTTGGTCGTACCTTGAATGCCATTAAAAAAAAAAAATAACAACTTCCAGTTTAGGTCTAAGGCAAACTTGAGATGTTCTCACTGCAAACTTCCACGAGAAGAAAACTTCGTAAAAACCACTAATAGTTCTAAATCTCATTATAAAAAAAAAACATTTGAAAAAAAAATAAAATAGCTGCCCTGAGGGAGAAGCACAGGTGAACCTTAACCGCTCCTGCTGCATGACGGTAGTTTGTTTAGCACTTTGGATCTTCAGACAGCCTGGTGTCTCAAGTATTGCTCTCCTCCTCGTTTTGATTCTTTGCTCGACCGCGGCTGATCGTAAAACTGGACGGCTTGGGCTGACTTCATCCACCTCAAGCAAGTTCAGATCACACACACTTTGATTCCCTTTTGTCCACTCACTGCTCCTGGAGTACACCAACATTGATAGTGTCATTTTGGCTGAGGTGATGACCTATGCACGGAGACCTGTGAGAAGAGAGAATTGTCAGATTGATCCCAAACTGTCAAGCAGAGCCGCGTAATATTGGAAAAAAAACTGACATTGCAATCCCTCATCTTTTCTGCGACATCTATTTTGATTAGACTAAAATACAGGAAGGCGTTTCAAATACATGCAGCGTCAGCCTAAATGTAAACAGCCAGCAAATAAATCAGTTATGGCTACAACTCAGTCTTTATGTGTATGTCTGTTCTTTACACAGATCCTTCGTTTGACATCTTAAACTGGAACGTTCAATAAATGACTTTCTTCATCAGTCAAACTGAAACTTCATCTGACTGCTTCAAAATGCTGGGAAACCATCATACTCTGAGTACTCCTGAAATGTAAACATGCTTATTGACAAAGCACAGCATGCATAACAAAATAATGTTTCTATCAATTGTGTTTATGAGAAATAATGCCATTCGTGTGCTGTATATTTAGCAGCCCTACTGAGTAAAAGTTGGTTTATGAGTGGATGTAACGTTTCCAGCCTCACCTTTCTCACAGGTACTGCTCTGCTTCTCCTGAGCAAAGTTGAGTCTGTTCTGCTCTACTGCAGTGCCGTTGGACTCTGGGCTGCTGCTGCGTGAAGGGCTGCCCTCCTCATTCTGATACGCCAAATCCAGGTGCTGCTGGGCCAGTTTTAGATGTCTTCTCAGCCTCTCGAGCTCCCGAGAAGACGCCTCGTCGCCAAAAGACTCGCGGCCCGAGTCTCCCAGGTTGTCCCTGAAGCTGATTTTCCCTGACGGGTCCTTCTTCACTGCGGTGTGGTAGCCTGGAGGAGCAGAGGGTTGGCGGCAGATGGAGGACCGCTGGCTGGCCGGAGCTGCGTGACGAGGGGTTTGAGGTCTGGGCCGAGGTCCACAAAAGCAGTCCCGAATGCCGCTGATGCCGAGGTGAAGGATCTCCAACATGGTGAAGAGAAGACATAAGGCGCTGACGCCGTACATGATGAGCAGGAAGATGGTTTTCTCGGTGGGACGCGAAACAAAGCAATCCACCGTGTGCGGGCAGGGAGAGCGTGTGCATACATACGATGGGACCACTTCGAGCCCATACAGGACGTACTGTCCAAACAGGAACGAGGCCTCGAAGATGGCTCGAGAAAACAGCTGGAACACGTAGACCTTCATGAGGCCATCTCGCTTGATCCGACGCCGTCCGTCATGCTTTTTGCTGGGCTTCTCTGCCACTTCCTTATCTTTTTCTGGTTCGATCTCCTCCAGGATCATGGGGTCCTCCTCCCCGTTATCCTCTGCTTCTTCATAATCCCGGTTGGCTCCCCGACTTACAATGGGCATCCTCTTCCGTCGAGGCCGGTAGTCATCGTCGTCCATGCGGGCAATTTTATGCATAGCGAAGCCGAGGTACATGATGGTAGGGGTGGTGATCATAATCACTTGAAACACCCAGAAACGAATGTGCGACAGCGGTGCAAAAGCATCATAGCACACGTTCTCACAACCAGGTTGATTTGTGTTACACACAAATTTGCTCTGTTCATCGTAGTAGATGGATTCGCCCCCGACGGCTGTCAGCACGATGCGGAAGACGATGAGGAGAGTGAGCCAGATTTTGCCCACGAAGGTGGAGTGGTTGGAAATCTCGTCCAGCAGACGCGTGAGGAAACTCCAGCTCATGTTGCCTCTGGGTGTGGAGGGAACCTCTCAAACCTGAAAGGAAAAAAGGAAACACATTTGTCGTCAGATGTTCCTAAAAGAGGCTCCTTACAGAGCACGTGTGTGCTTGAATTGTGAGGTATGAAGTTATCACTGAATATATGAAGTCAATTAAAAGACACTGTAAGAAATTAGACTAGGGAAAAGGAATTATGCTCAGATAGGGAAGTTGATACATTTGTTCTGGAAAGTCACATGCTGGCATGGCCCATCTTAATTCTCAGTGCCATTGCACTAGATATCCACAAGGTGGAGCTATAGTGCTACTGCTCCAGTGTTCAGACATGCCAACTAACTCTCAGTGATATGATAGATCAATGCTTAGGTCAAGAGCCTCCTTTACTTTAGACTGGACAGAAGAGCCTTTGTATCAGTGGTTTAAAAAAAATAAATCCAAAGACAGAACTGACATCATGTTCCTTCATGAGAACAGACAGGCTGCATTAAAAAGGAACATTTAAAAGGGAAAGAAAGGCAAACGTCCAAACTTCTGACTCAATCCAAAGACCTAAAACACAAGTGATAAAAAAATTCCTCCACCTTTCAAAACTGCAATATCCTCTTCAGTTGCCTTTTCGTTTCCATGACTGTCAATGGGTGGACTTAACGTAAAATCCCACCACAATTATAAAACACAATTACTCCTCTATCCCAAACACGCCACATTTAGTTTTAATTATCTGTCTCTAGGAATGCCACAAACAGAGAAAAGTAATAAAGAGCAAGAAGAGCTCCTGTGGTTTCACACCCTCTGTGACCAACCTCTTAACTACTTCTGCTGAGTAATTATGCACTACAATAAAATACCAGGCTTGGAGTAGTAGACGGTGGCTTCGACAGTATGTTGGTTGGAAAGTTTTACCCTTCAATTTAATGCTCCAGTACTCTGTGTGTTTAGGTTTCACTGAGTCACACAAGGAGCTTTCAAGGCTTTTTGGGATTTTAACTTTCCCGCTTTGCATCATTGTTCAAAGTAATCCCAGGTGGGTGACATGAGAAATCCGTTAATCTCTTGACAGTTTTACTGGTGAGACATGTCGCTGCACACGTGATCAGATTGAGCATGTACAAGCAAGCAACAATATGCCATCGGGTATATTCAGGATTTCTCCTGTGGGAAAGTTTCCCCAACAATACGATTTTTTGCCCTTCATAAACAGAATGGTTTAATCATCTTACAAGCCAGTCTGACCAGTCTGACTCAAGCAAGCAAGCAAGCAGTGGGATCACAGAGGTGAAGTAGTAACACCCCATCATCTATAAACTGTAAAGATAAAATCAATCTTTAACTTTTTTTTGTACGTTGATTTTCTACCCAAAAAAAACTGCCGGCTTCCATCGTCTCGAAGGTCACTTCCACGCCATGTTGAAAAGCGCCTGTTTTTACAGCTGACACCCATCTGTAGTCTGGTTCAAAAAATGATACTAGCCATCACCCAGGATTCATCATTTACAGTCAATGGTTCAATATGTATAAGCACATTTAGAAACCAAAGATCTACAGGATGGATCCATTCAGTGTCTTTATTATGTGATGGTCCATCTCGTTGTTCCTGTTTTCAGATGGCTGGATGTTTTGCAGCAGTATAGTTTATGTTATAGACGCGTGAATGAAGCGACCAGTTCAAGCTTCCGCACACAGATGAAGCTAGCAAAAACACGACTCGAAAGCAGACCGTTCATCTGTTCACTTTATAATTTGCACTTTTTGACAAGAACCCCAAAAAATCTAAAGGGGGGGGGGGGTCATTGATCACGCAAAGTCTATTTCCCATAAAAACCTAAGAGCAGTTCTTAGTGTCCCAGGCTGCAGAGGGATTCTGTCTGAGAGGTGTTTGTATTGGGGTAACTCCCAACGTGTAAATGGGAGTGCTGTATGAATGAGCGCGGTCACAACTATCCTTAGATAAATAAAGAGAAGTACTTTAGTTTCAGTTGTGCTGCAGCGAGAAACGTGAGATGATCAATGAGTGTTCAGAGACGTCTGACTTGCATGACTTAAAAGATCAACGGGACCCGTTTGAAAACATTATCGGATTCTTCTCCGTGGTAATTAATTCACCTCTGATACGTCTGATTTTGTGTCAAGAAAAATGAACCCAAACATCAGACGAGAGCTGAAAGTAAGCCGACTCTCAATCTGTGCTCACAAATTGTCAACATTAGTGACAATTCATGATAGCTTCTGCAGTGCTGCATGCGAGTGTTACACCTGAATGACACTAGATTAGTTTAGAGGCAGGCTCCAGTGTCAAGAAATGAGAAAAGCCTGAAGTTTTAAATACAATATGCATACAGCAGGATTATTTGCAACAAATCAAAAACAAGCGTTTCATCAAAATGTGTTCCACTCCTCCAAGCATAATATTACAAGCTTCGTTTCTTTCACCACAGGTCCTCTGATGGAATGTATATTATCCACTTTGTCTTTGTCAGGCTGCACAACATGTCAGGAGAAGAAGTCAACAGCACGCGTTGCTGCTTGTAATCTGGGCTAACGGTCGGGTTTTGCCTCGGGCTAGAGTGTCAGAACTCAAATTTACGTCGACGTCTGTATGGCAGCACCCCAAGGCAACTATACAGTTATTCAAACAACCATTAAAATCTGAGAGTCAAATGTTAATATTATTTTAAGTGGTGTGACATGTGACCGTTTGTGCTGCTGGTATAATTTACAGCTTCTCTTACTGACAATGAACACAACAGATGCTTTCACGTCATCACTCCTCTAAAATTCCTTTGAGTTTCAGGTAGAGTGCTCCCGAATTATTTGTTGGTTGTTGTTGGTTGGGGGGGGGGGGGGGGGGGGGGGGGGGGTTGTAGGAGACGAGATGCGTCTGTAGATCTTCAGAGTTTCAACAACAAATGGAGAAAAACTGTTGAACAGAAAACAAAGTTAAACAGGAGAGTAGGTGGAACAAACTCTGGGTATATTTGGGAGATTATTTGAGTGCTGACTTTCAAACTGTCTGTTTTAGGAGTATAGTGCAAGTGTGAAAGCATCTAATGCCTGTTAAACCCTCGTCTATCAAAGACACCGTTTCAAAGCCATTACTGTACTTTGGCAAAGTAGAATTTCAATTGGGACCAAATTGGTAGGCAGACACATTGAGTCTGTGAATATTGCATCAATGCCTGGCTCAAATCAGGTACGAGACCCGTGTTTAACTTAATTCATGGACGTAAGATAGGTAACACAATGAGGTGACTGCTGGCTTCAAAAGTCAATCTGCACACAAATGCCATCTCATTAGCATTTTGACTGCTTCTGAGGTCGCAGTGTGGAAATGGTTCGTTTGTATCACCTGCATTGTTCTGCTTAAACAGAATCATGACACATTATCCTGTGATAGACCAGTAAAGCACAAACATCAGGGCCATTTTGAGGATGCACATGAACAAAGATCATTGGAGAACAGACTGAATGTAAATATGACTGCAGTCATTTACTGTGCAGTCTTAATTTAAAATAATGCTTCCCCAGTCGGTGCATTTAGATCACTGAAGGCTCTTTTTTTTTTTAAGTATAAAACTTGCTGTCTGGCCTCTTTCTGATGCACTTCACAGACAACAGCCTGCCTTGTAAGTATCCCATGGAGAAAAAGTTAAGCAGCACAGTTTCACCACTGACCAAGGCCTCCTCAACACAGGGCCTTTTGTGGCCCTCACATCTGGAAGGCTACTTGTGGTTATCCCTCCTTTAGCCCAAATACCTTCAACTTTAAAAGCAAGAGACCTAAAGCGTCAGCGGAGGGAAAATGTGACCAATAGGCCTAGAGGAGTGACTTCAACTAAACTGTGGTGGAGAAACGCAAAACCCGCCCTTTATTTATCGCGTAAAATTCCTCTTCAAATGAGGTAAAAGAGTAAACATAAGAGACACGTAAGTTATAGTGCGAGCCCATCTCAGCCAAAGAACTGTATTAACTAAATCGTATTGCGGATAATTTAAATGTAATCCGTTTAATCCACTCGTGCACGAAGCATTAAGAAATTCCTCCTCGTGCTTAACGGGACACGACGTCACCACGACGCTGCGCGTGCTTCCACGGCCACGAATCCACCGGGGGGGGAAACACTGAGCTACGTGGAGTCTACAAAGTAACTGTACGTTTCGTAGAGCGTTTAGGACCAGTATATAATTCTGCTGTGTGAAAAAGGGGGTCCTGTAGACGCTGGAGGGGAAAGGGAAGGAAAATATTACGCAGGATCCCTGCGCTTTCCTCTATCGCTAAAAATCCATTTCAGTAATTAAGACGCCCAATAAAAGTGCCCAAATAATGTTCATACAGTCGGAAAATAGTGGTATTTTGTACAACTGGCATCATGTGTGTGCCAATGCGCTTTAAATCCCAAATTCTCCCCACAAATTGGACAAATGTGCAGGTTTAATTAGCGCTGACTCTTTCCAGCCTGTGTGCGTAAACTGAAGTTAGCGTGTGGACAATACATTTACCAACCCCAGTTTGGTTAAAAATGCTCATTTAAACATTGGAAATACCTTTGTCACTGTAAAGAAACCATTCACAATTCCATCAGCAGAACAGGTAACCTTAAAGATGTAACTTCAACTAAAACACCATTGTTAGGGAAAAAAGAAGCTACGTGTAGATGCTGCCGAGTCCACGTTAACGTTAGCGCGATTTGTTTGTGTGCTTTCTTACCTTCAGCTGTGATTTTTTTTCTCGCTCTTTCTCCCAGCAGCTCCCCGAAAGTTGCCGAGAGCTTCTTCTTCGCGTTCTCCTGATACAAAGAAAGCTCTCCCGCTTTAATAGCAAGCCATCCAGGTTGTCCTCTTCCTACGAGGAGCCTCTTTCCTTCTCCAGTTGTGCGTTGTACTGCGGGATGAGGACAAAGAATGGTTCCCAAATCCCCCCCTTTTTCTCCTCCCCGTTTCAGGGCACCCCACCCCCTTGTCTGCGCACGAGTGGTGGAGAACCATCAACTGCCAGCTTCAGCTAACTGATGCAATCCTTGCTTCGTTTTTCTGCTCCAACTTTTCTCTGGATTCAGACAGTGGGAAGAAATTGGGAGTCCGAATCTGTCACTCTTAAATGAGGGGAAAGCGAACACACTAATGAGATAATATATCTTTTTTTTTTGTCACTGTACTGTCGGTCTATATGCCTCAAAAAATGTAAAAGTCTACAATACACATGTCAAAGCAATGTTTTTCTGAAATCCACAAATGCCAAATTACTATGTAAGGGGTGCATCATGTTACAACCTGCATGTGACTCATGTCCCTGCATTGCTTGAAGCTGCAGGTGGAGATTATAACACTCAAACAAGGCTTTGTGTGGTCTTGTCAGGCAGCAGTCTTATCAGCGTCTAACCTTTTTGCTTCTGCTGGGGATGTGGAACAACTTCTGCTCTGCCCCTCTTCCTGCTGATGCAGATGTTCGGAAGTTGTTGCCTTCACGGGGCCCCTTCCTCCATGTCACACTTTTCTTTGGCAAAGGTCGCACGTGCTTGTCCTTACACACCCCTGAGAAAGTCTTTGAAGCTACATCCTACACTTAATATTATTCATTACGATTGGATGAAGTGGGGTCAGCTTTACTGTTCGCTAGGATTTATGCCCCACATAAGGACCTGAAGGGTACTGGAGCAGTGGTGTCATGAATCACGAAGTTAGGTGTCTTTACTCAGCACTATGTGGGCTGAAAAAGGTGGCATCTCTCCCTCCTGCAGAATGGTATGAGCGCTACACTCAATCAAATGTGATATGTCCTTAAAGCAGCTGAATTCCAGCAGCCTTACATTGCACTTTCCAGAAAGAAATGAGTTAGTCAGATTCACTGTTTCAGGAATCCAGTCAGCATCAGTCTCCCGAGGTAGTCACTCAGATTGAATGATTGCATTGTTTTGCACAGATCTCTCCTGAATTGCATGTCCTCTAAACGAACACACGCAAAAAGCAGATCCACATGTACCTTGTTTTTGAGTAGCCTGCAATGATCAGGGGCTATTGGGCTTTGTCCCATCTTTTTGATAACAGCTTGCAGCAAGAACGAGCACAATGCAGGGAGCAGTTATTGTTTAATATCTGCAGAAAACAGGAGGTCAGTAGAGGAATGCAAAGCCCTTCCCCCTTCTCAGGGAGCAGCGGCGCTCTATTGTGAACCACAAGCATGCTTTTATTCATAGGGAGAAATGTGGGGTGCTCTGCTAAACCACAGTCTAAACCAAAGAGGAAAAAACTCTGGAGAATAAAAAAAGCCAAGCCACATGGTTCCTTCGGATCATGAGCGGAAGTTAGCTGTCTCATAGAGAGAAAAATGTATTTTGATTCATTTTTTTCAAACAAAAAAAAACAGCGACTGTAAACAACATTGTCTCTGTCCTCTTATCGCCTCTTGAACCCAGGGTTGTTTTTCACTTCCTTTCACTTTAAGGCATGTGGTGTAATCAATACCACATGATGTTATTTTAACAACACAGTACTCACATGAAGTAAAATACTATGTTCATGTACTTGAGTGGTATTTTCAGGTATCTTTACTGTATATGCATTTTTTTGTATTTTAACAGCTATTATGTGTTGATCATTTGTATCTTTGGCTATCTGTTTTGAACATGACAACATGTTTTTTATTTTTTTGCATTTCGAAACAGTTGTTAGTGTCACTTTATTTTCTTTTTAAATTAATAATAATTTCAGTAATATCGAGCACACCTTTCAATCATTGGACAAAACATTGCTAAATTTTCATCAGCTGAACTTTGCCCCAAAATAAGAACAGATGAAGAAACATTTGACTTGTTGTTCGGGACAGGCAGATTTCACAAAGGTCTGTGTCACAATAAAACTACACTGTTAAAACAAAAACAAAACAAAAACAAAGAGTCATCTACTGTTGCCTAGAAGTCATGAGAACCGACTCTTATTATTGAGTTTAGCTAAAAGATCGGGGTCAATAAAAACATCCAGGATTCCCATCACTTTTTATGTATGCACAAAACCTAGAAAGTTTTGTAATTGTTAGACACCAGTTGCATTTGTGGATGCATACTGACCTTTATTAAACCCCAACCTTTAACTGTTGTTTTGTTGTTGTTTTTTTCAGCTAGTCCACAAGTAAAATGACCTTGTGTAGGTGGCGACCAATGTATGAAAGCAGTGGGTCATCTTAAGAAACAATTCTCCATGAACAAGCAGGCCCAGGTGCCCACTGGTTCGATCTTTGTGCACATAATGAAACTGCTTTCATGACATGCGAAATCAATCTATCAGGTTCAGGTTAGGACGATTTGTTTGCTGACCACAAGAAGGACTTGTATTTTAATTATAGACATATGAAACAGTTTGCATCCCTCTGGTCAGGGGGTTTAAGTTACACCATTTCCCACACAATTGAAAAAACAACTTAATCTTCCATCTAGTGTAAATCCAGGTCCCTTCGAAAACGCAGTCAAAAGTTGATTGATGTATGACGTAAGTATGTAAAAGCTTTTCAGTGTTGAAGTGTTTTGTGTAACTGCTGATGCATGACATTCAGTCTGTCTTAAATCTGCTTGTTGAAGTGGCCAGTGATTACTCAATGGATTAAACACATTTGTCTACAGTTGTGGTGTTTCTGTGTGGGTTTTAAAAACATAAGTATCGTTTATGATTTGTCAACATTGGTGTGACGGTCACAAAGAAGTTGTTTGTTACTGCTTTGACTCTTTTCCTACTGCACTTTATTCTCGGTTCTACCACAAAAACAAATGTCTTTTCTTGCTGTCCTTTATGATGGATTATTAAAAACAAGTTTTTCACTGTAGTCACAGCTCCTTGGATCTGATGGCGCAACTTTTTCAAAGGGGTTGAAAGGGCTTTGCTCAAGAGCTGCCCTCATGTTTGCTTCAGAACCTGACCCACTGTGAATCATCATCGTGTCATGTTTGCTTTTCCTGCCTCACACACACACACACACACACACACATACACACGTTTTGATGAAAGAACAGCCTATAACTGGTTTTGTGCTTGAAAGCTTGTGCAAGTTCCCTAAGAAAAGCCATAACATTCTTTTGTCAGCAGAAGGAGCTGAAACGCTTGAGAGGGCCACGAAGATAGAAAGAAATGGCTTACTCTACAGAACGCTGCCTCTGACTGATGTGATTGTGCTTCCTCAACTGTCCTATTTTGGGGATGATGGGTGTTTTTCCATTGCCTGTTACTGTGAAGGACTTTCCTGTCTCTCTCCAGCAGAATATTTGAAACACGCGTGCACACATATGCAGAGCTACATCCAGAGATGTGCCTTTGAGTTAGCAGAAATGCTTGCTGCTTTTAATCTTCTAACTCGCATTCTTGAGGCAGGCTCCCTGCCAACACACCAGAAACATGCACAAGGGTGCAACTCATTTTACTAAATGGCATTAGTGCAACGCTGACAGGGCAACCGTCCAAGATGACTTTAGAAAAATGACCGGCCGCATTTTTGTTGCATGCCAGAGAGGAATTCCTCCTTTTGTAGCCTGGCAGTCAGTTGCTTTTTTCAGAATCACTGCATCCACTCTATTTTGCCTTTCTTTATGCCATCCTTCGTAGATTCATACTTCTGTAAATGAAGCCTTTTATCCCAAGGAGGAAGTATGTTCAGGAGTCCAATCTATCTGCACCTGTAAGGTTTTTGGAAATAATTAAAAAAGGCACTGAGTAATTGAGTTCAGCAGTGACACTAGCCCACATTGTAACATTTTAATTCACAGTACAACTGGGATCTGAGTTTCCTGCCAGCAGGACTAATGCTTCCCATCTGTGTGTTTAGAAGTCTGTGTATCCCAACTAGTGCCTAATAAGGTCCCGCTTCAGCTAAGAAGGCCTCAGTTTAACTTTACCCAAAATAAAACAGATGAAGAAAGATTTGACTCGTTGTTGAAGACAGTCATGTTTCAGGACAGAATGATTTCACAAAGGTTTATGTCACAATGTTACCAAACAGTTTGAACTATAAAACATACTTACAGGCCAAACTTTAGCACACCAACAGCTCATATGTATGAAACAATACATACAGGTGTTTGCGCTATGCATGCCAAGGAATACATGTTACAAAAGAACCACAGAATTCTTTTGGGATGAAACCAAAAATCTACTTTGGAATTCGATTGATGTATTCTTAGTTTTTCATACTTCACTATTCACTGAGGGAAAATTAAGATTTACACTTTTTATTAACCCGACTCACACATATAGGCCTGATATACACACCCATAAACAATGCCTATGTGTTAATGGAGAGATTTCACAGTGAGCCTGCATTCAGTGCCCCTGACCTGTTGAGTGTTTGTACTAAGCGTGCCGGCAACCCTCCAGAAACCAGTCCAATCTCCATTCTTTGGTACAGACCAGCAACTATTCAGTTCCCAACCCATGGGTCCCTATATTGACGAAGATAATGTCACCCCAAGAAAACTAGCAGAGGATGAGTTTGATTTATCAAACTCTAGATTATGGGCTTAGCATGCTTCAGCTGTACCAATCTGCTTATGTCAACCCTGGCACGCGAGCTTTAGCTTTAACAGTGTTTCACAGCTTCAATCTAAAGCCAAGTTCGATAAGTAATACATCTAACCTCCATGCAGCTAAATATGATATATAGAAAGGTTTATGGAGGGTTTTTTAAGTCGAAAACATGTGCAGTTTGAAAATGTGCTTTGTTGTAGACCATGATTATTGGTGAATAAAAACATTCTTCTGTGCTGCCTCTGGATTTTTTCTGTCATGGTTTGCTGCTCCTTCCTTGCTAATTTACTGCTTCTTCTTGACTAACTCTTCTAGGACAGTCTGCAGAGGGGCACACAGGGTGACAAGGCATAGTGGTGTGGGGGGGGGGGGGGGCGTTTGTGGGCTCAATTTGCAAGGTCACCTTGTTTTCATGGGGGATGGGGGCTGATGTTCGTCACAGTTTGGCTCTTCAGTATATTTACTTTGCTGACTTTTGTCAATACTGGTAATCATGCTTATATGTAATACGGCCAAACAGTTTTCTTTGGCAGTGGACAAATAGGTGCCCTCTGAGTGCAGATACTGTTACCTAACTCAGTGTGTCAGTCATGCAGTCAACACCAGCACCCCTCACAAGAATACAGTTAGAAAAGAGAGCACATGGGACACACAAAAGGAACCTCAGTGCTTATGGGGAGGAGGGGTACAGAGTTACCATGGAAACAGACAGCCCTACCCCCGTAGCAGATGGTGGTGGTGAGGATATCGGGGGCTGGGTGCAGTGATGGCGGGACCCAGAGATGATTATCTGTCCCAGGTTTCCCTCCTGAGACAGCAGCTTTTGTGTGTCGTCTTCTTAACAAAACAGGTGGCTTACTTGTGTTTGTGTTTAACTGTTTGTTGATGATGGATGAAGGTTTTGTTTTACAGGGGAAAAGTACTTAGATCAAATTACAGGATTTCTTCAATTGTGTAACTGCATTTTAATGAACTGTAGCACAACTCCGCTTTGAGTTGTTATGAGTTATTGTGTGTTTGAATTATGATGTTGGTCAGGTTTTAGTTTAGGTTCTTTTACTGTTGGAGTTTTGTTGTTGTTGGTTGGGCGTCTCTTCTGTGGGTTGCCTTGTTGTTGATTTGGGTTGTAATGTGCTATTGTTTGCTTATGCACATGTCAAAGCACTTTGTATTCCCTTATTTTTAAATATATACTGTATATTATACATACACACAACGTTATGATTTTTTGTAAACCCTTGTTTTTATATATACACTCAACAAAAATATAAACGCAACACTTTTGTTTTTGCTCCCATTTGTCATGAGATGGACTCAAAGATCTAAAATTCATTCCAGATACACAATATTACCATTTCTCTCAAACATTGTTCATAAATCTGTCTAAATGTGTGATAGTGAGCACTTTTGCTTTGCTGAGACAATCCATCCCACCTCACAGGTGTGCCACATCAAGATGCTCATCAGACACCATGATTAGTGCATAGGTGTACCTTAGACTGTCCACAATAAAAGGCCACCCTGAAATGTGCAGTTTTTGCTTTATTGAGGGTCTGGGGACTCAGAACCAGTCAGTATCTGGTGTGACCACCATTTGCCTCATGCAGTGCAACACATCTTCTTCGCATAGAGTTTATCAGATTGTCAATTGTGGCCTGTGGAATGTTGGTCCACTCCTCTTCAATGGCTGTGCGAAGTTGCTGGATATTAGTGGGAACTGGTACGCGCTGTCGTATACGCCGGTCAAGCACATCCCAAACATGCTCAATGGGTGACATGTCCGGTGAGTATGCTGGCCATGCAAGAACTGGGACATTTTCAGCTTCCAAGAATTGTGTACAGATCCTTGCAACATGGGGCCGTGCATTATCTTGCTGAAACATGAGGTGATGTTCATGGATGTATGGCACAACAATGGGCCTCAGGATCTCATCACGGTATCTCTGTGCATTCAAAATGCCATCAATAAAATGCACCTGTGTTCTTCGTCCATAACAGATGCCTGCCCATACCATAACCCCACCACCACCATGGGCCACTCGATCCACAACATTGACATCAGCAAAGCGCTCACCCACACGACGCCACACACGCTGTCTGCCATCTGCCCTGAACAATGTAAACCGAGATTCATCCGTGAAGAGAACACCTCTCCAACGTGCCAGACGCCATCGAATGTGAGCATTTGCCCACTCAAGTCTGTTACGGCGACGATCTGGAGTCAGGTTAAGACCCCGATGAGGACGACGAGCATGCAGTTGAGCTTCCCTGAGACGGTTTCTGACAGTTTGTGCAGAAATTCTTTGGTTATGCAAACCAATTGTTTCAGCAGCTGTCTGAGTAGCTGGTCTCAGACGATCTTGGAGGTGAACCTGCTGGATGTGGAGGTCCTGGGCTGGTGTGGTTACACGTGGTCTGCGGTTGTGAGGCCGGTTGGATGTACTGCCATATTCTCTGAAACGCCTTTGGAGACGGCTTATGGTGGAGAAATGAACATTCAATGCCCGAGCAACAGATCTGGTTGACATTCCTGCTGTCAGCATGCCAATTGCACGCTCCCTCAATGCTTGCGCCATCTGTGGCATTTTGCTGTGAGACAAAACTGCACATTTCAGAGTGGCCTTTTATTGTGGGCAGTATAAGGTACACCTGTGCACTAATCATGGTGTCTGATGAGCATCTTGATGTGGCACACCTGTGAGGTGGGATGGATTGTCTCAGCAAAGCAAAAGTGCTCACTATCACACATTTAGACAGATTTATGAACAATGTTTGAGAGAAATGGTAATATTGTGTATCTGGAATGAATTTTAGATCTTTGAGTCCATCTCATGACAAATGGGAGCAAAAACAAAAGTGTTGCGTTTATATTTTTGTTGAGTATATATATATATTTTATACATACAAATAAAGTTATAATTATTATTGACTAGCAAAAACGTGCTGGTTCATCATATCTATGACACCCATTAAATTTGAGCAAAAGAGAAATGTCAGGTTGAAGTTTGTAGACTTTGTAAACAGTTTGTTGATGCTCTACAGAAAGCTAATGTTCTCATCCATTAGTATTTTTCATTTTTTAGAAAGTAACTATAATACTTTTATTTTGAAATAAACACTTTGTTTTGTTAGCATGCTATTTCCCAGCCCTACTTCTATGTCCAAATACCCACAGTGCCAACTCAAGTTTTTCATCCTTTGTCCAGCCGTCAGTGTAAACATCACAGAGTTATATAAGAACTTTACAACAGTCTCACACCAGTTCAAAAGGAGCCATGTTGATGCCTCAGAGCAAACGTGCCTGAGGCTAAAGAGCAAAGGAAGGCAGTTCTTCAAAAAGAGAAAGGAAACACTTCAAGGGACAGGAAATGGTTTCTTCAGGATGACCTCTGTGCTCATAATGCTAAATGCGTATCTCTGGTTGGCAGACGTTTCCTTGCATTGGTAGTGTCACCAAACTTCCAATGTCAATGCTAAAATTAGGGCAATGAGTTATGAGTTGATATGCAGATTATTTAGTTGCATCGTAATGTGTTTTTTTTTTAGCTTTTTACAGGCACTCACAAAAGCAAAAGCTGTGCACAGTTCATGGTAAACATATTACTTGCATTAGATAACCAGACATTTGAATAGTTTAGTGGGCATTTAGAACCAGTGACAAAACATTGTAAGGAAGCGGCGTCTCCAGTGTGTGCTTGTATGTGTGTGTGTGTGTGTGTGTGTGTGTGTGTGTGTGTTTGTGTGTGTGTGTGTGTAAATACTCTCCTATAACAGACTCCACATGTAATTCAATCCTCCAGCTGCCAGCATCTGGTTTGGTAACTCTGTACTCACCCCGAGCATGTTTTCGTCTTCCCAGTTTCAATGACACTAAGAGTTCTTTCTCAACAACAAAAAAGTCTGCCTGCGCTTTCCTCTCTATAGAGAGCTTTATCTCTCTCCTTGAAATGTATTCTCACTCACAATCAAAGAGGTATTGAGCAAATGCCAGAATCTTAATGTTTGTCTTTAATGCAGACAAAAATCATTCTGCCCTTTTCTCATAAACAGGCTATTCCTGTGATCTCATCATGACTGCACCAAAGAGTCATAAATGTGTAAAAGACTTGGCAGTTATAGCACCAAGCCTTGGAGTCAAGTTGGGGAATTATGGGCTGAGTAAAACTGCTAAGATCACCACTGATTCAGGATGTACAGCATTTATCCTCCATATGACAGGAAAATGAGACCGCAGCATTAAGAGGCTGCAGAGGAAGAGATGATTTGTGTGTTTGGAGTCATGGAGTGAATTAAATACTAAAGTTTAATGTCAGTTTGTGAAGTGAAGTAACCTCATACAATCACAATCCAGTTAATTTGCTGCCTGTTTATTATTTATATCAGGACAAGTTGTGATTTTGTTGATCCATCAATCATGGCAGTCATTCTGTCTTAAGGGACTTGAGTTCAAGTCCTGGAACAGATTAAGTCCCCAAATTGGCCTGGTTGTTAAAGAGTTGCAAGTCCTCTTCCTGAGTACTTCAGAGGTGCCAATGAGCAAGGCACTGAACCCCCCACCAGCTGTGAGCAGCCCCCTCACTCTGAAACCTCTCCAGTAATACTTGTGCATAGAATCATGTCCGTGTATTTAGGCCTATGTGTGTGTAGCATGACATTAAAGACTGTATAAATGTATTTTTTTAATAGAGTTTAATTTATTTATTTTGTATTAACACAGCACTGTTCCATTGTACTGGCTCTGACGTTACTTAATGACAGCTCAGATTACACTTCTGTCACTATGCCTATGTGTTGACATGTCACAGATTGTTTTATTTCACAATGAAATTGGACTTGTGATCTGGCAGCAAAATATCCTTGTGAAGTAAAGCTTGGCTCAGAGTGCATGATAATCGGGCCGATTCCTCCTTACAGAATAGAATAGAGCTGAGTATTTAACCAGATTATCTGGTAGCGTGAGTGGTACAAAGATCAAATATCAGTGTCCCCAATCTGCTGTCAGATTATTTTAGGAGAAAAGTAATGATTGGACAGTAGATGGCGACCGAGGGCAGGATGTAACTGTAGTGTATGTGACAATTAAAATCTTGCTTATAGCTGCCATGGAAGAACATACAATCACTGTTGTTCACTTTCCCTCTTTTCACAAAGCATTATAATCGCAAACTTCACATCATTTTTTTTGTTGGTCTGATAGCTGGAGAGGTACCAGACCACTTCTCGAGCACTACCGAGGTGTCTTTGAGCAAGGCACCCAACCCCCACCAGCTCAGGGGGCGCTTCCAGTAGAGCCAGCCACACTCTGGCATCTCTCCATTAATGCTTGTCCCCAAGTTCTGCTTGTGCACTTGTGTGATTGAGGCGTGAGAAGCATGTCTCTACAATAACAGAGTGCAAACCACAATTTCCCCCCAGGGGATTGATGAAGTATAAAAAGTAAAAAAAAAAGAATTATTAATTACTGTCAGGGCTGAAGACAAATTCAACTGAAGTCTTAAAAAGTGTATCTGGAGAAAATTACCTACCCTGCCTTTAAGGGAGAAAAGTGGGTTTGTGATCAGACATGCTTCTCAGTTCAGAAGTTTTGTGCACGTGAAATGATGTTCATTCCATCTTGAAGAGAGAAAGTTAATGTCAAGTGGTGTTATGCATCATCAATTTGGCTGAAAAGTGGTATGTCTTTACACTTGTGAGGGTAGCGGACAGGGTTCTTGTCTCGCACATGTGTTTATTCCATCTGGCCCCGCTCTCTCATGTCTGAGTGGTGATGTCATGAAATAAGAGGTTCATACTCTGGGTCAAGACTTTGGATAATAGTTGTGTGTGGGCTGGATGAGAGAAATTACACATAAACACCTCATGATCAAAATTACTCTCCGAGAAACAAAATGACTAATATCAGACCACAGACAAGTCTTGACATTTGTTCTGAAAGTGGGATGTACTAAATAAACAGCCAAAGTTTATGACATGTGTGGAAACAGTGAGAGCAACCGTTGGGAGGAAAGGAGTGGCTTCTGAATCTACATGTAAAGATGTGAATTCACGGGCTGCAGCTACAATACAAAACATTTCTAAGAGACTGAAATGTGGGTTTTCATCATACAAAAAAGGCTTTTAAATTTCAAATAGAAATAGTGATAGGTCTGGTAGCTCTCAATTACTGTCCCATTGTTGCTTTATAGATGGAAACAGAATAGGCTTCACATACCAATCATATGTAAATGCCCTCATCTCATTAAAATTATAATTCTTGTGAATGGTTGTTAACTTGACAGCCTGAGGTAACACTTTTTTAAAGCTTTTTAAAATCAAATAAAAACAACCTATGTTGTAAAAAAAACACAGAATAACACGTCAGTAGATAAAGTGCGGATCTAATTTTATTGAGCAGATATAGTCTCCAAATAACATTGACAATAAAATGTGACATGAGTAAGGTTAATGTGACCTTGCCTTCAGATTGTGTTGTCAGAGCTAATTCACACAGCTTGACTGGGAGTCTGTAGTTTTCAAATCGTGTAAAAGGCTCCTTTAAAGGCCTTCTGGCTTTGCTCTTCAAGACCCACAGAAAGTATTTATGCTCTGACTTGAGGAAATATATTGAAAGTGGTGTTAGTTAAAAGCCTTTAAATTCTCGTCATCAGCTGCTCATGTGGCAAAGACAAAACTTCATTTCTCCCAAATAAAGAAAAAAGTTTCAACACACCCCAAACTGCTCAACAGCGTAAACATGACTGTTGAGGAAACGGCTTTGTCCTTAAGTGCAGTCGTCAGCAGATTCAAGTTACTCGTGATGACGTGACTGCAAAGGATGCTGTTGCTTTTACAACAGAACCATATAGAACAATGGTCTCAAAGAAGCAGGCTGACACAAGGGACAGAGTTCGATAAAAGGCAGAGTTTATGGTGTGTTGCATTGAGATCTCGGGGCTGAAAATGACGTCACATCGGAGTTAATGGTGCTCCAGTGAGTTGGCAACAAGTTGGACAAGTAACGTAGACGCCTCAAGAAGTACCTTTGTTTTGTACAAGGCGATAACAGCACACTCATCTACACGCGAAAATAACATGAAAGCATGTTCTCAGATAGAATTTCTATTAAAGACAATGGTACAGTTTAGATGTTACTGTGAATGCATGTAGCAGTCATGTTGGATTTTAACTTGGTTTACTGAGGGTGCAGTCACACTGGCAATCTGTACCATGCCCAAGCACACTTCAACAGTAAAGCCCAGTTTATTGGACTAGTGTGACTGCTCCGCACCGTAAAACATATTTTATTAATTGTATGTCAATCAAAGACTGCAAAGTAGTTCTTCCACTTCACTTGTCAATCTTAAATCCAAAGAGCACATGATCAATTTAATTGTGTGTTTCTTGTCTGTCTACTTCCTTCCCCTCTTAAGTGCAGGACAACCATTATCTTTAAATGCACGTTTTTACAAAATGAGGAATAGAAGCTTTCAGAAAAAAGGTTTTGCCATGTGAGCTAACATCTACACTTGTAAATAAACTTGAACTAAAGTGCCATTTTTTATTAAAAGACTCCCCAATTCAAAACAGATTAAATCTGTGCAGTTGTTCCACTCTGTCAGAAGTAGTTATATGCTAATACATCAACATGTCACATGTAATGGGAGTAAACTGCAGTTTAAAAGATCTTATAGCTGATGTTTTCAATCATCCCTGATTTCACAGGGTCCTACCACCCTCATTTGCCCTACTTCCTGATACAATTCATGCATTCTTGACAAGAAAACTCAATAATTCATCATATTTTATTTGATGCTGTGATTTATTAGTGCATGAATCAGATCACTTATTCCTCTGTGTGACTCACAAAGAATATCGCTCAATGAAATACACAGATCATAAAAAATCTGAAATGTTCTGTCTTACGTCACTGCTGGTCATTGACCAAGGGAGGGTCTCTGTCTGGTGGTTCAGACCAAAACATGACAAAAAAACCCTGCTGCTGTGGTCAGACATGAGTTTAGACTGTCTCAGATTATGAGCAAGCTGTTTCTCACCAGCAGGATTAATATGTGAATAATGTATCCCTTTATTAATGTTTTTTAGTTTTCACGTGTTTCTAAAAAAAGTGGTCCATAAAAACTGAAAGAAAGATTTATAGTAGCAGCTGTGTTTTCTGAGGTAAGGATTTATGATATTACTGCCCCCTCATTGTTTTTGGACAGGCATCACAATAGTGGAAGAGTTTTAAGAATGAACTCAGACCTTTCTGTTGAATGAGCCATGAAAGAAGACACAATGACTATCCACTGCTTGACAAGTAGTCTGTCCCAGTAGACTAAACTCCTCATCGTGAGAATGTTTGGTTTTACTAACACAAACAAGGTACTCTCCTCAATGAATAGATCAACTTGGAAGCTTTATGTGGAAAGAAACATGAGAAACCCAGGATGTGATTTTGTTTTTTCAATTCCAGTCCTACTCATAGGTTTCCTTTTTCGAAAAGAATTAAGGATGCTGCGGGAGATCCTTGTAGCAGATTTCTATTTAGTCTGTCTGGTTCTGCTTAAGGTTTCTTCCTGATTAAAGGATGTTTTGTTCTTGACACTGTTGCCAAGTGCTTACTCATTGTGGTGGTTGCTCTTTAATAAAGAGTATGTATCACACTGTTCTTGTTGTCTTTTTGGAACCATAAAGATGAGAAACATCAACTGATGTAAAGCTTGTTACGACAGTTAATAACAATAATTTAATTATAAAAGAAATCCTCTTTAGTGGTATCTTCTGTCTTCTTAATTTATATGATATTCTTGAACTTAATTTTGTATCCACTCTAGATTGACGACTCGACAATGACATTGATACACATCCACGTCCATGCGCGCATGGTAAACTACAGCGTCGCACCACCGTCACTCGTTTCCTTGACTTTGTGATGATGCACTTCCTGTCTCCTGATTACGTGACTACAGAAGTGTTACAGAATTACAACAACTCTTGATACAACTCATGATATGGGAATAATCAAAGTAAATATTAATCAACATTACCAAGATAAGCACAAACATATTCTCTGCTATAAAGTAGCAAAATATAATCCAAACAATGATTAAAGTTACAAGGCTACTGGAAAATGGTGCTTACATGTGTCCTTCACTTTAACTACATAATACTCTTTGTAAAAGCAGCTAGCTAAAACTATATATATATATAATATATAATATATTATTCAAATCTGCATTTGTGTGTATTGTGTTTTCTAAGGAATTAAGTAGATTGCTTCATGTTAAAATCAACAAAACACCCATTGCAAAGTAGGGATGATATCCTCTTAGGTTTCGAAACATGTTCCAGACATTTAATTGCCCATTAATGCTGCTTAAGGCACAAAAACAGTCTCTCATGATGCGTCATCATTATTTTTTTTAGGTTATTCTTACTTTTAGTCGTTGCACTTAACTTTAATTTTCAACACATTGCCTTTTTATTAAAGACTGACGTCAATGATGTAGTATGAAAACACAAACTAGTACAGGCTGCTTTTGATATGGGATCAGCGACCTTGTTACTTCTAAAGCCCAAAGTTTAATCCATGAACATCATGAGCTGCATATTTAAATCATGATACATTTATAAAGACACATTTTTTTGGTATTGATGTTCAGGACCTTCTTTGCACGTACTGCTTGAGTGTCTGTGTAAAGGAGTGTTGCTTAACAGAGAAAGGCAGAGTTGTTGTCTCTTTTGCAGGCTTATACGCAAAACTCAAGTAAAGCTATTATAGAGAAACAAAGGTGTTGGTGTTATATGCAACACCACTGGCAAGATTACGCAAACAATGGTGACGTGACAGTAAACTGAAAACATCTCATCAACTGCCTCCTACTAAACATGTATTCAATGCTAAGTCATGCAGCACATGAGGTTTCAGGACAATGCTGTTTGTGGACTTAAAGAGCAAAAAAAAGTCATCCATTCTCTGAATGAATTCAGTCAGAGCTCATAACAGCTAAAGGGTTAATGCAAACTACATCTGAAGTGGTTTATTAATGTCTCTGACTTTCTATACTATTGTCCCTATACATCCAGTCAGTGTGTCAAATGTAAATATTAAGTCATACTATTCTTTCCATTGTGTAAACTGGGGTGTTAGTTGTTCTTGTATGAGGTCAATATGGAGTTCATTCTAAGATGGGGGTTGTACTGATTCCATTGGATGAAAAAAAAATAGAGTTTCCAGGTCACTGAACCAATCTCAGTCTTCATTCAAAGAGTCTTTTCTTTCTCTGTGTTCGCTGACATATTGGACTATTGCCCATGGAATTTTTAACTGTATATGTAATATACATATACATGTTTCTATGGCGAAAAAAGAGCTAGCCTTCTGAGCTCGATAGATTCAGCTCATTGAAAACACAAAACTTCTTGCGATGTGTCAAATACATGTGAACTCCAGTCCATTTCACATTTGCCCCACCAGAAAACTAGATCTCTGCATCACTGCCTTGATTGGGGTCCCTGGGCAAAATCTCTCTAAATCTAAAGACCAAACCTCATTCACAGACTGACACTCCTTCCATTACACAGATCCAAACCTGCTCTTTTTAGATAAGTTTGCCAAGGGGCATGCAGCAGGTGCAGTTGTCATTCTGCCCCATTTTATGAATTATTATCTAAAAGGGAAAGCCATATATCACTGTTAATTAAACCTGAGTTTACCACCTTTTCCCCATTTTATTTAATATTATCACATAAATACAAATCACTTTAGGCATATAAAGATTCAGAAGCGTATGTTAACAGATAAGAAAGATTTGCAACTATGATAAATGTTTATGGATATCTTTCCAACTATTGGACAGATCTCCAGCATACGTTATTTTGTTTTACCATTACCATTTTGTTGAATACCATTGTTTGCTAAAAGCGTGAGGCAGTAAAAACGACAACAGCACCAACACAGTCTTACACACTGACAAAGATAATTATGGCAAAACAGAAGACATTTTGAAAAACAGGTTGAAAAGAATGGACTTGTGAATGGTTAATTTACAAACAAAATTAGCCATTAGTAAGTCAACGTACTGAGTCATTGTTGGTACAAAAACAGCTCAAAGGAAAGTGGATGTTGGACTTATGTATTTAGAGTCTTGGAAACCGTGAATGATTTCTTTGCATTACCACCAACTAGGTCCTATAAATTGGACCTAACCCTCTCCTTTACCTCTGGGCATTTTGCACCCCTTCCACCCTTCTTTCTTTCGTCTTGGATCCACAGGGGCCTAAGGGGAGGTTTCTGTCTGGGAACTACGGTCGATCCCCTATAAATTAAGCTTCTCTTAACTGGTGACTGAGCGTTAAACATCACATCATTTAAAATTATCATTATAAATGCTATAAATAGCATTGCATTGATGGTGTGGTCCTTGATAGTGCCACAGCGCCAAGATCTTGAAGTGGCATGTAGCATGCCTTTTCAAGAGTACAAGCATGCTGGCTTTTTTGTGGTATGTTGATTTTTACTGCAAAAGTGTGCTTGGTTTAACAACATGGCAACAACATGGTATCGTAAAGCAAGACCACTGGTATAAATTTACATATGCAACATGGTGGGGGGCAAGTGGTAAATGGCGCTGGCCCCCTGGTGGCATGCCATCAGCTACGACTGATACAGCTGTATTTATGGTGCCATGTCGCTAAACCAAACGCATATGTTGCTGTAAAACTGGCATGCGAGGAACAACACCAACTTGCATGTACCCAGAAAGTAGCATGTAACATGTCGCTTTACCTGAGAGTGAATGTTGTGTTTGAAGCTGGATTTGTTCATCTAAACAGTTACACCTAACATGTGTCAAATATTCAATTAGCAAACAATAAAATAATGAATGGAATAAATTGAATACACAAAAACATTCTGTTTGCAAATATTGAATGTTTTTTGTTTCCTGAAAACCAAATACAAACCACAATCTTCTATAGAACAGCTTTGCCCCATTTGTTGTTGACCTATATTGGTTTTGCACTGGGCGTTAACGTGGAGTAACTTGAACTGGTCCCTCTGTGAACAAGAGTCATATAGTACACTTTAGATTGTAGAGTCTCCAGAGGAGGTAAAAACTCAGAAAAAAGGGACCTTTTATCAGAGAAAACCAGACAGCTTGAGCTGTTCAGACAAACATAAAGACTTTCCTCTGTTTCAGGTATAAAAAAAAAACCACGCCACCAGTGTGTGGGTTGGAATAACATTTCCATTTCTCTGTGAGGGAACAGACATGCTCTTTTAAGGATTGACATTAAAGGCTCCAAAATATCCTAAAAGGCACTGCGGCTGATCTTAATGAAGACTTGGGTTTGGAATATATATGCTGTGGTTCTGGTTGTTGTGAATCATACTGAGTGTAATGCAAACCAGGAAATCCAACCCAAAGCCTCTGGCTACTTGGCACGCCTTCCATTGACTGAAAAAGATCTTGGATTTAGAAATAACAAGAACATACGTCATCATATGTCGAAAAAAAAAGAGAGAAAAAAAAAACCTCACAGCCACAAAATGTGTTCTTCTGATGTCCCATCACAGAAGCCTATAGTAATTGTAGAGTCAACAGAGGAACAGTGTAAGTAAATAAGTACCCTAAATTTGCAAAAATAATGCAAAAGATAATATGTTAGCTGACTTAAAAAGTCCAGTGTTAGAAACCCTTTGTATATAAAAACAACCTGCTGTCCTATACTGCATGTCTGAGAGTAAGAGTGAAGAAATGACTAAATACATACATGTTTAATAAGTGAAGGAATAAAACTAGAAAATGAACGTTTTTTTCAGGCCAATGTAAACATTTTAAAAAGTTAATGTGTTTTTTTTAAACCAGATGCTTACTCATTGTGAGTGTGCCTTTCCCTTAAAGGTGAGTCAGATTCCATGCACGGGTAAACTTGATCAATAGAGTTTAATTCTCAGTATTAGGAAGGGCTGGGAATCACGAGAGGATCTGATTAGGATTTCAAACATTAAACTCCATGCCGGGTGCACGCCCCCCCCCCCCCCCCCCCCCCCCCCCCCCCCCCCCCCCCACACACACACACACACACACACACACAAACAAACACACACACACATCATACTGGTTGCAAATAATCTATAGTCGTGCACCAATATCATGGAATGGAGGGAAAGGTTAAAACCTCCTCCCTCTCCCACAAGCCAAATTCTCCTGATTATATTCTGCTGTTTTTTGACTTTCTGCAGAAGAAATATTAGGGATAAATAAGAGAGAAAAAGTCTGCTGTTTGCATTCACGCGTACAGCCACTTGACCCTAGTTCGCCAAAATCGATAAAGACCGAAAGTTTCTTAGAGGAGCTTTAAACAAATTATTTTTAATTTATTTATTTAACCAGGAAGAAAAAACTCATTGAGATAAGAAATCTCTTTTTGTCCTGGACAAAACAAGCAGCAACACAAGTAACACAAGTTTCAGACAGACAACCAGCAGCCAACAATACAAACACAAAATGATCTTATCTTTATTAAGCTTTTCTGTACATTAAAAACTTTTCTGTTTCTGTAGTGTGTTGGGTGCAACTCCGGCATCAGCAATTCTTTTGTATAAACCTCCTTTGTAAACTTTAGACGCCCAAAACTGTTTGAATGGATTAAAAACGCCACTTGGCTTGTTCAACATTGGATTAGTCATTTCTCAGAAAGAGGAATGCTTAATCATAGCTGCATACACATATCCTGAACTCTCATAATTCTTGCGGTGGTTTGGAATATCTGCTTATAAAAAATATGAAACATGTGCGATTTGCTTTTCCGAGGGACCTTGACCACTAAACTTACTTCCTTTTATCATGAGCTCCAAGCAAATTCACTGAACACGAAAGTAAAAACCGTTAGGTTCATTTTCAAAGACAAGCCATCTAAGTTATGATTATTTAAGACAATCATTTGTTACAGTGAACACCAAAATATACAACAACAGCAATTACAATGCACTCAAGGCTAAACTGGCACCATAAAAACAGCCTATCAAAATTCTCTGTGGTTGCAGCTCAAATGTAAAGTAGAGCCAGAGGGATATGACTGACTGTGACATCCTAAAAGTGCTGAGTCAGAGTCTTTTCACTTCCAACCGTCCAGGTAATAATTTCCTGCTTGTCCTTGTAAATGGTGTTTAATGTTCATTGGAACTCTTACAAAACGTCAGGGATAATTTATGAACGGTAAAACACATTTTTAAAGATTTCTCTTAAGCTGTGCTTCAATGTCAGATAGAAATATGAGGAACTAAAGGAAGAAGGACAGAACTACTACTAAGGAAGTTCGTAACTACATTCAACACTGACTTTTAAAAAAAAGAAACAACTATTGACCTGCATTATATGGTGTATCAAAGGCTAAATGGGAGTTACCATTGACACACCAATAAAGATATTGACTGACAAGAAGGAGTGTACACTGGCTACTGTTTTCCCATCTAACTTAACACCCCTTTACAGGGCCTCTCTGTGGTGTGTTCACAACCTAATCTCCAGCAATCAAGCAGACAAAAACAAAGCAAATAGAGCAGGCTGGGTTGACGGGAGGATTGTCTGGGTGGTCCCATTTCAAACTGACAGCTCAGTCATAGAGCAAACAGCCTGGATTGTGTGCTGGACTTGTTTTTAAATGTGTAACTGGACTCAGGTGTTGTAGCTGCAGAAATGTTTAAATTAAGACCTTGCATGTTGCTTTTGGAAAGGGAGATTGTAAGAGTCAGCACATTGTTGGAGCTTTCAGGCTAACCCTACCTATCATCAATATTTAGTTTACACCACACAAACATGCACCTGCTTTGCTAAAGTGTCTTTGGAAAGAGTTGCAGGGGTCAACATCCTCTGCAATCGCACTTGAATATAATGATATTGCACATACTTTGAAACAAGCTAACAGTTAGCATGCTAACTAAGTGAGAGTTCAAACTCCTACTTGACTACTCTTTTCATTAAACAAATTTTAGGCCTTATCCCATCAGATGGCAAAGTGCTTCCACAACACTAAATTGTTGTTAAAAAACGCACACACTGGGACACCAATAAGGCTACAAAGGGGTAGCCTAATGGCAGCAGGACATTTTAAAGTGCTGTTATAGAATCCAAATCTGTAAAGGTTTGGTGAGTGTATTATTTGGTGTTGCACCACTGCGTGACGATATTTTTCCAAATACAACAAACTTATACTAATTATTTAGCCAATCTTAAATCCTAAACAGTTTGAATTGTAACAGGAATTGTAATTGGATAGCAGCCCCTCGCAAAATCCCTCTTTTCAACTCGACCAGAGGAAACAAACATTTATAGTGTCATTGGGCTGAAAGCTAGTGGTCAGCCCAGAAAAGCTGTGAAGACGCTGACTCCATAGCATACAGAAACTGAAGATTATAACCTTAAAAAGGTTAAAGTAAATACAGTCATGTAACAAATCTTACAAACAGTGCTCTGTTTCATCAAGACTGCAAAGCACCAGGCCTTGAAATGTGTTCTAATGCGATAAAAATGTGTATTAGCTTGCTTTGAAAATGTAAGTTATAAATAAAGCTACCATGGAAAGGAATAACAGGAAATATGCAATCGCTACATGGGACTATAAAAGCCGCCTTGTCTTCTACAATGGATGTGTCATGTGTTAAAGTCTTGCACAAGTAATTCATTTCCTAAGTTATGTATCTGCAGAGGAAAAACCAGCCTCAGATTCTGAAGCTTTTCACTCAAAAAATGTGTCCTACAAGTTTTCACCTTTGTTGTTTCATCTTGTCACCATGATTAGCGTAAATATTTAATCCCTTGTTTAATTGATTCACATATTGACAACTATTTACTTGTTGTTTTTTTACTGGTTAAAAAGAGCACACTCAATGACTGAGGGAAAAGGAAAGACATGCAGGTCTGTCAGGCTACAATATCCTGATTAAAGCAGCCTGCAGTCTGACAGATGGGCAAAAACAACAGTCTAAAATAGAAAAGGCAGAGTTATATTAGGAAACATTTGACTTCAGTTAGCACTGAGAGCAGGTAGAAGGGTGCCTTGGGGTCACTGGGATTCACCAGTGAGGAAGGAAGTCTTGTGGTGATGGCAGCCAAACTCTGTTTAACATCTGTGGTGGGAGGAGTCTTTAAAATACACTTATCTAACAACAGCCACATCTAACATGGATGTTAGAGTCAAGTCTTGATCAAAATCTTGACAGTCATCACTAATGATAGCAGACTTTCTTAGTAATGTATTAACCCCCACAACACTTTAATACCTCTCTGATGGAGTTGTACATTTCTAATTTCTATAATAAGCTGGCCACATGATAAAACATAATGGAAAGCAATTTCCAGTAACCATTAAAATTCAATACTTCTGACTGTGCTGTAAATGCTGAAGATTCCTGGGTCATTTGAGAATAATGTAATATTTAACTACTGTTAAAAGAAAAGAAAAAAAACCTCACTGGCTTTTCGTTAATCACTCACAATGTTCTTGTGAGTGTTAATTACATCCCCCTCACTATTGTTTCTTCACAGCTGCTGTATTGACATGAACAGTACTGTAAGTTATGTCATACTCATTGTGTCACACTGTGCGCTTCCTCTTTTGATCTTGATCTTTGTTTCTCGTGCTTTAGTAGTGGCTACTTTTTTCAAATGACTTTTAATGATGTTTTTTTAAATGCTCTTTGACAATGAAATAATGTGACTTTAAATTACTTAGAAAATGTTTCTACAACTCAGTGTTGCAGTCTCATCAGACATCCAAATAGGCTTACTTAAAGAAACTTAAAATTCCCAAATTGATGATGATTAACACTCAAAGCTCTCCACTCTCTCTCTCAGGCCATATACTGAATCTCCTCCCCGATAAGTTAACTAAGCTTTTATTTTACAGAGAAAATGTTAATTGGTTTGAAAAGTTGTCCAACACTACTATAAAAAAAAAAAATCCAAAACATTTTTTCCAACCTATGTTTAGTCCCAGTGAGGTCTGTGGTGAACTCATGGGTCAAGGTGGCTGCTGCCCCCTCCTGGACAAATTCAGTACAATTGATGGAAGGAATGGAGATTATGAAGGAACAAAGAAAAATGTAATCCTCATTTTGTGCAGGACAACAATGAATACAAAAACATTTATAAAGATTTGAAGTTGTCCTTTTGGATCTGCTCAAGTCATCTAGTGGAATCTATTTATATTAGTATCACCTTAGACTGAAGTCAAGGCAGATTTGTCAGTCATGTTTTCGCGGTTTGATTTATTTTTATGTAAAGCACTTTGCATCATTGTATGAAAAGTGCTATACAAATAAAGTTTGATTGATTGATCAGATCCCCCACCCTGCTTCAAAATGACTGTGGCACACAAAAAAAGCAAAGGAAAAGCAAAAACAACTTGTTAGATTTTAAAGTGAGACGGATGTTACACCAAAGATGTTGTGACACCAAAGGGTCCGGCTTCTGTAAGTGGCACAAAGGTAAAAGGCCTCACTTACTTCTGTAAGTACTTTTCTCTGGCTGTTTTAATGTTTGTTTTCTTTCATGCTCCCTTTGTACATTTTGTGTTTTTTATTATTTCTTATTCTTGACTTTTTTTAAATTTCATTTTATGTATTGGGATTGGCTTCTTATATTTTATTTTATTTATGTTCATGTTATTTTTTTAGCCTTGTTTTTTCTTTCGCACCAATCTACCAAGACAAATTCCTTGTATATGTAAATGTACTTGGCAATAAAAAACGATTCTGATTCTAAATTTATTAGTAAATAATAAACCAGAATGACAACATCATGTGCTCTGTCGAAAAAAGAAATGCAATCCTCCATAGAGTTTTATTTTGTATTAGTTTTCAAGGGAAGAATAAGTTTGAGTATCACTTTTAGCTGCACTGCACTCCAGCAGTTATGATAGCAACAAGGTCATTTCACACCTGATTTTATTTCATAGCTAAACCTCTCTCATACACCACAACACTTAAAAAGTTAAACAGACTCTACAAGTTCACCAGCTGAAAATCTGATCAAAACCTGTTTGATCAAAACCGAGATATAGAAAGAAGAACTTTTTTGTTTTTGTTGCAGATTGCCTAAGACAGATCATATCTGTGTTTTGCTCATACTTCCTTAGTGATACTTCTTCTTCTTCAAAACAGCTTCTACGAAGCCAAATATACAAAACACTCTGCCAAAAAGTGTCATCCTTGTTAAGCTTTGTGTACATCTAGTCATAAGGATGAAGCTCCAACTTTTTGTTGTAAGTGTTCTGAAGTATCTGGTTCTCACTAATCAAGAAGGATCAAAAGAGGAAGAGGTAAATCATTTTAATTCTGAATCTTTATCATTTCAAAGTTGCAGCTGACTATAAAAGACCTATATGAATGTAGTGATAAAAAAGTAATCAATGTTATTTTATTTCTTTCTAACTGTAAATGGGATATCATGAAATAATTATTGATAATTATTTTGTCTCAAATGATGATATTAGGCAAACACACACTAACCCTAAAACTGTGTGTGAGTACTTGAAACTGAGAAATTTGATGACAGAAAGCTGCAGTCCAGGAGCTTAAGTCTAATGAAGGTTTCAAATTAACCCCATTTATTTACCTATTCCATTTATTTGTGTTATGGATACATATTGTTATTTCTAGTCAATTCAGAATTGGATTAATTGGCTAGTATGTAAAAGAGACACAAAGTGTCATTCAGATTTATTTATCTTAGCTCTTCCATCTCGCGACGTTCTAGTATAGTTTCTTAAAATTACTATATTGGTTTTATAATTATCTTGTGAAATGTCAAAATGCCTGTGTAAAGCACTTTGAGTTGCCTGGTGTCTGAGAGGTGCTATATAAATAAACTTAACTTACCTTATCTTACAGGTGAAGCTTTTCCAGTGCTCCAATAAATAGGACCTTTATTTAAACTAAACTCTGCTCTGGGAGATATATTGCTTTTAAAATAAAATTAGTTAACTCAGAGGGGCAGTGTACTTCCTTCAGCTTGTGTGTAACAGTGCAGTATTTAAGTGATTATAGGCACTGCAACAGGAGATGTAATGTTCTAAATAATATGTTTCACCCAGTGTAATTTTATGTTATGGTTTCTACATTTGCTTTTCAGTTTCAGTCTTAAAAGTTGTCGTCCTAAAAAAAGAGTTTAAGTCAGTAATTGTTTTTACATATTTGCTTTTTAACAAGTTGCATGAAATTGTAAATAGATCCTTTGACTTGTTGTCTTCTTACTGAAAGCTCTTGTGAGGATCTTTTGGTTTTTGTCTATGTCAGCGCCCTCTTTGGACAAACTGTACTGATCTCTTTGCTGATCTTGTTACATGTGTTAAGCCTCATTTTCTGATTAAAACTCATATCCAACCTTCTTTGAAAACATTTCTGCAGCATGCAGTTTACCTCCTCGTCTGAACACGACCCAATGGCATCAGTCACAGGCATTAATAATAAGTAGTTACTACCAATCTGCTTCCTTAAAGGCTTGTTTTCTTTCGTTGGTTGATCAGTGTTTTATCACTACACAGGCTCAAAGCGCCTCACAGGAGCGTTAAGACACAAGCTGTAGCCAGTCCATACATCTGAAACATTAAATAGAATCATGTTGTAATTGTTGTTGTATTGTTTTACAATCACATAGCCTAACTCTGTTACCTTTCCACTGAACTTTAACAAACTGAAAGGATTTTGTTTTTGTAGGTGGATGACGTCATCGATGACCTATCTTGGTTATTCAACGATACAACCACTGCGTATGAGGATGTGTCCTTTCCTCCCTGCAGTGACACTTTGCCTGGATTTAACAGTGTGGGAATAACCATCACCTACATTGTTGTCTTTGTCTTCAGCTTGGTCGGTAACAGTGTAGTTGTCTACGTCGTTTGCTATATGAAGACAAATCGAGCAAGCACGGACATCTACTTGATGAACCTGGCGATGGCAGATCTTCTCTTCACTCTGACCCTCCCCTTCTGGGCGGTCGATGCTCATTCCGGTTGGATCTTTGGCACAGTCTCATGCAAATTCCTATCAGGCTTTCAGGAGGCCTCCGTATACAGTGGTGTCCTCCTGCTGGCGTGCATCAGCGTGGACCGCCATTTTGCCATTGTGAGGGCTACACGTGTAATATCCTCCCATCACATGTTGGTGAAAGCGGTATGCTGCGTGGTGTGGCTGGTGGCTGGATTACTCTCCTTACCTGTGGTAATACATCGGGAGAGCTTGCCAGTTAAAGGACTTGGCCGGTTCATATGCTATGAAAACATAACAGGCGAAAGCAGCAACATGTGGCGTGTTGGCATTCGCGTTATGCGTCACACAGTGGGATTTTTCCTGCCACTTGTAGTGATGGCCGTCTGCTACAGCTGGACTATGGTGACATTGTGCCACACACAAAATCAACAAAAGCACAAGGCCATGCGTGTCATCCTGGCAGTGGTGGCAGCATTTGTCCTATGCTGGCTGCCATACAATGTCACAATACTGATTGACACACTCATTAAAGGTGGATCGCTGAAAGTGGAGACGTGTGAAACTCGCTATAGAGTTATGGCCGTTCTGAAAGTGACCCAAGTGTGGGCCTTCCTGCACTGTGCAGTTAATCCAGTACTGTACGCCTTCATTGGAGAGAAGTTTCGTAATGAGTTGCTGTCAGCCCTTTACAAACATGGTCTGATCAGCAGGAGGATCCTAATGTCCTTCAGAACGGGCTCAGTCAACAGCGGAGGGAGTAACAGATCTAGAAACACATCTGCCAGCTCCTGGTAGAGTAGCTTTTTACAGTCTCAGGAGATGGGCATTTACAGAACAGTATTACTTACCCAACAACCAATACAATGAGGTCAAGAACAATGAGAAAATCCAGCAGAGAAAATAGTAATAACGGTTAGCTTATTGAAATAGGAATTAAATCTGTATTCATAACTCCTTGATAGCTTTTGTACATTTTAAATTTTCTACCATTGGTATTTGCTTCAAAACATCTTCTAGATTTCTTATTTTGAAACCTGTCACAACTCAGATTTGACCTTGTTGGAAGTGTAATTTATGTTAGTCCAAAAACATGGCACTCCGATGTAAATCAGGTGAAAACTAAACCAGCTATTACTGGAGGAAAAAGCGATACATCACCAAAGTAGTTAAAAACAATACCTGCTGAGCTTTTGACTGAATTGGTTGTAAACCATAGTATGGTATTATTTCTTTGAGAACAGCTGTAGACTTAATGTAATTGATGATGAGCCTGTATAAAAAGAGCTAAGGTGTTTTATGTACACAGAAAATGGTTTCACTTGTTTTAATTCTTTGTTCTTTTCTTGAGAGCATCTTCTTATTTTGCAATGTGTTCATTTCAACACTGTGAACTTTGTTTTTGACAAGAGGAAGGGGTTTTTTTTATGTTCCCACATCACAAAGTAGAAACATAAACAACAATCTTATGCAAACATATGTCTTAATCAAAACAGGAAAAAGTGGTGAAATCTGCTCTTTTTGAAAAAACAAGGTACATCTCTTTGATGATTGTGTTTTTTTATATGAAAAGATGACGCATTTCACGAATATTTCAACAACTTTCAACATAAGCAGTTGTTGCACAACAGAGATGTATTATTTGTACATGTGAATATAAATTAAATGATATACTCATTTTAGTCACTTCTAGTTGTTCAGTATTAGTGACAAGACAAAAACAACCTGCCTTAGACTGTATGTAGCGGTCAAAGTATACTGTAGTATACTGTATGTAGCACAGCTAGTGCTAATTCCCACAGAGCTCAGATATGAATATTCAAGATATGGCAAGGTACTGATGCTGATATGTGATGGCATATACATACATACATATACATATATATATAGAGCATGTCAATGCTTTAAGGGTTACACTCTGCCGAAAATCTCTCATTCCACTTTTATTTTTTGTGTGCTTTCATTAAAATGCTGTTTATTAAACACAAAATAAACAAATAAAACACATTTATTAAGCTAACTTGCTTTAACAGCTCAAACTTTTAAGGCATGTATACTCTATAGATTCAGAGTCATTTTACCTGGCTTAAAATAAAACTTAATTATGTAAACTCTGTGTCTTTCAGTCCTTCCTCATTCCTGTGGTTTGTCTCTGACAAAAAGGGGATGTTGTATTACTGTAAATATGTTATCTGATGTTGCCTGCACATGGGAGAATAAAAACAAATATATACACATTTTTATTGAGATCTAGCATCGAATTTGAATTTCTGCTGCTCACAAAAAATTAATAGTTAATAAAAGAACAGCACAGTAAATTACAACGTAAAAACAGCAAAAAAAAAACAAAACGAAGACCTGTATATTATCATAATGTTTTCAGCTTTAAAGACTGAGACAGGATTTATGAAATATGTTTCAAAAATAAGTTATCTGAATTCTCCAGGTTTCCCCAGATTTTGTCCAGGAAATTATTGCTGCCTCCTTTCATTAAAAAACGATCATCTGAAACTTCTCTTGGAGGTTTATTACTTATTGGACTATTTATTATACACCAGGTGAAAAAAAGGTGTATATTTTGACTGTATGACAAAAAAAGCTCATTATTCCCTCAAAAAGGTACAAGCCTAATCAAATCTACATATCTGTAGATTACGCAGTGTCATAACCCTTTATTTAATTAATGCATCTATGTTTTAATTATAATAATGTTGAAAGTTATTTGACTTTATTATGGAATCAAAAAAATAAATGATAAAACCAGAAACGGCACTGAAAAAAACTATAAGCTGAAAGATTAAACAAAAAAAAAAAAAAACATATATATTTTTCTTATTTTAGTTTTGAGTTTTGGTCTTGGTGATTGATGTTTTTGCAGAAGTGGGCGTGGTCAAGCGTTTACGCAGGCGAATATCATGTAACCATAGCAACAGCATAGTCACAGCTCCCCTGTTGGCTCCGCAGAAGCTAACCAACTGTTAGCTACTCCGTGCGTTTATAGAGCTGCAGGTAATTTGGTAACTTCTGAGCTGGAGCGCTTTCTTCTGGACCTTTTAGGTAATATCGCTGTATAGTTCGTGATGATATTCCTAAGCCATTTATATGGTTATTCTTGATGGAAAACAACGTAGCATTCGCGTTCAGAGCTACTAGTCTATGAAATGAACACACTGTTGCTCGACTGTCACGCAGAGATACTTCCACTTTATTTCAAAGTAAAATTCAAGTCCATTAAAAAAACTGCCGTTGACGGGTGTTTGCAAACAATAAAACCCAATCAGTAATTAAACTACCACATTCACCTGGGTCACTTAAAATGTGTCATTCATTCCGTCTAGCCTACTGTTCACATCATCATCAAAAATAGTTAAGACTTTTATTATGAAAGGGAAAATCTGCCACCGGAAATTGTCATGCTCGAAACAGCCCTCCGCATGTTATCTTTGTTAGCCAGGTTTATGTTACTGGTGTTTGATGCTGTAGACTTAGACATAGAAAGTTGCCACATACTTAATCCCAGTGCGTTGCTTGTTACTGTTCATGTTTTGATATCGTTTAAGTCATGCATTTGCTTCGACATCTATAGGTGTACTTTGATAGGTTATTGCTCCTCTACAGGGTCTAAAGAAGCTCAAGAAGATGTCAAATGATCTTGCTGGTGTGTGGGAGGTTGCTCTTAGTGATGGAGTCCACAGGATAGAGTTTGAGCACGGCACGACCACCGGAAAGAGGATCATCATCGTGGATGGAAAGGTAGGTATTTTCATCAAGATGAGACAATAAGGGTGTTTTGCAATCATCATTATTCACTTAAGTTTGTCATTTGCAGCTGATACATTTATATATATTTTTTGACATCACTCACAGGAGGTGCTGAGACGAGACTGGATGTTCAAACTTGTGGGGAAGGAGACTTTCAATGTGGGCAAATCGGACACCAAAGCAACCATTAACATCGATGCAGTCAGCGGGTTTGCCTATGAGTACACTCTTGAGATCAACGGGAAGAGCTTGAAGAAGTACATGGAGAACAGGTCAAAAGTCACCAGCACCTGGGTGCTCAACCTGGACGGTGTTGACAGCAGGGTGGTCCTAGGTGAGCCTCTTTAGTGTTTGTATATTAATCACCTTCATCCTGGGCGTGATTGTGTCTTGTTGGTTTCTGTTAACACAGGAACAAAATGTTACGTTCAAAACATTTGCCAGTATGAATGCTATGCGGGGCCTTGTTTCAGATTTAAGGTTGATGACATTGTTGGTGTTGGACTGTTATTTCAAATACATTGATTACTGACTCTGCAGAACTAAGCACTAATATTAAACCGGAGCCGAGGCTAAGCTCTTTAAAAGCTTTGAGTGCTCAACCATCTTCAGCCACCTCTATTATCTAGACAAGTTAATCCTTCTTTTAATTACACTGCTTACTTTAGATCAGGCGGCACACCACCTGCAGCCATGTGCAACATGCACAATGATGTTAAATAGTTAATTATAATTATCATTAGTGATATTGTCAATATTTTCTTTTACCTATAGTCAGTAGCAAAGTTTGTTGCAGCTTGTAAACACAGCATTCGAATTGGGCTCCTTTCCCTCTGGGCTCATCACCACCAGAAGCACTGTCAGTGCCCACCCAGCCCTGCAACCACCTGCTGCATCACATTTCTATACAGAACCTGAAATGTCAGGTTATTTGTATTGGTTAATAGCAGGACTTAGCATATGCATATTGCCTCTATCTAGGCTGTTAGCTTCCTGAAAATATATATATTTTTTGTAACAGAAAAGCAGATAATTTTGCAAACAAGCACAAGCTAACCACCATGTTTAGCACCTGCAGGGTGCAGGATACTTTCTTCCAACTATAACCATAATTAAGCTCTGTGTTGGTCTGACTGGAGGTGCAGCTGCTTGTGTACAGGGAGAAGAGTAGAGAAAAAAAGACGAGGCTTTGAGGCGAGCCAGTGCTAATGGTCCCGCTGTCAAAAACAATGCCCTGGCTTCCCCTGCTGCCTCCTGCCAGACGGCGAAGCCTGGGAAGCATCTGCAGGTAGAGTCAGGCGTGTTCCTCTGGGGGAGTCTGTCCTGGTGAGTTTGTTCAGAGAGAGCTGAAATCAACAGTCCAGATCTATGCTAGAGGAATTGGAGGGCCATGTTGAAAGCATACTTTAAAAACCTGTTGATTCTGTAGGGGAACTGCATGGGATCCAAGAGGGCGCCTGTAATGTTTATCAGGTGTGAAAGCACAAGACGCTCAAAGGACTTCATCTCCCATTGGTGCTCACAGATTACCAGTTGAAGGAGGGATAATTGTGGCCACATTACTCCTTGCGTGCAATGTGCAACACACAGATGTGGAATGGTGGGGTGAAGTCATTATGCCCCTGACTACAATCAAATTCAGAAGCAAAGGCCAGTGGAGGTCCGATTATGCTGTTATGTGTCGGAGCTGACGAGGTGTAGGAGTGTAGCTCCTGCTGTGCCTCTCTCTTCAACACTGCAATGCAAAGAGAAATCACACAGTGGAACATCAGCATGACACTGTAAGGAATGCAATTTGAAGTACAGCAGATCTTTTTTTTGAATAATTACATACTTTATTAACCCGAGACATGCTTCTAACACACACAGGCCTGAAGCACAGAAATGTCCAAGCAGGACCTGGAGACATGCATTAATGCAGAGATGTCAGAGTGCGGCTGCAGCTCACAGGAGGCGCCCCCTGAGCTGATGGGGGTTCGGTGCCTTGCTCAAGGGCACCTTGGCAAGATGTGGTCTGATGGTCTTGTCGAGAAGTGGTCTGCTAGCTGCTAGCTGCTTGTGGTTACTGCACCTCAGCAACCCCGCAGAGGACGAGTACAATGATCGGGAAAAAAAACACTGCAGAGTTTGACAGGCTGTTCAAAAACAAGCCTTTGTACGCAGAAATTGTGACTGCTTTACGCCACGGCAACCAAGTCCCGCTTAAACATGAGGCAGCGTATGAAGGCTAAGCCGAGAAAACGTGGCTACAAAGTTTTAGCTTGCTGACGCCTCAACAGCCCACACTAGTTTTTGTTTTTTTGTCTACAATGGCAGGAAATTGCGTGTCACAGGCCAAGATTTGAGCTCCAGCTTATTAATGGACCTTGTGTCTTTCCCTCTCCTCCTCGGGGCTACACGCTCTCTTTTCCAGTCCTGCTCTGTTTGAGGAATTGGCAAAGCACAATACAGGTGCATGTGGGACAGTGTGTAAAATTCAGACTGGATTTCCAAAAACATCTCAGTACTGACAACAGCCTTGTTGTGCTATGGGGAGGATGGCTCTCAGTCCAGGAGGTACTGTAAGAGATGCAAGGAGGTAAAAAAAACCTCCAGTGTTCTGTGAGGGATGCAAAGGTCGTCTCTGCCTCACACCAAAAAGGAACATGAAGTAACCTGCTTTACGTTCTGACCCCAGCCGTATCTTTTGAAACTCCTTTGGGTTCTTGTTTTATGAGCCTTGGGATTATCTGTACACTTTTTTTTTTTACTTTTATACTTATAATGTCATTTTTTATTTCATATTTTTGTTTTATAGTTTATATTAAATTTGGTTCAGATTTTGCAACATTTCAAATAAATCTGGTCCATTTGAAGTCAAACGTCAGTGCATGCTTTAAGTTTTATTTCAAGTCAAACATGTACAGAGGTCTGATTTTCACCAAAAGCGCCGCAGTAGAATAGCACACATACATAACTTTAATGTTTCATGCGTCTCCTGAGACATTTTAAATGCGTCTGTTTTACTGTTACTGCATCAGTCTTGGCACCAGTGAGGTTGGTTTTTTTGTTTTTTTTTCCCACTAGGCCTCTCGATGCTAATACATCCTTTCAAAGGGGAAATTCACTCCTGGATTGCAAAGTGATTTTTATTTGACAGAAAGAAAATCCTTGATACCTTGTGTGTTGCGTCTTGATTACTGATTCTTGTACCAGATACAAGATGCAATATTTACTGTTTCTACCTTTCTTTGATTTTGATAATGTTGTTCCTGGAGGGTTGCAGATGGCTTAGCGGTCAGGTCTTATCTCATGTTTGGATGTTTTACTTCTGCGTGGGTGGCCCAGTTTCAGGTCTGTGGGCTCGCTGCATGTGGATCCCCACCCACGTCTTGTTTTCCTTCTGTATCGACTGTCCTGTCCAACAGGAGCCAAAATACAAGATTGTTTGTGTAGACGTTGTAGATGCAGAGATTTACTACTGAGATTTCCTGAAATAAAGAGGATTTAATGTTGCCTGGTAATTTAAAGTTAACTATCATTCTTCTTGTTTCATTGAAAGGTTAGCTCGAACACATTTGGATGAAGCAATTCTTCTGACTGTGCCTTTAATCATAAGTTACCTCCAGCACTCTGTGACTGTATTTGGATCAAAAGCATCATTACTAGGTGGTTATTACAGGTTATATAGACTTCAGTAATTAGCAGGTAAACATAACATACTTAATTAAAAATGATAAACATATATAAAAAATGAATGACAATATTTTACTCAACCCGGAAAATAAAGAACTAACACATACTAGGTTGATATTGTCATGAAATATTTTATTGTTGCAAATGTTGTTTGTTAAGCGTAGCTCATTAGCTGAAGGAGCTCCAAACATTTTTTATTGACTAACTTTTTCAGCATTGTCTTAAATAAAGACTTAAACTGTTGTGAATGAAAGAATAATAATAATAATAATTAAAATGACATTCCTCCGTCACTTTAGCCAAGCACCTGTTAACTTGTTTCAAATAGAACTAATAATCCTGTATTTATGATCTATTATCTTCAAATGGAGTAAGATTCATTTCAAAAGAAGGTGTTTGTCGGTCAGAGATGTTCGACAGTGAGCCACACCACACCAGTGAGGACTTCTGCTCTCACGCTTGAGCTGGGAAAGAAGACGATTAGATGAACGAACGAATACACAAACTGGGACTGTTCAAAACCTGTGAAGTGGAAGCCCTACTGAATGAATGAAAAATTCATCGATTCAACGTCTTTTTGATTTCTTTCAGAGAAAGACACGATGGATGTTTGGTGTAATGGACAGAATATTGAGACTGCAGTAAGTGTGACAAGAAGAACAATTCCTAAATGTTTCATTGTGTGATTGAGATGTGAGAATTCATTCTGATGTCCAAGTCGTTGCTCCTTAAGTCAGAAACTCCCAACACCTTTGACATTAACGTCTGTGGGATAACTGCCTCATGCAACTTATTTTTACATCAGATCTACAGCTGGAGGTGTCCATCTGATTGATGTCTTTGTCCACTCTTCTGTGTCTACAGGGGGAATTTGTGGAAGACGGCACGGAGACACATTTCACACTGGGAGACCACAACTGCTGCGTAAAGGCAGTGAGCAGTGGGAAGAGACGAGACGGGATCATTCACACGTTGCTTGTGGACGGCACAGAGATAGCTGAATGCACAGAGTAACTAATGTTTGTGTGTGTGTGTGTGTGTGTGTGTGTGTGTGTGTGTGTGTGTGTGTGTGTGTGTGTGTGTGTGTGTGTGTGTGTGTGTGTGTGTGTGTGTGTGTGTGTGTGTGTGTGTGTGTGTGTGTGTGTGTGTGTGTGTGTGTGTGTGTGTGTGTGTGTGTGTGTGTGTGTGTGTGTGTGTGTGTGTGTGTTTGCATTTGAATGAAGGTTTAAACGTCTGTGTCTAGGTATCAGAGCGACAGAGAGACGTGTTTGTAGAGCAGGAGATAGTTATTCAAACTAGAGTCAGTGATGAACTCAAAGATTCACTCCAGTGACTGAATGGCTTCGCTGTGCACCTATCAGCCAGAACATTAAGAACACTGTCAATTGAAGTGAATACCTTTTGTTCTCACCTTGTTATAATGACACCCGTCAGCAGGTGGGATAAGTTTGTCACTGAGTGAACATTTAGTCCATGAAGATGATGCGTGGACACAGGGAACATGGGTCAGGGTAACGATGTGAGCAGCTCTGAAGACGGACATGTTGAGTTGACCGGATGACAGAAGATCTCAAAGCTGCAGCTCTAGTGTGGCGTTCAAGGTCTGCAGCTAATGACACCACAACACGGTCCTGGGCAGCCTTATAAAAAAACTATATATAGAGGCATTTGTTAAAACACTTTCCATCCTCAACATCTGTGGGCGTTATGACAACCACAGATGCATATGCCTGAAAGTAGCCAGTTAATTCTTTAAGCCATAACACAGCTCAAGGTGGTCCAATCCAACAAGCTACTTTAGCTCAAAATGCTAAAAGGGCTCAACCTGATTTTGATTGACAAGAACACACAACGTCCAGACAGGTCAGTACTGTTTTGGCTTCAAAAGGAGGACCTCCACAATATGAGGTGGGTGCTCATAATGTTATGGCTGATCAGTGTATATTTCTACTTGTATTCATTTCAGTAATATTCTCAACATTGGAGGCCTGATGTGCCATATTTATCCAACTCAGCCTGGCTCTGTTGTTCCTCCTGTACCATGTATCACAACTGTTGATTTGGCCCGCAGCTGGTCCTGTAGACCCCAGACTCAACCTGATCTCCCTCTAATCATTCGAGTACCTCAGAGTAGGAGGGTGACAGAGCATCATCAACTGTAGTGTCATTCCAGTGTGCAATGCTGAGGAATTACTCATTTGTTCTGTTGAAATGTTAAATGTTTGTTCGGTCAGTTGATATTTCAGTATGTTGTTAGCTTTTAGCAGACTGCTGTAAATGTCTTTGTCTACGATCTTAAAAGCTGTAATAATCCCATAAACAATCAAGCAGCTGTATTTGTGTCCTCTATTGTGGAAAAGCCAGATCACTCTGAACTTGAAAGTGTGACATTTTTATAAAGTCACAGTTGCATATTAAAGTTATTTACAACTTGACGAGCTCTCAGTTTGTCTTTGTCCCATCTATGTCATTTGATTGAAAAACATTAATGCTTAATCATTATCAATGCTATGATCTTAAGCATTCTAATGGTCTCAACAGCTGTCATTAATGGTGAATGAACCCCAGCTTGTATCGGCTGTTCTAGTTTTTTTGACCATTCAAAGCATGCTTACACAACAGGCCACACCGACCCATTCACACAGTCATATGCCACCGATGACACAGTGGGGGTTACTTTTCTTGCACGTGCACATATCAGACGTGTTGCTGCAGGAGCTGGGGATCGAACCCAGACCGTTTGGTTGAGTATGAATAAGATTAGTTACTTCTGATGGTCACTTTACCTCTATCATCAGGGTGTGAATGTGTTGGTGTGACCTGCAGTGTAAAATCAGTTTGAGTAGTCAGAAGACTAGAAAAGCTCTGTATGAGATCAGTTCCATTTACCATTACAATCTTAATTGTATTTAATTCATATTTAACATCCATGTAGCTCCTCAGCTTTGGTTTGTCACTTACAAAAAGGTGGCAAAGGAAATTGTCCTGATATTCTAAACTTAAGAATGAGACGTGTTCCACCTCTTAAATTGTTTATTTTTTACAAGCACGTTTACATTTTAACAATTTAGTAACAACTATGTGATTGTTGTAGCGCTGTGATTAATCACCATACCTGCTGCTGACTAAAAGCCTGTCACCTGTTGTAACGGGCACAACAGTAAATCTACTTAAAACTCCTTTAATGCTACATCTTTAACAGTGTTTTATGTATAATAACATGCTGTCTGCAAACAACAACTTACACCACTGCCAAAAAAGCATTGTGTTATAACGCTGCAATCAAGCTTTAATGTTTACAGTTGTATTTCAAATAACATGACAGAAAGAAAGTTATAGTAAAATAATCCCCCTAAATACTCGCATTGCTCTCAAACTAGATATGTAATGTCAACCAGACTTCTTCTTGGTGACATTGTTTCTGATCATCATCCTAAGCCTTGAAGAGAGCAATGTAAATCCCATGGATTTGTATTCATTCATGTTCACAGTGGGAACTGCACCCTACAGGTGATGATGTACGTTGGCAGAGCCTGATATCTACTGAATATGACAGAGACATCAGATGTGCCGCTCACACTGTCGTACAGGTTTTGGGGATTTTGTCCCACAGCAGGTGGCAGAATGAGACCTGGTTTACCAGAGGTGGACCTTCCCTCCAGCACCTCAGCCTCCACAAAGTAGACATACTCTGCGTTTGTCTTCTCCCACACTTCCATGGCCTTTGACACCTTTCTTGCAAAGTAGATGCCCTCTCCGTATGCTGGGTCTGTGTACAGAGCAAGAGAAGCAGGAGAAGGGTTTGCACTAAAAAATCTAAAAAATGATGGTCATGTAAATTCTTGTTTGTAGAACATATCATACCTTTGGGTGGAGCAATCCAGGTGTGGAATCCGATTTGACTGACCAGCTCAAGGAACTGTACGGGAATGCATTGAAACATTGTTCGAGAACTGGAGCAGTTCAGCTGTTTTTTCTTGAGTTCAAAGATCATCTCCAGTGCTGGGTTCTCCACTTTCTCCACCTGGACATAAAACGTCAAAAAAGTCTTTAGGGTTTACAGTCGATGAGGACAAAACAACTTTCTAGTTGTACTACATATAACATTTAAAGCCATGCAATTAGGTGAAGACATCATTGTGACATCAACTCGATGATGATAAAGACTTAAGCTTTTTTCACAAACTGTACATCCAGTGTACTTAAACAGCCACTGTACCTTTACAACCAACAGATTCTGTCTTTCGATGTCAGAACATCTGTGTTTGAACTCCTTGCTTGTGTGCTCTGCCAATGTGTTTTTTCCAAAAGACATTGTATTGGTCAATAGCTGTATTTCCCGCTTTTCATCTTTTACAAACTCCTCCTGTATTTTGCAGAGGATGGCCTCAACCTTCAAACTTGCGACTGCAACATCTTCACTCAAGTTCGCTTTCACAACGATGCTAGCACGACCATTCTCAAATTGCTCTTCGAAGGAGACACCCTGTTTCACCAGGGGAGACAGCTGCTGATCTTCTCGCTCCCCAAACTCAAGGATGAAGTTGTTGCGAATGACGACAGTGCTATGGGTTTGACAGAGAAGGTTCTGGAGCCATCGTTCAGCCTCGCGTGTTCTGTCTTCTGAGCCCAGCAGGCTTATCTGCGGAGGTAAAGCCTTGATGCCTTGGAATTGATCTCGGTCGCCGAAACCTTAGAAGAGAGACATGATTAAGTGTCAGGGCTTCAATCTAGGATCACTCTACACCATCTTTAGTCATACATACATTCAAATTGCTCTCATTATACGCATTAGGCTGTAGTTCCAGGGACCGCAGATGAAAATGATCTTGTTTTAAGGGACACATGCAATGAGCTAATGTTTTAGAACTCAAAAAAGTCTCGAGACTCGTCTCAGACTGGGCGTACTCCGGATCTGAAATCAAGACCAGTCGAGATCAACACTCACAGGCTATTTTTGATCAGATGTGTGAAAAGACTCTGCCATGCTGCAGCCTGTGGGCTGATTAGGCTGATTGAGGCCACCTGAGCCTAGTTGAAGAGGGAAGCCTTGGTATAAAGGCAGACTCAAGCCAGGGTCCAGGAGAGAAGATTGTAGTGAGCAACAGCTTGAGATGAGGTTGTTTTTCTTTCAGTTTTTTTAGGTTACCGAGGAATTTTGTTCGGCTATTTTGTTATATTTTTGGTCAATAAATCAACAACTTTATTTTGCATCAATTTCTGCCTCCTGACCTCTTTATGCTCCCTGCCAGTGCTTAAGAGCTGCACGAAAATCCCTATTTTAAGGTAACTTACAGTTGGTAATGTTAGAAGATGTCTGTCTGTCTGTGAGTGATCTTGGTCTTGACTCAATCCTGATCCCTTAATGTCCCAGTCTTGCCTCGGATCACTCAGTGTGGTCTTGACTACAATGATCACTACTTCATATGTAAAATACAAAGTAGATGTACAGTTTCCGCCTGATGCCGCCCCTTGTCTGATTTGTGTGTGTATATACTGTATAATACACAGAAAAATCCTCCCTACATCTTATCCAGTCTCCTCCTATCTCCTTTTTTCTTTGCTGATAAAGCAATGAGTTAGCTCTTTAACCTGCTCTTTTGCAAAGCGTCTTGAGATAACATTTGTAAAGATTTGGCGCTGTCCAAATAATGACTGATTAATTGAAAGTGCATTTCCCCTTTATGGAGAAAAATAGAGAACTGTAAACATGCTAGTATGGAGATTTCTACTATTAATGATTAACTCTACTAAGTGAGCCAAATCAAAGCCAATGATTCAATTGCAGTCCTTTCTGGAGCAAAAGTGACGCCTGTTTGTTCTATACAATCCCTTCACATCATTTTTTAAAGATTTTTTAGAAAAATCTAAGACGATCATCCAAGAAATGTACGACTATGAATTCACCAACAGAAGCACACTTTGAGCTTCTGGCAGCACAAAGAAGAAAAGATATCTGAAATCTTGTGTTACCAGGTTCAAAGCCGGGAGGAGATGCTCGTTTCTGGAGCACTCTCATCTGTTCTTCAAAGGCCTGAAAGAGAGAATGTGAGTCCTTTATGTACACTTATTTCTTTTGTAAGAGACCATTTACAAATCAGAATCTTCTTGAGATATCAAGTTTAGAGAGAGCGCTGGAAATTGAACCTGTACGACCAGCCCTTTCCACCATACTCACAGGTATTACATTTGATTTAAATGAATAAAAAAAAACACATTTCTTACACTCAAAAGGTAATTGTTGTGACTAGCACTTCCCTAACAAAAGAGTATAATCTTTAGTTTCTCATAGGTACTCATGTGAACATTCGGCCTCTATGTGTCAACGTTTTATAAATACTGCCAAGAAAGCTTTCACAGAACCGTCACCCTGGTGTAGCGTGAGTCAAAGCATGGATTATAATATCCTACTCCTCCTTTATAAAGCACCGAACAGTCCAGGCCCAAAATATATTTGAGAGCTGATATTTGTTAAGAGGCTGCACAGATCCTCTGGGACAGGTTTACCTCGAAATCCGAGCATTGCAGGGTGTTGGAGCCATGAAGTATATTTGTAAGGCTGTTATGTGTTGGTGTTTTGGGTTATTGGTATTATATTTATTGTGGGATCATACTAAATAGGAGGGTTGCGGGGTCACATGGGGTTGGGTGGCGGTGTGGAAGTTATTTAACTCACCTGTTCACCTTTTGTTCTTGTGGTAAAAGAGAGGGTGAGCTGGGTCGCTGTATTTTTTGTTGACCGCTATCTTTAACGCTACTGTTTGTATCACTGTGATTATGAGGTAAGACACTTTGTCATAAGTTGATTTACCTTTTTTTGTTAATAAAAGGTCAAACTTAGTTTACGCATCACAGTAGGCTATTATTTGGACAGCGCGCTTGGGAAGATATTAGGCCTCTCCTTAGCCTCTCAGCGACGTATCCTTTGTGGATAGTCGCTTCACAGGGTGAGGCAGCTTTGAGGATTAGGGCTCTAACCTGAGGGCTCTCTACATCTCTCGGCTCTTTTAAAACAGGACTTTAAACATGTTTATTGTTTCATCCTCTTGATAACAGTTAGGATTAAACAAGATAAGACACTGATGAAAATCTAACTACTGGTATATTCACACCTTATTTTGATCACACTGCACAAATAAGAAGTCCTAACCACCTGATGTTGGCGGACTTCTTTTGTTTTTTTATCACCAAAAGTTTCAGGTAAACATCTGTCCACTGTCTACACTGAATAACAATATTAGCAACTATTCAGTTCATATTTGTTCTAGCATCTGAGGCATGTTTGGTACTGGTTATAACGATACATCTCTAGTATTTTAGCATTACCTGAAATGTGTCATAGTCAAAAGGAAATATGACAACATAGACTTCCAGTGGTGCTTGGGTCGCCGTGGCAAACTGAGTCACTGCATTCACCATGATCTCTGCAACCTCTCTTTTGTCGAACCCCAGATGTCCGGTGCCGATGGCAGGAAAGGCAATCGACTTGTGTTTATGTTTGACTGCCAGCTGCAAGCATTCACCTACTGACTTAAAAAGAATCTGTGACAGATGACAAAACAGGCAGTCAAAATGTCATATATTTAGAGTTCTTCATATATTTTATAAATCCGTATGATATAATGTTCCACAACTTGAAAATCACACAACTTTTAAACTCGTACCCTACCTCATGCGGCGCTGCTTGGGACCATCCACCACCAAACTTCTCAACGCAAAAAGTATGGAAAACTTTTTCACAGTGAAGCTTGTAGCCTTTGGTAATGATGACGCCGTCTCCTTTAGGAGCACGATTTATTTCTTTTTGCATTTCATAACCAGCTCTGTTCAGTAGAGCTGAGGAGATTTGACCACTGGTCAGGTCTCTGTCTTTTCCTGCAGTGTTTACGATGACATCCGTCTGAGAAAAACAAACAAACAAATATAATAACAAATAAACAGTGGGATCATCAGACACTCCCTGTAGACTGTAGCTGCTGTACCTCATATGTGAACTAAGGATGATGCTTTAAGTCAAAAGGTATTGTGAGTAATTCTAACACCATCAGTTATTAGTTTATGACTAATGTACTTGTGAGCTCAGAGAAAAGAGTCACGAGTCAGTATCAGAGGCAGACAGCTTGGGACAGATATTCATTTCTACATATGTAGGAGGAGAATTTTTATAACTAAGAAGCATTCCTGTAAAGATGAGTTGGGGTCTTGAAGGAGGAGAAACACGTCAACTGCGTAAATAAATATTTTGTCTTCTGTAGACGAGCTTTCGTCACCTCTCCTCTGATATTACTGTTTTGTCGTTCAGCGGCTTCGAGCGGTTCCGTGAATAGGACATCGCTGCATGGTGCCGGTGTGAAGGGTGACGTTTTCTGAAATCAACCCACGAGTCGTGACAGTGGCCACTGGCGAGGGGAACAGCGCTCTTATCCAAATTATAAATCACTCTCTGAAAACAAAGCGTTGTAAAGTTGCAGATCAGAAAGTCCAGTGTAACCTTTCGAATGTTTTTTGTGAAAGAAAAAGGGAAGTGCTGGAGTTCTGATCACTGAAAGCTGCATGAGGTTGTCCCTTAGTGAGAAGTGGTTATACATATATCTCTGCAGGTCTTACCCTAAACATGCCTGGCTCGTGTTCTAACACGTCACATACTTTGAATATTGGCATGGAAAGTTTTAAAATAGGCACTTCCCATATTCAAACATCTATGATTCCTGAATCATAGATGATAAAGAGAACGTGCATGAATTTCACTAAGTTACATAATCTGTCATAAACTCCTCACAGTGTGTCATACTTGTGGACATATAAACGTTACAGGTTCTTACGTGCTCTTCCTCAAGTTTTCCCTTCTTCAGCGTCAGATGGACTTTTCCAATCTGGACAGATCTGGTGGCGCTTGTGACGTCTTCTCTGCCTTTACTTCCTGCAGCCTGACTGTAACTCATGGGCATGTGGGCAGCAAATATCTGACGGCAGGCCCTGGTCATCTCCTGGACTGAAGGCTCATCGTTGTTCACCAGAAAGATATTTTGAGGACGATGTTTGGGAGAGTGCGAGTATTCATAGTATTCTTTCACAGCTGACACGATGGCGTCCGCACACTGTGGCAGAGGGTAGTTGAAAATTCCCGAGCTGATGGCGGGGATAGCAACAGACTGCAGATGTTTCTCCTTCACTATGTCAAGAATGTTTCTGATGGCCTTTTTCAAATACGGTTCAGCCTTAAAAACATCTTGAGTGGAGTGTAGCTCAGGGCCCACAGCATGAATTATGTACATGCATGGTAAACGCCCAGCACTGGTGATAATTGCATCTCCTGTCTGCAATTCCCCTTTCATCTTGATGTGCTTATCACTCTCTCTCTGGATATCTGGACCCCCAGTTCTGGACAGAGCTAATGCAAGGCCACCCACATGCTGAAGCCTGGTGTTTGCAGCATTCACAACAGCTTCTGCTTTATAAGAGGTGAGATCAGCCTTCCACACTGACACCTGAACACCTGAATGCAGCATTACAGCAAACCTTGGCTGGACTTCATTGGGTGGCGTTTTCTGCCATGCACTGCTGAAATCATCATCGAAGTCCACCCCATCGATGATGGCCGTACATCCAAAATTGCTTTGAAGGACTTCACACAAAGCCCTGTGATTTTGTCTCACAATGTTGACTGAACGCCCATTAAGGGGAACGTCTAATTTACTGGTCATGGCTCCTAAACAAAGAGGCGATAGAAACATAAAGTTACATTATTGCAATTAAGAGGAACCCAGCAAGGTAAGCAAGAACCAGGTCAGTCAGTCAGTCAGTCATGTAACCTGGTACAGTTTTTTATAGACAGTTAATTAACAATCAGTGTCAGTGTGTGTGTGTGTATGTATATATGTATGTATATACAGTGGGGCAAAAAAGTATTTAGTCAGCCAGCGATTGTGCATGTATAAACCAAAATCTGAATCAGCTTAAGAAATTTCAATCCACGCATCTGTAACTGTCAGAATAGTTCAATCATCTTGTATGGATGAATAAAACGGATAAACAAAATCTAAAAAGGAGAGAGGCACAATTAAAGCGATAAGAATATGTGGTGCAAGATAGCCTAGCGGTTATGTCACACCTCATGTACAGAGGCTATAGTCCTCGTAGCAGTATCCATTGGTTTGAATCCAACCTCGGCTCTTTACTGTAGGTCACCCCTCTCTCTTCAGCTGTCTTACCCAATAAAGGTAAAAATGCCCCGAAAATACGTTTTAATAATAAGCAATAGAAATGATTAAAATGTACAATTAGTCTTCCAGAAAATACAAATAAATCTATCCATTGAAAACTATTGGAGGCAATTTGGATTAAAGCTGCTGTTTAACTGTTCCCTGAGATTTGAGAAGGTTCTTGAATCTTAAATAGTCTGTACTGGAAATAACAAGTTAACGCCTTTAGTCTGCAGGGAGCTCTGTAATAGGCAATTTAAAAGCCTTTAAATTTCCAACAGAATTGCAGTTTTGCTTTATCTCCAGCAGAGGGAGACAGAGACGATACAATTTATTTGCTCCAAGTTCTTATTTATCTCAGAAAAACTTTAATTACAACGTTACTACGCAATGTCTTCCTTGTTGGTATTTGCAAGTACACACCGAAACATTTTTCAAGCAAGCTTATTATAGAAGTTGTTTTCTAAGGTGTTCTTACAATTGTTGCAAATGACTGGGCTATTATTTTGCTTACTATGACTTTTTTGATAGTCACAAAAATTATAAAAGGAATTTATGGTTGAAAGTGTATTTTAAAGCGTTTTTTTTTTAAATTACGCACCTTAAGTGTCAGGCACGCTGGTGAAATTTTATCTATAGCACAAAAGTAGGCTATAGTTTGTTTTAACCCTTCAAACTAGTTCTCGTATGGACACTTTATCCTACAGCCTACACCTCCATTTTTACACATCTGCGCAACTACGGCTACTCGCGCGAGATAATAGTAGGCCTAATGCTTCACGAGACACGACAACAAATTGTTTGCAAAAGTTCATAGAAACTAAACATTTAAACGTCAAGTCCAGTGTGAATGCAGACGCTCCAAAGCCATTTATCAAAGCTTGCACTCGGTGTAAATGAGAACATAAATTGGTGTTACTCACCTGTCCCTCTGTGGAAAAGAACCGCGGAGGAGAAAAAGAAAGTAGAAAGCAGTCGGACAGGGTGCGGACTGTGGACGTCCCCTCGGGAGTACAGCCAACTTCGTTACTTTTATATGTCTATAAATGTGCGTGTGTCCTTCCCCCTCTTTGCTGTCCTATGTGCGCTCAACACTGTTAACAAGAAACTCCTCATTTCCTGGAAATCAAAAGTGAAAGTAAAGAGCAGAACGAGCAGACCGTGTCAGAGCAGCAGCCATGGCTGACGCATATTCGTTTGCTCTGCTCGTCGAACTCGAAGAAAACAAAGTACCGAGGCTGAGAAACAAAATAGTCAAGTACTTTCAAAGTAAGAAATCCAACGGGGGCGACTGCGAAGTTGACTATGAAAACGGCAGCCGGACAGCGGTGTTGCGCTTCCGCCAAGAAGAGGGTAAGTCCGGCTCGGTTTAACCTCGACCCCCTACCCCTTTTTTTACTTTGACATTCATGAAGGGAACTTTACTGTGTTTTTTTCCCCCCTCACAGACCAGAAAAATGTTCTGGCCAAGGAGGTCCATCAGATCAGTCTGGACAAAGGCGTGTTGAAAATGACAGTTCGTCTCCCTACAGAAGAAATAACAAAGGGGGTGAGTGAACTGATATTAACAAGTGTCAGCAACTTTCATGTGTACAGTTAGGTGTCATTTTGAGGCTTTCAGGTGAAAACATTCAAAAAAGAGAAGAGTCCAGTTGGAAAATGTATAAGGAAGTCACAGAAGAAATCTAACCAGCAAATGAAATAGAAGTGCTTTTATTATTGTTACAGAAATGTTTTTATTATTTATCTACTGCTGATCATGAAACTCCCCTTATCTGACAGAGGTCTCTTTGACACGGGTAGAAATGCATTCAAATAATAACAATTATTGATCAGAGATTTCTGCATGGATTCCTTTAGAGACCAGCTGACATTAAGGGCATCGTGCCATTTGAAACTTGTTACATAAGGTGCCACAACAGTTTTAAAAAGGTGACTAAAGTATGTGTTTTGTCCCCACTTTCTCCAGGATGCTCCACCTTATAAAGTCCAAAAGAAATGTAAGTACTTTGAAACAATAATGTTTGATTAGTAAGGCTTCTCCATCTCCACACACACACACCCACACACACACACACACACACACACACACATCATCTTATGTAGTGCAGAATATCTGTGTGTCACAGGGATTTATTTAGACTGTGAAACGGAGACTTTGTGGCAAAAAAAGAATGTATATGTGATAAATCATGTATAATGACAAATATACATTGTGATATTACAACAACTATAAAAAAAAATTCTGTTATCCTTAAAACTAGGGCCTGATTTACTGAAACTAATATCGATATTGGGAGGAGAAAAAAATCTGTCAATATATCAGCAGATATCGTTCTTAGATCTATGTCCGATCTGTTGACATTGATAGATCTAGATTTACACATATTTATTGTGTCGATCCCTCAAATTCAGTTGTCAAACACTTGTATAGATATAATGAAGACAAGATGGTCACTTAACTGTAAAGTAACTGAGCATGTGCATGCATCATCGATTGACACCCTGGAGAGTGTTGATTTAATACAATCAAACTTAAATAACAAGGTATTTGATGGGTTAAAGAATCAACAACGGCACATATATGATACAATTAGCCGATACTGATGGTCAATGTCTGGTGTTATCGGTCGATATTATCGGCTGCCTGATTAATTGGTCCGGCTCTAAACTGTGTTCAGTGTAATGGAATAATTGAAATAAATAAAACTAAAAAGTTGTATATACTTTTTAATAAAACCTTAAAAAAATTATATTGTACCCACTAACTCGACTGAACAGATGTATTTGAACAATAAACCCTAAAACAGGACATACACACCTGATGGCACACTTATATAATGAGCAAAGGAAGCCATTTATTCATAACATAGTGATGTAATTAAAGTCGTTAACTTAAACTGGCCTAACTGGATACACATGTTTCTTATGATAGCTGGTCTTTGCTTTGTTGACTTTTCTTGTTAACAACTGATGAACATGAATGTTATTGTGAAGCGTCTGCTGTTTTTAAAAACAAAAAAACTTTGTTTTTTCCACTACGGTTATGTTTTAGGTGTTATACTGATTATTTATAATCATTTGAAATGTTTAACTGTAGCGTAATGCTTTTGCTGAAAGAAGAGTCATATTCTGCTACACTTTGATACAGGGGTATAAATCAGTCCTGTTGGGCCAGGCTTGCGTGTAAACCATGGGACTTCCCAGAAACAGATTACACAAGCGCACAGTTAGTTTCACTTTCTGCGCACATTCACTTGACCCTTATTTTCTCTCTCTCTCTCTCTCTCTCTCTCTCTCTCTCTCTCTCTCTCTCTCTCTCTCTCTCTCTCTCTCTTTCTCTCTCTTACACACTGTATCTGTTCTATTTATGTCATTGTATCTTTTTTTCCTCTGCCTGGAAAAAAAGTCTGTTTGAGTAGTTTGTTATCACACTGAAGCTTGAAAATAAATTGCAGTCCTTGTTAATTTGAATACAGCTGTGAGCTTTACAAAATGGTGGTCTAACCACCCAAACACTGTTTTAATGTTGTTCTGCTCACTTCCAAGTTATAAATGTTGGAAATGTGCAAACAATTCTCACATTTGATCAACTATTTACAGTCTCACTGTTTGATCACTGACTGAAAAAAACAATGGTGATCAGGCCAACTTTACGTTAAAAAACATTTCTAACCCAAATATGATACCATCTGACATCAGGGAGTGTCTGAATTAGAGAACTGTCTGCTTAGCATTGGAGGAATTTAAGTCTTTTCTTTCAAATTAAGTGAAGCTATAATGTGATAATGTTCACTTGGTAGCTCATGTTAGTTTAGCTTTGGGGCTCTTAGCGATCTTAAATCAAAGATGTGTAGATAAAACTATTTAGGATATCTGTACTTTTTCTGGTATTTGATTTGTGTGCCATGATTGTATGCAGAAAATAAGTCCGGATGAAGAGTAAAAGAGGCCAAACACATTGACCGTCATGCAATCTAGTCTTCCATCATATTCAGCTTTTTACTAGAGCTGGGCAATCATCGCATATTCATTGTCATCAAGATGTGAGCAATAAACCCATCACAAAAGTTTTTTTTAACATTTTTATGTTACCCACTGGACGGAGGTTCAGCTATTTTATTTGATAAGGATTTATAGATAACTACAACTTAACAGGATTTGTAACCTGTACAAAGTACAAGCTTATGACACTTTAACTTCCCGCACGCTGAGTATCATATCATAGGAATACAGCTACAGTGCTGATATGGTGAATAAGCGTCATTGTTGCTCTGGTTAGAGAGACTCAAAGGTTTACTGGTCTAGCCAAGGACACACTATAGTACAAACAGGCTGTATGCAGCCAGACCAGCTTTAATGTGAAAGATCAACATCTTGGTGTCCTTGAAGTGTCCTTGTTTTGTGCATAAAACATGTACCCAGAGCTGTCCCCTTTTTATTGGACAACATAGGAAACATATTAATACTGAATGTAAAGAGGTCTTCATGTGATCTAACAGAGTTTAAAAATGTATGATCATTCTCTGAACTGCCATGTCTCTCTAACAGCAGATGATGCTGGGAATAATGAACAGCCCCCCACTGAAGAACACAAACCTGCAGCCAAAGTCCAGACTGAGGTGAAAGGTGGAGACGAGGACGAGGACGAGGAGGAGGCTGAAGATGAAGAGCTCTACTCCACTTTGGCCGTGATAGAAAATATACCACAGATGGTTAACAAGGAGTTTTTAGAGATGCTGGTGGAAAATGTCTTGAAGGACTTTGACTCAGAATCTGCCGACAAAAGATACTCTTTACAAATCCTTCCTGCAATCTCCTCTGCTGTGGTGACTTTCACGAAAGGGGAAGGTACTCATTTTACTCAGTGTTTTTATGTGTTTGTGTCTTTTGTGTGTATGCTTAGTAATTTAAAGCTCATCTTCTAACAAGTTTTTATTTTTGAAAGAAAAAAAAGCACCTGCATAATTTTAAGGATGATATGTAACATGTCGAATGCAGTCAGGTCAAAATCCATTTCCTGCTGTTTCACCACATCCTGGCCAGATACACAAACCATAATATACGACTATTCATCCTCAAAACAATGACAGTTCAACTTGATGAATTCTTATATTTGTAAACTAAACATTTAGAAATTGAACTTATTAAATGATTCACATTGGCTGTTCTTTAGTAAAATATTGTGATGGATATGGTCCAAGAAAACCTCACACAGATAGATTCTCACTGTGTATAACATTGGCCTTTATTTGTTTGTGTTTTATGGGCTGAAAGCACGTTTTCTATTGGAATCACTTTTCCATCAACTCTCCTAGCTAAATGTCTGTGGAAGTCTTTTGAAAATAAATTGAGGTTTTTATTCTTCATATCATATTTTCATCAACTGTTTTTATCCTTTTTTTTAATTTTTTTTTTTTTACAGAAAACAGGGATTTTGTAACAAGATCCCCCAGTAACAGAAACTTCATAAAGAAGGAACTAAAAGTCCGGCCTCTTGAAGTCACGAAGCAAGCCTTGATTGACGACGTGAAATCTAACAACAAAGATTTCCTCCGCCTGTACTTTGAGAATGCAGGTGGGGAGGTGGAAAATGTTGTTGTCAATGAAGTGGAGCAGTCTGCCATCATCACCTTCAAAGAACCGAAAGGTAAAGCATTTACAGTATGTTTTAAATGTCACTGTATGAATTGTGTTATTAACATCACAGATGAGCACTTCTTTGCTAATGTATTGTCTGATTGTGATGTCTTCCAATAGCTCTTCAGAAAATCTTGAAGAAAAAACATCAAATCCAAAAAGAAGAGATCAGAGTTTACCCTTTTTACGAATCTCTGGGAATAGCTCTCTATGGCGCAGACACGCCCTCACTTAAACTCCCTGCTGTTATCTCTGAACCCATTGAGGAGGATGTCTGGAGATATCTGAATGACAAACCATCAGCAGTACACACCATTCAAAATGAATTAGCAAAACACTTTTGCGAGGTCAAGCTAGTCAAATCCTCCGTGTGCCTGAGTCCTTTCCCTTTGTTACTAAAAGAAGAGAATGCCAAAGCAATCGTCAAAGAGTGGAGGGATAATGTCAGGTCAGCCTTCGCTCAAGCTATGTTGCAATTCAAGTCTCTGAAGCTTCACCCAGATTCAACAGTATGGGAAGAGTCTGAGACGCAGGTCAGAGAGAAGTTGCTGAATGATGATGTGGTTGTAGTGCCTGATAAAGCCAGTGGTGTCTTATCTGTTGTTGGCCTCGTGGCAGACATTAAGAGACTTGAGCAAATGCTCAGCGAAGTCATCACCAAGATCACTAAAAGGGTGCACAGGGAGAAATTTAGTGAAACAGAAAAGATCAAAGTGTCACCAATGATTTTCCACATCCTGTGTCAAGATGGTCTTCAGGACAAACTGTTGGGTGTGTACCCAGAACTTCAAATGTCTTTTAGGAAAGACAGCCCAGATTTGTTTGTGACTGGTTTAAAAGATGAGATTTTTGCAGCAAGCAAGGTGATATATGATTCTGTGTACACATTGAAACGACAACATTTAGAAATAGACAAGTTTGTCCTTGACTTGTTGAAGGATGAACAACCTGAGAAACTTACAAATGCTCTTCTCACATCCAATGGAATAAACGCAGCATTTGAGATCAGTGCAAACGGTGTTCAACTACTTGCTGTTTCTGACACATGTCTGACCCAGGCAAGAGATCATCTAAGAAAGCTCCTAGTGTCTCAATACGTTGATGTTGAAGACAGTAACATCCTGGAGGAGCCAGAGTGGCTGGATCTAATCACACAATTGGA